>NW_024070203.1:26034753-26748504 GCF_014754425.2 Oryx dammah
TGCTGCTGCTGCTGCTGCTGCTGCTGCTGCTGCTGCTGCTGCTGCTGCTAAGTCGCTTCAGTCGTGTCCGACTCTGTGCGATCCCATCGATGGCAGCCCACCAGGCTCCCTTGTCCTGGGATTCTCCAAGCAAGAACACTGGAGTGGGTTGCCATGTCCTTCTCCAATGCATGAAAGTGAAAAGTGAAAGTGAAGGTGCTCAGTCGTGTCCGACTCTTAGCGACCCCATGGACTACGGCCCACCATGCTCCTCGGTCCATGGGATTTTCCAGGCAAGAGTACTGGAGTGGGGTGCCATTAGCTTCTCTGGTGTCCTTATAAGGAAGAGAAAATTCAGACACACAGAGAGACACAAGGGATGCCTATGTACAGAGAAAGACCACGTGAGACACAGTAAGAAAGCAACTGTCTGCAAGCCAAGGAGACACCAAACCTGCTAGCTAGTGCCTTAACCTTGGACTTCCAGCATCCAGAACTGTGAGAAAATTAATTTATGTTGTTTAAACCACCCAGTCTATGCTATTTTGTTAGGGTAAACTAAGCAAAGTCACACACGCTGATTGTAATTTTCTAGCCCAAGACTGTAAGAAAAAGAAACAGCTATTTTTAAAATGTCACAACTTGCAATAGCAAATATTCTAGAAACAACTTGAAAAATAGGAAATCTCAGCAAAGGAATAAAAAGGAATGAAATAGAAATTTTAGAAATATAAAGTACAATAAATATATATATATACACACTCACTAGATGGACACTAAGATCACAGGGAAAATAAATCAGTGAACCTAAAAATAGGTCAACAGAACTCATCCAGTCTAAACAATAAAGAGAAAAGTGATTGAACAAAAGTTAACAGAGTCACGGGGACCTGGGAGGCAAAAGTAAAAAAAAAAAAAAATTAAAAATCCTAAAATTAAGGTCACTTGAGTCCCAAAAATAGAGGAGAAGGAGAATGGTGCTAAAAAAAATTGGGGGAAATAATGGTTTAAAAATCCCCAAGTTTAACAAAAGACTTAAAACTACAGATTCAAGAAACTAAGCAAATCTCTTACAGGAGAAATTCAAAGAAACCAACACACAGGCACATCATAATCAAACTTAACAAACAAACAAAAAAATATTTAATGAAGCCAAAGAGGCATAATGCCTAATGTCTTACCTACAGGAGAACAATTCAAATGACAGATTTCTCATCAGAAACCATAGAACATAGAAGAACAGGAGTTCTTAGACATGATACAAAAAGCATGACTCATTAAAAAATTATAAGCTGAACTTCATTAAAATTGAAAACTCTCTGGTTTTTAATATGTTGTCTAAGTTGGTCAACTTATGTTTGTCTAAGTTGAAATTAAAAGATGTTTACTCCTTGGAAGAAAAGTTATGACCAACCTAGATAGCATATTCAAAAGCAGAGACATTACTTTGCCAACAAAGGTCCATCCAGTCAAGGCTATGGTTTTTCCTATGGTCATGTATGCGTGTGAGAGTTGCACTGTGAAGAAAGCTGAGCACCGAAGAATTGATGCTTTTGAACTGTGGTGTTGGAGAAGACTCTTGAGAGTCCCTTGGACTGCAAGGAGATCCAACCAGTCCATTCTGAAGGAGATCAGCCCTGGGATTTCTTTGGAGGGAATGATGCTAAAGCTGAAACTCCAGTACTTTGGACACCTCATGCAAAGCGTTGATTCATTGGAAAAGACTCTGATGCTGGGAGGGATTGGGGGCAGGAGGGGAAGGGGATGACAGAGGATGAGATATCTGGATGGCATCACTGACTCGATGGACTTGAGTCTGAGTAAACTCTGGGAGTTGGTGATGGACAGGGAGGCCTGGAGTGCTGCGATTCATGGGGTTGCAAAGAGTTGGACACGACTGAGCGATTGAACTGAACTGAACTGATGTTGGTCATAACTTTTCTTCCAATGAGCAAGCATCTTCTAATTCCATGGCTGCAGTCACCATCTACAGTGAATTTGGAGCCCCCAAAATATCAAGTCTGACACTGTTTCCACTGTTTCCCCATCTATTTGCCATGAAGTGATGGGACCAGATGCCATGATCTGAGTTTTCTGAATGCTGAGTTTTAAGCCAACTTTTTCACTCTCCTCTTTCATCAAGAAGCTCTCTAGTTCTTCTTCACTTTCTGCCATAAGGGTGGCATCATCTGCATATCTGAGATTATTGTTATTTCTCCCAGCAATCTTGACTCCACTTTGTGCTTCATCCAGCCCAGTGTTTCTCATGAGGTACCCTGCATGTAAGTTAAACAAGCAGGATGACAGTATACAGCCTTAATGTACACCTTTCCCAATTTGGAACCAATCTGTTGTTCCATGTCCAAGTCTAACTATTGCATCCTGACCTGCATACAGATCTCTCAGGAGGCAGGTCAGGTGGTCTGGTATTTCCATCTCTTGAAGAATTTTCCACAGTTTGTTATGATCCATACATGCAAAGGCTTTGGCATAGTCAATAAAGCAGAAGTAGATGTTTTTCTGGAACTCTCTTGCTTTTTTGATGATCCAGCAGATGTTTGCAAATTTGATGTCTGGTTCCTCTGCCTTTTCTAAATTCAGCTTGAACATCTGGAAATTCTCTGTTCACGTACTGTTGAAGCAGTATATGAAATCTCCAGAAGTACTTGGAGAATTTTGAGCATTACTTTACTAGTGTGTGAGATGAGTGCAATTGTGCAGTAGTTTGAGCATTCTTTGGCATTGCCTTTCTTTGGGATTGGAATGAAAACTGATCTTTTCCAGTTCTGTGGCCACTGCTGAGTTTTTGAAAGTTGCTGGCATATTAAGTGCAGCACTTTCACAGCATCATCTTTCAGGATTTGAAACAGCTCCACTGGAATTCCATCACCCGCACTAGTTTGTTCACAGTGATGCTTCCTAAGGCCCACTTGACTTTGCATTCAAGGATGTCTGGCTCTAGTTGAGTGATCACACCACTGTGGTTATCTGGGTCATGAAGATCTTTTTTGTATAGTTCTGTGTATTCTTGCCACCTCTTCTTAAGATCTTCTCCTTCTGTTGGGTCCATACCGTTTCTGTCCTTTATTGTGCTCATCTTTGCATGAAATGTTCCCTTGGTATCTCTAATTTTCTTGAAGAGATCTCTAGTCTTTCCCATTCTATTGTTTTCCTCTATGTCTTTGCACTGATCACTGAGGAAGGCTTTCTTATCTCTCCTTGCTATTCTTTGGAACTCTGCGTTCAAATGGGTATATCTTTCCTTTTCTCCATTGCCTTTTGCTTCTCTTTTCTCAGCTATTTGTAAGGCCTCCTCAGACAACCATCTTGCCTTTTTGCACTTTTTTTTCCTTGGGGATGGTCTTGATCCCTGCCTCCTGCTCCTCAGTAACCTCTGTCCATAGTTCTTCAGGCACTCTGTCTATCCAATCTAATCCCTTGAATCTATTTGTCACTTCCACTGTATAATCGAAAGGGATTTGACTTAGGTCATACCTGAATGAGCTAGTGGTTTTCCCTCAGTTCAGTTCAGTCGCTCAGTCGTGTCCGACTCTTTGGGACCCCATGAATCGCAGCACGCCAGACCTCCCTGTCCATCACCAACTCCCGGAGTTCACTCAGACTCATGTCCATCGAGTCCATGATGCCATCCAGCCATCTCATCCTCTGTCGCCCCTTCTCCTCCTGCCCCCAATCCCTCCCAGCATCAGAGTCTTTTCCAGTGAGTCAACTCTTCGCATGAGGTAGCCAAAGTACTGGAGCTTCAGCTTTAGCATCATTCCCTCCAAAGAAATCCCAGGGCTGATCTCCTTCAGAATGGACTGGTTGGATCTCCTTGCAGTCCAAGGGACTCTCAAGAGTCTTCTCCAACACCACAGTTCAAAAGCATCAATTCTTCAGTGCTCAGCCTTCTTCACAGTCCAACTCTCACATGCATACATGACCATAGGAAAAACCATAGCCTTGACTAGATGGACCTTTGTTGGCAAAGTAATGTCTCTGCTTTTGAATATGCTATCTAGGTTGGTCATAACTTTTCTTCCAAGGAGTAAGTGTCTTTTAATTTCATGGCTGCAGTCACCATCTCCAGTGATTTTGGAGCCCCCCAGAAATAAAGTCTGACACTGATTCCACTGTTTCCCCATCTATTTGCCATGGAGTGATGGGACCAGATGCCATGATCTTCGTTTTCTGAATGTTGAGCTTTAAGCCAACTTTTTCACCCTCCACTTTCACTTTCATCAAGAGGCTTTTTAGTTCCTCTTCAATTTCTGCCATAAGGGTGGTGTCACCTGCATATCTGAGGTTATTGATATTTCTCCCGGCAATCTTGATTCCAGCTTGTGTTTCTTCCAGCCCAGCATTTTTCATGATGTACTCTGCATATAAGTTAAATAAGCAGGGTGACAATATACAGCCTTGACGGACTTCTTTTCCTATTTGAAACCAGTCTGTTGTTCTGTGTCCAGTTCTAGTTTCTTCAATTTAAGTCTGAATTTTTCAATAAGGAGTTCATGATCTGAGCCACAGTAGCTCCCGGTCTTGTTTTTGCTGACTATGTAGAGCTTCTCCATCTTTAGCTGCAAAGAATATAATCAATCTGACTTCATTATTGACCATCTGGTGATGTCCCTGTGTAGAGTCTTCTCTTGTGTTGTTGAAAGAGGGTGTTTGCTATGACCAGTGTGTTCTCTTGGCAAAACTCTATTAGCCTTCACCCTGCTTTATGTTGTACTCCAAGGCCAAATTTGCCTGTTACTCCAGGTATTTCTTGACTTCCTACTTTTGCATTCCAGTCTCCTATAATGAAATGGACACCTTTTTTTGGTGTTAGTTCTAGAAGGTCTTGTAGGTCTTCATAGAACTGTTCAACTTCAGCTTCTTCAGCATTACTGGTCGGGGCATAGACTTGGATTACTGTGATATTGAATGGTTTGCCTTGGAAACGAACAGAGATCATTCTGTTGTTTATGAGACTGCATCCAAGTACTGCATTTTGGACTCTTTTGTTGACTATGATGGCTACTCCATTTCTTCTAAGGGATTCTTGCCCAGAGTAGTAGATATGATGGTTATCTGAGTTAAGTTCACCCATTCCAGTCCACTTTACTTCGCTGATTCCTAAAATGTCAGTGTTCACTCTTGCCATCTCCTGTTTGACCACTTCCAATTTGCCTTGATTCATGGACCTAACATTCCAGGTTCCTATGCAATATTGTTCTTTACAGCATCGGACTTTACTTCCATTACCAGTCACATCCACAACTGGGTGTTGTTTTTGCTTTGGCACCATCTCTTCATTCTTTCTGGAGGTATTTCTCCACTGATCTCCAGTAGCATATTGGGTACCTACTGACCTGGGGAGTTCATCTTTCAGTATCATACCTTTTTGCCTTTTCATCCTGTTCATGGGGTTCTCAAGGCAAGAATACTGAAGTGGTTTGCCATTCCCTTTTCCAGTGGGCCACATTTTGTCAGAACTCTCTACCATGATCTGCCCATCTTGGGTGGTCCTACGTGGCATGGCTCATAGTTTCATTGAGTAAGATAAGGCTGTGGTCCATGTGATCAGAGTGGTTAGTTTTCTGTGATTGTGGTTTTCAGTCTGTCTGCCCTCTGATGGAGAAGGATAAGAGGCTTATGGAAGCTTCCTGATGGGAAAGACTGACAGAGGGGGACCTTGGGTCTTGTTCTGATGGGCAGGGCCATGCTCAATTTGTGGCTCAGCTGCTAAAGACTCAGTCTGCAATGTGGGAGACCTGGGATTGATCCTTGGGTTGGGGAGATCCCCTGGAGAAGGGAAGGGCTCTCCACTCCAGTATTCGGGCCTGGAGAATTCCATGGACTTATAGTTCATGGGGTCACAAAGAGTGGGACTGAGGGACTTTCACTTTCACTATACTTTCTGATGGGTGGGCCCATGCTCAGTAAATCTTTAACCCAATTTTCTGTTGATGGATGGGACTGTGTTTCCAACTTGTTATTTACCTGGGGCCAAACTATGGTGGCCAATAGTTTTAGGGGAAAACATATTTTATGTTTCCATTTTGCTGGACAATGAAAGATAACTGCAACTCAGAAGACAAAGAAACAAGATAAGGGATGAGGGCCAAGCTAAGACTAAGATGTAGGTAGGTAAAGAGAATCAAGCAGAAGAGCAGATCCAAAAAAGGTGAGTGGGTATGGGTTCTCCAGGAAGAAAGCAGAGACTTCCTAAGAGGGAAATCACCAGACCTGAAGGGAGTTTGAGCTTTCAGTTCAGGGCTTATTTATCTGAAAGAGGTTGAGGAGACTATTCCAAAAGGAAAGAGATTGATCTTTTCAATTACCAAAGTTTAGTTGGACAACTCTACCCAAGCTGTTTCAGACAGTTCAGGCTGTTATTACAGAATACCATAGACTGGGTGGCTTCTAAACAGCCAAAACATATCTCTCACAGTTCTAGAGGCTGGGAAGTCCATGCTATGGCTCCAGAAGATTCAGTATCTGTTGAAAGCCTGGCTCCTGATGCTCAGAAGACACCTCACTTTTAATCACTTTCCAAAGGCCCCACCTCCTAAAACCATCACCAGGCCCATTAGGATTTCAACATATGAATCTAGGGGGGACACAAGCATCAGTGGTTATGGTAAATTCTAGAAACACTTTTAAAATCACAAATATATTATGTGCAGTTAGGGTTTCAACAGAAGAATTTGAGGGGCCACAGGCATCAACTATATGGTGAATTCTAGAAACAAAGCTTTTTTTAACTGCAGATATATAGACATATAGATGCGTATATACATACACACTCATACACAGGCATTGTTGTTGTTGTTCAGTCGCTAGGTCCTGTCTGACTCTTTGCAGCCCTGTGGGCTACAGCATGCCGAGCTTCACTATAGTAGATGCATTCTGGGTATATATGGGCTTCCCTGGTAGCTCAGATGGTAAACAATCCGCCTGCAATGTGAGAGACCTGGGTCCAATCCCTGGGTTGGGAAGATCACCTGGATAAAGGAATGGGTACCCAATCCAGTATTCTTGCCTAGAGAATTCCATGGACATAGGAGACTGGCAGGCTACAGTCCATGCGGTTGCAAAGAGGTGGACACTACTGAGCAACTTTCACTTTCGTGTAAATATATATATTTATATATATGTATGTATATATAATATGCAGTTAGGATTTCAACCTATGACTTTTCGAGGGTACACACACACATCAGTAGTTATGGTAAATTCTAGAAACAACATTTTTTTTTTTAACCACAGACAGATAAACATAGGTGTGCACATACACATATGCACACTTACATATGCACACAAATATAGGTAATATACACAGTGCGTGCCAGGTGGGTGAGGACCACATGGTCTAGGGAAGAAGGGCTGGACGCACAGAAGCACCTACCTACCCTGGGATCTGAGGGAAACCCGTTCTGCTGGGACTGTTTCAATGTGTTTAGCAAGTTGAAAGTGATGCTTGGGAAGAAGCTGCTAATCTTCCAAGCAAGAACGTCCTTGGGAAGTGCTCCCGAGGCCTTGGTCCAGTCCACAGTCTGGCAGGTCTTTGAGGGCCTGAGTGGAAAATCAGACAGTAAAGAGCAGTCTGTGACAGGGGCTATTGTCATAGTCCACATTGCGGAGGGAACAACCTGTGGCCAGGGGCCAGAGGACACAGCAAAACCTCAGCAGAAATGGTATAGATCTCGGGCAGACTGTCAATTTCTTGGGAACATCCAGAGGGCATGACTGAAGGTTGACCCTGGGACTGGACCAGACAGTGAGGCTCCTTGCCCTCCTCTGGCCTTGAAATATACACCCACAGGTTCTTCCTACAGTTGGAGTCATTTTCAAGGAGGCAGTTTTGAGAGAGAGGGGTGACGTTGAGACCCTTTGAATTGTTAAAAACTCTCTATAAAGTTGAGATTTTGAAGAGCAAGGGTGGAGATCTCGCAAGGATGAGAAAGTAACATGTGATCATAGTTTGTATGAATAAAAATATTTGTAGTTGAAATATGTTGTTGTTATTGTTCAGCTGCTAAGCTGTGTCCAACTCTTGCGGCCCTATGGACTGTAGCCTGCCGGGCTCCTCTGTCCATGGGATTTCTCAGGCAAGAACACTGCAGTGAGTTGCTATTTCCTCCTCCAGGGAATCTTCCCCACTCAGGGATTGAACCCACAGTGCAGGGGAATTCTTTACCATGGAGCCACCACGGAAGCCCATAAAAGAAACATATTCATATAATTAAAATTATAATAGAAGTTGACATTCATTACAAGTCTATCATGTATTTAAAATATGTAAGTTCACTAGCACTCTTCCATTCAAACAGTGGAGTCTAAATTTCTTCATCTTGAATATGGGCTGGACTTAGTGACTTGTTTTCAACAAATAAATGTGGCGTATCAGTATCAGTTCAGTACAGTTGCTCAGTCGTGTCTGACTCTTTGCACCCCATGAACTGCAGTATGCCAGGCTTCCCTGTCTATCACCAACTCTCAGAGCTTGGTCAAACTCATGTCCATCAAGTCGGTGATGCCATCCAACCATCTCATCCTCTGTTGTCCCCTTCTCCTCCCGCCTTCAATCTTTCCCAGCATCAGGGTCTTTTCCAATGAGTGAGTTCTTTGCATCAGGTGGCCAAAGTATTGGAGCTCCAGTTTCAGCATCAGTCCTTCCAAAGAATATTCAGGACTGATTTCCTTTAGGATTGACTGGTTTGATCTCCTTGCAGTTAGAGTCTTCTCCAACAGTATAGTTCAAAAGCATCAATTCTTTGGTGCTCAGCTTTCTTTAAAGTGCAACTCTCATATCTGTACATGACTACTGGAAAAATGTGGTGTAGGTGATGCTATTTCAGAGGTTAGATCATAAAAACTATATACTATATGGCCCTCCACCCCTATTGTTTTGACTGGGGGATGACAGCCGCCATACTAATAGGCTTTTCAAGCAGCCCTGCGAAGACACCCACATGGAGAGGGAATGATGCTCCCCATCAGTAGCCAGCACCTAGGTAAGAGGCCCATGTGAGACAACCACCTTCAAAGTGGATTCTCCTGCCATAGTCAAGCCTTTACATGACTGCAGTTCCAGCCAGCATCATATTGCAACCTCATGAGAACAGCCAAGAACAGCCAAGCCAGAACAGCCCAGCCAAGCTATCCCTGCATTCCTAAGAAATGGAAACAGTGAAGGATAATAATTATTGCTGCTCTAAGCCATGAAGTTACACAGCATTAGATAGCTAATACAAAGCCTATATGCATCAGGCGTCACACACATTATCTTATTTAATTCTCACACTCATTTTACAGATGAGGAACCTGCTGCCATGAATTATTGAAGAATTTATCACATGGAGCTGGTTCACAGTCCAGCTGAGGTTGACACTTAGGACAAGTTACAATGTAGGTCATAAGACTGGGTGTCAGGACCTGAGAACGCAGTCACGGAAACCGGTGAGTGGTGTGTTGATCAGAAGGTGAGGCTCTTGAACAGAAGGGGAAATATCATCAAATTCAGTTTGAAGAATGGAAGGAGCTAAAGTAGCAACTTCAGTAGAAAGTCTGAAGTTCAGGTCAAACTTCAGGGGAAGCCATGAGAACTTTGGCAAAGAGAAAAGCAAAGTGAGGTGAGGAAAAGGCAGAAATGAGGTGAGAAAAATGGCCGTATCTTTTTAACAGCAAATGAGAGGGTACCCAGGGACACAGTAGGAATCAGTCAAAGTGGAGTAAGAATATCTGTCAAAACGACACTGCTGCTTTTTATGTTACAGTTGCCCTGGCAATAGGATCCCCACCTTACTGTAATGATATTTAAATGAGAAAAGTGCATGCGAATGAAGTAACTGGTGAATCTATGGGAGCTGATGCTCACATGTGTCTAGTTACCTTCACCTTATCAGGATAGCTGAGTAAAATGTGGGAGGGGTTTTGTCCCAGAAAAAGGATGATATATATAGTCTGGAGCTGCCAAGAAGATCTTTCAGATACCATTGATCTGTTTCTTTCCCTCATAACCCTGGATGGAGTCAGCGTTAAGTCATAAAGCTTGCAATTTCCCATCCCTGGTCCATTCTGGTTTTAATCTAAAGGAAACCCTTTAAATCAGGGCTCCAACCTGACCAGCTGCTTACTCTCTGGTCGATGTAAGGGATTAGAATACTGTAGGTTCTCTGCTGTTTTGACAGCTCTGTCAGCTTTGACCATTTCTGAGAGTTGGGCTGGCCATAAAGAGTACATTTGTTTCCCTAGGCTGCCATGACAAAGTACCACACTCTAGGTAACTTACAACAATAGAAATATATTATCTCCTAGTTCTGGAGTCCAGAGTCTGAAATCAAGATGGTGAGAGGGCCGTGCTGTCTCTGAAGTCTCGTGTAGCGGGGGAACCTTCCTCGACTCTTGCAAGCTTCTGGTGGTTTTCTGGCAACTTTGGGTGGTTCATGACTGCCTGCTGTAGCAATTCAACCCCTGCCTCCATTGTCACATGACCATCTTCTCTATATGTGTTTGTGTGTCTTCTTATAAGGACACCTGTCATATTGGAGTAGAGCCCACTTGGCACCTGCAATCTCACATCAAAAGTCAGAGGATTGGGTGATTCCTGTCCCCAGATGGTGACTGATGGGAGCTGCCACAGCCCAATGACCACAGGGCTCACACAGCACCATGCTCAGGCCTTAGTGGCAAAAGCCTTGGCTCAGAACAATACACCATCAGTCTCTTGGGGTTTGCAGCAGTGACCAGTTTTGCTGTTAAATTGGCATACTGTCCCAGAGATAAAGTAGAAAGCAGGGGGGAAAAAAAAGTATTTCTAAAGGAAAAAGAAAACCTACCCCAAAGTATTATTTTGCTAACAGCCTCAACTTTGCAATAAATAAACACTGCAAATGGGAAGAAAATGCATAAAATGAAAATAAGCTGAGTGAATCATGGCACATGCTCTGTACAGTATATAAATATTCATGTTAAATTACTTTTTACTCCAACTCCATGGTTCTCTTGTGTACACTTAGGGCTGAGTGGTTTCAGGAGGCCTTAGTTACTGACACAAATGCCTGAGACTTTGAGGAGAGCATTGAGGAGTAACTAAGAATGATTAGCACAAGGCTGAGTAATGTTGAATCCCAGTGTAAGCCCCCCCAGAGCTCAAGTACTCTCTCCGCATTTGGCAAGGGAACAGTAATCCATCTCTTGGTCCTTCTCAGTCAACGGAAACTGAGCTGAGGGAGAAAACAAGGAGAAAATCCTTAATCTTAGCAACAGGAGGATCTGGTATTTTAGCTGTGGAGCTTAAAGGAAAAAAAAAACTAAATCAAAACAAAAAGCCTTGTTGAAAAGTTCAAATCTAGGTAACCGGTTGCTGAAAGAGTCTTTTGTGTGAGCGGGGAGATGGGCTGTGTGGGCAAGAAGGAAGGAGGGCTAGCCAAGGAGGTGCCCTTCTTTCCTGCCTGGGGTTGGGGGTGGGGTCCCCTTCCTGTGGGGAGAATGCGGCTACTGCGCTGCTAAGGGCTGGTACAGACTGTCACAGCGCTGACGGGCAGGCCTGCAGAGGGAGGCCAGTGTGCCTGGAGGCTCGGCTGGCTCAGGGGCCAACATTCTTGCCAGTCATTCGGCTCTGGCCTCCCAGTGACCTTGGGGTTAAACTACAGTCAGTCCCAAAGGCCTTGATAACATTTGTCTTTCTGTGCAGCCATAAGCTGCTTCCCACCAAAGGCAACATTCTGAAATGAAGACACAAAGAAATCTGTTGGAATCTTATTCTCTTATCCCAACTTGTCACTACCTGGGAAAGGTATGGGATGGGTAGTTTGTGTGTAAGTCTTTTTATACCATGTTAGGTAATAGCCTGTGAGCAAAAATGGACCCTATATAAACTAGATTATATATAAAAACAATTTGACTTTAAACTGAAGGGAGAGTTAGGGAATTTGGGGGACATGTACATACATACCACTACGTAGCACAGGGAATGCTGACCAGTGTTATGTGGCAAGCTGGAGGGGAGGGGAGTTTGGGGGAGAATGGATACATGCATAGGCATGGTCGCATCCCTTTTCTGTCCACCTGAAACTATCACAGTGTTGTTCATCAGCTATACTCCAATATAAAATAATAAAAGTTGTTTTTTTTTATATGTTAAATCTGGCTTTTTCCTGTGCCTCATGGATATAAATTCATTATGCTGGCCCTTCTTTCAAATAAGGGGCTATAGTTTAAGGAGTTAAAACTTTTATAGTTCTGTGTGTTTACTCCAGTTAATTCAGTAAGCACTTCCTGAACACATACTATGGAGCAGATGTTACACTCAGAGCTAGGAATGCCAACACAGCCAGGGTAGAGAAGAACAGAGACTCTGCAGTCAGACTGCATTCAAATTCTGGCTCTGCCGTTTCAAACTTTGAGAACTGTAGGTTAAAAAGTTGAAACTTTTGGTGCCTCAGTTTCTTCATCTGTAAAGCAGAGCTAACAATGCCTCATAAGGCGGCTATGAGGATTTATTAAGATGCAAGTAGGATGCATAAAAAAACAATATCTGGAATCTAGGAATTCTTTGCAAATGTTTGCTGGTATTAAATCTTGGATGCTACCCACAGAAAAGACAGCCTAACTGGCAAATGGAGGCTCCATTTCCTGCCCCTCCAATAACCCCCAAAACTCTTTATTCTTTCAAGAACCATTATTAAAGTGACTAGTAGTTCAAATCACACTGTCTTCAAAATAGCATGTTCACATGCTACCAAAAATGTCAGAGAAAAGCTGATAGGGACAGGTTGCAAGAAGTATCTGAACATTCTTCAGGAAAGGAGAAACAAAACTTAATTTTCCTTTTATACCAAAGACTCATCATTCCTTAAACCCCCATTGCTTCTGACAGGCCCTACTTCATGGGCTCAGCCCGAAATCACTGACAACTCTGTCACTTTTGACCTAGAACAGAGAAATACTAATAATCTTAACTAACTTTCATTGAAAATTTGGTGCCAAGAACTGTGTTAGCCCTTAATGCCATTTCATCATTCGATCAGCTCAGCCATACTGTGAATGTGTTCCTGCGGGATGTGCGCGCCACAAAGCCATTCCCACCCTCCTCCACTTTGCGCCCTGCCCTGGGAGGTTAGTCTACAGATTATGTTGCCTCCTCTCATGGCCTCCAACTTCTAGCTGGGTTGGGACAATGGGGAGCCTCAGAAGAGCAGGAATCTGGAGACAGGAGGGAAAGTCAGTTTTCCCCCTGCCTTCCGTAGTCATTTTTGGTGGACTAAGGTCATGACTTTTCTCAGAGACCTTTTTCAACAACCTCTTCCCCATTTTGGTTCCTGTTCCTTCTTTTTCCCAACTTTCCTACTGGCTTACGAGTGGCCGCAGCTCTATACTACTAACCTGGGTTCCCTTATGAGCCAGGGTGGTTTCCAAAACCTTTCACACACCTGTAATTTCTCCTTTTGTGAACAAGGCCTGTTTGAATGATCCTCATCTGAATACAGCAGCACCTATTTCCTGTTGGGATCCTGATGCATAGCTATTATTATACTCATTTTACAGAATGATCTAGAGGGGTAAAGCAACTCATCCAAGGCCTCACAGCTAGTCAGTGGCAGGACTGGATTTCATAACCAAACCTGTCTAAATCCAGAGCCCACTTTCATAACTGCTGCACTGTAGCAGGGACAAATAGTTCTGGAAAAGGCAGGTAAGCTGGGAAGCCTGGGAGATGCAGTCTGGAGCAACTCCTGATGGAAACGTGCAGTGGGTGGACTTACATAGTGCAGGCAGTTTGCTTATCAGCCAACCTCTTTATCACACAGGGAGCTAAGGCACATGAATTTGGGGTGAAAGATGAACATCCTCCTTGGGACTCCTCAACCTAGAATCACCCATTGATACTGGGCAGAAAACATCTCCTGGTGCAGAGAGGCTGGGAAGGGCTGTCAGATCTCACTTACATTCAAATTCTGGCCAGGAGTCCCACTCCAGGGCTCCTTTGGCCTTTCTTTAACCATCCCAGCTGAACCATGAAAGGCTACCCGAGGGGCAGAGGCTTACTTAAGGCAGCCAACCAGACCAGGACAGGCAATAATGGAATCTTTATTCAAAAGGAAAAACAGAGCCCTTTTTGCCTTTGAACATCTGATTCATTCACTAGACCCCAGGAGAATGTATGGGGGGACTCACTGAGGATGACACTTGCATCTAAGCAGGACAGCCCTCTGGGTACTGGCTTCTGTCTTCCACCCAGGGAAGCTCAAAGATCTTTATTCAGGGCTGCATCACTGAGACTCCTTCTGCAGGGGGAGTGATTCATCATCTCAGACTTCAGATTAAATGGAGAGAATTTTTAAACTTAGATAGTTATGTATACACATTTCCATAAATTGTTTTATGATAAAATAAGATGTCTAGTTCCTCTGCCTAAAGCAAAACAAACAAACAAACAAAAAAGTTTAAGTGAAGACTCTCAAGTATGTTTTCTTTCAAGGGGTTCTGTAAAATTACCTCTTGTCTGCATTTCAGCCCTCGCTGCACTGAGTTGTGTTTACAGGTCACCCCTGCACCAGCAAGTGAGGTCCTTGTAGGCAGACCATGTGCCTCTTTCATCTCCATGTCCCCAGCCCACCACAACACCTGGAACACAGCAGGCACTCAAGAAATATTGTGAGATGAAGAGACACATGGATGCCCCCCAAGCATCCTGCAAGGACCGTCATCAGAGTATTAGCCAATTATATATTGACTCATCAGCATCATACAAAGGCAGACACCATATTTTATTTAATTTTGTACCACCTATGTTTGGAGCATCATGACTGCTCAAAACATGTTTTGCAGGGAAAAAAATGGTAATAGAGATGTAGCAAATAAGAAATAAAGCTTCATTAACTCTTGCCCTCCTGCACTATGAAAAAATTCCTATTGTTCTAGGCAGTGATTTGAAGACTATCTCCTGTTTTTCCTACTGCCCTCAGCTCTCACTCTCACTCCTGGCACCATGAATGTGCCCTGGACAGTTTAAGCTAGCTCCTGGCTCTGCAGCCCAGCCCTGAAGTTGGAGTCTTCTTGCAGTTTCTCATGGACCTCTACACAGTTTCCCAGATTGAAGCTTTTCTCTTAATGGCTTGTCCACTACCTTCAGTGAGAAATCACTGTTAGGGCCCAGGTATCTTTCATAAATTCCCATTCAGGACCAGTGGTAGGGGAGATCAGACTAAGAAATGCAGAGAGAAAGGAGCATGAATTTTGAACTGGATATGCATGATACCAGACAGTTTTCATATTCAAAGTCACAGTCCAGAGACTCCTCAGCAATCCTGCTGATAAACACATCCTAATTGCCAGCAAAGAATCCAAAGGAGAACTGAACAACCCCTTGAAGGCAAACCAGAGCGTGTTAACTACAAGTGGTGACACCACAATTACAGGCAAAGGTTTGCTGTGCAGAAGTGGGATGCCTGTGAAACGCCGCAGGGCATCGAGACAGTGAGGAGCAAGTTCCACCAATTAATGAAGTGCTTCTGAGCAGGAGTTCTGTCTAGAAAGTTTCTGAAAGAAGCCACGGCTGCACCAGCTAAGGCCCCTGGGAACTGGGAACAAACTCACTCTCTGGCAGCAGGGATGTGAGAAACCCAGCATCGATCGCCACGGCTACCAGCAGATCCTCTCTCAAAGCCTTTCAGGAATCTCTACTATTTGTGGGAGCATTCCCCCAAAGGCCAACATCTCTCTGCTCTCCTACACTTCCAGTGGTCACCTCTCTTAACTGTCCCTCACTCCAGTTAAAGAGCAAGAGGGCACCCTTACACTCCAATCATGCTTGAGATCCTTCGTGACACTCATCAGGAATGCCTCCATCAGACACCCTGCTGGAGAGGTGATCCCAGAATTTTCACTTTGCCAGAAATGCCGTATATTCACAAATCCAGATATGGAACTTTGTCAGCATGCTCTTAAATTCCTAACAGGATTGGAAGGAAAAAATAAACCCTCATTGATGTGACCGATATGCCAATTAAGGACACAAGTCTTTCACTTTTTGTGTTGTTTTCTCAACACAATCACAGGGGGAGGTGAGTGACAAGTAATGTCATCTCTGTTGTGTGTTTGCCACAAAGAAAACTCATAAATCTTCCCATGGGGGCCAGTGGTGGGTGTTGATCTGCATTTTTTTCAAAGAAAATATGTAGATTGGTTTAATAAGCTAATGTTTCGGAAAACAATAGAAATTAAGTTTTAAATTAGCTTAAGTTTTTACTAAATCCAGACTCTCCCAACCAACTAACAAAACAAATAAATATTTTTTAAAAATCCAAAAAGAGAGTCTCTGAGGTTTTCTGTTCGATGGTTTCTCCCAACACTGCACATCTATTTGTCTTCTCCGGTCAGTATATCTCCATTATTCCAGAAGGGATCTCAATTCACTTTTAGAATGGCGTCTCTTAAAATTGCCTCTTCTGAAACCTCTGGCCAAATTTGAGGCTCCACTGGGAACCACCAATTACCATATCCCAATTGGATAACCCTGGCTTTAGCATCTGACCCACACAGACCAATTAAAAGTCTTCCCAGTGATTTTCAGAATGCAATTAAAGAGGAAACATCTGTTCCCTGTGGGTAGGAAGCTGAAGAAGTAATCCCCGGATTCCAGATATGGGCAAGTGCTTTGTGTAAAGGAATGAAGGTGACCTGCAGAGAAAGGCAAAGACATGATAAGGAGACATCCTGGTCCTTGGTCTCGGGTATATTTGGTAGGTTGATACATAATGGGCCCCATAAGCCATGCCTCCTGGGACACACAACCTTGCACAGTCCCCGTCCACATTAACTAAGTTGGGTCTTGGCCAAGTGACTTGCTTTGGCCATAGGACATCAGCAAACGCAATGCAAGCACAGGCTTGGAAAGCACTTGCACGTTGGGACCTACACTTTCTCTTGCTGCTTTCAGAACTTGGTCTTCCAGCCTGCTGGAGGTAGATGACCCAGCCAAAAGTCAGCAACAGTTGCCAGACGTGAAAAAGATCATCATAAACCATTTGGTCCCAGTCATGCCATGATGGAAGGTAAAAGAAAAGCCCAGGTGTCCCAAACATCCCAGCCATCTAGCTAAGGTCACAGCAGTAACACTACACCCAGGTGACACCACATGGAGCAGAGATGAGTTTCCCAGATGAACCCAGCCCAAGTCACCAATCCACAGATTCATCATCAAGTAAATATTTGTCTGAATTTAAACTTAAAAGTCACTAGGTTTTGAAGTGGCTTGTTATGAAGACAAAGCTGACTCATACAGCCTTCTTGAAGGCACTTTATCCTTGCTTTTCTCATAAAGGCAATATATTCCCCATTTTGTCCAATTTGCTGTGTAGGATTAAGTGCCTTCCTAATTGCCAATCACTCCTTTTCCTTTGACCACAAAATCCTAATTTTGTGTAGGGAGGCAATGTATGCAACTAACTACTCACTCTGTCCATTTCTCTTGCAGCTATATATGGTCATGTGCCACAGTTGAAACCTTAAAGATATTAACAATTAATAAGATGGACCATACCTCTTCCACTTTCTACCTTCTTTCTTACTAGAACACATATGTGATGACTGGAGCCACTTTGAGTGAATAAGTAAAAAAAAAAAAAAAAAGAGAGAGAGAGAGTGAATGAGCCTTGAGTAAAAAATAAAATAAAAAAAGAGATGTCAGACCTTATACTATTGAGCTTCTAAAGCAATGCCAGTGACCACCTAACTCCAGAAGGGTTATTGTACAACAAAATCAGAAACTTGGTTCCAAGACACCTGTGTAAAGTGAGCTTCTATTACACACAGCCAAATAAAATCTTAAATGATTTAAGTTAGATTTTTGTCATTTGTGACCAGAAGAGTCCTGACTAGTGACTGGCCTTTTCTCTGGGGAGTCCTCTGGCTACTTCTGAACTGTACACCTTAAGGTGCCTGATCTCCCTTACCCTCTGATTTGCCTGTAAACACAAAGTCATTTCTGTTTTCTCCCTGCAAATAAATGAGATAGCGGATGCTTCCAAAAAGTATTTTATCAAAATCTAAAAAAATAAAAATAAAACAAACATACTAGAAATAAATAGCATGTAATTGCCTTGTTCCCATATTGGACCCTAAAAGCTCCAAATAAGATTTAAGAGCCCCTATTCTAATCTCTTTACTTTATTAGTTCTCAAAGTGGATCCCACAGACCAGAGCATCAGCATCTTCTGAGAACTTGTTAGAAATGCAAATTCCCAGTCCCTAGCCCAAACCTACTGAATCCAAACCATGGGGATAGGGTATTTTAACAAGCTTTGTAGGAGATTCTGATGTAGCTAGGGTCTGACAGCCACTACCTTATAGGATAATTATTTGCCAGTTTCTTGTGGATAATTAAGCCCTGGCTCCTTTTCTTCCAGTCAGTGTTGGGTAGAGCCAAGGGTTTGGAGTCAGAATGCTTAATGTCATACTGTGACCCTGCCATATTATCTGTGACATCTTGGGCCAGTTGATCAACTCCTAACTCTTTGGGGTCCTAATTTCTGTACACGTAAAATGGGATATTACTTGATATGATTCTTTAAAGGTTAAATGTGACGAGACCAGCAAAATGACTACTCACTGTTCTACTATATTCCAGTTACTGAACAAAGTCAGCTAGTCCTTTTAAAGTCTACATCTCAGTTATATGGCCATGGAAACAAATGTCTGGTGTACACAGTCATCTTATCTTAAAAAAAAAAAAAAACCTCCCTAAATTCAGTTCAAATCTCCCAATACTCCTAGATATTCCAATTCAGCCAGGTGTCAAGATGAAGAGTCTATCTTATTTCTTACCTGATTTACTGGAATTTACTGACACTCATCACTCCCTAGTAGTTAATCTGGCCTTTCCTGGCTGAGGCTGGAGAAATTTACCTGCCTTAGAGCATTTCCATCCTCCTCACCTCCAAGGGTCTTCCATCAATCTGCTTCTCTACATTGAAACATAAACAGCCTCCAACATATCATAAATGCTCTCAGAGTTAATCACATTCAGAAACAACCATTCACTCACAGGACTCAATTTAGAAACATCGGAGTGTAATATAGACATGGGAACATAGTCTGTTTTTCTGTTTGCTTTTTTTTAATCGTTTTTTTTGTTTTGTTTTGTTTTGAATAAGGAACCCACATCCATAATTAAAATGTTTAAATATTAAAAAAAGAAGGTAATGCAAAGTGATTCTCTTTTCACCTCTAGCCCTTAGGTTCCTACTCAGAGGCAACCATGCTCATGAGCTTTTTAGATAAACTTATAGACATAGTCTAAATGTGGAAAAATCATGGGAAAAAACATGGTGTGTGTCTATGTATCTCATCCTTTGTTTTCCACAAGATGTAGTATACTATACACAGCTTATACCAGGAATATGGAAAGCATGACTAATAAGACTAACAAGAAATCTTGATAATCTGCGAAGTTTGACACAGGGGAATCCTGATAATCTGAGTGATATTTTCTGCTATATAAAGGAACCCTGTCCTGTCTGTGTGTCTCTGACTGCATGCAGTTGCTCTCCTGATGGCTGTGTCTGTGTGCTCATGTACATGCATATATGTCTCCTCTCCTCACACCCACTGGACAAGCATCCTGTGGGGTCTTAGTCCATTCCTCCTGCAGTTTAACAAATGTGAAGAAACCAACAAAATTCTGTAAAGCAATTATCTTTCAATTTAAAAAATAAAAAAATTTTTTTTAAAAAGACTGATTTCTACCCCCCACCCAAAAAAAAAGGGGGGAGGGACATGGGGCCCAGGCCTAGGCTCAGGGAAATTGCCAAAGGAACACATCCCAGAGGACCTGGAATGGTGTCTCTAGAATCAGCTTGGACAAAGCAGGGTTGGATGTCTACATTAGTAGATTTGAATCCTGGCTTCATTACATGAGAGCTGTGTTTTCTTGGTTCTGGAGACTCAGTTTCAATATCTGCAAAGTGGGATAGTAAAAATTACATATAGATTGATTAGAATTATTTTTTAAAAGACAGAACACCAAATAGTAAATATTATATGTTGTTGTTGTTGTTTAGTCACTCAGTCGTGTCCAACTCTTTGTGACCCCATGGACTGTAGCCCGCCAGTCTCTTCTGTCCATGGGATTTCCCAGGCAAGAATACTGGAGAGGGTTGCCATTTCCTTCTCCAGCAGCTCTTCCCCACCCAGGAATCAAACCCAAGTCTCCTGCATTGGCAGGCAGATTCTTTACCACTGAGCCACCTGGGAAGCCCAAATATTATAGAAGAATGATAATTTTTCCAAATTTTAAATTACATTCCTGTATTTCTAAAAGAGATTCACCCTCAGAGCTCTGGCTTTCTTTCTTTTTCTGTAAACTTTACCAGCACATGTAGAAAGCTTACACATAAGGGATACAGAGATGATCAGGACACTGCCTTTGTCCTCTAGAGGCAGAAGATATGGTGGAGACGGCCAGCCAGTTCCTACGGGTCAGCGTAGGCTTCCTTCTCTGGAGGTGCGATGAAAAATTGGAAACTTGAGAGCATTTATCTACCTGCTGTTGACAAAATAAAAGGCAGAGGTGGGTCTAGGGTGGGTGTGACTGCTGGACCAAGGTCAAGAGTGGAAACACAGGTTTCCTGGCATATTTCCTCGATCAAGCCCAGGCCCACAGGGTCACTTGATTCCCCACCCAGTTCCTCTCCAGGATTTTTCAAATACTCTAGCCTCTGCCGCAGATGCTTCCATTTCTGAGCTTCTAGATGAGCAAGGACAGAGGATTCGCCCTCCTCTGCACCCAGGCATGTCCTTTCACCTTTCACATGCGAGGCCCAATGTGACCTCCAGATAAAGTGGCCTAAAACAAGCCTCTGAGGATAACCTGTCAAGCACACAATTCAGCAACAGGGCAGGGAATCTTTCCTGGCTTCTACAGATAGGGACTTATATCACAGCATGAGATTTGTTTACCCTTATCTTAGCACACAAGAACAAGTGATGCCACTCCTATTATAAATCCAGCATTCCTGCATCTGTGGGTAGGTTTCTGTGTAAATCTTCAGGAAACACTGACTGTTCACTTTTGTTTGCTGCCTTTTCCTAGCTCCAGGCTCATAGAAGCATCCATCTCACTAGAGGACACACTGGCTTTTATCTGTAGAAGGAACAAAAGACAAAAGATGGGAGCAACCAGCATCCCTGCTGTCACAGAAACCCCACCACCCAGGGCATGTCTACTCTCTCAGCTGAACTGCTCCTCCCCTCTCGACCAGGGCCTGAAATATCCACCAGGCCCTAATGAGCTCTGTCCTCGACAGCCTGGAACATCAGAACTCATCAGCTTTCACGCCGTTACTCCTGTAGACTCACCTTGTTCAGGACAGTTAGTACCAATAGATGATGCTGAGCAGGATGAGGAAACTGCCCAAGTGGGCCTAAGTAGCATCAGTAGGCCCAAGCCAAAAGACCTGGATGAGAAAGTGGGTGGGGAAACCCTCCATAAGGGCCTACAATTAATTAAACATCAAACATCCAAGTAAATGTCTTTAGCCTGAGTGTGTTTGTCTCAAAGACAACAGGATGGCCTAAAAAAAAAAAAAAAAAGTTTAAAAAAAAATCATTAGCAACAACAGCAGTAGCTTTGGCATCCTTACCTTATAGAGTGCTAGGCTCCACTGGGCACTCTCATTTGCCCTTTACCTGCCAGGCCCATTACCCGGCAGAGTTTACAAGAGCCCAGAGAGAGGTGTACTGTTAAAACTAGGGAATAGAAGCACAGAGCTGTTAAGTAATTTGCCCGAGGTCACATAGATATGAGAGATATAGATCTCAATTAGAACACTTCTAATTCTAGTGGTCAGACTTCTGAATCTGTTCTAAATCACTGCTTTCCAAGACTTAACACTCACCAGCATCACCTGTTGTTGTTGTTGTTTAGACGCCAAGTTGTGTCCGACTCTTTGCAGCCCCAAGGACTGTAGTCTGCCAGCTTCCTCTGTCCATGGAATTTCCCCTGGAAAAATACTGGAGTGGTGATCTTGTTGAAATGCAGATTCTGGTTCAGCCAATCGAGGGGTTGGGGGGGGCGGGGGTGGGGTGGGGCTGGAGATCCCACATTTCCCAGCATGCTCAGCTCCCAGGTGAGGCCCATACTGCCTGCCTATTGGTAACCACTACTGGAGAAGCAAAGGTTGGTCTGACCTAGCCCTGCAAAGTGAAAATATGAGTACCTCTGTAGATCCACCAACTGCTGTCCACAGAGAAAGGAGAACAGAAATTGAGACTGAGCTGGTAGAAATTTTATAACTATTTGACTTTTATTTTATGTATGCTAAAGCTAATAATTATTTTACAAATTGGTCTTGAAGGTCATTTTATTATATTCTTACTTCATTCTTCTAATGATTTATATCTATGTTATTTTACAAGGGTATCAGTTCACAAAAAGCCGTAAGTTATAAAACAAACAACCTGGCCCCCCCCGCCTTTTTTTTTTTTTTTTTTTGCAGATTATTTAAAAATTGCATCTCTAAACTACTACCCTGTCCTTGGGAGTCTAGGACCAGGGAGCTTGTGGGTCTGTGTGTGTGTATGTCTGTGGGTGTGGGTAGAGGTACCTGTGTGTATCTGTCTGTCTGCCCCACCTCAATTCTCATTTCATGTAGTTTCCATTTCCTTATGGTTTTAAGGTCATTCCTTTCTGTATAGCTTCATATGCAGATGGAGACTACCATCCATAAAGCTCCTCAAGTAATGTGGACTCTAATTTGCACTTTCCTAGTTTTGGAACCTTGGCCAAGTCACTCAGCCTCTCTGTGGCTTATCTGTAGGGTAAATAGCAACCCACTCCAATATTCTTCCCTGGAAAATACCATGGACAGAGGAGCCTAGGGGGCTACCATTCATGGGGCCACCAGAGTTGGACACAACTGAATACACACAGCACAAATCCCACTCACTGCGTGGCAGGGATACAATGATATAAAGCATGTAAAGTGCTTAGCACAACACCTGGAACCATCCCTAGTGATCAGTCAAGCAGATACAATTATTATTAGGAGGAAAAAAAAAATGAACAGCAATAAATAAATTCACATCAGACATTCATCGACTTATCAGCATTTTTGAGGAAATGCCTTGATACTCTGCTAAGCACAGGGAAAGCAAGATGCTTCTCTCAACAAAATTAAATTAAAATTTCTTCTTCAACTTAGAACAGTTTAGGAAGGGCCCCATTTCTCACAAAAGTCGACAAGTACGGTGAAATTTTAATCCAAACTGTTACGCAGAATAGTGCCCCAAGGCACTGCAAGATGTCTGATCATCAAGCAAAAATGTAATTATTTTCTTTCTGCTCCAGAAACTTAGGTAGGTGAGTGAACTAACGCACTAAATCTTTAGAAAGATTTTCACTAACAAGGCCTGAAACAAGGAGGTTTTATTTAACCTTCAGTTAAGCAGAAGTCCAGTTAACTAGAGATTGTCGAGGTGGGAGGGTTCCTCGTCGATGATTTTAGATTCTGCCTGTAAGTCATCTGCATAATAACTCAGGAAGCAGAAGGCCCTGGGGCTTGAGGATGAGGAAGGAAAAGGACAGAGGGACTGAGGTCGGTATTGATAAGTGTTGATCTAGTCCTTCACCATGGGAACAGAAATTTGCAAATTGCTAGGTGAGGGAAAATTCCCCTGGTGGGAAAGAAATCTTTTTGACCTTGCCAAAATGGCAGACATCATGCTCAGGTTAGTGCTGTGTTTAAGTGCCTGCAGGGATGCAGTGATTCAGTACAACATGCTGAAATCCAATTTATTTATCTTAGTTGGCACATCCCCAAAGCTCTAATGACTCAGACCCTCCCATGGTAGTACATTCATTTGTCAAATTAGTCAGGGTCCCGAGGTTGTTTTTTTCCCCCTCTCCCTGGGCCATCTTTATATGGAAAGTTCAGGTTCCTTTTCCTAGTGGGGCCATCTTCCATCAGTTTGTTTCTGTAATCAGTATGCATGTGCTAAATTCTCAGAAACCTGTCTGAAACCCTTGGACTTAACTGCGCTGGGGAATCATGGCCCAGTTAAAGGAGGAGGAAGAGGAAAAGGAAACACTGAGTTAATGGCTGCATTTTGCTTCAAATTGTGTGTGTCGATAGGACACGCAGTGGTTGGAGTGCAAAGAGGACATGTTTAGTGGGACTTGGATACAGACATGCCTGGGTCCATATTTGTAATCAAGTGGGACTTTACGGGGCCTTCCCAGGACAGGGCTTCCCCCATATCCTCTATTAACTCCTCTCTTGAGTACCTTGATAATAATAGTGTGTATGTGTGTGTGCTCAATCCTCTTTCTTCAATTCTTTGCGACTCTGTGGACTACAGTAGTCCACCAGGCTCCTCTGTTTAGGGAACTTTCCAGGTATGAATACTGGAGTGGGTTGCCATTTCCTACCCCAGGGGATCTTCCTGACCCAGGGATCAAAACTGGATTCTTTACCACTGCACCACCTGGGAAACCTTGATAATAATAGTATTTGACGCAAATTTCCTGAGTTGTTTTGCACATTTTAAAACCCCCACCAAATGGAAGATGTTAACTACTTGATAGCGCCAGGCCTCCTGTAGCCTAAGGACTGATAAAGTTCACCTCTGTGACACCACCCCATTTCCTTATTGGCCAATCAGAGAATTGTGTACAATCTTTTCTGGTACCCTGTGACCACCCACCCCTCACCTGGCTTTTGAAAATGCTTTGCCAAAACCCTTTTGGGGGAGCTGAAGGCTTCTTAGGACGTGAGCCATCTCCTTGCCTGGCCCTGCAATAAAACTTTCTCTGCTCCAGTTTCGGTTGTTTTGGTTCGTTTGACCTCTTTGTGCATCAGACATATGAATTTGCATTAACATATCCAGTTGAATGACTTGCCAGCTCTGTGATAGGCACAAGTCACCTCTTACATTTCACCTTTCCAGCTCTAAAATGGGAGTTAGGGTGATAATAGAACCGACCCTCTGAAGTTGGGAGGAATGTTGACCAGGTAATGATTACAAGTAGTTAGCACAGTATCTGGCACAGAATAAATCCCCTGCCATCTCGGAGAATAGGACCTCATCTTTTTGCTAGTTCATAATGAAGAGTGACAGAATATACTACCCTCAAAGAGGCCACTTTGGTACAAGGATTATTTTGAATTGAAGGCAGTCAAATAACTCATTTAGTCAACTGGAATCAACCCCTCATGCAATGACCTTTAGCAAATTCTTTTCTTTGTTCTCTTTAATAGGCCCTTATTGCTTTCCTCTTCCTCTTCTTCTTTTTTTTTTTTTTTAAATTTCTCTTCCTTGACCCACTTTACTCCATCAAGCTTCCTCCTGGTTCTACTTAACACCTTAGGTTTGCAAACCTGAGCACATCCCTGAAACTCAAAATCACTTTTTGAAGAAATATTTCTCTTGACACATACAGGATGAGAGTATCAGGCAAATCCAAAGAAGGATTCATTTATTCAGTACATATTTGTTAAGCCTCTACTGTGTGCAGGACATAACATTGGATACTGAGGGCGTGACAGTGACATGTCAAAGTCTGGGTTCCTGGAGAAGCAGGGAGTGATGAGCAAATAAGCAAATAGCATCACTACTGTGATGGGCCTCCCAGGCGGCACACAGTGCTGAAGAATCCGCCTGGCAATGCAGGAGACACAAGAGACAGGGGTTTGATCCCTGGGTCAGGAATATTCCCTGTTGGAGGAAATGGCAACCCACTCCAGTATTCTTGCCTGGGAAATCCCATAGACAGAGAAGGCTGGCGGGCTACAGTCCACAGGCTCACACAGAGTTGGACACGACTGGGCGACTAAGCACTTGCTATTGGTACTGTAATAAGCATTTTAGGAAACAAGAAGAGGCTGAAGACGAGTGAGGTGGGTAGCAGGCTGGTTAGCAAAGCTCTCTCTAAAGAACGGGTTCCCAGCCTCTAGGATCTAATGTCTGATGATCTGAGATGGAGCTGATGTGATAGTAATAATAAAGTGCACAATAAATGTAATGTGCTTGAATCATTCCACCCCAAACTCCTGTCCGTGGAAAAATTTTTTTTTCACGAAACTGGTCCCCAGTGCTAAAAAGGCTGGGTACCACTGCTCTAAAGACTTGACTTAACTGGAAGCAGAAAGAATGAGAGAAATTTAGCTTTGTGAAGAGTGAGATAAACCAAGGACTGGAGTGGCTGAGACATAGAGGGTGACTGGGAAACTGGCAGAAAATAACGCCAGATGGATGATGAAAAGACAGATTTGTGAATGAATGCAAAGGCAATGGCTTCATCACCCACAGATGGGACCAAGAGAAACGTGGAGTATGAAGAGAGGGGAACTCAGCCATATGGGTTGCTATCTTGGGCAAGGTGGGTAGGGGGAGGTTACCCTCCACTCCAAGGCACTGTCCTGTACCTGAATATTGGCTCTGCAAATCACTAGCTGTGTTGCCATCAACAAGATGCGTAAATAGACTATTCCTCTGCTTTTGATTCTGTAAAATGTTGCTTTTACAACCATTGAACTTCATCTGCTTCAGCATTAGTGGTTGGGGCATAGACTTGGATTACTGTGATGTTCAATGGTTTGCCTTGGAAACAAACTGAGATCATTCTGCTGTTTTTGAGGCTGCACCCAAGTACTGCATTTTGGACTCTTTTATTGACTCTGAGGGCTACTCCATTTCTTCGAAGGGATTCTTGCCGAGTAGTAGATATAATGTCATCTGAATTAAATTTGCCCATTCTTGTCCATTTTAGTTCAGTGATTCTTAAAATATCAATGATTCCTAAAATGCCTACCTCATAGGTGAGGATTAGATGAGTGAATGCATATAAAGCTATTAGGATGGTGCTAGATACAGCAAGCACTCTAAATATTAGCTAGTTCTATCCTGTTTGTTTTGGAGAAGGCAGTGGCACCCCACTCCAGCACTCTTGCCTGGAAAAAAAATCCCGTGGGCTGAGGAGTCTGGAAGGCTGCCGTCCCTGGGGTCGCTGAGGGTCGGACACGACTGAGCGACTTCACTTTCACTTTTCACTTTCATGCATTGGAGAAGGAAATGGCACCCCACTCCAGTGTTCTTGCCTGGAGAATCCCAGGGACAGGGGAGCCTGGTGGGCTGCCGTCTCTGGGGTCGCACAGAGTCGGACACGACTGAAGCGACTTAGCAGCAGCAGCAGCAGCAGCGTCCTGTTTGTTTATAACACCCCCGTGAATTCTCTGACCTTGAGGCTAGATCCTTCAGCATGAAAGTTCAGAAACCCCAAAATATATAAAATATATAAAATACTAAAAGGTGATAAGTGAGTTGAATAAGTGAGAGAGAGAGAGGAGGAAAGGGGGAAAAGGGTACTGGCGATGAAAAATGTCTCCTGCCATATCAGTAAACAAACGATGTTGCAGAGATCAAGCCATCAGCCACTGAAGCTGCTCTGCTCTGCACCCTGAGGGGATTCAGGAAGGAAAACAAAAAAACAAACAAAAAAAGGGATATTGTCCCTACATAGTTAAGGTGCATATTAAAGGAAGGATCTCAATGAGCCCAGACTCTTGCATCTTCCCATAAATAGAAAAATGTGAAATTCATTACCTTGAGATATTCCGTTTTTCTTTGATTAACAGTAATCTTTTGGTTTTTGACTACCTAGGTTTTGTTGCAAAAGTTCCTGTCTAGCTTGGCTCCACTTTTCCATTTTTGTAACCGTCCCTCAGAGCTATATGAGAGGTTGCCTCCCGGGCTTAAGTCCTCGGCAAGTCTGTGGAATAAAACCCAATTCTCAACTTTTAGGTTGTACCCCCCCCCCCGCCCCCGCAAGGAACAGTATATATAAAAGGACATTTGAAATTTTAAATAGGGCTGTCAGGGAAAGCTCACCCAGAAGCTAACATCCGAGTCAAGACTGAAGAGCATGCCATGACGTTTTCTGAGGGAAGACTGTTTGAGGCAGAAGGAACAGAGTATGCTGAGGACATGGGGGGAAAGCAAGCCAGCCATGGGGAAGGAACCTCAAGACAGTGTGTCTGCAAGTGTGAGCGAGGGGGCATCAGAGAGGTAATGGGGGAGGCAGGCAGGGCTGTGGGGCTATTTTAGGGACTCAAACCAAGCAAGACCCTGTGGGGCTCCTGGGCACAAAAACCTTTCTGTGCCTCCCATTTCTTTGATTACAGGAAACAGGCTTCATTCAGCCCCCATGCTCTTCACTGAGTTCCAATGGGAAGATTCAAACAGAAGTTAATTAAGGAAAAGAGGAGATACAGAAGCAGGGGAAGAACCAGCGGTCAAGAGAAAGAACGGGGCAGGGTCCTCCTTCTCCATCAAGGGACACACACATCTTTGAGTTGTTTTGGAGACACTGAAGTGACAGTGTGCTGTCTGCAAGCGCACAGAACCCACACTGGTTGGAACTAGAAGGTTGATGATGCTGACTCTCACTTACCTCCACCCCACCGATCAGAAGACTGTCCACCAGCTGATCACGCGCTCTTTGAACCATTGCTATAAAACTCCTCGCTACCCTGGGCATTAGTCTGCCACGGTCCTCTTTGCTTGGCAAAGCAATAAAGCCATTCTTTTCTACTTCACCCCAAATCTGTCTCTGAGATTTAACTGGGTATTAGAGTACAGAGCCAGGTTCAGGTTTAGGACTTTGGCTTTCCTCCAAGGGAAATGGGGAGCCATGAGAGAGTTTTGAGCAGAAGAATGACATGGCTAAGTTCCCAGTCTCACAGGATTGCTGGCGGCTATGTTGTGAACAGATATGGGGAGGTCAGTCCTCAATGGGAATCCCTTGGCCCCAGGCCTAGAAGTGATTTGAGGACAGTAGACAGAAATAGACCAACCAGATTTGGTGAGCCCAACATCCCAGTTACTGGGTGGGGTGGTCTCTTTAGACAGTCCTGCAGAAAACTGCACTGAACAAACACTGTCTTCCTCTCGTTGAGGCTCTTCTTCCCTGGAAGCATGCGCTGTGCTTAGTTGCTCATTCTCAGTCATGCCTGACTCTTTGTGACCCCATGGACTGTAGTCTGCCAGACACCTCTGTCCATGGGGGTTTTCCAGGCAAGAATACTGGAGTGGGTTGCCATGCCCTCCTCCAGGGGATCTTCCTAACCCAGGGATCGAACCCAGGTCTCCCGCATTGCAGGCAGATTCTTTACTATCTGAGCCACCTGAAAAATGGCCGAAGAGAGAAAAGAAGGTGGGGTTTGCCCTGCTAAAGCTTCTCTTGTTATTGACAGCCTTGTCTCTTCTCTGAATAGCTCATCCTTTCCTTCTTGCACAGGAAGTGCAAAATAAGATTCTTAGAATTTAGATTTTTTTTAATTCCTTACATTTGGATTTGCAGATATGCCAATATTTGGATTTGTAGAGCTGTAATTTAAGCTGGTCTCTCCCCTGGAACTGCCTGGTTGAAATGCATCTTTCATGAGGCTTCTGCAGGAGCCCAGCTACAAGCTCAGACTCCCGAGCACAAATCAAATTCTGGTTCAACATCAACCGTAGGATATCAGGGGCATCCTAAAACAGCCAGCTTCCAGGAGGCACAAGCCTTGGTGTTTTTCCAACTGGTGAGCCCTCTTCCAGGAAAGGGTTAAAAGCTTTCTCACCATTTAGGCACAGGATTAATGCAGGGAGAGCTGATGGTTTGGGGTGGGTGACAGTCCCTGACCCCTTCTCAAGGCATCTCCTCCACACCCTAACCTGCAGGGCAGACTAGCTCTGACCCAGCCTGCTAGAGACAGCCTATCCTGGGGATACAAAGGGGGAAAGGCAATAAAATGCAGAAGTCAAGATAAAGGATGACACTCAGCAGCCTCTGTGCTCCCTTCTTTAAAGAGGGAGGAATCATGCAGCCAAAGTGCAAAACTCTTTCTGCAGGTTTTAAAGTCTAAGTCAGGTAGCCTGGAGGGATGGGGGTGAAGAAAGAGGGAGTGGCTGCAGGCCAGTCCTCTTAAAGGGAAGACAGGCCCTGCCCTCACCTCTTGGAAAGAATCCAAGTACAAAAAAAGAAGAAAAATAATGAATGCCCAAAGCAGGTTGTCACATTTATCGTCTCTTTTATAGGATGCCCCAGTTTGCATAGCTGCTGTATGTATAACCTTGTTGGGGATGGCGGCCCTTAGAGTGAGGTCTGGACTAAAACACCTGACTCTCCTTTCCCCCCCTTTTCCTTCCTTGATCCCCCTCAGCAACATTTCTGCCTCCCCTCTGGGGCAGAGAAAGCAATGACTAGGATAGGGAGCACCAAGGTAGAGCAGCCAAGCGGACCAGTTTGCCGAGCATGTGGGGCTTTCAGTGCTAAACCAGGACAGACCTGGACAAGTTGGTCACTACACCTGGAAGATATATCAGCCCCCTGGTCCTCAGACTGGGCAGCATCTGGATGAATAACATATATGCTCGTCCTCCTTAGGCAACTTGGTGTGGTGTGAAAACTATGGGCTTGAAGCCAGCCAGATTTGGATTTGTATCCAGCTTCTCCCACTCACAATCCATAGTATTCCTAGCCCTGGGCCTTTGTATTTCTATCTGCTGTGTTGTGTGCGCTCAGTCGTGTCCAACTCTGCGACCCCATGGACTGTAGCCCACCAGGCTCATCTGTCCACTGGATTTTCCAGGCACGGATACTGGAGTGGGTGGCCATTTCCTTCTTCAGGGGGACTTCCCAACCCAAGGATCCAATTTGTGTCTCTTGGTCTCCTGCATTGGCAGATGGATTCTTTACCACTAGTGCCACCTGGGAAGCCCCTTCATTGACTTGCTATCTGTAAAAGAACAGGATTGGTAAAAAGCAGCATTGATATGGAGATTTAGTACTGGTATTGGAGATTTGGGCTTCCCTGGTGGCTCTTCTTTCTATGAGGGAGACCTGGGTTTGCTCCCTGGGTTGAGAAGATCCCCTGGAGGAGGGCATGGCAACCTACTCCAGTATTCTTGCCTGGAGAATCCCCGTGGACAGAGGAGCCTGGTGGGCTACAGCCCATGGAGTCACAAAGAGTCAGACACAACTGAGCGACTAAACACACACTGGAGATTTACTAAGTTGATACCCATAGCAAATGGTTATCTATCCTTTGGCTCCCTATATTAAAATCATCTGGCCCTAACATGCCTCTAATCCAGGGTTTGGTGGCTTTAAATAACATGTGGCATCTACATGGCCTTTAGGATTTTCCAGGGGCTTCAACATTCCTCCATATGAGAATCCTGTCTCATATAAGGATTCGCAGTTGAGGGAAAACAGTAACACGAGTCCCACTTTAGTGACTGGAAGAGGAGGCTGAGAGCAGGTGAGAAAATCTAACAAACAGCATGTCAACCCAGGTCATATGTTTTTACTCTGCTATCACTCACCTCCTATGTCTCAACAAAACCCCAGCAGTGGGTCAGAGGCACAGGGAAGTCTGGAAGTTTTCCAGCACAAGGAAGGCGTGGAGGAACCTGTTTTCCAGCAAACTCTTTCAGCTATCCGCGGCTGCCAGGAACCTGGGGCTCAGCCCTCGCAACAGACAGAATTCCAGACTGCCTCGTCAGATAACTGCCCCCATGCTCTTGTTTTGCACATTCTTGGCCTGGGCCATTTAAATTGATACCAACCACTACACTTGCAGAGTCAGGGAGGCTGATGCCTTGTCAGGCTGTTGTTGTTTAGTCCCTCAGTCGTGTCCGACTCTTTGCCATCCCAGGGACTGTTGCCCACTAGGCTCCTCTGTCTATGGGATTTTCTAGGCAAGGATACTGGAGTAGGTTGCCATTTCCTACTCCAGGGAAACTTGTCAGGTAGAAACAATTCTCGATTGTTCCCCTTGGCTCAGTACAGGAAAACTGTGGGAATGACTAACTGGCATTTGACACAGCTTGCTTTTATTGAGTGCCTCCTCCTCCTCCTCGGAAGTGTGTGCAATGTGATACTTGGGTCTGAGAATTGAAATCTAACTCAAGTTACTTTACGGCCGCTCTTGAGGAAGGTGCCTTGGGGGCTTCACCCTTTGGTCACCAGGCTCCATCTGCTGGAAGGCCTTTCCTCCCCATATAGGACCGGCTTCCTCTCTCATCGCTCTACTGTCCACTTCCCAGAGGGCAGCCAGTGACAACCCTAAACCCCCAAAGCTCTCCCACGGCTCTAACGGCACCCGTCACAGACCTTCTCACTGACGGTGCTGTTACTATTGTTCAGGCTCCTCTGTCCATGGGATTTCCCAGGCAAGCATACTAGAGTGTGTTGCCCTTTCCTTCTCCGGGGGATCCTCCTGACCCAGGGATTGAACCCAAGTCTCCTGCACTGGCAGGTGACTTCACCACTGAGCCACATGGGACACCAACCATGCTCTAGCTGCAACCTTTTTTTCTCAATGCTCCAATTCCTCTGCTCTTGGTGCTCATGGAGGAATGCCAAGGCCACCTCCTCCTCAGCCTTTAAGTCCCAGCTCAAGTTTCACTTCTTCATGAGCCTACCTCTGACCATTTTATCCAAAGGCCCTCCCACCTCCCCATCCCAACCCCCACCCTCTCTGTAGCCACAGTTACTCAACCCCATCACCCTAGTCTATTTTTTGATGGCTTTTATCTCTCTCAGAAATGAACACATATTTACTTGAACTTGTCAATTGTCTCCTCCCATCAACATAGAAAAGCCATTAAGAAAAAGGACTTTGTCTACCGTGTCCATGGCCTTATCTCTGGAGCCCAGTAAAGCCAGACATGCAGATATTTTTAAATACTGAATAATGTATTTGCCCCTATTTAAAACAAAGAGGTTATGAGCATGGGGCTTGAAATCAAGCAGGCTTGTGAGATGGTCCTACTTGCCAGTTGGAAGCAGTCACTTAGCTTCTTTCAATTGAATTGTCCTTTATAACAGAATGAATAGGTCACTCAGTGGTAGATGCCATTGTTGATTTTAGGGCTGGTCACCCTAGCTGGTGTAAGCTCCTGATGGCAGGCACATTAACATTCACCTTTGTATGTGCATGCCTTGAAACTTCCCCTGAGCATCCTCTACTTTCCTGTCCTGTGGTACATTTTATATTGTCCTAAGGAGTCTGTGTATCTCATGGGGACATGAATACCTGCAAAACCTAATGCAGTGCCTATTATACTTGCAGAATAAATGAATGGTGTTTAAGACTAGCAGATACCTAGATGGTTTTCAAAAAATATAGTTTGAATTAAGCTCTTTTTAGAAAAGACATTTTAAATATATGAATTAAAGGATAATACCAGATGCTATGTGTTCAAGTGCTGAATTACATATAATCAAGTGACACAATGTATAGCATAAAACTGGATGGCAGTGGTGGCCAACACAGAGGTTCCCAGGGCCAGTCAAGGCACTAGGAAGGCGAGATGAATAGGACAGAGACTGGGGCCAACTGGAGGCTGCATCTCATCTCATCTCAAAGGCAATTTCTGCTCAGCTCTAGCTTTTTGTTGCTATCCTGGAATGTGGGCCCAATGGCCTCAAATCACTGACACTTTCAAGTGAATCTGGAACTCTGAATTTTTAGGTGAGATCTCCCAAGTCTCCAAATTATCAATTAATTTAAGTTTATTAAACAAGCATTTGAGATGAGCAAAGCAAATCTGGGAGCCATTCTGCAACCTCTGACCAAGAGCCCTCGGGGATCAGATGGAGGTCCTAACCAGGCATTTATGGAAGAAGCTACACAGGAAGCAGGCTATTGATATGTCCAAGAATTCCCCTCAAGCATCCATCAAGCATTTACCAAGCACTTACAGAGTGCCAGGTATCGAGATATAAAGATAACTCAGAACCTGTTCCCTCTGAGACTTTATGGTTAGTCAATTCAAGAACTGTTGTTGAGGGGTGGGATAGGAGGGGTGGGAGAGAGGAAGGAGTATATGTATCTAGCCAATTCACTTTGTTGTACAGCAGAAATTAGCACAGCATTTTAAAGCAATTATACTCAAAAAAATAAACTAGAAATGCTTGGTTGAAATACAGTAATATCAATTCATTATATTGGGATGGTTCTATGTACTTTGGAATTTATTGAATATCTATTTTGATGATAAAACCATCTATCAGTACTTTTTTAAAAATCGATTGAAGTTTTCAAGCTTGTATTCAAGATGATTGTATCTTAAAATGCAGATAATGTTTTATATTCAGGTTATGTCAAGAATATTGTTTTGCTTCCCTTAAGGTTTAAACAATGCTTTATGTAAAGTCCAATAATTGGACCCTTTATTATTTAAAAAAAAAAAAAAAAAACAAAACAGAAGAACTGTTGTTGAGTCACTGTTGTGAACAGAGCTCATCAAGGTAATAGGCTAGACACCTGGACAACTAGGTGTTGCTTAGTGACTCATTAGATCTGTGCCAAACTACCATACTAGTGTGTCCTTCTATGGATTCTCCCACCATCAGGGAGCCTACCTAGTACCACCTAGGGACAAAGTGGCCTACCATAACTGATGGTAGCAGAGGTTTCACAGTCTAACAGACATGAGATGACTGGCCATTGGTTCTCATAGTCTAACACTTTCTCTCCCTCCTCCCTTGTAAAATGGGTATTTACATGAGCTCTTCAGTTCAGCTCAGTTCAGTCGCTCAGTCGTGTCCGACTCACCCCATGAATAGCGACATGCCAGGCCTCCCTGTTCATCACCAACTCCCAGAGTTCACTCAGACTCACATCCATCGAGTCAGTGATGCCATCCAGCCATCTCATCTTCGGTCATCCCCTTCTCCTCCTGCCCCCAATCCCTCCCAGCATCAGAATCTTTTCCAATGAGTCAACTCTTCGCATGAGGTGGCCAAAGTACTGGAGTTTCAGCTTCAGCATCATTCCCTCCAAAGAAATCCCAGGGCTGATCTCCTTCAGAAGAGACTGGTTGGATCTCCTTGTGGTGGCAAATACTATTCAGGTAAAACAGCACCTCCCAGAGCATGTGTTATCAAAAAGTCCAGGGAGGGGACTCATCTGGTCACACATGCCTGAGGCTGGTCAGAAAATACTTAATCTACACAACAGACACACAGAAGTCTGGTTTTGGTCTAATTTATACTGTGATCTTAGACTTGCTGAAGGACTAACTCCCATCACAGCCCTGCCAATACTGATTGTTGGTGTTAAAAAAGTAGATAAGTAGAATGATTTCTCCTCCTCCACACTCCAAACTAAAAAAGATCACAGTAGTGTTACTATACTCCTGTTTCCACTGGTCAGAATACACACTGAATAAATAATTGTGTTACCTGGAAAAACTGAGTCAAAAGAAACAGTGATGGAAAGCAGAGTAGAGGAGGTCTTGAACTGCATTCTTAATTCCACCAAGAATTACTCTGGGTGTTTCAGTGAAAGTCTGTTTAGTGGCAACCCTCCACCACCCAATCTGATCCATTATTAAAAAAACAAAACACTTTGGTAACTTTCATCTTAGATACAAGAAACAAAACCAACCTGGAGGGGAGAGAGAGGAAGTATCCTAGTTTAGGTTAATAGGCAGTACTGCCCTTCTGTCACTTCCTTCTGTAAATTAGCAGGAAGGAAATACTTTCACTGAGGGCCTCTGCTAATATGTCCTTAATTTAAAGACAATTAGGCAATTCCTACATCCTCTACCCCCAAGATAAACTACCAGAGCTGAATGCCCTCTTTCACTATCCGCTGGATGAACTGGTAATTCTCAAAACAACAAGGAAGGTTATGAAAAATCTACTTTGTACTAACTTAGAAGGACATTAGTAACAGCCTAGGTCTTGGAATTAAGTCCCTAGCCAAGTCTTCTTTCTGCTTTGTTTCCTTTCTGAGAATTTTTTTTTTTTCTTTTTTCCTACCTGAAAGTTTCATAGGACTTATTCTGGAAATACCTCTAAACAGAAGTACTTCTCCAGTTGTCCTAGTAAAAATTATTTTGTGACCTTTGGCAAGAAATTGATTCTAGGGAAGAAAAGAAAGAAGCAAAAGTCTGTTTGCTTTCTAGTGACTTGACTGTTCCTCCCTCTCCAAGTACTCTGGGGATGAAGAGGCAGAACAAACACCAAACTCTTCTCTCTACACTGGCAGGTGGCCATTGCTTTCCAACTTCATTTTAAAGCTCACAGCTCCGAAAAAACATGACCGGAGTAAGCAGCGCGGACTCCACTACAGGTCTTACTCTAAGAAGGTAATTAAGGTCTCCATTACTTAGGCGCACACAAGCGCGCGAAGACTGCCAGCCCACACAAGCCTTTCGGTTATTTACCAGCGGGATTTAAACCCGCTCGGAAGCGGGGGCGTGGCCTGGGCGGAGCCCCGCGGCCTGGGTGGGCGGGGCGGAGGCGGGGATGCCGGAGGCTCAGCGCCGTGCGAGAAAGACCCGAGCTCTGGGAGCGAGCGCCTGTCTCTTTAAATGCTAGGGGCTGCGCTCCCGCCCTGGGAGCCCGGAGCCGGATCTACAATCCCGTCCCTCCCGCTCTGGCGCTTGTTGCTCGCCCGGCCCGAGCGGGAGCTGCCGCCGCCGGGCACCGAGGCTGCTTCCTTCTCCTTCTTCTAGAGAACCCCATCTCCTCCCCCCACCCCGCGAGATCCGGTTGAGGGGGTGAAGCAGGCGCAGCAGGAGGGAAGGGGTGCGGCGTTAAGAGGCGCCGCTCCCCGCCTTCAAGTCTTGAGGCGCTACATAGCCGCGGGGGGCAAGACATGCTCTGCTCCCTCCCGCCCAGCCTTCCAGTCGCCGGCGCCGGGAGAAGAGAGACCGCGGAGCCCACACCTGCAAACTCGCCCTAGAAGTCTCAGGGTGCGGCGGGGTAGGGGGCCGGGGGCTCCCAATTCCCCGCGGCCTCCACTTCTAGGCGGGTGAGTTTGCGCCAGTAACCCGAGCCGGAGGGCGGGTGCGCGGGGGAGGGGCGGGCGAGAAGGTTGCAGGAAGCGCCGCAGGTGAGCCAGGTAGGGCGGCTCACCTGTCTGGGCTGCGCCGCGGGATCCTCGCCGGTTTCCTTAGCGATGGAGGGGGGCGGGGACGTCTCTGCAACCGACTTAGGACCCTGAGATGAAGGGGTGGGGCGAGGGGAGGATAGGAAAGGGGAATTGGAGTAAAGTTTCTTTGCCCCCTTCCTGCTTGACATTGGCAGGTAGGGCCCTGGCGGAGGCAGTAGGAGTCGCTGACGCAATGGGCTTCTCCCCGGGCGAGGTCAAGGGCTGCGGGCAGGGGCGAGCTGGAGTTGCCCGGCCTCCTGTGACCGTGGCCCTGGAGGCAGGAAAGAGAGAGGAAGCTCGCTGCATCTATGATTTCCGCGTAAAATGACTCCAGGTGCCCGGCCCCCAATTTTTCTTCCTCCTCTTTAAGAACAGATCGCCCATATCACCTCCTACACGGCTTCCTTGCTTTCCTCTCCCAACAGGTGGTCTCAACCCCTGTCCGGGGACCGGTGCCAATGACCCTAGTGGTGGTATCGCTTTCTCCTCTGCCGGCGGCGTGAACGTGTGCCCGCAGCGTGATGGGCAACCAGGTGGAGAAACTGACCCACCTAAGTTACAAGGAAGTGCCCACCGCCGACCCGACGGGCGTGGATCGGGACGATGGACCCCGCATCGGAGTCTCCTACATCTTCTCCAATGACGACGAAGACATGGAGCAGCAGCCGCCGCCCCAGGGATCGGATGGTGGGGGCGGGGGCGGGGGTTTGCCCGACGGCGGGGACGGGCCGTCGCTGCCCCCGCCGCAGCCCTATGACCCGCGGCTGCACGAGGTGGAGTGCTCCGTGTTCTACCGCGATGAATGCATCTACCAGAAAAGCTTCTCGCCGGGTTCCGCGGCGCTGAGCACCTACACGCCCGAGAACCTGCTCAACAAGTGCAGGCCTGGCGATCTGGTGGAGTTCGTGTCGCAGGCGCAGTACCCACACTGGGCAGTCTACGTGGGCAACTTCCAGGTGGTGCATTTGCACCGGCTAGAGGTGAGCAACAGCTTCCTGACGGACGCGAGCCAGGGCCGGCGCGGCCGCGTGGTGAACGATTTGTACCGCTACAAACCGCTGAGCCCCAGCGCCGTGGTGCGCAACGCGCTAGCGCACGTGGGCGCCAAGGAACGCGAGCTGAGCTGGCGCAACTCGGAGAGCTTCGCCGCCTGGTGCCGCTACGGTAAGCGCGAGTTCAAGATCGGCGGCGAGCTGCGCATCGGCAAGCAGCCCTACCGGCTGCAAATCCAGCTCTCTGCGCAGCGCAGCCACACGCTTGAGTTCCAGAGCCTGGAGGACCTGATCATGGAGAAGCGGCGCAATGACCAGATCGGGCGCACCGCGGTCCTGCAGGAGCTGGCCACGCACCTGCACCCCGTCGAGCCGGACGAGGGCGACAGCGACGCTGCGCGGACTACGCCGCCTCCTGGGCGCCCCCCCGCGCCCGGCCGGGAGGAGGAGGAGGACCGAGAAGCGGTGGTGCACTGACGGGGGAGCTGAGGAGCTGTTTGCAGCAGCCGCCTCCCGTGCCCGCTCCCTCCTCCACCACCTTCTGGGCCCCATCTGGGCTCCTGGGCCATTAGGAAAACGGAGAGTTGGCGCAAAGCGCAGCCAGCTGTGGCTTGAGTTTGTTATCTTGGACGGAGAAGGAAGAGGGAGCAGGTAGGAGCACTTTGGCCGGGGGCGCTTCTCGGCCTCTTGCCCTCTGGCTCAATCTGCCTTCTTTTCCCGAGGTGAGGCAAACTGTGGACTTGCCAGACACTTGAATCCCTGCTGGACTTGGGTCAAAAATCAGCTCTTCTGAATTTAGGGATGGAGACGTTCGGAATGCCAATGCCTGCTGCTGCCTTCTGCCCCGCTTCCCCTCCTACCCTGGGCTTGGAGGATGCCCTGTAGTAAGGCCAGAGCAGGTTTGTAGTGTGCTTCCATCCCCCGAGGAGCCGTGTGAGGTATCCGGGAAGCTGGGGTGTTTTATTTTATGGTTTTCCTGGGGTGCAAGGCTGATGAAACCTGGATCAGGTTTGGGATCAGCGGACTGAAACCAAACAACTCCTTGTGAAGTATAACAAATAGCTTAGTAAACTTGGGCTGCAAAACAAAGACTTGGCTACCTCAGCCCGCCCCATCCCCTGTCTTTTGAAACTGGCTTCTGGCTGGGTCTCCTGAGCAGCCCACCAGTTCCCAGGTTTCAAGTAAATCGTTGTCACAGGCCAGCTAAGGGAAGGATTCTATTCTGGTTCTGTTTTGCTGCCTTTGTTTATAGCCTGCTATTGTAGGCACTTAAGAGCTGCTGTGTTAGTTATCAAAGGAGGGAAGAGCCCTTTGTGTCTCTGATCTAATTAAACCTGCTGGCCGTGTTCATCCTCAGGTCAATTTCCTGTCAATCCACCCTGCCGACCCCCTTCTGGTATAGTGAAGGTAACTTGTTTTCTTAATTTAAGGCTTTGGTGGTGGTCCTGTGTATTTTTTTTTACCCTTTACTGTCTCACCCCCTTCACTCACTCCTGTTTTGCCTGAGGTCAAATTTTTTTCAATGATAAGGTATTGCTAGCCACACTTGATACCATATGGAAGTGAAAGTGGCTCAGTCATGTTACTGAGCTCAGTCGCTCAGTCACTTTGTGACCCCATGGACTATACAGTTATTTTGTGACCCAGTTTTTACTGTGTATTTGAACGATCCATATTTAAGTGATACAGCCATGGCCATCCTCAGGCATCCTGCCTGGAGATCTTTAAATCAAGGCAGCAAAACTTGAAGGATTTCTTTGTATTCTTACATTTTTTTTCAAACTTAGGAAGTTGAGGCCATAAGTTTTAAAAGCCTAGACCTTCATAGCACCACAGCATGAATTCATTTAATTACAAGGGCATAGGCTATGTTCCCTGTTTTCACAGGAATCCCCAGACATGTCCTATCACTTTGACTGTTAAAGATGAACTACACTCAGCTCTGGTCCAGGACTTGGGAGAAACATGGGTCTCCTGTTGAAAATGTTAATCCACTTTCCTTCTTTAATAATCTCACAGTTTTGTGTTTGTTTTCTTTTGCTTGTGGAAAAGCGGAGCAAGGAAAAGTGGGTAAAGACATTTAGGAGAGCCTATTAGATTTGAGTTGTCTTTTGTGTTGAACAGAGTCAAGGGAAAGTTGAATGTAATGACCATTGTGTAGGCAGCGGGAGGGAAAGACAGAACAGCACTGTCTTGCAGCTCTGGGCCAGCTCTCTCTCCCACTCTTGGATCTCTGTCTCCCTCTTTCAACCTTCAGTGGAAAGTGAATGTCATCAGGCACAGGGATAACAATGACTCTTTGTTGCAGCTTTGTAGGAAATCTCAACATGAAGGAAGAATTCCTATATAATCCACATCCATAGTAGCAATTCTGCCTCTTAGGAAGAGGTTTTTGATAACAGGACTTGAAAATGAGCTCGAAGAGTTAAGAGATCTTCAGATGCGGCTTTTTCATATGTTTTTACAGAGCAACAGAGATGTGAAGTACGTACATAATGCTTTTGGAACCGTGATTCTGTTGGAAGTTTTATTAGGGTCGTCATAGTTAAAGTAAAGTATCAACCAGCCAGTGGAAGTTGCAAAGAAAGGGGATCAAATCAACTGTGGGCATCTTTCTTGAAGATGTGGATAAGAGTTTTGAATGTCCAGACAATGGCTACATCTGGCACTTTAAAATATATATATATATATATATATATTTAATTTTTGTTTCTCCTTATGACTAAGACTCTAGAACTGTTTTGTACTGTGAATTACGGATGCTCTTTGAAGGCAGGGAATATTGATTCTAATGTTCTTCAGAAGCTCTGGCAGGGATAAGCAAGACACTCAACTGGAACGGATGCTAAATGTAATCAGACAAATTCTATTTTCTTACTTAAGCAAATATTTTATTGAGACTGCTTATGTATAGCAAAGGAGCCCACAACTTCAGCTACACAACTTTTTATATTGAAAGAACTCATACTTTTTGTAGTCCACATTTAATTTAAAATGACTTTATAGCACTAACATACCTAGCAGAAGACTTTACTCCAGACCTTTAAGGAAATTTTTAGTTTTTATGAAAAAGTGATAGTTCAGTGGTTACATTTCTCATGTCTTTGGTGCTTCTGTCCCTAATAGCACCAGTCAACAATACCACAACCACATGGAAACATATTTTTGGAAGCAAAACTTTAATTTTCTACAACATATAATATGGATAACGAAAAAAATTTAAGGACTACTTGTTTCCTATATTTTTTTTCCCCTTAGAATGGAATCCACTGTGTTGAAGACTTGATATTATATGATTTTCTAACCTTTTTCTTTTTTTTTTAATTAGAATAAAATCTGTTGTGTCATGATCATTGAAAGGGTTTGTTTGGGAAGTTATGTTTTATTTGTGAGGTTTTTTTAATCAAGGTATCCAAACAACTGGTTTATTCAACTTTTCATTATATTGTCTTGTTCTTACTGATAATACCTGTAACCTATGGAGAATTATATCAGTTAACTTGATAAATTCCACGTGCATTTTATTTCCTAGTGAATTGTGTAAACTTTATTTTTGTTGACAATTATATATTAAATCACTGTTATGTTCTCATACCGCTTCTTGAGAAGGAGGTTCCAATTTGAAACTATCATTTCCTTCAAAATGAAGGGCAAGTGCTTAGTTAAATAAAAGATTGATGACATCTTTTAAACCATATCTTCCTCACTATGTCTCATTACAATAAAATTTGTCAAATCCTTTTGAAAAATGCTCTGAGGGTTTCCAATAAACAATCTATTAGTATTAACTACATTTATTTCTATTTTTCTTTTTGTGTACTTTTTTCCTGCCCTTTTTTTTTTTTTTTGGTCGAAAGCCAAGCTCCTCAGCTTAACCGTGATTTTTGCAGTGCTCAGTAAATATTTTGATGAATTCATTTAATGACTGAAAACCCTCCCTGCATTTACCATGTGATAATTAATCACCCATTGCTTCTAAGCTCCTTGTTCATGAAGAATGTCTAGTAAACATAAATTTTCAATACACATTGATTTTTCAGAATCTGTGCAAACTTTCCCGGAAACCACACTCACATTTTAGAATCTATATTGGGGAAGTAATAAAATCAGTGACCATGTTGTGTCTTAGGTGGTTTCAGAATCCCAAACAGAATGGGTTAGCTGAGTGATTTTAATTATAGAAAACAGGCAGATGTGCCCTGTTGACATGATAAAGGATGCTGGTGTGGCTTCTGGGACTGGCATGCAGGAGACCAGCAATGATCTTTAGGCCAGCACCTGAAGCCACTACCACAGTCCTGTGAGGCTCAAAAATCTGGGCTCTATCAATGGGCTTCCATGAGGGTTTTAGATAGAAAGATAATTATTGAGTGGTGAAGGTTATCGAAAGCTCAAGCAGCAGTGAGACCATTTTTCCTTGGAGCAGTAGTCGTTAATTGATCAAGGTTCTTATTGCACAAGAAAGTGAAGAGAGGGGAGCCTAATGTGGAATGTGCATCAGTTTTGGGGTAATTTTGGTGGAGGCTGCTGTTATGTTTCCCTTAAGTGGATTTAGTTTGCTTAATATAGGAAAATGATATGTTTGGAAGTGTTTTAAAGGACCTCCGAAATGAACAGGCGCTGACAGTGTGCACAAGGGCTTTTATTTCCTTACTGAATTTCCTGGAAAAACTACTTATTAAACATATATAGAACTTTTATCTGCAGAGTAGATGCAAGAAAGGTTAGTGTCTATTAGCAATCACAGCAAGGCACTGAGTATGCAAGTCTCTGTTATGATGAGCCTTAGATGAGATACTGGAACATAAAAAGTTTATAGACAAAACCTTGATCTTGTTTCTAGTAATTGTGTATGCTGAGTCGTGTCTGACTCTTTTTGACCTCATAGACTAGCTCTCCAGGCTTCTCCTTCCGTGGAACTTCCCAGGTAAGAATACTGGAGTGGGTTGCCATTTCCTCCTTCCCCATTCGGGGATTGAACCTGCCTCCCCTGCATCTCCTGTGTCGACAAGTGGATTCTTTACCGCTGTGCCATCTAGCTTGTTTCTAAGCAGAAATAAAATTTCGTACATACAGAGCAAATATAATGAAAGGTGGCCCTGTGAAGCACTGACAGTTGGTCAGTACTTTGGAGAAGTCAGATTAAAGCCCTGAAAGTACAATGATGATAGAGGAAAGGATGTAACAAATACAACTAATATTCATGAAGTACTTAACTGGCAACAGAGGATGAGATGGTTGGATGGCATCCCTGACTCAACGGACATGTTTGAACAAACTGGGAGATTGTGAAGGACAGGGAGGCCTGTTGTGCTATACAGCCCATGGGGTTGCAAAGAATGGGACATGACTTGGCGACTGAACCATGAGAATAGCACTTAAGTGGGAGTCTCCTAAATTCCATTGCCTAACATGTAAAGATAAACCGATAAACCAGATCCATGATGTCTGTCCTCGTGTAATTTACTTTCTAAAACTACTTACTACCAAGAAAAAAAAAACCCAACCACTTTACAAGAGGGAATTTAGAAATGTGATAGGTGCAGTGAAAAATGTGCTGGGTGTTGGAAGAGCATCTCTCTCCATCAAGTCAGGAAGACTTCCTGAATGTGAATTTATGCTGAACTTTGGAAGAGGTGGAGGAAAAAGCCAGGTGCTTTGGAGTGCACACAGATTACATTATTTCAGGGAAGAAGAATGGGGAATGAGTAAATGAACATTGAGTGCTCTCAAAATGTCTTTGCTTCATGCTCCAGTGATAGCCACTTCTTCTTGGGGTTCCCTTCTGCAACCTGTTGTCTAATTCAGTGTATCTGACACTTAACACAGGAACAGGCAGAGACACTCTGTGTTTTGAGTGAGTGAATGAATTTGGAGGTTGGAATTTGCTAGACTGGAAAACTTAGTTGCTCAGTGTGTTTAACTCTGTGACCCCATGGACTATAGCCCGCCAGGCTCCTCTGTCCATGGGATTTCCCAGGCAAGAATACTGAAGTGGGTTGCCATTTCCTTCTCCAGGGGACCTTCCCAACTCAAGGATCAAACCTCAGTCTCCTGCATTGCAGGTGGATTCTTTACCATCTGAGCCACTGGGGAAGTGCTAGACTAGAAAGCCTTGTTATCTCGAGGTGATGTCAGGACTGCGGTTTTGGAGAGGTAAAGTAGCAGAGGCTTTTAGGATGGATTAAACAGGGAGAGCAAATATGACTCTCCTCCCACCTCCCAGAACTAGAGGCTGTGCTGCTCATACTACTGATGGCTCATACTGCCAGTTAGGTAATGATGTGGAATTTGAATTTGAGTGGCCAGGCCAGGCTAGCTGGAAGCAGAGGTAAGTGGGAGCAAGAGGTTTTACATCCTGCATGTCAAAGCCTTGGTGCCATGATTGAGAAAGAGGTTCTTCTGTATAAGAAACCAACACAAGCCACTATTATAATACAGTCTCTTGCCTTGTCTAGTGTGGCCATAATAACTCAAAAGACGAACTCTCTGCTCTTTTCTTTTGGGAAACTTGTGCAGCAATGTAATTAACTCCTACGGTTGGAATATCAATTTTCTGTGCATTCTTTTTAACCTGACAACTTTGAGCCTTCTCAGTTGTTAGGCTAAACTGGAGGCAGAGGGTCTGATCTTAGGCCCAGAGGATCAAATAGTGGTTAAGGCTTAATAGTCAAGCTACCAGAGTTTCTCTACTTCTGGCTCTGCTGGTAGTCTTGACAGAAATTAGGCACCCCCTTGGAAACAGTTTCTTCCTATCAGCAGTTTGGCTTTATTTTCTTGGACTCCAAAACTACTGCAGACAATGACTGCAGCCATGAAATTAAAAGACACTTGCTCCTTGGAAGGAAAGAAAGTTATGACAAACCTAGGCAGCATATTAAGCAGAGACATCACTTTGTCTACAAAGTTATAGTCAAAGCTGTGGTTTTCCAGTAGTCATGTACAGATGTGAGAGTTGGACTATAAAGAAGGCTGAGCTCCCCAAAAAATGATGTTTTGGAATTGTAGTGCTGAAGAAGACTCTTGAGAGTTCCTGGAACTGCAAGGGGATCAAAGTAGTTAATCCTAAAGGAAATCAACCCTGAATATTCACTGGAAGAACTGATGCTGAAGCTGAAGCTCCAATACTTGGCCACCTAATGTAAAGAGCCAACTCATTAGGAAAGAAGCTCATGCTGAGAAAGATCAAACGCAACAGGAAAAGGGGTGAACAGAAGATGAGATGGTTAGATACTATCACTGATTCAATGAACATGAATTTGAGCAAACTCTGGAGATTGTGAAGGACAGAGAAGCCTGGGGTGCTGCAGTCCATAGGGTCACAAAGAGACAACAACTGAACAACAACAGTGTGGTTTTTCGCTTTGGTCAACTCACTTACCTCTCTGAATATTAGTTTTACTTGTAAAATAACAATTAATATATGGTAAATATAATATGTGCACATAATGTGTGCTCAGTTGTGTCCAACTCTTTGTGACCCCATGGACTGTATGTAGCCTACCAGGCTCCTCTGCCCATGGAATTTTACAGGCAAGAATACTGGAGTGGGTTGCTACTTCCTACTTGTATAATATAAGTTATAACTCAAATGGCTGCTTTTGAGTCCAAAATGAAACAGTGCACATAAAGCCCAGATCAGAAGGTACTGAGATTAACTAGAGAAAATCTGGGATATTATAGGTATCCAAAAGTTTATTCAAAATAAAGTTACCGTTTGAAGGAGAGAAGTCTTCCCTTTACTCTTGGAGAATTTCTTAACTAAATACAAAGAAACTGGTAAGAGAAAGAAATGACTAGTTAAGCCATTAGTTGTTTAGCTACTGCTATAGTGTTTGAAGTATTTCTTGAACTTTGATCTTTAGTAAATGAACCATTTAACATGTTTCTACATGTTATATGTTTACTCATTAATTCAACACGTATTTTCTGAGAATTTTTAAGGTGCTGGAGAGCCAAGAGGGGATAAGAAGAGAGATTGCAGTAATAATATGGGCAATGGTGAGGTCACCTTGCCTGCTTAGTTCTATTTTAATAATCACAATAGCCTTTCTGGACAGATGCTAATATCTTCATTTAACAGTTGAAACAGGTTTAGGAAAATGAGGTAATTTGTACATGGACACACAGCTAATAAATGACTGCTGGTAGCCTGGAAGAGTTCCTTGGTAGCTCAGCAGTAAAGAATTCACCTGCAATGCAGGAGACACAGGTTTAACCCCTGGGTCAGGAGTACCCATTGGAGAAGGGAATGGCAACCCACTCCAGTATTCTTGCCTGGAGGATCCCATGGACCGAGGAGCCTGATGGGCTACAGTCCATAGAGTCAGACATGACCGAGCACACACACCTACTTACAGCTGTGGCCTGGAAACAGGAGTGCTGGCCTTCAAAGCCCCAGGCTTCTCCACCAAGAGCTCATCTGATCACTCCCACCCCTGGACCCCTCCTCCCTCCTTACCCTGGAGGAACGCAAGGGGCTTTATTCTGCTGCAGCTTTTAGCATGCGGCAGAATCTGAATAGCACATGAATTTTCACTCTTGTAGCAGCTCGGGAGGCGGTGACACTGGAGGCAAAAAGAGGCAGGAAAAAGAGGAGAGGCAACTCTCAGCCAAGAGGAAGTTTCCATTCTTGTCCTGCATCACAGTGATGAGGCTATGGCGAATGTTGGCCAGCCCATCATTTCGCCTCCCTCCTTGTGGCTGGGCACTGTGAAAACTCCTCAAACTGCCCCTCTTCTCTCTGCCCTTCTGTGTGACTCCCTTTGACTGAAGCACTCCCTTTGATGTAAGCTAATGAAAAAGCTCTATGTTGGAGGCACTAATTTTTAAATAAATCAAGGTGGCTTAAAGAAGACCCTAACTTGGCAAGGTCACACAGCAGTTCAACCAGAAACAGGCCTGTGTGACTTGACCTCAGTCTGAAAGGGGTAAAGGGCTTACATGAGACCAAGTAGATCAAGTTTATATAGAACACTTAGTTGGTTCTGCCACAGATAGCTCTGTTAAGAATAAATGACCTTGAGGAAGTTTTTCTGCCCTCTAGGACCCTGGATCCATGTTTCTGTGTGTGAGGTACCAAACTCCAGCAGGAGTCTTCAACAAAATTCCAAGTGCAACTTTATCCTTGGAGATGGTTATAGTAGTTAGTTGATCTACTTAATTAATTGTAATTAATTAATACTATATAATACTGGTTCCTTGGGGATAACCTAAACCTCATTCATAGAAAAAATTAATATATAAAATGTAAAAAAGTTAATAATGATAAAGTGAAAGTAAAAATTCACTCAGTTGTGTCCGATTGTTTACAACCCCATGAATGATACAGTCCATGAAATTCTCCAGACCAGAATACTGGAGTGGGTAGCCTTTCCCTTCTCCAGGGAATCTTCCCAACTCAGGGATCGAACCCAGGTCTCCTGCATTGAATGTGGATTCTTTACCAGCTGAGCCACAAGGGAAGCCTTAATAATGATAAGATGGGAGAATTTCAGGGAGTGCTTTTATTGTGAAAAGCAGGAACTGTACACAAAACTTCTGCTTGAGAATTGGCAAATTTTGTTACGATCTTTAACACTGGAAATTCAAATCTGGGTCATGGATAAGGAAAAAGATGGTGATAGAAATCAATTAATCCATATCTTCTTTATTTTGGGAAAAGTATTTAGAATTTTTGTTTGTTTTTGCTTTATGAACACTGATTTCCCCCCACCCCCACCCAAACACACACACACACACACACACACACACACACACACACGAATACATTTGTTTGCTGCCTGGCTCTACTCTTGGCCAATACATCATACCTGTGAGAAAATTCTGTATTTCTATGGATAGGCATGATTTATTCTATTTTATTTTAATGGGGTCTATTCCTTTTTATATTTCAGAAAGAGCAAGGTTGTTCATAAAGCCATAAAGCATCACAGGTTGGCAGTTCTTTGTGCTGACATCTACTTTACTACTTAAGAAAAATGCTAATAGACATTTTTTTTTGAGCGGTTTTAGATTCACGGAAAAATTCAGTGGAAAGTATAGAGTTCCAATATAACCTCTCTCCTAACCACACAGCCTCCCCTTCTATCAACAAGGGTATCAGAGTGGTGCCTCTGTTACAATGGATGAACCAACATTGACTCATCGCTGTCAACCACAGTTTAACTAGTTTTCACTCTTTGTGTTGCACATTCATTGGTTTTGACAAATGCATCCACCATCATAGTATCATACAAAGGAGTTTTACACAAGACATATTTGTTATTTCTTTCCTCTCAAGCTAAGAATTGGACTATTTTCAGCTCCTCTTATCAAACCTTTAGAGACACTTCTCTGCTGGGCCCTTCTACTTTCTTTGCCCTTCCAAATGACATTCCTGCCTGGAACTGTGTTCATTCTTTAAGTATTTGGGTGGGGGGGTGGGGACTACCAGGGAATGCACTGTTCACTAGGACTAGAAAGAGGAATGTAGTGACAGCCCTATGCTACAGGTGCCTGCCTACGTTCTGCTGAGGAAAACGGACCAGCAAGCAATGAATGCAGTATCTTGTGCTTACTGGCATCAGGAATTATAGCTCTGGAGGGTAGGGGCTCGGGCAGCTAATCCCACATGGCAGAGTGGAGAAGGTCCAGGATAGGCTTCCTGGAGATACTTAAGTGGGTAGGAGGAGGTATTATCAGAGAAAAATTTCTGGCATCATCCTCCCATCTCATCAATCCTTTATTTTAGGAGTAAAACACACATCTGACTGTCTGTGGCTAGAGTGAGGGTAGGGAGAGGTGTTTTGAGAACAAAATTCCTTTTTTTTTTCTTTTGCATAGTGCTGATATAGATTTCAGCCAACTAGGGAACATTATCAAAACCTCTGGAAGCATATTCAGTTTACTGTAGTAAAAATATCCTCTTACCTTTAACACTGTCATCCAGCTGAAGTTAGGCATAGCCCAGCAGTTCCAACATGGTCAACACTGAGCCTCCCCTCTCTGTTTTGAGGGAGCTGAGAAGCACTCAGGAAAACATTGAATGTGGTTGGAGTTAAGCCTGGGCTGACACCCCAGCACCTCCCTTGCTATACCACCTGTGCACATGACCTCCTCTGGTTTGGGAAGCTGCACTGTATTCATTTATAAAGTGGGCACAATATGTCATCTACCCCACAGGGTTATGAATTTGGTAGTAATATACATAAATCACCCAGAAGTGGTCCTGGTAGGAATATCAGTGCTCAGGGATTGATCACTGCCGTTGTCCATTTTCCCATTTCCCGTTTTGTCCAGTGTTCATGACTCAATTCCAACATCTCACAGGTGAATTTCACTCTGAAGCAGGTTAAGCCAAACAAGCATAATCAGAGTTAAGATGGTCAGAGGCACTGTAGCATTTGGTTTTATAATAGTTAAAACCTTCTGGCCCAGGTGTTTGGGAGAATATTATAAATATATGTGTACACACACACACACACCCCCCAAGCCAAGTTCATCCGACTCTGGTTTCTACCCAACCTGACAACCACTCTGGGCATTGCCATCATCACAAAGCTATGACACTTTCTACCTCCCTAGTTAATGCCTCTCTCTGCCTGCCCTTTAAAGCCTGTGAATATTTTTGTTAATGTAATTTTTTAACTTTACACTTTAAAATGTATGTGCTTAATGTAAAAGAAGTTTAAATACCAGAGCATATAAAGTAGAAGTAAAGGATAACCCCCGCTGTGTTTTCTTACCCTGTTTCACCTCTAACCAAGGATTATTAATATGAAGTATATTGTGTGTTTATTGTAGACTTTTTTCTGTGAATATTAAGACATGCTTATCTTCATATATTTCCCCAGTTTACCAGTTTTTAAAAAATCAGATCATGCTCTGCATGTATCATGGATGCCCATTAATACCTGTGTTTTTCCTATGTTTAAATGGTCTGCAAACATCTTGCTACACCTGTTCTTGGCGTATATGTGAATATTTCTAAAGGATATAATTATTGAAGGGAAATTTCTGGCTTAAACATGCAAAATTTAAATTTTGAAACAACCATGTGCACTCTATAAAAGTTGGCGCCAATTTACAGTAATACCATTAACTTTCAAGTGTTTGAAAATATTTGCTTACTCAAAGGTGAAAATTAGTAGATTGTGTTTGAGTTTCTATGAGAGTTTTATTTTTTTTCACCACCTGAGCTAGTCTCATTGGTATCTCCAAGAATTTATTTCAGTGGTTTACCAGTCTTATTCTGTTATAAATATATATATATATATATTTTGGCTGTGCCATGCAGCATCAGGATCTTAGTTCCCTGACTAGGAACTAACTGCCCCATGACCTATGACCCCTACAGTAGAAGCTTGTGGAATCTTAACTACTGGACCACCAGGGAAGTCCCTATTATAAACATTCTAATTCCCTGCAAAGCACTTGGTTATTGGATTAGCTTGGCAAAGTCTACAATCCAGTCTATGAACTTGAACAAACAGTAGAAAGGTAATAGTGGAAGGTATCCAAAATTATCCTTCTTTTAAAAATGTAAATCAGGGACTTCCCTGGTTGTCCAGTGTTAAGACTCTGTGCTGTCAATGCCAGGAGCACAGATTTGATCCCTGGTCAGGATCACCTGGTCAGGACTTCCCCGGTGGCTCAGACGGTAAAGCATCTGTCTACAATGTGGGAGACCCGGGTTTGATCCCTGGGTCGGGAAGATCCCCTGGAGAAGGAAATGGCAGTCCACTCCAGTACAATTGCCTTGCAAATCCCATGGACAGAGGAGCCAGGTAGGCTTACAGTCCATGGGGTCGGACACGACTGAGCAACTTCACTTTCACTTTCAGGAAACTAATATTCTGCATGCTGTGTGAGGCAGCCAAAAGATTTTTTAAAAAAATAAATAAAAATGTATATCAGACTGTGCAGCTGATTTGCATGAGATCCAACTTCCTTGCATTGCCTGTTGGCCTGCACAACCTGGCCTCTGCTTATGCTGTTGACTCTCTTCTTATCACTACCCCTCCACTTCAAGGTATATTCTAACCTCATCAGACTGTATTTATTTTCCTAAACTCACCAAGATTTTTCTTCCTTGCTTTAGAACAGTATTTTTCAGCCTTTCTGACTATTGACCTGCAATAAGACATGCCCTGTGTGTCATAACTAACTAAATATCAACATATATGTTTGTGTGGGTATGTATGTACACATATATATGAAACTAAAATTTATAAACAGATAAACTGACATTTTAGCAAATAACTTCTAACTGTACTATGATGCCACATACTAAGATGATATGGTAGGCAGAATAATGGCCCTTGCCTCCCACAAATATGTCTGGACCCTAGTCTTCAGACCTAGGATTATGTTTCCTGACCAGCCTAAGTCCCCATATTGAGGATTTGCTTCAATAGGGAGCAAATACCCAGAGCCCCTCATGTTTTTATCAATTCATAGCATCATTTTGGACAAGCCTCTCATTATATTGCCTATTATATCCTTAGACTTTGCTTTGGAAATGCAAATGTTTTCGTGTTTACAGTGTCCACAGGCCTGGATTAAGCATTTCAGGGAGATGTGAATTGTGTTGAGAGGTATAAGTAAATTCCATAGTTGTACGCTTATTGGAGAAATCCAATGAAACACTTTACTTGAGAAGCAAGAGGACACTTGGGTTATGTTGGTCATCTGTAACAATAACAACACTCATTTGTAATAGGTTGCCTTTTCAAAGCATGTTTCACAGATTATCATATTTGATTTTTACAGTCCCTCCTTAAGGTATGATTACTGTTTTTTCTTGAATAGCTGTGGGAATTGAGCCTCAGAGAATGAGAAATAAAATGTTTATTCAGCACATAATATATGCCAGAAAGAAAGAAAGTGTTAGTCGCTCAGTTGTGTCTGATCCTTTGCAACTCCATGGACTGTATTAGCTTTCCAGGCTCCCCCGTGCATGGGATTCTCCAGGCAAGATTACTGGAGTGGGTTGCCATTCCCTTCTCCATGGGATCTTCCCAACCCAGGGATGGAACCCTAGTCTCCTGCATCGCAGGCAGATTCTTTACCATCTGAGCCACCAAGGAAGCCCCACTATATGCCGGAGCCCATGATTAAAACCTTACAAGTGGCATTTCATTGAATCCCCAGCATAAACTGGGAGTTCACCACTATGATTCTCATTTTACAGTTGAAGTTATGACTTGTGCAGACTCGCTGAGCTGAAAAATGCACCAAACAAGATTCAGTCCACGGTCACCTGACTCCTGGGTCAATGCTCTCCCTGCCACGTTGCATGTTACACTCATTCTCATTGGAAAGCATTTCCAAATCACATAATCACAACAGCGTCTCTTCAGATTTCTTCAGTACTGCTAAAAGTTGAGGAGGTGGAATATTAGACTTGGATTTTCCTTGGTGGCCCCTGTTGCTCTGAAAAATGAGTTGATAAAGGCAAGAAACTGAATAATCCAACTGAGAAATGACAAAGAGCTAATGGTAGACAAAGTCCCATGTGCAAAGGACTTTACTTTTTTACTTTAACTTATTTGGGCACAATTTCAAAGTAACTTGAATAAAAGCAAAGTGCAAAAGTACTTCTGCCTACCCTTTCCTCAGATTCATCTATTGTTAACATTTTATTCTATTCATAAGTGCAAGTGGCATAAATGTTTTTAATGTCATTCTTGCCCAAGGACTCTGGCTGTCTCTCAGCCTTTTTATCCCTTAATTGAATTGTCCTACAGCCCAGCTCTCTTCTTCCTCCTTTCCTACCCCTGTTCTCAAATTCAGCTGTGCATTACAACCCAGGATTTCCTTTGCTCTCCCATTGTGCATACAAGTCTGGCTCTGCTGCAAGTCAGCTTGAATTCGGATCACTGTTTTACCACTTACCAGCCATTATCACTTTTATAGAGTGTTAGAACTTCCTTATCTGATCAAAGGGACCTGAAGTAGCACTTTCCAGGATGTTTGTGAAGATTATATGGAATCATCGGCAAGTTAGCTGTACTACCAAACACAGAGTAAATTCCCCTAGAAATGCATATTCACATTTCGAAAGACACATATTCACATTGCAAAGGACCCATATTCATTTACCAGCTGTACCTGTTGTTAAAATATGGAAACACTTCCATATCAGTTGATAAGTAACTGCTTCCCTGAAACCCTCCCCTCACTACCTAGCACTCTCATCTTCCTGACCACCTGGCCACTGCCCTGGGGCCACTTATGGATATCCCCACAGTCCAGTGACAGGATCCTGCCTGTGGAACTGGGGTGTCCAGCACCCTGCTACAGCTCTATGTGCAGCATTTTGATTAGTCATTGACTTCTGAAAAGTGTTCATTTGATTGCAGAATGTTAGCTTAGTGCCTATACGTCCTGTAACTCATGTTTACAAACGACGCAGAAAACTGAGGGGGAGAATGAGTAACCTTGTCTAAGGTCACACATAATGACTTAATCTGAAACTATTTAATTTCCAAAACCATGTGCAGTCTCTGTGGAGTCAAGTCACAGTCACCAGGTGTGGTTCAGCCCCTATGACCTTGAGCTGAGGACTGCATCTCTTAGAGGGGAGAGAGAGTGAGAAGATTCTTCTGGCTTCTCTTCCTCTCCAGGCATTGAAACTGCCAATACAGGGGAAATTTCCTTGTCTTTCTGTTTAGGGCAAATAATCAAGTTGAATGGTCAATGTTAGGCCAGAGATCAAACTCACCTCGTTAATTATTCACAGAGTTGATCCGTCTGCTCTGTTCTTGAAACTGCTAAACCAACTGAGACAAACCAGAACTATGAAGCTGGTAAAAACAAACTTTTCGAAAAGAACTCATTGAAGCAGAGCAGACAAATATTTTTAGAGAGGGCCTGTGAGCCAATGAAAGCAAACACAGTGAAAAGATCACAGCCTTGGGAACGAGCGAGATGCCACTTATGAGCTGTGTGCTATTGGGCAGATTGTGTAATAAGTAACCTTGGTTTTGTCATTTGGAAAATGAGAATAAGTACCTTGAAGAGTTATTTAGAGGCAGATACAGTAGGTGCACAGCCCCAAACTTGGTGCCTGGCACCAGGAGTGGGAGTTAAAATATTTGCTGGACCTAGACTACAGAGCTGTAAAGAAACCAGAATTACTATGAATCAACATCCCAGGGGCTCCTGGAGGGTTTCAGGGGTTAGAACACCATGCTTTCACTACCATGGCCCCAGGTTCAATACCTGGTTGGGGAACTAAGATCCCACAAGCCTCCTGGCATGGCCTAAATAAATAATTTCTGTTGTTTAAACCACCAACCTACAGTGTTTCATTCGGTTAGCCTGAACAGAACAACATACCTACCTTATAACAATTTTTTAAAGATAAACAGAAACAACAAGGTAAAAACATCTAGACTAATTTCTTGCATGAATTATGGAGTTATCACATGTCAGGTGTTGTTCTAAGAACTTCACATGTGTATTAGTTTCATAGTGTTGCCATAACAAAATTCCACAAACTGGGTGACTTTAACAATGGAAATGTATCCTTTCACAGTTTTGAGGCTAGATGTCTGAAGTCAAGTGTTGACAGGACAGCACTCCCTTGAAAGCCTCTGGAAGGGGATCCTTCCTTGCTACATCTTAGCTTCTGGTAGCCCATGCATTCCTTGGCTTGTGGTGGCATCACTCCAGTCTCTGCCTCCTTTGATACACGGCATTTTCCCTGTGTGTCTGTGTCTTCACGTGGCCATCTTCTTATATAGACGTCAACCCTATTGAAGGGAGATCCTATTTTACTCCACCATGACCTCATCTTAGCTGCTGCTGCTGCTGCTGCTAAGTCGCTTCAGTCGTGTCCGATTCTGTGCGACTCCATAGATGGCAGCCCACCAGGCTCTTCCGTCCCTGGGATTCTCCAGGCAAGAACACTGCAGTGGGTTGCCATTTCCTTCTCCAGTGCATGAAAGTGAAAAGTGAAAGTGAAGTCACTCAGTTGTGTCTGACTCTTAGCAACCCCATGGACGGCAGCCTACCAGGCTCCTCTATCCATGGGATTTTCCAGGCAAGAGTACTGGAGTGGGGTGCCATTGCCTTCTCCGTCATCTTAGCTAATTATATCTATTGTTGTAAGTTGCTAAGTCATGTCCAACTCTTTGTGACCCCATGGACTATAGCACACCAGGCTCTTCTGTCCTTCACTATCTCCTGGAGTTTGCTTGAATTCATGTCCTAACCTTATTTCCAAATAAAACCCCATTCTGAGATATTGAGGTTTATTTAGGACTTCAGCATCTCTTCTGAAGGGAACAATTCATCATGCAAGACATCTTACCTCAGTTAATCTCTTTCCATGGCAACCCAATGAAGCAGATATTATTATATTGATTTTAGAGATGAGGAAACCAAGACTCAGAGTGTTCACATAACTTGTTCAAGGTTACCCAGTGACTAAGCAACTATATGCTTTACTACTTCTTGTCTAATAGAGTTTAGGGGCATAGTAAGTCCTGAGTGTTCTTTGGAAGGAATGATGCTAAAGCTGAAACTCCAGTACTTTGGCCACCTCATGCGAAGAGTTGACTCATTGGAAAAGACTCTGATGCTGGGAGGGATTGGGGGCAGGAGGAGAAGGGGACAACAGAGGATGAGATGGCTGGATGGCATCACCGACTCTATGGACATGAGTTTGAGTGAACTCCGGGAGTTGGTGATGGACAGGGAGGCCTGGCGTGCTGCAATTCATGGGGTTGCAAAGAGTTGAACACTACTGAGCGATTGAACTGAACTGAACTGAACTGAAGTGAGAGGGATATATGAGATTATTGTTCTTTTTGTTTGTTTTTATTTTCAAATGCTTTGTGAATGACCATGTACCCTAGATTATGGGTAAGCAACTTTTTCTCTGTAAAGGGCCAGATAGTAGGTATTTTAGTTTTTACAGGTGATATGGTCAGTCTCGGTTGCAACTACTGAGCTCTGCTATTGTAGCAGGAAACTAGCCAAAGATAATATGTAAGCAAATGAACATGACTGTGTTCCAGTAAAACATTACTTGCAAAAATAGACAGGACTTATATATCCATCAATCCTAAAGGAAATTAGTTCTGAATATTCATTAGAAGGACTGATGATGAAGCTGAAGCTCCAATACTTTGGCCACCTGATGAACTGACTGATTGGAAAAGACCCTGATGCTGGGAAAGACTGAAGGCAGGAGGAGAAGGGGATGACAGAGGATGAGATGGTTGGATGGCATCACCGACTAGATGGACAGGAGTTTGAGCAAGCTCCGGGAGTTGGTGATGGACAGGGAAGCCTGGCATGCTGCAGTCCATGGGGTCGCAAAGAGTCGGACATGACTGAGCTGAACCGATATATCTATCAGTTGATGGACGTTTGGGTTTCTTCCACATTTTGGCAATTATGGTGAATATTGCTACTATTTGATAGCATCTTTTGAAGCACAAAGCTTTTTAATTTTGATGAAGTTCAGTTTATCTTTTTCTTTTATTTCTTATGTTTTGGTGTCCTATTTAAGAATGCATTGCTTGATCCAAGACCATGAAGACTTACTCTTATGTTTTCTTCTAAAAGTCATATAGTTTTAGTCTGATATTTAATTTTCTCATCCATTTTGAGATAACTTTTGTATATGATATTAAGTACTTTCATTCTTTTTTCATGTAGATATCTGGTTGTCCTAGCCTCATTTGTTGAAAACACTATTCTTTTCCCCAAGTGTTATGTCTTGGTACTCTTGTCAAGAGTCAATTGACCATAAATGAAGGGGTTTATTCCTGGACTCTCAATTCTATCCCATTGATTTGTATGTCTATCAGTAAGCCAGTTGCTCACTGTCTTGATTACTGTTGCTGTGTTATAAGTTTTGAAATCAAGAAGTGTGACTCCTCCAACTGTGTTCTTTCATTTCAAGATTGTTTCAGCTCTCCTGGGTCCCTGTATTTCCATATACATTTAGGATCATCTTGTCAATTACTCCAAAAAAGCCAGCTGGGGTTTTGACAGGGATTGCAATGAATCTTCAGATAAAATTTGGGAGTATTACCTTAAAACAACATTAATTTTTCTAATCCATGAGCATGAGGTATTTTTCTATTTATTTATGTCTTCATTAATTTCTTTCCATAGTGTTTTATAGCCTTTATTGTACAAGTATAGTACTTCTTTTCTTAAATTTATTAAGTATTTTGTTCTTCTTGATGCTATTGTAAATTGAACTGTTTCCTTAATTTTATTTTCAGATTGTAAGTGTATAGAAATATATTTGATTTTTATATACCGATTTTGGGTCTTATAATCTTGATAAATTCATTTATTTGTTTTACTATCTTTTTAGTCCACTCCTTTTTTTCTACAGACAAAGTTATGCTATCTGCAAAATAGAGATAGTTTCCTTCTTCCTTTTCAGTCTGGATGTCTTTTATCTCTTTTCCTTGTTTAAACTTTCTGGCAAGAACCTCCAGAACAATATTGAATAGAAATGGGAAGAGCAGATATCTTGTCTTACTCCTAATCTTAGGGGAAAAAAGTTTCAGTGTTTCATCATTTTGTAAGATGTTAGCAGTGTTTTTTTCACAGATGTCCTTTATCATTTGAGGGAATTTCTTTCTATTCTGAGCTGGAGTGTTTTTATCATGAGAATGTTGGATTTTGTCAAATTGTTTTTTCAGCTATTGAGATGACACTGTGATTTTTAAACTTTATTCTGCTGATATAATGGGTTATATTAATTGCTTTCTGTATGTTGAACCAATCTTTCTTTCCTGAGATGCTCCTATTCATGGTGTACAATCATTTTTATATCCTGGTGAATTCAGTTTGCTAGTAATTTTTGAGGATTTTTGTCTATGTTCATATGGGATATTGATGTGTAGTCTTCTTTTAGTGCATCATTTGCGTTACTTGCAGATGCAAACGGCAAGCCTTACAGAACGGTGTCTTGAAAGCTTCTGTTTATTTTCCTTTATTACTTTTTTAATTTTAGTCTTTATATTTAGTAACCCCAATCGATCTGTTTTAAAGTTTACAAATTCTTCAACCTGCTCAAGTCTGCAGTTGGGCAGATTTTTTTTTTTTTAATTGATGGTCTTTGATGACACATTTTTCTTATACTTTCCTTTAACCCTTTAGAAATGGTTTCTTTGAGTTCTTTTAATATACTTATGATTACTGATTTGTCTTTATCTAGTAAGCCTAATGCCTGGGCTTTCTCAGGGAATTTTCTGTTTACTTTTTTTCTTTTATGTGGGCCATATGTCCCTGTTTCTTTGCATCTCTGATATTTTTTGCTATTGTTATTGAAAATTGGACTTTTTCCCAAAGCAAAAAGCCTTGTATTGAAATATAATTGATTTATAATGTGTTCGTTTCAGGTAGCCAGCAAAGTGAGTCAGTTACATAGCTATCTATCTGTCTCTCTCTATTCTTTTTCAGATTCTTTTCCATTATAGGTTATTACCACATATTGAATATAGTTCCCATGTACTACCATATAGTAGGTCCTTGTTTATTTGTTTTATGTATAGTACTGTGTGTCTGTTAATCCCAAACTTCAAATTTATCTCTCCTCTTCCTTTTCCCTTTGGTAACCATAAGTTTGTTTTCTATGTCTTTGAGTCTATTTCAGCTTGTAAATAAGTTCATTTGTATATTTAAAGATTCTACTTATAAGTGATATCCTATGATATTTGTGTTTTTCTATCTGACTTAGTTCACTTAGTATGATAATCTCTAGGTCCACCCATGTTATTGCAAAGGGAATTATTTCATTCTTTTTATGGCTAAGTAATATCCCATTTTATATATATATACACACACACACACCCCCCACACCTTCTTTATCCATTAATCTATTGATGGGCATTTAGTTTGCTTCCATGTCTTGGCTATTGTAAATAGTGCTGCTATGAGCATTGGGGTGCATGTATCTTTTTAAATTAGTTTTCACCTTTTTTAAACTGGACATTTTAAATAATACTGTGTATAAGCTCTGAAGTCAGATTCCCTCTTTCTTTTGTGCTTTATTGTTGTAGCTGCTGTCTGTTTTTTTGTGACTTTCTTGGACTAATTCTGTAAAACCTGTATTCTTTTGTGTTATGTGGCCACCAAAGCCTCTATTCAGTTTGTGTACTGATTAGCTAATGACCAGATAGAGATTTCCTTTAACTAATTCTTTTAACTAATAGTCTAGCATTTTTAAGGACTTCACATGTGCGTGCACACGCATGCATGTGTGTGTGTGTGTGTGTGTGTGTGTTCTAAGTGCTCTAGCAGCCAGTTTACAGCCCCAGCTTATCCTAAGTTTCTTGCTCATACAGAGACTCAAGATTACCATAGATAAGAAAGTAGACTTTATCAAGTCTTTCCTGGACATATGCAGTCCTAAAAGTGCACATGGGTTTCTGGATTTCCTAGGAATACACTGAGGCTTTTCCAAAGACCGCTGTGGACATCTCATTAAACAGTTGTTCTTTTTAAAAATTTTAGCTAGCCTTTTGTTAGCTCCAACCGTTAAAATATCCTCAGGCAGCTGTGATATTAAACAATTGCCACTGACTGTATTTGACAAATACTCTGAAGGCAGGGCTCTTCACAAAAAGCAAATTCTGATTACTTCTAATAAAGACAATCCTTGAAAATGGAGCTTTGTTGTGAACTGTCAAACAGGGCAAATAGTGACAGTTCTCTGGAAATGGGGCTTCTGGAAAGCTCTGAACCCATTTTGTTTCTTTCAGTAGTAACTTGGCTGCTGTTTTTCACAGAGACTGTAGTTGTGAGCCTATTGGCTCTCAGTGCCACTGAAGACTTGGGGAGAGGGTGATAGGCACAGATTTAAAAGCCAGAAAACTCACTATCCTTGCTGAGATCCAGCCATTCTTCTTGAATAAATGCTACTTGGATTGTTGCAAACCTTTAGTGATTTTTCAGAGTTCTAAAAAAGTTTATTTTGACAGTTTTCACTAGTGTTCACATTGCTTTTAAGGAGGAGTCGATTTCAGAGGTCGCCCTCAATCTGCCATTTCAGAATAGTTGATTGTATATTTGGTTTTTATAGCTATATATCAAATTATCACAAACTTAGCAGCTAAAACAACCCCCAGATATTATGTCCTAGTTTTTGTAGGCTGGAAATCCTGGCACAGCGTAACTGAGTCTTACAGCATATAGGTTGGACTATATGTCCTCTCATTAAATTTGGAGTCTTCTTTCACACTCAATCAGGTTGTTGGCAGAATTTAAATTGTTGTTATAGGACTGAGGTTCCTGTTTCTTCACTAGCTGATTCACCTCAGCTCTTAGAAGTCACATTCAGGTCTAAACCATGGCCAAGACACTTACTTTCTCAAAGCCAGCAGGAAGAATGTTTTCCCAGTAGTTAAGCTTGAGTCTTATATTACATAGGCTAATCATGGTAGTGAATATCTATCATATTCACAGGACTTTCTCAGGGAAAAAGGACTATGTGCTGTGCTTTGTATCTGGCTCTCTGTGACCCCATGGACTGTAGCCTGCCAGGCTCCTCTGTCCATGGGGATTCTTCAGGCAAGAATACTGGAGTGGGTTGCCATGCCCTCCTCCAGGGAATCTTCCCAATCCAGGGATCAAACCCAGGTGGATTCATTAACATATGAGCCATCAGAAAAGCCCAAGAATACTGGGGTGGGTAGCCTAGCCCTTTTCCAGGGGATCTTCCTGACCCAGGAATTGAACCGGGGTCTTCTGCATTGCAGGCAGATTCTTTAACAGCTGAGCTACCAGGGAAGCCTGAAGGGAGTATGTAAAGTAAATTTACTAGGTGGTGAGATTCTTGGAGGCCATCTTGGAATTTTGCCTACCGTAGGCTTAATTGTGGGTTTTTAAGGATTTGGCTAAAATACATCATTTCCAGCTATACTTCCTTTATGTAGAACTGTATCATATAAATTAACTAATAAAATATTTACAACAACTCTGTGAGATAGGAAGGGACAGTGTTCCTAAATACAGTTTAGAGAAATAAACCAAAAGTCTCAGAGAGATGATATGATTTGCTCTTAGGCACACCACTAGTGAAAGGTAAATTCATTCCTCTGACTCTAGGTAGGGCACCCTCTGCCCTAACCCACCCTGCCTGCCATGGTAGAGGTCAGTTCTTTGAGTTTTGTTACGTGGTGGTGAGGATGTTAGGACAAGGTTTCTTTAAGGGACTTTGGAACAGTCTTCCTTTGGGTTCCTGCATCTCCCATATGTGTATTTGGGGAGAATACCTGAGCGTGCAAAATAATATTAACCAGGAGGTTTGATAAAATGGAGTTTTCAGGGGTGAATTGCAATTTAAATACAGAGAAAATTCCAATTACTTCCAGCAATGTACTTTGAATGCTCCCTCTGGCCCAGCTAGAAGGGAGCAGACAGTCATCTTCTGCAGAAAGTAAATGGGATTTTTATTTTATTTTTTTGAAATGCCTTGAAATCAGCAGTCTCAAAGCCGGCAATGGGATCTCAGTGAAGATATCATCAGAAGGAATATCAGAAGGTTCTGTAGGTAGTCAGGCATTGACCAAACACACTTGCATATGAATTTGATGGTTTTGCAAGTGGGAGAAGAAACTAACCATTTAAGACTAGCTTTTGAACTTTCCTGTACTTAATCTACTGGTTCAGGGTATCCAATCATTTAAAAGATAGTGGGTTCTCATTAGCTCCAATTCAACCCTTTAAATTATTCTGTCTTTCTATAGCATTGCAGATGGCTGTCTGTAGCCCTCATCAATCAATCCTCCAAATGTCTGAGGGCAGCAGAGAGGGGATTTTGGTTTTCTCTCCAGTTTCTCTTTACCTGGGCCCTGCACCAATTCCCCAGCTGCTGGAAGAAGATGGTTCGCACCTTCCACAAAGGCCAGCCCCCTTGCCTCAAGATGGCAATAACTTGCATGACTTTCATGTTCCAGAGCTCCCTATATGGTCAGGCTGAGACTCGATCCAGCTGAGAACCACGTACTTGCTTAGCTGCCTTCCCTGCCCATCCTGCTTCCTGCATTTCCTCTTTCCTGAGAGCCCTCCCCATCAGTGAATCACATTCATCCTATCACCGTCTCAGATGCTCCTTCGATGGCAGTCACCTCAGACAAATAGTAAAGAAGTTCTGGTCTGCCATTTCTCTAAGTTTTGTTTAAAAAAAAAAAAAAATCATCCAGGAATTAAAGACTTTGCCTAATCTAAAGAAATATCTATTTGAATAATATGGAGGTCATTTACCTCTCAACCTCAGTTATCTGGAATATGGCCATGAATATAGAACAGGCCAACATGGAACCAATTTAGATATTGTAAGATAAAAGGCAGTCGGTACATTCATCATTGAAAACAAGTGCAGGCTTTGATGCCTGATGGATAAACAAATGAATGATCCCTATTACATGTGCTGGACAAGTGAGCCTGGATAAATTTGTGACTTTTCCAGCTCATTTTCCTGTCTGTGATACACATCTCAATCTACACACTAACAGTGTTTCTGGGAAAACAAATGGTACAATACATTAAATGGGTTAATACATATCACCACTTCAAAACCCAGAGCTTTCTTTTATTGCGTGTGTATGCTCAGTCGTATCTGACTCTTTGCAACCCTATGGGCTGTAGCCTTCCAGGCTTCTCTGTCCATGGGATTCTCCAGGCAAGAATACTGGAGTGGGTTACCATTTCCTGCTCCAGGGGATCATCCTGACCCAAGGATCGAACCTGCATCTCTTGCATCTCCTGCATTAGCAGGCAGATTTTTTACCACTGCCTGGGAAGCCCATTTCTTTTATTATAAGGTCTTTATGTGACAGAGAGCATGGTATTTTAGTTCGGTTACACGCCAATTTCTGTTCAAAGCTGAGGCTGAAAGCAGACCCTTTTTCATGCACAAAACAAACAAAACTCACCAGCTGCAAGCAAAACAAAATTGAATTTGGATGCTGCCTTTTCTTCCTGTCAGGACAGGACTCTGACTAGTCCCAACTTGAAGGAATTAGATACTAAAAGGCAGGACCAAACAAGGTGGTGGACAGACAGAGCCAGGAAATCAGCAAAGAGGGAACCAGCTGAAAGGAACCTAGAGACCAGAGGCAAACATTTCACCTGCAGCCTGGAGGTCAGCCCAAGGGGAAGAGAGATAAGAGATGCAAAGTTCAGAGGTGAGGTTGGCACAGCTCCTTAAGAAACGGGTGAAAGATGAAAGAGACTTTGCTTTAATCCAACAAAAGCGGCTAATGTTTACACTGTGCTTTAGTGGTTAAAGCAAATTCCCAAATATTTTACTGGACTGTGGGCTTCCTGAAGGCAGTGCCTTTCCATTTTGATATCCCAGCCACCATGCAGGGTGCCAGGCACCTAAAAGCCAATATCAACAATCATTTGTTAACTAAATGATTGCAAATAGAGTGAAAATGGAGCCATGAGGGGTTTGGGAGCCAATAACATTGGGGACATACGTCTGGTTTTATTGATTATTGAGTGAGAGTCCTTAGGGTGATCTAGTCTTTTTTGAGCTTTAGTGTGTTGATACATGAAATGAAAATTTTAAATTCATGTATTTATAGGGTTGTTGGGAAGTTATACACACATACTATACACAAAATGTTGATATACATTAGTTATATATATATATATATATATGTCATATAGATATTTTTATCTACATACACACACGCAAACACACACTCATACACGTTCAACACCACCTTTGCATCCAGCAAGGTAACCATGACGATATGATGACAGTGACCATGATAATGAAGGAGTAACTTCCCATGAGGGGTTCCTACATTTTGTTTTGCTACCTCCATTGTTTCGGCAAGTTAATATCCAGGCAGCTCCACCCAAGTAACAAACAGGTCTTAAGCTTCCCACTTGAGACAAGAGCAGGTGAGAAAGCTGTGTATGTGGCAAGGTGACCTCTGTTATTAAATCAACACAATAGTTCCAGCTCATTCTCCTCTATTTATAAACTGTTCTAAAGGAAAGTCTAAAAGCCCTGCCATCTCATCCTCTCAGAGGTAAAAGCTCTCACTGCAGGGGTTTGCTGAGCCTTCCTAAGTCTGGGTAACACTGGGCCATGAGCTCGGTGCTTAAACAGTTCATCTCTAGGTTAGATGTGATTTTTTTTTTTTTTAATCTTCCCAGTTAACCTTTCTCAGTCTATAAAAATCAGAATCTTTTTGCCTTCATCCCGTTCATCATTAGATGTCCATACCTTTGCTCTCATCTCCCCAACTCTCACCCTTCATTCCACCAAAATCTGTTTGTGTATGCACCCACTCAGTCGTGTCTGACTCTTTGAGACCCCACGCTCCCACCAGGCTCCTCTGTCCATGGGATTCTCCAGGCAAGGATACTGGAGTGGGTTGCCTTGCCCTTCTCCCGGGGATCTTCCCAACCCAGGGACTGAACCCATGTCTCTTACATCTCATGCATTGGTAGGCAAGTTCTTTACCACTAGTGCCACCTGGGAAGCTGAAAATCTGTCTAGTGATATAATAGACTTGGTTAAAATGGCATTTAATAGAAAGAATGACAGCTGACTCCCCCTTACTCTCAGTACCAGCAGTCTTGCTGAAACAAGCACACCCACCTATGGTCTGACAAGAGGCTGCAGACAAGAGCTCTCCTTGCAATCACTGTGTGCCCAACCTGCACTTGTCATCTCCTATGCAATCTGGAGGGCGGGGGAAGAAAGAGCATGCTGAAATCAAAGGCCATGAAATATGATAGTGAAGGAGGAAACAGACAGAGCTGGACTCCATCTTAGGCCAGGCTTCGAACATCAGGCTACACGCATGGTCGCCCTCCCAATGGACTCTGAACTTTGTGCCTGCTGTCTATAGAAATGGCATACCAATGGAAAACCAGACCCCCCAGATAAAAGGGCCTCATGACTTGTACTTGGATTCTCCATTGCCTAAAAGAATACGCTAATTATCTCTGTAACAGAACAAAGTCGTAAATTCCATTATGTTTATCAGGATATGACCACAGTCCTATTGATAAGTGTCCACTGTTTATCTAGTCTTGTGACACATGAATCATGGGCTAACTTTGATTGTGTCTCTTTTACCTTGTCCAGACTAGTTTCAAGGAATTTGGGGAGGTGGGTTTGAGCAAGTACACTTAGGGAATATAAGCTTTTCACAAAAACTGGTCGGGGTCCTTGGCTAAGAGGAGACTCTACCTTGGCCCTGCCAGTGTAATAAACTGCACTCCACTACCTGCATTGTCCTTCTGAGTGAGTTTGTTTCCCAGAATGCGTAGCTACAACAATAGGTGGCACCTTTCCTTTAAGGAGTTAGCCAAACATGATTTTGAAATATTTATATAAAATTCAACAGCTGACAAAAGTACTTGGTCCACGTGCACTGTGATGGTCTATATTAACATGAGCCCTTTGGACTGCAAGGAGATCCAACCAGTCCATCCTAAAGGAAATCAGTCCTAAATATTCATTGGAAGGACTGATGCTGAAGCTGAAGTTCCAGTACTTTGGCCACTTGATGCAAAGAGTTGACTCACTGAAAAGACCCTGATGTTGGGAAAGATTGAAGCAAAGGGTGAAGGGGCAGGCAGAGGACAAGGGTTAGAAACCATCACTGACTCAATGGACATGAATCTAAGTAAACTCTGGGAGCCCGTGGAGGACAGAAGAGCCTGGTGTGCTGCAGTCCATGGGGTCGCAGAGAGCTGGACAGGACTTAGCAACTGAACAACTGCAACATACTAACAGGAACCACAATCATGTATCCAAGCTGGACTTGAAGCAAACTTCAAGTCTGAAGCCAATGCTCAGCATTAGTTTGCCATGGGTGAATGAAAGTAAACTGTTACTGTAAACCAGTACTATAAGACTCTCTGGAAGAATCCTATTCTGTCTAAGGAAGCTTCTAGCCTGCCTGTAAGCAAGCTGTTGGGAGTATAAGAATTGGTCTCCAACTAGCACTTCTCATGTGGAGGGGTCTAGTTCCTCTCTTTAGAATTCAGGCTACTTAGCTTTCCCCTTTTTTGGGGTCTCAGCCAAAACTCTAAAGTTTTTTTTTTTAATTGTTAACTATTTGTTTGTTTATTTTTGGCTCTGTTAGGTCTCCGTTGCTGTGCATGGTTTTCTCTGGTTGGGACAAGCAAGGGCTACTCTTCATTGTGGTGCACTGACTTTTCTTGTGGTGGTTTCTTTTTCTTTTAAAGTATTACTTTTAATAGAGGATAAATTTTATTACAATATTGTGTTGTTTCTGTCATACGTCAACATGAATCAGCCATAAGTGTACATATGTACTCTCCCTCGTGAACCTCCCTCCCACCCCACTCATCCTATCCATCTAGGTTGTCACAGATTACCAAGCTGGGCTCCCTGTGTTATACAGCAGCTTCCCACTAGCTATTTTACATATAGTAGTGTATATATGTCAATGCTACTTTTTCAATCCGTCCCGCCCTCTCCTTCCCCCGTTGTGTCCACAAGTCCTTTCTTTACATCTGTGTCTCTATCCCTGCCCTGCGAATAGGTTGCGGTGGTTTCCTTTGTTGTGGAGCACCAGCTCTAGGCTGCGTGGGCTTCAGTAGTTGTGGTGCATGGGTTTAGTTACCCCAAGGCACGTGGAGTCTTCCCACACCAGGGATCGAACCCCTGTCCCCTGCATCGGCAGGCCAATGCTTAACCACTGGATCACCGAGGAAGTCCCAAAACTCTTTAAGTTCTATAGAACGTTTGTTGTACTCCTTTTACCCACAAGGAACTGTATCATAAAGAAATTTATTGAAAATGCTGGAGATTACTCAATTTGTAAGAGCAAAAGTTGGATTTAAACCCTGACCCATTTTTTGCCATGCTAATAGTCTTTCCCATCTTCCAAGTGTCCTCTTTAAAGTTGCCTAGGACCAGAAAGAAGGAATTGCACTTAATCCCATTTTACAGATGAGATAATAAAATCTTAAAAAGTTTAAAGAAAAAAAAACCCCAAACCAGAAACACTTGCTTAAGTTTACCCCTATGGACTGCTTAGAGTCCCAACAGAAAACAGATGGCTACGCAGGGGAGATTACTTTAAAAACAATTTAATAAAAAATTATTTGAAAAGTTAAGAGTGGTATTAGGAAGCCACAGGGATTAGTGTGCTACTTCAGGACTAGTTAGCAACAGGGTTGTTACCCATGGGACTAAAGGGAGGAGAGAAGAGGATTGTGTCCCAAGGGATACCTCAAGATGAGCAGGGACCTCAGGTGGTAGGAGACAGCTAGTCCTAAGTCACACTTCAGGAGGAAGCTGGCCCACCTGCATCTCCTCTCAACTTCCAACCTCCTCTGGGGGATAAACCCAGTGAGGAGCCAGAGGGCACTGGAGCTTGTTGAAGTGGTCCCTGCAGCTGGTCTCCCAGAGCAGAGAGCCCATGAAGGATGGAGAGTGGATCTGGCCCATTCAGTTAGTCATGACAGAACTGGGAGTTAAAACCACATCTGCCTGCATCAAACCCAATGCCATCTCTCGTTGCCTCTGCCCTTATTTCCTCACCTAGCTGTGACACTTTGTATTGTAAGCATTCTCAGAGAGGGGACATTTATTTATTTATTTATTTATTTATTTATTTTAACCATCTTTATAGATGGTGCCATCCTGAGCACACAAAGACTTCCAGTTTGTTGACTGAATGAATTAATAGATGGAGGGGCAGTTTACAGATAAACTTGAAACATATGGGGACAGTATAAGCAAAGTGAAAGAAACAGTATGTATTGCAATAACTCCCTCATTTAAACCTGACATATATCAGCACTTGAATTCCTTGATGAGTCATCCAAGTTCATTTGTGTAATGGCAATAGCTTAAGCCAGATATGAGCTCAGATCACTAGCTCTAAAGTCAGTCTTTCTCTTTATTAACTCCAGTAGGGAAAATCTCAGGGAAGGACTCTGATTGGCTAGACTTGGATCAATCACTACAATCAGAGAAGAAGGGCCATTTTATTGGTCCACTTGGGTCACAAGTCCCTCCTATGACAAAGATGGCAGGGCCCATTACTATAAGAAAGAAATTAATCACATAGGTGAGATCATGGGAGGACTGTGATCTGGATAGTCACCTCGATTTCCATTTTCCATAAATTCTTATTAGGAACAAATTACAACAGGTGATATTTGGAGGCAGACTCTGGGGTGACTGAAAAGAAAAAAAAAAAAGAAATGTAGGGGGAAGGAAACTGAAGTTTATTAAACACCCTTATGGGCTATGTAATATTCCAAGTGCTACATACTAGCTCATTTCATTTTCACAACAGTACCACAAGCTTTATATTTTATTCTCAGTTTTTAAAAAGAATAAACTGAAGCTCACAGAAATGCAGTGATCTGCCCAAGATTAAAGTTAGTAAATATAGGCTAAGACTGAATCTAGGTTTTTATAGTTCTAATATCTATGCCCTTTCCTTTGGACCCAACATCTCTTAGTTCTGGAGGCACTGAGGATGGAGGAATAATACCCATCTGCAGAAATTCTGTGTATCAAGCAGATGTTTCTTCACAGAAATGAAACAGAGCCCTATTTATGTATGGGTCACTCGGTCAGAGCAGACTCAAAATCCCGGCATGTATTGCAGAATAAATACTGTTTTTCATCAGACAAATCCCAATAGAGAGACATTCTAAAAAATATCTGACCCATATTCCTCAAAACTGTAAAGGTCTTCAGAAACAGAGAAAGACCAAGATACTGTTACAAACCAGAAGAAACTAAAGAGACATGACAACTACTTGCAATGTGTTATCCTACATTTGGTCTTGGAACATAAAAGAGGTGTTAATGGAGAAATTGGTGAAATCCGAATAAAGTCTGGAGTTTGGTTAAAAATAGTGTACCAATGTTTGTTCCTTACTTTTGATAAACATCCCATGGTAACATAAGATGACAGTGATAGTGGACATTGGATGAAGAATATATGGATATTCTTTGTACCATATTTACAATTGTTCTATCAGTTTAAAATTATTCTAAAATTTAAAGTTTATTGAAACAAAGCTGTGTTTTGTTTTTCTCCCTCAAGAAAAAACATGAACACTTGCAGAGCCCTGGGGCAACCAGTTGGTGGAAGCTCATTACTGACTCTGATGAAGGAGTCTCTGGACCTCCTGACATAGGGTGTTATGGACTGTGTCCCACCAAAATCCCTTTATTGAAGCCTTAATCCCCAACGTGATGCTATTTTGGGATGGTGCATTTGTGAGTTGGTTGGATTTAGATGAAGTCATGAAGATGAGGCCCCATGATGGGATTCATGTCTCTATAAGAGGAAGAGAACCAGAGCTGGTTCACTCTCCATTATGTGAAGACGCCTGCAAAAGTGACCATCTGCATGTCAGGAAGAGAGCTCTCACCAGGACCAAATCTACAAGCACCTTGATCATGAACTTCCCCACCACCAGAACTGTGAGAAATAAATGTCTCTTGTTTAAGACACCTAGTCTGTGTTATAGTGTTATAGTGGATTGGTCTAACTAAGACACAGGGGGTGACATATGTCATTATGGGTCTCAAGCTAAAGGAATAACACCCTAAATAAGATTGCAGCCACATGATGGAGTTGATAACAGTTTAATTTTGCTCAAGTCTCAGGTTCCACCCAAGCACATTTTTCCTGTAGGGAAAATTCCATGCCCTGCTAATATGCCTTCAGTTCAGATGATGACATCTCTAAATCTCACTTACTTCTGTGACACGTTTGAGTAACCCATCTAGGATGATACCTAAACCATGCTGATAGATGAACAACCCTTGATGAAGGTATCCCAGCATCCCCCTCCCCAGATGCTTCTCATCTCCACTCCTGTCAATGGCTTCTTATTTCTTTTAGTTTAGAAACACCACAGACCAGAGAGAGGCTTACTAATATGCCTTACTAATGATTCCTGGCCTCAAATGCACCACTTAGACGACTTACTGAAAATGAAGAATGTCCCTCCATTACAGTTTCTACAGATGATAAAACTGCACAACCCCCTGATTATATTATGGCTCCTCACTCTTGTTAATGATGTCTAATTTTTTATCCAGTGGAACATGGAAAGAAATGACATGTACCACTTCCTGATAGTCTGGCCCATAAAAACCTCCCACGGACAATCCTCTCTCACTTAACCCCCTTCCTGGCTTGATGTTGCAGTCCAGGGACTGTTTATGGCATTGAAACCTCCATCAATCTGGCTCTGTGTGAGGCAGAACTAACTGGAACTCTAACCCACAGCCCTACCCCTTGCCATCAGGATCATCTTCTAGGGGCTTACCAGAGTGAAAATCTTTTCACACCTGGGAATTAAACGTTATGTGAGTGAGAAATAAACTTTCATTATATTGAGTCAAGGATATTTCAAGGTTTATTTGTTATAATCACTGGCTTTACATCAATTAAAATAACCGTCTCCCTGAGGATTCCTTTTCCACTCTTTCTGATCTTGTCTTCCTCCAAATCTCTCTTCTAACTATAATTAACAATGTAGATTTCAGCTGCTTACACACTTACAGCCAATGTATTAATAATACTCAGCAAAGAAACTTTTGATTACAAAGAATCACCTCTTTAAAGGGAGGGGTATATTAAATAATGGGCTTCCCTGGTATCTCAGTGGTAAAGAATGCCCCTGTCAATGCAGGAGAGGCAGATTTGACCCCTGGGTTGGAAAGATTCCCCAGAGAAGGAAATGGAAGCACATTTCAATATTCTTGCCTGGGAAATCCCATGGACAGAGGAGACTGGTGGGCTATAGTCCATGTGGTCGCAAAGAATCGGACACAACTTAGCGACTGATTACACACAATATTAAATAATATTTATTTTCTATGGCATACCATCTTTCTTTTTTTTTATTTTTATTTTTTATTTTTTTTATTTATTTATTTTTAATTTTTTACTTTACAATTCTGTATTGGTTTTGGCATAGATTGACATGAATCCACCACAGGTGTACATGCGTTCCCAAACATGAACCCCCCTCCCACCCCCCGGCATACCATCTTTCATTCAAGCCACAATTACTAGATCCCTGCTATGTTCTCTGGCCTACTGTAGACACTAGAGAGAGAGCAATGAAAGTCAACTGCTGCCATCAGCACCTGCTGGTTTAGTGCTAAAATAGATAACGGTAGTTTGAAAGTCATAGGATTTCATGTAAGTCAAAGGAGGGACATCTAATTCAACTTGGACTTGAACCAGATAAGTCTGCCAAAGAAGGATCTGATTTGAATCTTAAAGAATGGGTATGAACCAAACAAAGTTTCCTTGGAAACGTCATTTTACATCGGGCCAGAATGAAAGACATATGACTGGGGTATGGGTATGGGGGAGATAAACTGGACATTGTAGCTGGGACCAAATCCTGAAGGTGCATCAAGCTGAAGGTTAACATGTATCTAACACTATTTGTTCTTGTCTTTTAGTTAGATACCATGTCATGATTGATTTCCCAATCCCTACATCAAAGATAATTCCTGTTCCCTGTACAGAGGTCTTCCTGTGTGCTGAGCACAGTCCCTCAGGTAGAGTCATGCCAATGGGGTGATGGAGCCTCTCACAATTGCTCTGAATTTTCACTGTCTTGGGTGTTTCTAGGGTCAGACTCATTCTATGTGGATTTTGCTGGGGAGATTTCATGAAGGAAAAAAACATGGGACTTAGGAAACCTCGATATGGAACACTAAAAATCTTATTTCTGTGTGTTTCAAGAGCCTTTTTATCTTAAGCCGCATTATCATCACTATTGCATTTTGTCCTTTGTACTTATAAAGCTCTTTGCTGTTCATAATGGCTTTTACCTAAATGACTTCATTTGTTCTTCCCTGCCATCCTCTACCATTTGCAGGATGGATTCCATGATTTCATCATATAGGTAAAAAGCCTGAGGTCTAGAGGGTTGAGATAATTTGACTCTCTTCTTCTGTTGGAAGTTAAGCCTCAGGACTAGAGTTGCAATTGAACTAATATTTTCTAGGCCTTGATTTCCCTGAGACCAAGCATCACATCTTCTAAATATTGTCACTTTACCAGTGCCTTATATAGCTCCTTAGCCTAAATTTGCTGTTTAACATCAAATAGTGATTAAAAACATAGGCTTTGAAATCAAAGGAAACCTGTGTTCAGCACCTGGTTCTTGGTACAGTGGGCAAGCCATTTAACCATTTAAGCATCAGGTTACTCATTTGTAAGTGGGCCTATTAATGTTTTTCTCATAGGGCTGTTTTAGGAATCAAATGAGATGATGTAAATGAGGCATTTAGCATAGTGCTTGACACATAGAATTGCTCAGTTTATGCTGTCTTCTGGTCTAAGTTATTTTGATTTTTGCCTGCATGCTAAGTCACTTCATTCACATACAACTCTTTGCAACCCCATGGACTGTAGCCCACTAGCCTTCTCTGTCCATGGGATTCTCTAGGCAAGAATACTGGAATGGGTTGCCATGCCCTTCTCCAGTTCTGTTATTTAGTTTATAAAAATTTTCAATATATTCAAAAGTAGGTAGAATGACATAGTGTAGTGAACCATACATATCCAACTCAGATTCAGAAATTCCCCAGTGGTCCAGTGATTAGGACTCATTGCTTTCACTGCTGTGGCCAAGGTTCAGTCCATGGTTGGAGAACTAAGGTCCCATGAGCCACGAGGTACAAACAAAACAAAAAAAAAATAATCTCCTTAGATCTTCAACAATTATCAGTTTACAGCCAGTTTTGCTTAATTTCTCTCCATCTTCTTTCCTTTTATATTATTTTGAAGGAAATTTCAAACACTTATCTTTTCATCTGTAAATTGTACAATATGCATCTTTGAAACATAAGTTTGAAAAATAATAATACCCACAGTGTAATTATCACTTCCTCCTGCAGAAACACAAACAGAAACAAAAACCTAAACCAAGATTTGTAGCAAGCAAAATAATAGCTCCCAAAGATGTTCACATCCTGATCCCCTGAACCTGTGAAAGTGTTACATGCAGTGGAAAATTAACATGGCATATGAAGTTATGGTTGCTAATGGGCAGACCTTAAAATAGGGCGATTATCCTGGATTATCCAAGAGAACCCAGTGTAATTATGAGGATCCTTAAAGAAGAAGAGGGAAACAGAGGGAGACCCAGAGAGAGGGCAGCATAAGAAGGATTCAGCCAGATGCTTTTTGTCTTGAAGATGGAAGAAGGGGGCCCTGAGCCAAGGAATAGAGGTGACCTATAAAAGCTGGCACTGGCGACCCGCTCCAGTATTCTTGCCTGGAGAATCCCATGGATGGAGGAGCCTGGTGGGCTGCAGTCCATGGGGTCTCAAAGAGTCAGACATGACTGAGCGATTTCACTTTGAATTTTCACTTTCATGCATTGGAGAAGGAAATGGCAACCCACTGCAGTGTTCTTGCCTGGAGAATCCCAGGGATGGAGGAGCCTGGTGGGCTGCCGTCTCTGGGGTCGGACAGAGTTGGACACGACTGAAGCAACTTAGCAGCAGCAGCAGCATAAAAGCTGGAAAAATCAAGGAGAGAGATTGTCTCCTTGAGTCTCCAGAAAGAAGGCAGTTCTGATGATTCATATGCCCAATGAGACACCTTTTAAATCTCAGAACTATAAGATAATTAATTCATGTTGTTTTAAGCTACTACATGTGTGTGTGCTAAGTCACTTCTCTGGACCCTGTGGAGTGTAGCCCATCAGGATCCTCTGTTCTTGGGATTCTCCAGGCAAGAATACTGGAGTGGATTGCCATGCCCTTCTCCAGGGGATCTTCCTGACCCAGGGATTGAACCCAGGTCTCTTACGTCTCCTGAATTGGCAGGTAGGTTCTTTACCACTGGCGCCACATGGGAAGCCCTTTAAGCTAAGTTTGTAGTAATTTGTTACAGCAACAATAGGTGACTAATACAACAATAATCGGAGAAGGCAACGGCACCCCACTCCAGTACTCTTGCCTTGAAAATCCAATGGACGGAGAAGCCTGGTGGGCTGCAGTCCAGGGGGTTGCAAAGAGTCAGACACAACTGAGCGACTTCACTTTCACTTTTCAGTTTCATGCATTGGAGAAGGAAATGGCAACCCACTGCAGTGTTCTTGCCTGGAGAATCCCAGGGATGGGGGAGCCTGGTGGGCTGCTGTCTATGGGGTCTCACAGAGTTGGACATGACTGAAGTGACTTAGCAGCAGCAGCAGCAACAACAATAATCATGTAGCGTCATTAAATATTCAGTCAGTTAGCTTACTGTTTGAACTAACCAGCTTATAATTCTGGTCATTATACTTTTATATTTGGACTAAAAGTCTGAAATACTGCTTAAAGTCTGCATTTGACCAGCTATGTCAGTCGAAGTACATTGCTTCTTAAATGGAAGTTTATTCTTGATGAAAGGTCTTTTATTTATTCATTTGCTCATTCTTTTTTTTTTTTTTTAATATGCCCTTTCTTTAGATAGCACATAGTAGTAAGGACCTACTATGAGTTATTGATTGTGCTAGCTCTTGGGAAGGTAGATCTACTAAGACCCATCCTTTTGTCCTGAAGACAGTAGCAACAGGATAGTACAAAGATAAAAAATACACATTCTGGGAACATACATTCGGGGTTAATTTCAGCTCTGCTCACTACCAGCTGCATGATTTAATTTAAGGCTAGTTAACTAACATCTCTGACTCTCAGCCTTTTCATATATAAAATGGAGTCAAAAGCATTACCTATCTGCTAGAAGTAATATGAAAATTAAATGACTCCATTAATATAGATAGAACCCACAGAACACTGCTTAGAACACTTTGAGCATTCTGTAAGATTTTTGCTTATTATTCTATACCAAGGATTGATGGTCTTGGGTCAGACAGATTTTTCTCAAGTTCTAAATTCTCACTTTCTCATATACAAAATGGGGATTAATAATAGGAACCTACAATATTTAATAAAATAAATATTTGTTACAGTGCATAGAACCCAGTAAACAATAGATGTAAGTGGTATTAACTTTTATTGTTCACTTGGTTTCTCATTTTACTTAAGAATTTCCAAGATCAGTGATGTGATATAAAATTTTTTGAACTAAATGGAGAAAAGCCAAGCAGTGCTCCTTTATTCCACCAAGTCAGTCACCCATTTTTGCTTCTGTGCTATGGAAGGAGGAAGCAGAATAATACTAGGGGCTCAAAATAGTTATAAGAAGCATGGTGTGGAGAAACACCCTAAGGTAATTCACGTTAGTAGTTGCCCTTTATGCAATCCCCTGTGTGCACAAAACCTGTGACTTGATTCTAAGCAACAGAATATGGGAAAGGTAATGGGTGTCACTTTCTTGATTAAGTTGTGTTATATGGCAAAGAGCGTCCCTCCTTTCCAAGGCCTAAGACTAGAAGCATTTTTTTTTTTTTTAAGGAAAATTCCAAGTTAGCTGGAAAGTCATCCTTTGCTCTCACTATGTCATAGTCCTCTTCTGGCATGACCTGACTTTTCTTTTTTTTTTTTTTTTTTATATGACCTGACTTTTCAATGATGCACTTTAAGAATCCTTACAATCTGCTGAATGTGACTAATGGGGCTGATCAAGAAGAGGGTGTGCCCCCCCACCCCCATGTTCTTTGCAGCACTATCCAGAATAGCCAGGTCATCAGTTCGGTTCAGTTGCTCAGTCACGTCCAACTCTTTGTGACCCCATGGACTGCAGCATGCCAGGCTTCCCTGTCCATCACCAATTCCCTGAGTTTACTCAAACTCATGTCCATCAAATTGGTGATGCCATCCAACCATCTCATCCTCAGTCATCCCCTTCTCCTCCTGCCTTCAATCTTTCCCAGCATCAGGGTCTTTTCCACTGAGTCAGTTCTTTGCATCAGGTGGCCAAAGTACTAGAGCTTCAGCTTAAGCATCAGTCCTTCCAATGAATAGTCAGGACTGATTTCCTTTAGGATTGACTAGTTGGATCTCCTTGCAGTCCAAGGGACTTTCAAGAGTTTTCTCCAACACCACAGTTCAGAAGCATCAATTCTTCAGTGCTCTGCTTTAATTATAGTCCAACTCTCACATCCATACATGACTACTGGAAAAACCATAGCTTCAATTAGATGGACCTTTGTTTGCAAAGTAATGTCTCTGCTTTTTAATATGCTATCTAGGTTGGTCAAAGCTTTTCTTCCAAGGAGCAAGCATCTTTTAATTTCATGGCTGCAGTCATGATCTGTGGTGATTTTGGAACCCAAGAAATAAAGTCTGTCACTGTTTCCATTGTTTCCCCATCTATTTGCCATCAAGTGATGGGACCAGATGTCATGATCTTAGTTTTTTGAATGTTGAATTTTAAGTCAACTTTTTCACTCTCCTCTTTCACTTTCATCAAGAGGCTCTGTAGTTCCTCTTTGCTTTCTGCCATAAGAGTGGTGTCATCTGCATATCTGAGGTTACTGATATTCCTCCCAGCAATTTTGATCCCAGCTTGTGCTTTATCCAGCTGGGCATTTCACATGATGTATTCTGCATGTAAGCTAAATAAGCAGGGTGACATAATACAGCCTTGATGAACTTCTTTTCCAATTTGGAACCAGTTTGTAGTTCTATGTCTGGTTTTAACTGTTGCTTCTTGATCTGCATACAGGTTGCTCAGGAAGCAGGTCAGGTGATCTGGTATTCCCATCTCTTGAAGAATTTTCCACAGTTTGTGTGATCTCCACAGTCAAAGGCTTTGGTGTAGTCAGTAAAGCAGAAGCCAGAATGTAGAAGCAACCTAAATGTCCATCAGCAGAGGAGTGGATAAAGAAGATATAGTACATATAAACAATGGAATATTGCTCAGCCATAAAAAAGAACAAAATAATGTCATTTGCAGCAACATGAATGGACCTAGAGATTGTCATATTGAGTGAAGTAAGTCAAAGACAAATATCATATGATATCATTTATATGTGGAATCTAAAAAAAGGCTATCAGTGGACTTATCTACAAAACCAAAATAGCATTCAGTTCAGTCCAGTCGCTCAGTTGTGTCTGACTCTTTGTGACCCCATGAATCGCAGCATGCCAGGCCTCCCTGTCCATCACCAACTCCCAGAGTTCACTCAGATTCACGTCCATTGAGTCAGTGATGCCATCCAGCCATCTCATCCTCGGTCGTCCCCTTCTCCTACTGCCCCCAGTTCCTCCCAGCATCAGAGTCATTTCCATTGAGTTAACTCTTCACATGAGATGGCCAAAGTACTGGAGTTTCAGCTTTAGCATCATTCCTTCCAAAGAAATCCCAGGACTGATCTCCTTTAGAATGGACTGGTTGGATCTCCTTTCAGTCCAAGGGACTCTCAAAAGTCTTCTCCAACACCACAGTTCAAAAGCATAAATTCTTCGACGCTCAGCCTTCTTCACAGTCCAACTCTCACATCCATACATGACCACTGGAAAAACCATAGCCTTGACTAGATGTAGAAAACAAACTTCTGGTTATGGAGGGGTATGGAGGGCAGGGAAAATTGGAAGGATTGGGATCAACACAAACACACTGCTAATATATAAATAGATATCTAATAAGGACCTATTGTATAGCACAGGGACCTCTAGTCAGTACTCTGTAATGGTCTACATGGGAAAAGAATCTAAAACAGAGTGAATATATGTATTTCTATAAAAGATTCACTTTGGGGGCTTCCCTGGTGGCTCAGTGGTAAAGAATCTGCCTTTACAGGAGGTTCCAGTATGCAGGAGACATGAGTTCAGACACGAGTTCAATCCCTGTTCTGGGAAGATCCCACATGCTGCAGGGCAACTGAGCCTATGTGCCACAACTACTGAGCTGTGCTCAGTAGCCACCACAGTGGGAAACCTGCACAGCACAGCTAGAGAGCAACCCCCACGTACTGCAGCTAGAGAAAAGCCTGCGCAGGAAGGAAGACCCAGCACAGCTGAAAGTAATAAATAAATACAATTAGAAAGAAAAGATTCACTTTGCTATAAACCTGAAACTAACAGCATTGTAAAGCAATCATATCCCAATTAAAAAAAATAAAATAAAGGTAAAAAAACTGAGGCGGGGGTGGGGGTGGGGGGCGGGGGGTGGGGGGAGAGAGGGCCTGGAGAGATGTAAGTCAACTTACCCAATTTCTTTCCAAGTTTTGGCAAAGAATTCCTCTTAGGTGAATGTTCCTTTTGAGTGGATTAGGGTGATGCTATCAGTTGTAGCAGAAAGACTTTCAATTAGGGCTGAGTGCTGTAGAGAAGATCTAGGTACTAAGGAAAGCAACACCAAATTATACTCTTACCAATAATAGAAATGAATAGGCCACCCTTAGCATAGACAATACAAAGGAGTCCTGAAGCACCCACTTCTCAAGGCTTAATTACACCAAAGAAAGGCAGAAAACTTGCTTGGGGTACTAGGGAAACTGAGGCACAGGCACACACATACGCAAGAGTCAGACCTACAGAATCACAGAAGCTTCAGTGAATAATCAAATATTTTTTATAAGCAGAAAATCTTTTATCTTTAGCATACATGCAATTTTTACGCCTTATCATTTACAGAAGAGGGTAAGGGACAGGCACTACACATCTTTCTTTGTTGAGGGTCTCTAAAGGACTGTAGAGAACCTAATTGGGTTGCACACCTAACACTTGGAGGCACATGACTTCCAAGCCCCATCCTCGCTCTGACAACGACAGTGGACAGACAGAAGGTCAATTCCTACAGTCATCTGTGGTTAATCTCTATTCGGCTCCCTTTAGCCTCTAGAAGGCGACGGCACCCCACTCCAGCACTCTTGCCTGGAAAATCCCATGGACGGAGGAGCCTGGCGGGCTGCAGTCCAGCGGGTCACGAAGAGTCGGACACGACTGAGCGACTTCACTCTCACTTTTCACTTTCACGCATTGGAAAAGGAAATGGCAACCCACTCCAGTGTTCTTGCCTGGAGCATCCCAGGGACGGGGGAGCCTGGTGGGCTGCCGTCTCTGGGGTCACACAGAGTCGGACACGACTGAAGCGACTTAGCAGCAGCAGCAGCAACCTCTAGATATGCACAGACTTGTGAATACTTTGAACTGGGGAAATCTTAAAGAACACCTAGGTCATCATCGTTTTGTAGAGGAAGTCACTGAGCCCCAGAGGGGTGAAGAGATGTGTTAAGGTCATATGACCAGTCTGGAGCAGGGAAGGATAAGCAGCCCTAGCCTGGCTCTCTTTCCAGCTCTCTGCATCTGGCCTTTCCCTATTGCCATTCTGCACATGCTGTAGGAAAGAGGTGGGTGGACGTTTAGGGAACACAAACTCATGCTAATGTTTGAATATTAAAATTTAATATTGTAATTTTAGCCTAAAACAAAACCAAATTAAAAAGGTACATCTGCTGCAAAAAATTAAATAATGCATTTCTGGCCCCAGTACACATGATTCTGAATAATTTGGCTTGTGGATTTATTGCTGATAGCAGGGCTGCCAAGGGGAACATGGGTATAAAGATAGCAGGGCTTTGTGGGGCCTCTATTCTATTGGACATTTCTTCTCTTTCTTCCATTCCACTCTTCAAAGCCTTCTGTTTCCATATGGTGGCCCCAAATTTTCCTGCAGTCTTAAGAACACTCTTTCCACCATCAAAACTGACATCTCGTGTGCTTAATTGGTGACCACTTGTATTCATCTGCTATGGTTGCCATCACAAAGTACCACTGATTGGGTGGCTTAAATAGAAATTTATTATCTCACAGTTCTGGAACTCGGAACTCCAATATCAAGGTGTCAGCAGAGTTGGTTCCTTGTGAGGGCTGTGAGGGAAGGATCTGTTCTAGTCCTCTCTCCTTGGCTTGTGGATATTCTTCATGTTTACATGGTGTTCTTCCTGTGTCTTCACACGTTCTTCCGTCTGTACTTACCTGTGTCCAAGTTTCCCCTTTATATAAGGACAGCAGTCTTATTGGATTAAAGACAATCAGAATTGTTACTGAATGTAAGTTCATGTGCCCAGTGCACAGTGAGGCCAAACAATTCCAAAATGTTGGAATTTGGAGCAGAGAAAGGTTAATTTCAGAACTATGCAAGGAGATGAGTGGCTTGTGGGGAAAAAAAAAAAAAAGCCCAAATTCCTCAAAGGATTTCCTCAAAGCAAAGTCTTAAAGGCAAGGTGAGGGAAGGGTGTAGTTAGTTGTTGCAAACTTCTGGCTATCAGAATCTTTTGTTCTTTAGCTATCCAGTATGTCAGGCCCCAATGTTCCTATAAACCTCTAACAAGATAAGTGTTATTCTCTGTTCTGCAACTCTGTATTTCTCTATGAATGGACTCTTAAAGGTCAGAGGCAATGTGAATAAGCACAGGCAACAGAGCACAAAGATTAAAGTGAAAAAGGAACAGATCTAATGGAGACAGCTTTGTTCTTCCCTATTACACAAGGTTTTCATAGCTGCTGAGTCTCCAGTCTCATCTCTTGCCATTTTCCCTTTGCATCCTCACACATCTATACCACACTGCTTGGACTCACTCACTCTTAGATTCATCTCTCTGACAATTCTAGCACCTTTGCCTATGGTCCCTTAGCCAGGAACACCCCTTCCCTCTTCACTAGCTAGCCAACACTCTATTCCCCCTTCTATTCTCTACAGAAGCAGTAACAAAAGTGTCCCACATTGTGAAGCCCTCTCCTGACTCCCAAGCCACTCTAAAGCCACTTTCCCTGTGTCCCAATGACCTTAGAAAATACTGCCATTAAATGATGACAGAGGGCTATAATTATTTGTTTGCACTCCTGTTTCCTCCCTAAGACTGTGTGCTCTTGGAGGACAGAAATAGATTTTTCACTCTCAGTTCCTTTTATCATAGAACCTGAGAGTTTTCCTTGCATTCAAACAGTAGAAGAAGCTTAAATAATGTCAACTCTGGGACTTCCCTGGTGGCTAAGCCTCTGTACCTCCAATGCAGGGAACCCAGTTTGAACCTTGGTATGAGAACTAGATTCCATGGTTGTTATCATTCAGTCGCTCAGTCATGTCTGACTCTTTGTGACCCCATTACTACAGCATATCAGGTTTCTCTGTCTTCCACTAGCTCCCAGAATTTGCTCCAATTCGTGTCCATTTAGTCGGTGATGCTATCTAACCATCTCATCCTCTGTCCCCTTCTCCTCCTGCCCTCAATCTTTCCCAGCATCAGTGTCTTCTCCAAAGCGTCAGCTCCTATCATCAGGTGGTCAAAATATTGCAGCTTCAGCAACAGTCCTTCCAATGAATACTCAAGGTTGATTTCCTTTAGGATTTACTGGTTTGATTTCCTTGCAGTCCAAGGAACTCTTGTCTTATTCCCATATGCTACAACTAAAGATACCACATGCCACAAGGAAGACCCTGTGTGCCCTAAGACCCAGTTCAGCCATATAAATAAATAAATAGTGAAAAATGAACTCTGAAAAACAAAACTAACTAAAGGGCAATCTCGCGAGATGTAGGTCTTGCCTGCTGACCGTTCAGTTCAATTCAGTTCAGTCGCTCTGTCGTGTCCGACTCTTTGCGACCCCATGAATCGCAGCACGCCAGGCCTCCCTGTCCACCACCAACTCCCGGAGTTCACTCAGACTCACGTCCATCGAGTCAGTGATGCCATCCAGCCATCTCATCCTCTGTCATCCCCTTCTCCTCCTGCCCCCAATCCCTCCCAGCATCAGAGTCTTTTCCAATGAGTCAACTCTTCACATGAGGCGGCCAAAGTATTGGAGTTTCAGCTTCAGCATCAGTCCTTCCAAAGGACACCCAGGATTGATCTCCTTTAGAATGGACTGGTTGGATCTCCTTGCAGTCCAAGGGACTCTCAAGAGTCTTCTCCAACACCACAGTTCAAAAGCATCAATTCTTTGGTGCTCAGCTTTCTTCACAGTCCAACTCTCACATCCATACACGACTACTGGAAAAACCATAGCCTTGACTAGATGGACCTTATTTAGCTGTTAAACTGCCATCCGCCCTTCCCCTCCCTCCTGGCTGCTGAGGTGGAATTATTTCCCATGTTTTCTGAGTTTTAGAGGTGGAGCTGTTGCTGCCTCTTTCTGCTGCCCCATAGATGGCAGGCGGTGGTTCACAGTGGGCATGGGAGTCCGCGGCTTCCAGCTGGCTTTTTAAAGGTAAGGGCAGGTGTGCCGGGTTCCTTTCCTGTCACAGGATGACCTGGGCTTACCTTGACTACCTTTGTAAAGACCCTGTCTCCAAGTAAGGCTATGTTCTGAAATGCTGAGGAGTTAGGACTTCAGAGCATGAATCTGTTGGGGAACACAATGCAAACCATAGCCCAAGCCGAGCTGGTAAACCACACGCTGTGAGCTCCAGGAGGTCAGACCTGGTTCTCAGGGCGCTCAGTCCCTTTCCAGGCCCACTGCCATGTCCCTGAGAGAGCTTGGACCCCGTCAGTGCACCTTCCCCAGCCTCGGCTCCTCAGGTTTCCAATGAGCGGAATTCACCCCGCCTCTCAGAGCTGTGGTGACAAAGTCCCAGGACGACATGTGATACATCAAAGCATAATTAACCATAACTGTTTAGGTTCCTCCTTTTGTCCACACTCAGAAACTCTTCACAGATAAGGACTTATTTCAATCATTCAAAGAGGAAACTGAGCAAAACACAGGCACATATCACCCTTGGGATCTTTTGTCCCAAGGAAACATCGAAACCTCAATGAAAACAAATGAAATTGATATGCAAAACAAAGCAGAGAGATAGAAGCCAAGATGGGACCACCCAGATCCTTCCCCCTTTTCTCCAATGTTTATACATTTAGCCAGAACACTCAGGCATAATTTCTTTTTAAAAAATTATTTATTTATTTGGCTGAACCAGGTCTTCATTGCCTCATGCAGGATTTTGCAGTATGTAAACTCTTGGTTGTGGCATGTGGGATCAGTTCCCTGACCAGGGCTCAGACCTGGGCCTCCTGCGTTGGGAGCGGAGTCTTAGCCACTGGACCTCTAGGGAAGTCTTATATTGTTATTCTAATCATACAGGGCAACTGCTTGGGTAGTTCTATTTTATATTAAAATAACAACAGCATTATATATATTTATATGTATGTCCACTAATCAGTTACCAAACCATTGCTGAAAAATTCTTCTAGCAGGACATTCCAAAATGGGAAGAGAAAACATAATAATTAGACCCCAGAATAAGTTACAGATGAGTGCAGAGGAATTTGGAGAGGATTTTCAATTGGAAGTAAAAAGGGTTGAGGAAACAATGAGTGAAGATTGAAAGGACATCAAACCTTGGCCATATTCAGCATAAAGGGCACTCTTATGCAGTAAGTGTTGCATACAATAAAAAATAATGCCTTGATGTGAAGAACTGACTCATGATTCATATCAATGTATGGCAAAACCAATACAGTATTGTAAAGTAAAATAAAGTGAAAAAAAAAAAAGTTCTTATCAACAACAACAAAAAAGAAAAGACCCTGATGCTCAGAAGGATTGAACATGGGAGGAGAAGAGGACGACAGAGGATGAGATATTTGGATGGCATCACTGACTCGATGGACGTGAGTTTGAGTAAGCTCCTGGAGTTGGTGATGGACAGGGAAGCCTGGCATACTGCAGTCCATGGGGTTGCAAAGAGACATGTCTGAGCGACTGAAGTGAACTGAAGGACCCATCTTGCGATTTCGGGTCCTTTTGTCTTTATAGAGCTTTATGGAAAAGAGCAGGGAGATACGTAGCCAGGATTTTGGTCCTAGAATTTCAGTTGATTTTGTTGTGCAAATTTAAGCAAGTCTGTTACTGCCATTGACTGAGCTTTCTAAATCTGTAAAATTAAGATGCTAGATTAGAAAATGAATAAGGTCCCTCTTCAATTCAATTTTTAAAAAATCCTGAACCTTCTAAGATTTCACAGGAAAAAAAACCCAACATCTTAGTGAATAAGGAATCACAGAGGCCAGGAGGTTAAAAGTGCAGAAGTCAGAGCTTCACCAAACTTCATTAAGCATCCACTCCCACCTCAACTATAATCCTATCACTCCGTCCTCCCCTTCTGGGTCCTGTCAATTTACTATTCAGATCAACTAATTTTCTCTGAAAAGGGAATGGAAAATCTCCGTGTCATCGGATACACTTTAGATTTGATGGATGAGGCTTAAGTTCCAAAGAGAGTGTTAGGCAGGAAAATCCAGCTCTTTCAAACTAATTACTGTATATCTAATTTATTTCCCTTCTTAATGCTGTTTATTTTGTTTTTATTCAAAATATAAAATTGCTCCCTGAGTTGGGAGATTGATGGCTTTCTTCTCTTTTAGCAACAGATCATTTGTGGATCCAGATTATAAATAGGAGGTTAGAATCCGTGACTCGTTGTTTTTTCCTTTTTCATACAGGATGTCCCCTGAGATTAACTATGACTTTGTTTGTTTGTTTGTTTGTTTTTAAGTTACAGACATTAGTTCTGTTTTTAGGAAAATGTAAGAAAATGTAATGGTTTTCTTTTGTGCCATACTCCTGGAAAAGTTTATATTTTGATAAACTAGAATTTTTGACATTATTAAGCTGTGGTTTGATAGGACACAATTTTGCTTGATTCATTCATTCATTTAACAAATGTGCACCTACTGTATACTTGCTGTGTATAAGGCATGTGGATATTCAGTGTCTCAGATGCAGCAAAGCTCTGATACTGAGGGAGGCAGGAAGGAATATAAATGGAGGGAATCACTTCTCAGGTTGATTTTCTGTGTGCTTGGTGCCTGTCTATTCATTTGTTTATTATATATCCCCTAACTGGTCTATCAGACATCTTCTGCAGTCACAGATCCTGCTGGGGTTTTACACAAGTATGTTGCACTTAGCATGCATGCATTCATTCATTTAACAACAATGACAACACAGCACAATTTCCTACTAGATGTCACTCTCCAACTGGTCTATGAGGTATGGATGGAGAAAGGGAAATAATTATGAAGGACTTTGATTGACATGCTTAAGGAGCTTTGTCTTAATTTAGCATCTTTTTTTCCTTTTATCTGTGTTTTCTGGTGCTTCCTAGCTGTGTAATTGGGACAAGTTATTTAACCACTCTGTGCTTCAGTTTGCTCATGTGTTAGATGGTGTAGACATCAGGGTCCAGTTAAGAAAAGAGGATGCACTACAGAAAACTCTAGCAGAGAGGGATTTAATGCATGGAATTAGTTGCAATCTTTTGGAAGAGGAGTAAAAGGGAGAAGAGAGTGAATCAGAAGTAGGAAGTACTGACCAGCCTTTGGCAGGAGCCCAGCCTGCAGGTATTGCTGGTGTTCAATGGAGGTGCTATTGCTCTTACTGATCAGGAGGTCCCTGTAGCTGTGTAGCTGTGCAGACCAGAAACTACACACATGCTAATGCTGCTACCACTTGGGGTAGGAGCGGAAAGAAAATCAAAACAATGCAAGAACAAATTTCTCCCTTTCTCCAGCTTTCCAGTCTCTCCTCAGTACCTCCCACTGGCATAGAACTCAACCAGAAGGCAGCTGACCAGTGAGCCTGGGGAAATGTAGTTTGCAGGCTTCTTTCCACATGCCCTGGAGTACAAAGGAGGTCATAGGAGGGCAGGAACAAAGTAGCTTCCAGACAAATAACCAACATAAATGGGGACAATATGGCACCTTATCTTACATGGTTGCTGTGAGTTATTGAGTTAAAGTATGCAAAACCCTTTAGAACAATGCCTGATGCATAGGAAGAAGTTGCCATTAGTGATTATTATTGTTATCTAGTGTCAAGGGAACCAGGGAGGGCATATCAACAGCACAATAACAGAATCAGATTTATATTTAAGAAAGCTTAGCTGGAAGCCATGGGAAAGTATGAACCTTAATACAAAAGTCAGAAGGTTGGAATATCTCTGCAATAATAGGATGAAGAAGAGGGTTCATTGTTACATGATTCTTTAGGCAATAGAATTATCTAAACTTCGTGACTGATTGGAGGATACACTGTCCAAGATGCTCCCAAACTCTGGCTATGAGTGATTGTATAGAGAGTGAGTGGTCTTATTATTCATCATTATGCCATCAGGACAGGGGTGGAGTGTCCACCAACCACAGACTTCCTGTAACTAGCGTAGTGCATGGTAGTATGTGTGTGAGCTTCCTGAAAGGACATGCCTGAGAAATTCTTCCTCCGGCCTCAAGCCAGGATCTTCAGCTATTAGCTTGCCACTGATTTGATCCTTCCCTGAAAGCAAAAGCAGTCGCTCTCCTCCTTTAACCTTTTTTCCTTCCTCTGGGCCCTCCTCCTCTGTTTGCCTGTCTTCCCACTAGCCTTTCTTCTCTTTGTGATGGCACAAGTCACTGTCTCATTGCAGTTTCCAAGTCTCTAGGTGCGCGGACCTGCATTCAAGTCCATGAATGTGCTTTGCCTTCTCTTGACTCTAAGCATCTTTACAACTAGTTCTCACTTGACCAATCTCTCCACATCTTTGTTTTGTTATTTCTGAATCATTTTCCCAAACAGCCCAAGTGAATTTTCTTCCAGGAATCCTTTCTGCACCTCTCACACAGACACAGGATCTTTGGGCTCCCCTTATCTGAGTGATTTTCTTTATATTGTAGGTTTCTCTCTGTTTATCAACCTCTTTTATCTTTTTCGCTGGACTCTGTACTCCTGTGATGAGAGGGAATCGGGTTGGGTTTTCGGTACCCCGAGATTCTGGTCAGTAAAATAAGTCATGGAGTTAAACCGGCAGTAGAGCAGACCAGCTAATTACATGTTTTGTCCTCTGACACATGAGATGATTCTGTGTTCTGGGGAAGAGGGGGATGAACTTTTACCCGCTAGCCATGGTGCCAGTTTTATAACATCTGCTGTTTCTGAGCAATGTGTTCTTTATCCAAAGGCTGGGTAAGCCTTGCATTTTTGTTTCATTGGGTGAAGAGGGTGTTAAGGGTGGAGGGAAGATTCCCACCAGGGCCCAGGGTCCTCTCTCCACCCTAAGTAACTGAACCCTAGAAAGTTTTTCCTTCTCCAGTTACTGCTAAGGACACACTTCCCTACTTATAAACAGAAGCTTGTTTCCAACACACTCAGTCATCTGTTTTCCAGGATTTGGAGCGGAATTAATTAGCTTGGAAAAGCATGGGGACAATGCTAAGTATTATTGATGATATAATTAACGGTTCCTTCCTGCAGGGGATGGGTGGTTCCTGGCTCCCTTGGCATCTCTTTAAGATGGATCCTGTTCTTTCCATTTTCACTCTAACAAACTCTGCATGGTTCCCTCCATGGTCTCTGCTTCCAGTCACTCCCTGATCACGTGTACCAGAACGGGGCTACATGGCAGAGGAAGTTAATGGAACAGGCGTATCTCCTAGGCAAGGTGGGGGTAGGGGGGACCTAAAGGATGCAAAAGGGAAGCAGAAATAATATGAATTTAGCACTTGTTGTGTCCCAGAAACCATTCTTGGTGCTTTACACACTTAATTTCAATTTAATCCTTATCTCACCCCATAATGTAGACATTGCTAACCCCATTGTACAGATGTAAAAATAGAAATTCACAAAGGTTAAGTGCATTGTCCAAGGACGGACTTCTAATGACTGTCAGAGACTAGATTTATACCTGGCTTGGTTTCACTTTGAAATGACTAGTGCTCAACCAGTGTAGCATTGCTGTAAATTCTCTACAGGGACTTAATGACAGAGATCTGCTTTATTGCAGGTCCTGAACACTAGAGTTTTCCCCATCCCCACCCCAACCTCCTGTGCCCTCTGTCATCCTCTCAGGCCTTAGGACTTGGCTTCACCGTGGAGCTTACAACCCATACCTATCCCATTCATTTTCTTTGTCCTGTTTGTTCAATTTCTACCAGAATCACTTCCTTGTCTGGATTTCTATGGCAAATGAAAGATAATTCCAGCTAATTTTAAGACATGTTTTGGAATTAGTGTGCATTGAGATCAAATATCAGCTCTGTTAATTGATAACTGTGTGCCTTGGGAAGTGTATTTAATTGTTCTGTGCCTCAATTTCTTCATCTCTAAATTGGGAATAATGATATTTAACACCATTATTGCTGCCCCCCAGAATCTCCACTCTCTTCATCTCTCCAGTTGTGTCAAGCATTGGTCTGCCAGGGAGCCTTACATGGCCCAATATATTGAGTTAAAAGTTCCCCCTCTGTGCTCTGTACACCCTTGCTTGCATGATTATATTCACATTATAAGTGCCTGTTGCTCTTGACTAGATTGTAAGCTTTTTAGAAAACAGGAATCATGTATTTTTCACCTATGGGTTCCTCCGTCACCAATATGGGTTCTGGCATATGGTGAATCTTCAATAAAATTGGTTGAATAAATGAAAGAATGCATACATGAATGAAGTGATCATTAACTTGAGTTTTGAAAGATGAGTGGTGCCAATCAGATAGAAAAGGAGAAGGAAGGAAGGGCAGTCTAAACAGAAGGGGCTATATGAGCAGAGACTTGGAGGCATCAAGCTTCAGGGATCTTTGGGGAACTGAGAGTAGCTGAAATTGACTGAGATGTAGGGTGTAAGTCAGGGAGGCAGAGCATCAGGAGTTGAGGGCCGTCTGCTTCTAAGATCAACACTTCAGAAGGCTTCAGTCTCAGGATCCATTGAGGCTTGAAGGGAACAAAATATTCGTTCAGCTCAAAGGATGTTTTGTTGTTTTGATTTGTTCCAGTTGAGTCAGTTCAGATAATGCATTGATTTGGTCACACTTTGAAACCATTCCAGTATGTGTATTTGTAGAAAAACCAAACAAAAAATACTTTTGGTTCAAGTCACAGTTCAAGGGAAAAAAGCACGTTTCTTTGACGAAAAGAAGCACTTTAAACTACTTTGGCGTTTCACTGTCATCCATCACTCAAACTATTGTGTCTGTGTTGCCCCAGGGCAGGGTCAGACTATCTTTTCCTTCCGACATTTCTGGGGCTCCTAGAATGTGAGTTGTATCCCGCAGTGAAGTATTAGGAAGGGGATGTCTGTTCTTCCCTTTACTTCCTCCACTCACTCCTCCCTAAGGGAAAAAGAATAATGTTTCTGAAAGATAGAGTAGGAGATTGACTTCCATTGGTTCAGAATTTTTCACACCGAGTTGGTGACTAATTAAAGGTCATGAAATCAGTAAAGGTTGAGATTTACTTTATATAAAGATAGAGAACATTGTAAATATAGTTTCTGAGAAATTTTATTTTCAGTTTGTGTGTTTGTGTGTGTTTATGTGTGTGTAATGCTGGGTCACAATATAAAGCATATCTCTTGTTGTGAGTCTTGGCCAAAACTTTTTACACCTCTGCACTCGTTGGTGTCCCTTGACTTGATGGACCATTATAGGGCATTATTCCTGTATATGTCACCTATTTTCACTTTTTCAGTCCAATTGGCCTGCTTAATTAGTGTGATGTTTACTCCGTTTGCTTTGTTTTCAACACAGTAAGATTATCTGTATCCAGGGAGCATTCTAGAGGCAGGTGTAGAGGCCTGTGGTTTTCCTGGCTCTCTTGATTGATAGGTTGAAGCCAGCAATAAGGAACTGAATGGGTTAGTGTCCTGACAAAAGCACCTGGCCAACCATGAGGAGCAGTGGGGACTGAAATGCAGCCCTCATTTTATATGCTGAGCTGTGCACCCATGGAGCTACTTTCATCAGAAAGAGCACCTTTTCCTATTGCATTTAAAGGTTCCCCTAAGGGCCCTGCTGCTTTGCAGACAACCAAAGCTAAGGTAGTAGCCTAGACTTGGTGTGGGGAAATATACACAGCCTCCTTTATGACAGCCCATCTAAGTTGTAGTTCTACAACCCAATGTCACCCATTGTGAAGTTGATATTTCCTAGATGACACAATATCAATTCTCAATAAGGTCTGAATTCAGAAAATGAAAGCTTGTAATGGTAACTTGAGAGCTTCTCTGGTGGCTCAGTGGTAAAGAATCTGCCTGCCAAGCAGGAGACATAGGTGTGATCCCTGGGTTGGGAAGATCCCCTAGAGAAGGAAATGGCAACCCACTCCAGTATTCTTGCCTAGAAATTCCATTGGACAGAGGAGCCTGGTGGGCTACAGTCCATGGGGGTTGCAAAAAGAGTCAGACATGACTAAACAACAAAAACAAATGATAATTTCTAAGAAACCACAACATCTATGTGCCCATTTAATGAAGGGTAAGTTCCCTGCTTCCTCACCGCTTCTGGAAGTCTTTTATCAAATCAATATGTGTCTTACACTTAGAAATGTAAGACATGATATTTCTGTGGGTGTTTCCAGCTTGGACTTGCTTTTCCCTACTATTGTCAACTCAGAACCAGAGCATCTGAGTTACTGAGAGACTTTATTCTTTCCTATTTCTTTTACCTTCTTTTCTTTAAATCTATTCTTTTGTTCTTCCTCTTTATCCCCTTTCCTTCCCAAACTCTCTCAATTCTCTCTTTTTCTCTTGTATTTATTGAGGATCAGCTCTGGTTAGTCATTATTCCATGAGGGACGTATCATTCTGTACAACACACACAGAAACAACAAAAATTGAATGCGAAGAAGAGGATTTAAGTCACCCTGGTTATTTGTGTCTAGCCTATCCTCTTTCTATTTTGTATATTTAACTTGGTCACAACTGCAAAGAGTCTATTTCTGAATAAGGTCACGTGCACAAGTACTAGGGGTTAGAATTTCAGTATACCCTTTTAGAGGATGCATTTCAACCCATATCAGTTTCAAGAGGGTAGGTGGAGTTAAGACTAGTGGGATGGCCCTGACAACTGTGACAGAAGTTGAGAAGGGGTGTGATTCTTGCAGGTTTGTAGGTCGTGGATACTGAAGGCACATCCTCCTGAGTCTGATTGTAATGGAGACTACCTTTTATTTCTGGGCCTGAGCTGAAAGAACTGGTAATGAAGCAATCATGCCTGAGCTTTGAGCCTGTTTTGATGTGGAGTCCTTATCACAGAATATAACCTTGAGGAGTTGACCGGTGCACACCTCAAAGAATTATTGTTCTTATTTTAAGAACCGTGGCTTCTTTAGAAGCCAGGAGCTCTGATTCAGCTTTGCATTTTGGACTTGACCTGCTGCCAGACATTCTTCTGTTTAACAGCCAGTGTGCTTTCTTCTCTTTCCCATCATAGATATCATTTTCAGATAGCCACTGAAGTGCCAACTCTTGGTTTTACTTCAACTTCCTCCATTAGAGAATAGTAACAGTGAAAACAATAGTTAACATGCCAAGAAATCTTACCACGTGCCACACTTTGTTCAAAGTGCTTTCTCTGTATTAATTCATTTAAGCCTCATAAAATTCCCTTGAGATAGGTGCTGTTGCCATTCCCACTTTTCAGTTAAAGGAACTGAGATGAAAGGAGGAGGTAGCCTGGGCTCTGATGGGCCCCTCCTGTCTGCAGATAAGGAAGGGAGGTACAACCGTCTCGGCTTTAGCCTCCACCATCCTCTGCCCAGGGCTTCTGCTCCTCAATGCAAAGTTTCCTGCAGGTAGAGTGGCCTGTGGTGTGCTGGAGAAGCCCTGCAGCCACAGTTTATTATTTACATGGACTCTGCCCAGATCGGCAGAGGGCACCAAGGTCTGTTGTACTCAAGACCTTCCTCTTGGGTACCTCTGTGCTAAGCTTAATTCTTTCACTCCCAGACTTCCCCTCAGGCCTTCCCCAGGGGGAGCTTGCTAAACCACTTGTCCGTGTTTTTTTTTTTTTTCCCTCATGATAACATCGTGATCCTCAAGAAAGGGTTACCAAGGTAACCAGGAATGGTGCACATACAGTCTTATGGAGACTTCAATTCTCCTTAATCGGATTATGCATTCTTGGCTTACTCTGTTCTTATAGCAAGAACACAACATTTTCTTCTTATGTAGTTCTCTTCTATTTTGTATTTTTCTCACAAAGTCTTATTGACTTTCAAACTTTTTCCAGAATTTACTAACAACTCAATTTTTCTGTTATCTAAACATGAAAGCTTCCTAACCTTCAATGAAATAAATAACCCCTTTGTGCTAAGCTTCTCCTCAACATTAAACACCTGGGGATTCCTGCATGTGTGAAATGGGGACGCATTAGGGCCTTAGAATGGGACAGACCAGATATTTGGTCTCTCTCTTATACCACTGTATACTGTGAGAAGTGACTTGGGAACATTATCGATAATTCAGATAGCAAAGGGGAACATTCTTGTTAAAAAAGATAATCATCACCTCCCATTTTCCTGATGATTAAAAGAGGCCACGTTTTGAGCTCCCTAAGTTCTTCTGCCTTCTATCATGTCATGCTTTCCTTGAGTATCTAAATAATCTAACTCAAGACCCCATTCTATATAACTAAGAAAAGTACAACATCCTCCCCAAGATTTCTGAAAATTCTTACCATTCTACAAAGTACTCCATTAAAAGGCTGTTCTTGCCTTTAACGACCTTGTTTTTAAAAATAATGGCAAGTGGTTACTGCAAAGAACAAAAGACATCCATTAAAGTAACTATCTGATGTCACTTTCTAATTTCCTTAGCTATTGCCAAGGATGGAATGTTTTCAGCCTGGTTCTTCTTAGGTCCCAGCATAGCATTATTTCCTGGGATTTAGCACCCCATGTATAGCAATTCTCTCTTGTCTCTTCTTTTTCCCACTTCCAAAGACTCAACCCCACAATCTCCTGGGTTGAGGATTGTGGTGCGACAAAAACTGTTTTTCAGAGCACTTTATCTAGACTTTTTTCAACTTCCTCCTTTCAGATCACAGCTAAGACTTGTATTAGTGAGTCATTCATCATCATATACACTCACTTTAAGCAAGAGGGAGCTTTGAAAAAATTTTTTTCTAAGTTCTCTTATCTCTTATTCTAAAAAAGGGTCCAGGACAACTCTTTTCCTATTAGCAGCTTGTAGAAGGGCTGGCGGGGGGTGGGGTGGGGGGCAGGGGTGGAAAAAAGCTGAGTGCCAAAGAATTGACGCTTTTGAACTGTGGTGTTGGAGAAGACTCTTGAGAGTCCCTTGGACTGCAAGGAGTCCTGACTATTCACTGGAAGGGCTGATGCTGAAGCCGAAGCACCAATCCTTTGGCCACCTGATGCAAGTAACCGACTCACTGGAAAAGACCCTGATGCTGGGAAGGATTGAAGGTGGGAGGAAAAGGGGATAATAGAGGATGAGATGGTTGGATGGTTTCACCGACTTGATGGATGTGAGTGTGAGTAAGCTCTGGGAGTTGGTGATGGACAGGGAAGCCTGGTGTACTGCAGTTCATGGGGTTACAAAGAGTTGGACAAGACTGAGCAACTGAACTGAACTGAACTGAACTGAGAAGGGGGAGAGAAGTGATGAAAAGAATTTATTCTCTCTATCCAGAACAAACCATAGAGGTCATGGGCTTTTACCTTTTTATTTCTTTCTGTTTCAGTTAAAGCACATGGTGGATGATTGCGATGAGTCAGTAAATGTTGGTCTTCTCCAGGTCCGACTTACCCTCCTTGCTGCTGCTGCTAAGTCGCTTCAGTCGTGTCTGACTCTGTGTGACCCCATAGATGGCAGCCCACCAGGCTCCTCCATCCCTGGGATTCTCCAGGCAAGAACACTGGAATGGGTTGCCATTTCCTTCTCCAATGCATGAAAGTGAAAAGTGAAAGTGAAGTTGCCCAGTAAGTGTCCGATTGATTCTTCATGATCCCATGAACTGCAGCCCACCAGGCTCCTCCATCCATGGGATTTTCCAGACAAGAATACTGGAGTGGGGTGCCATCGCTTTCTCCGACTTACCCTCCTTAGTTTCCCTGCAAATACAGGGAAAGCAGAATAGGGCCCTGGTGCTAAGTTTCTGTCAGTTATGACGTTGGCTCACGCCTAAAGATGGAGCCCCAGTATTTTACCAGAAAATCTCAAGAGAAACTCAGACGCTTTTTTTGCACTTGTCCTTGGTATCTGGCATCAGGCTAAAACTTACTGCAAAAGTCTTACAGGCAACAGTAATGTCAGCATTTCTGCAAAGCTTACAGTGAGGTAATTTATACTTCTTTCCTGTGACTCTGCCTTCTAAATCCCCAGTGCATCTTCTCCATTTTTTGAGACCAAGGTTTCACTGGAAGATTCTGGGTCATCTATCACCATCTTCCAGATTCAGCAGGTTTTAAGGGAGTCCAGGAACCCAGTGTGCAGCCTAGGAAGGGGAGGATGTGAGAAGGTGACTTCAATTCACGAAGTCTGGGTGGTCACAGAGAGGGAGGTCTGATTGATTCTGCGGTTTTTAAAATTTAGTGTTTATTTTTATTAAGAGGCCCATGAAAATGGTTTAAAGAGGCAAATTGTCCTACAAGATTTATAGAAATAAATCCAAATAGCTGTGTTCCACTCCTTTCCCATCCCCAAGTTCATAGTAACAATCACTTAGATCATTTTAGTCCCCTTTTGGGGGGCATACTCTTTCATATTTCATTTCTAAGTATTACTTTTTAGTTTTGGGGTTTCAGGTTTTCTTTATCTGGTATGCACTCTAGGATATGAGGCTTTAGTTATCTTTCTCACCTTTTCTCAGACTCCCACTGTAGACATGCAGTGTCCCCTTTTCCTGCCTTCCCGTAGGTTTTATCTAATTGTAGTGACATAAATATCCAGTGTTTCATTGTTGTTGTTCAGTCATTGAGTTGTATCTGATTCTTTGCAACTCCGTGCACTGGAGTGTGCCAGGCTTTTACATTATTTAAAATATGTAAGTGTTATTTACAAGTAAACCCTGTAGTATATGAGGGTTGCATTTCTTTGGGGCACAGAGTTTTATTTTTGCAGAAGTTATTATTTGCCTTTTGTGTTTGTTTCCTTTGCTGTACATCTCACTAGTAATCCCCAGACTCCTTATTTGCCTGAATGTTCTCTGGCACATGAGGGGAGCCTCTCAATTTCAACTACTTGAAGAAATCCATCTAGAGCCTTCTCTATTCAGAGACACCACCTTCCTTCTGCCTCTCCCTCACCATCATCTGGGACTCTCCTGCTTTCTGCTATTAGATCTTCTGTCTCCTATGTTCCCTGAATCTCTTCCTTGTCTTATTCCCTTCTTCTTGTGGAACTCATCCTCAGCTAAGTTCCCAAGGAAAAGTGCATGAGGGTTAAATGAACATTCTTTAATTCTATGTGTCTGAAAATATCTTCACTCTACATTTACTCTTAATTTATACTTATGATGCATCTTAAACACTTGGAATCATCTGATTTTCTTAGAATTTTGAAACTATTCCTTCTACCCTCTCTTGTTAAAAGCTAGATAGTCCAAAACCTTGTTGATTCTTGATACTTCAAAGAGAAAATACTTTCCACTCTCTCTGGAAATTGGTAGGATTCCCCCATTCCCATCCCTTTTTTTCTTGATTTGAGTTTGGGGAATCTTTAGACAGATCTTTGAAAAAAAATCCATTTGCTAAGCACTAATTAAATGGTGTAAGTTTTACTCTGAAAGTGCATGTCCTTCCATGGTGGGAAAATTTCTTCAGTTATTTTATTCAATATTCTTCTTTCCATTGTCTCTATTCTTTCCTTCTGGAGTTGCTGTAATTTGGATGTTGCATCTCCAGGAGTGAAGCTCAGGTTTCTTCCTTTGTTTTACCTTTTTTCTCTCTCACTTTTCTCTCATTTTTTGTTTTTACTCTAGGGACTGAAAAATTGTCTCAACTTTAACCTCAAACACTTTGGTTGTGGTTCTTGACAATAGGTTACTGGTATCATAATTTCTGAGAGCTTTTTATATTTCTCTGGTATTTTTTGCACTGCTTTTCATTCCTGGGTACAACATGTTGATTAAGAATCATATTCTATAGCCTCTTTGTTTTAGATCCTACTTTCATACTGAAGTTTTTTCTACAATACTGAGTGATGCTTAGGGGTTTGGGAATTCTAAACAAGACCGGGAGCTGACTGTGGCTCAGATCATGAACTTCTTATTGAAAAATTCAGACTTAAATTGAAGAAAGTAGGGAAAACCACTAGACCATTCAGGTAAGACCTAAACCAAATCCCTTACGATTATACAGTGGAAGTGACAAATATTCAAGGGATTAAATCTGTTAGAGAGAGTGCCTGAAGAACTATGGACGGAGGTTCATGAACATTGTACAGGAGGCAGTAATCAAGATCATGCCAAGGAAAAGAAATGGGAAAAGGCAAAATGATTGTCTGAAGAGGCCTTACAAATAGCTGAGAAAAGAAGAGAAGTGAAACGCAAAGGAGAAAAAGAAAGATATATCCATCTGAATGCCGAGTTCCAAAGAATAGCAAGGAGAGATAAGAAAGCCTTCCTCAGTGATCAATGCTAAGAAATAGAGGAAAACAATAGAATGGGAATGACTAGAGAATTCTTCAAGAAAATTAGAGATACCAAAGGAACATTTCATGCAAAGATGGACACAATAAAGGACAGAAATGGTATGGACTTAACAGGTGGCAGGAACACAGAAGAACCCTCCAAAAAACATCTTCATGATCCGTATAATGATGAGGGTGTGATCACTCACCTAGAGCCAGACATCCTGGAATGCGAAGACAAGTGGACCGTAGGAAGCATCACTATGAACAAAGCTAGTGGAGATGATGGAATTCCAGTTGAGCTATTTCAACTCCTAAAAGATGATGCTGTGGAAGTGCTGCACTCAATATGCCAGCAAATTTGGAAAACTCAGCAGTGGCCACAGGACTGGAAAAGGTCAGTTTTCATTCCAATCCCAAAGAAAGGCAATGCCAAAAAATGCTCAAACTACCGCACAGTTGCACTCATCTCACATGCTAGCAAAGAAATACTCAAAATTCTGTAAGCCAGGCTTCAACAGTACCTGAACCATGAACTTCCAGATGTTCAAGCTGGTTTTAGAAAAGGCAGAGGAACCAGTGATCAAACTGCCAACATTCGCTGGATCATGGAAAAAGCAAGAGCATTCCAGAAAAACATCTACTTCACAATAAAGTTAAGTCACTTTATTGACTATGCCAAAGCTTTTGATCATGTGGATCACAACAAACTGTGGAAAACTCTTCAAAAAATGGGAATATCAGACCATCTGACCTGCCTCCTGAAAAATCTGTATGCAGGTCAAGAAGCAGTAGTTAGAACCAGACATGGAAGAACAGACTGGTTCCAAATCAGGAAAGGAGTGCATCAAGGCTGTATAATGTCACCCCGCTTATTTAAATTATATGCTGAATACATCATGCAAAATACCAGGCTGGATAAAGCACAAGCTGAATCAAGATTGCCAGGAGAAATATCAATAACCTCAGAAATGCAGATGACACCACCCTTTGGGCAGAGAGCGAAGAAGCACTAAGGAGCCTCTTGATGAAAGTGAAAGAGGAGAGTGAAAAAGTTGGCTTAAAACTCAACATTCAGAAAACTAAGATCATGGCATCCAGTCCCATCACTTCATGGCAAATAGATGGGGCAACAATGGAAACAATGACAGACTTTATTTTCTTGGGCTCCAAAATCACCACAGATGGTGACTGTGGCAGTGAAATTAAAAGGCACTTGCTCCTTGGAAGGAAAGTTATGACCAACCTAGACAGCATATTAAAAAGCAGAGACATTAACATGGCCAACAAAGGTCCATCTAGTCAAAGCTATGGATTTTCCCAGGGGTCATGTATGGATGTGAGAGTTGGACCATAAAGAAATCTGAGCGCCAAAGAATTGATGCTTTTGAACTGTGGTGTTGGAGAAGACTCTTGAGAGTCCCTTGGACTGCAAGGAGATCCAACCAGTCCATCCTAAAGGAGATCAGTCCTGAATATTCATTGGAAGGACTGATAATGAAGCTGAAACTCCAATTCTTTGGCCACCTATTCAAAGAACCAACTCATTGAAAAAGCCCCTGATCTTGGGAAAGATTGAGGGCAGGAGGAGAAGGGGATGACAAGGATGAGATGGTTGGATGGCATCATCAACTTGATGGACATGAGTTTGAGCAAGCTCCAGAAGTTGGTGATGGACAGAGAAGCCTGGCCATGGGGTCACAAAGAGTTAGACATGCTGAGTGACTGAACTGAACTGGACTGATGCTTAGGCTTCTCATATTTATGTGTTTCTCTCAGAAGCTGCCATAAGGGTGGTATCATGTTCATACCTGAGGTTGTTGATATTTCTCCCAGTAATCTTGATTCCAGTTTGTCTTCATCCAGCCTGGCATTTCTCATGATGTACTGTGCATATAGGTTAAAGAAGCAGGTGACAATATACAGCCTTGACATACTCCTTTCCTGATTTGGAATCAGTCTGTTCTTCCATGTCCGGTTTTAACTACTGCTTCTTGACCTGCATACAGATTTCTCAGGAGTCAGGTCAGGTGGTCTGGTATTCCCATCTCTCTCAGAATTTTCCACAGTTTGTAGTGATCCACACAATCAAAGGCTTTGGCGTAGTCAATAAAGCATGAATAGATGTTTTTCTGGAACTCTCTTGCTTTTCCTATGACCCAACAGATGTTGGCAATTTGATCTCTGAATCATCTCCCTTTTCTAAATCAGGAGAAATATCAATAACCTCAGATATGCACATGACACCACCCTTATGGCAGAAAGTGAAGAAGAACTAAAGAGCCTCTTGATGAAAGTGGAAGAGGAGAGTGAAAAAGTTGGCTTAAAAATCAACATTCAGAAAACTAAGATCATGGCATCTGGTCCCATCACTTCATGGCAAATAGATGGGGAAACAATGGAAACAGTGGCTGACTTTATTTTGGGCGGCTCCAAAATCACTGTAGATGGTGACTGCAGCCATGAAATTAAAAGGCACTTGCTCCTTGGAAGAAAAGCTATAACCTACTTAGACAGTATATTAAAAAGCAGAGATATTACTTTGCCAACAATGGTCTGTCTAGTCAAAACTATGGTTTTTCCAGTAGTCATGTTTGGATGTGAGAGTTGGACCACAAAGAAATCTGAGCACCAAAGAACTGATGCTTTTAAACTGTGGTGTTGGAGAAGACTCTTGAGAATCCCTTGGACTGAAAGGAGATCCAACCAGTCCCTCCTAAAGGAAATCTGCCCAGAATATTTATTGGAAGGACTGATGATGAAGCTGAAGCTCCAATACTTTGGCCACCTGATTCAAAGAACTGACTCCTTAGAAAAGACCGTGATGCTGGAAAAGTTTAAAGGCAGGAGAAGAAGGGGAGAGCATAAGATAAGATGATTGGATGGCATCACCGATTGGATGGACATGAGTATGAGCAAGCTCCAGGAGCTAGTAACGGACAGAGAAGCCTGTTGTGCTGCAGTTCATGGGGTGGCAAAGAGTCAGACAGTTCAGTTCAGTTCAGTCACTCAGTCATGTCCAACTCTTTGCGACCCCATGAATTGCAGCATGCCAGGCCTCCCTGTCCATCACCAACTCCCGGAGTTCACTCAGACTCACGTCCATCGAGTCAGTGATGCCATCCAGCCATCTCATCCTCGGTCGTCCCCTTCTCCTCCTGCCCCCAATCCCTCCCAGCATCAGAGTCTTTTCCAATGAGTCAACTCTTCGCATGAGGTGGCCAAAGTACTGGAGCTTCAGCTTTAGCATCATTCCTTCTAAAGAAATCCCAGGGCTGATCTCCTTCAGAATGGACTGGTTGGATCTCCTTGCAGTCCAAGGGACTCTCAAGAGTCTTCTCCAACACCACAGTTCAAAAGCATAAATTCTTCGGCACTCAGCCTTCTTCACAGTCCAACTCTCACGTCCATACATGACCACAGGAAAAACTATAGCCTTGACTAGATGGACCTTAGTCAGCAAAGTAATGTCTCTGCTTTTCAATATGCTGTCTAGGTTGGTCATAACTTTTCTTCCAAGGAGTAAGCGTCTTTTAATTTCATGGCTGCAGTCACCATCTGCAGTGATTTTGGAGCCCCCAAAAATAAAGTCTGACACTGTTTCCACTATTTCCCCATCTATTTCCCAAGAAGTAATGGGACCAGATGCCATGATCTTAGTTTTCTGAATGTTGAGCTTTAAGCCAACTTTTTCACTCTCCTCTTTCACTTTCATCAAGAGGCTTTTTAGTTCCTCTTCACTTTCTGCCATAAGGATGGTGTCATCTGCATATCTGAGGTTATTCATCTTTCTCCCGGCAATCTTGATTCCAGCTTGTGTTTCTTCCAGTCCAGCGTTTCTCATGATGTACTCTGCATTGAAGTTAAATAAGCAGGGTGACAATATACAGCCTTGATGTACTCCTTTTCCTATTTGGAACCAGTCTCTTGTTCCATGTCCAGTTCTAACTGCTGCTTCCTAACCTGCATACAGATTTCTCAAGAGGCAGTTCAGGTGGTCTGGTATTCCCATCTGTTTCAGAATTTTCCACAGTTTATTGTGATCCACACAGTCAAAGGCTTTGGCATAGTCAATAAAGCAGAAATGGATGTTTTTCTGGAACTCTCTTGCTTTTTCCATGATCCAGCGGATGTTGGCAATTTGATCTCTGGTTCCTCTGCCTTTTCTAAACCAGCTTGAACATCAGGAAGTTCATGGTTCACGTATTGCTGAAGCCTGGCTTTGAGAATTTTGAGCATTACTTTACTAGCATGTGAGATGAGTGCAATTGTACGGTAGTTTGAGCACTCTTTGGCATTGCCTTTCTTTGGAATTGGAATGAAAACTGACCTTTTCTAGTCCTGTGGCCACTGCTGAGTTTTCCAAATTTGCTGGCATATTGAGTGCAGCACTTTCACAGCATCATCTTTCAGGATTTGAAACAGCTCAATTGGAATTCCATCACCTCCACTAGCTTTGTTCATAGCGATGCTTTCCAAGGCCCATTTGACTTCACATTCCAGGGTGTCTGGCTCTAGATGAGTGATCACACCATCATGATTATCTGGGTCATGAGGATCTTTTTTGTACAGTTCTTCTGTGTATTCTTGCCACCTCTTCTTAATATCTTCTGCTTCTGTTAGGTCCATACCATTTCTGTCCTTTATCGAGCCCATCTTTGCATGAAATGTTCCCTTGGTATCTCTAATTTTCTTGAAGAAATCTCTAGTCTTTCCCATTCTGTTCTTTTCCTCTATTTCTTTGCATTGATCGCTGAAGAAGGCTTTCTTACCTCTTCTTGCTATTCTCTGGAACTCTGCATTCAGATGCTTATATCTTTCCTTTTCTCCTCTCTTCTTTTCACAGCTATCTGTAAGGCCTCCCCAGACAGCCATTTTGCTTTTTTGCATTTCTTTTGCATGGGGATGGTCTTGATCCCTGTCTCCTGTACAATACGAACCTCATTCCATAGTTCATCAGGCACTCTACCTATCAGATCTAGGCCCTTAAATCTATTTCTCACTTCCACTGTATAATCATAAGGGATTTGATTTAGGTCATACCTGAATGGTCTAGCGGTTTTTTTCTACTTTCTTCAATTTGAGTCTGAATTTGGTAATAAGAAGTTCATGATCTGAGCCACAGTCAGCTTCTGGTCTTGTTTTTGTTGACTGTATAGAGCTTCTCCATCTTTGGCTGCAGAGAATATAATCAATCTGATTTCGGTGTTGACCATCTGGTGATATCCATGTGTAGAGTTGGACCGACTGAGTAATTGGTTGAACTGAAGCTGGTCAGAAGCCTGAGTGTGTGCTTCAGGTTCCTCCATTGTCTGCTTCACCACAGGAAGTGCTGTTTTGTTCATTTCACTGGGAAACCACTGTCATATTTAGATGTTTATATCTTGGGGCCTGTTGAACTTTGGTTTGCCTGAACTAGCCACTGAGACAAAACTGGAGTGCAGGATATTTTTCCAGGACACTGTGAAAGGACGAAGCAGGATGGAGCAACAGGAAGAGAAACTGGGATGCAGGCCACTCTGGTCGGCGCTCTGGGGGGAGTGCTGTCCACCAGTGTGGCCCTTATTGGGCTGAAATAGCCACCTCTGCACCCCCACCTCAACTGATGAGCCACTGGATGCAGGCTATCCCAAGATGGACTTGATGTTGGACAGGGCACTCTCTGCAGCTGAACCAGACACCTTAAGGAGTTAGCATGACTGCCTGCAACGGTGAGGTCAGTCATTCCTTGAAGGTGAATCTGGGTGGAGCATCTCTGTGTTTACATATCCTCTAGGAAGTCTCCTCCAATCTCCTGCCTTTTTGCAGGATAGAAGCTGGTTCTGAGAGTTGACTGGGGAATTGGGTGGAGGGTAGGGGTGGGGGGAGGACATAATAGCCTGTAAGCTTTCTCATTATAACTTGCTTTGCAATATGGAAGCCCCATCTTTATCTGTGTCATGTATCCTACAAGCCAAGACCCTTTGTTTTATTCCTTCCGAAGTATAAATTTCCAGGATTTTTGCTGCAGTGGAAAAGGGACTGACACTTGATTGAGATTTATAGAGAAAGAAATGTGGGGTTTAACTGCTTCTGCAACCTATAAAAAAAGAAACCTTCCTGCTATTAGCCCCCAGTCTTCCTGTTTGTGGAGGTACTCAGTACCACCAGCTTCTGATTCTCTGGGGACGTGTATGACACAAAGCAGCTCGTATGACCAGCTTTTCACTGCAGCCTTTGGATCAGCACTTTGCAGTTACCAGGTCCTCTCACTCATCATCTGCTCTGCAGCTTCTAAGACTTCGTTGCTATTATGTCCTCTTGTGTTTTCTTTGTCCTTGAGGGTTTGTACTTAATCTCTTTATTCTCTTTTGACTGATTTTGGGTAATTGAAGTTGCCATCCTTGATTGATTTTGTTTTTTAAAAAAACATAGTATGTATGTTTTCTTTTCAAATAATTGTAGAATTTCCTCAGCATAAATTAGTGAAGCAGCATGGAATTATAAAATTAGCAAAGGTTTATATATTTATCAACTAAGCACAATCTTTACCCATATAAACTTTATTTAACTGTCAAATAGGATCAGAGTAGCTCTCTGAAAGTTACATGAAATCAAGTGTTTAAATTATTTGTGTTGCAGTAAATATATACTAAATTTGGTTCCTAGCTTTCTTGGAATCCTCAAATGAACGTGTTGTATAATTAAAACGTGAAGAGGTCAAATAAAACCTTGAAATTGGATGGTGGGTGGGCTTGTTTATCATCTCAGCCTCTTCTTTCTCAGAGAGTTTCACAACAGAGTGCAAACTGGGCTTCCAGAATGATCCTGAAGCCAAAGATGGTGGAGCCCCACTTCCCCACCTCTGGTTCACCAGTGGAACACTGGTTTCTTGGCATTTTCTGTTTCCACTTGTCTGACAGCTCATTTGTTTTATTTCCATTCTTGGCCTGGGTTTCAGACTAATAAGAGAAATAGCATGTACATAAATTCACTGTTGTCATAGATGCTGGTAGCTTCGCTTCTGTGGTTTAACAGTGACTGTAAGAAGTGAAGAATAAATTACAGTTGGGTGGCTAAGCGGTGTGCATTACTCATTTATGATTTTACCTTTAGGTTCCAGAGGGTGACATTCTTTGCACTGAGCTTAACAAACATTTTTGGGAAGACTTGCAAATTAGTTGGGCCTGACTTTCAGTCTCATTTTCATGCGTCATTATCTCCAAACTTCATTTTGAAATCTCAGTTCCTCTACATTAGAAGGATGTAGACACATACATAAATATACATATATGCACAGAAACACACACACACAAACATACAAATAAACACACTAACATACACTCATATACAATCCCCCTCTCCCAGTCACACACACATATACACAAACATAACCTGTACCAAGTTTGGTCCCTTGGCAGACTCAGGACCTCTGCTTCTCCCAGAAATTCCCTTGCCCAAGTCAGTTGGAAAGCCATCTTCCTTTTTAACTTCTCATTTCCTACAGTGTGAGACCACTGGCATTAGAAATATCAGGTTTGCATATTAAAAGTGGAGATAACTGGTATTTGCTCTCTGAGAAGTCATTAAATTTTTTGTGCCACAGACCTTTCTGGCCTTTGGACTCACTTTTTATGAAACTGGTTTTAAATGTACACAATTAAATACATAGGATCACAAAGGAAACTGGTTATACAATTTTCTATCTCAGTAACTGTATATAACTTTCCTGATGTAGTAATATATATGCTAATTTATTAACACATAAAATAGCAACATTTGGCATCAAGTTTAATAACTTCTGTTATTTCAGCATAAACACTATTTGGAGATATCTGAAACAATGGTAATGAAACATCAAAATATTTGTGGTTTCTATCACAGATATTGCTAATACTAAGCTAGTCTGTTGCCTACATTCAAAATGCTAAATTTCTGTTAGAGGTTAGTGAAAATAAAGATGTAAAATGTGTCCCATCCAAGGGCAGGGACTTCCTGAATTCTAATTATGTGTATTAAATTAAAACGAAAAGAAAAAAAAAAAAACACCTTCCTTTAGACCTATTGAAGTAAGAGTCTCAAGGAGAAGGCCTAAGAATCTGCATTTCAGCAAGTTTCCAGAGCAATGTGTTATTTTCTAATTAGGTCAGTCTTTTAAATTTCTGTATACCCACAAGGCTTGCCTCAGGATTGGACCAGCTTTCCAAGCCTAGTGAAGATTTTTCAGCAGGCTCATATTTGTCAAGTCTTTCCTGATAATATTCCTTATCCTCTACACCCTTTTCTTAGTAGATTTAGTGTCTCTTTTATCTGGACTCCATAGCATTTCTGGAATGTACGCATCCCTCTTCTCCCTGCTCCACCCCATTATGGAAGAAAAGCGTGGCACAGTGTGTTATGAATGTAAATGTTGTTATTCAGTTGCTAAGTCATGTCCAACTCTATGACCCCATGGACTGCAGCACCCCAAGCTCCCCTATCCTTCACTATCTTCCAGAGTTTTCTCAGATTCCTGTCCACTGAATCAGTGATGCTGTTTAACCATATCCTCTGCCACCCCTTTCTCCTTTTGCCTTCCATCTTTCCCATCATCAGGGTCTTTTCCAATGAGCTGGCTTTTCACATCAGGTGGCCACAGTATTGGAGCTTCAGCTTCAGCAACAGTCCATTCAATGAATATTCAGGGTTGATTTCCTTTAGGATTGACTGGTTTGATCTCCTTGCAGTCCAAGGGAATCTCAAGAGTCTTCTCCAACAGCACAGTTCAAAAGCATCAGTTCTTCTGTGCGCAGTCTTCTGTATGGTCCAGCTCTCACATCTGTACATGACTACTGGAAAAACCATAGCTTTGACTATCTGGACATTTGTTGGCAAAGTGATGTTTCTGCTTTTTAATACATCTAGGTTTGTCATAGTTTTCAAAGGAGTAAGTGTCTTTGAATTTCATGGCTGCAGTCACTGTCCACAGTGATTTTGGATCCTTGTAGTTTGGAGACAAATATACAAGAAAATAAAATGTTACTGTTTCAACTTTTCCCCCTTCTATTTGCCATGAATTGATGGGACCAGATGCTATGATCTTAGTTTTTTGAATATTGAGTTTTAAGCCAGCTTTCCACTCTCCTCTTTCAGTTCAGTTCAGTTCAGTCACTCAGTCACGTTGTACTCTCTGTGACCCCATGGACTGCAGCACACCAGGCCTCCCTGTCCATCACCAACTCGCAGAGTTTACTCAAACTCATGCCCATTGAGTCGGTGATGCCATTCAACCATCTCATCCTCTGTCATCCCCTTTTCCTCTCACCTTCAATCTTTTCCAGCATCAGGGTGTTTTCAAATGAGTCAGCTCTTTGACCCTCATCAAGAGGCTTTTTAGTTCCTCTTTGCTTTCTGCCATTAAGGTGTATCATCTGCATATCAGAGGTTACTGATATTTCTTCCAGCAATCTTGATTCCAGCTTGTGATTCATCCAGCCCAGGATGTCACATGATGTACTCTACATATAAGTTAAATAAGCAAAGTGACAATATACAGCCATTTTGTATCCTTTCCCAATTTTGAACCAGTTAGTTGTTCCATGTCTGTTTCTAACTGTTGCTTCTTGATCTGAATACAGTTTTCTCAGGAGGCAGGTAAGATGGTCTGATATTCCAGTCTAAGAATTTGCCACAGTTTGTTGTGATCCAGACAGTCAAAGGCTTTAGAGTAGTTAATGAAGAAGTAGATATTTTTTCTGGAATTACCTTGCTTTCTTTATGATCCAGCTGATGCTGGCAATTAGATCTTTGGTTCCTCTACCTTTTTAAAACCCAGCTTGCACATCTAGAAATTCTTGGTTCACAAACTGATGAAGCCTAGCTTGAAGGATTTTTAGAATAAACTTACTAGTATGTGAAATGAACGCAATTGTGCAATAGTTTGAACATTCTTTGGCATTGCCTCTCTTTGGGATAGGAATGAAAGCTGAAAAGTGAAAATGAATGTTACTATCAGCAGAAAAAACCCAAAGTGCGTGTAAAGTTCTGGACAATGTATTTCACATCTCTATTTATATAACTCAACAAATAGAGTATCCAGGAAATGACAGGCATTTTGTAGTGGTCTTTTTAGACCATTTATCCTGTCCCTGAGCTCCATTTCATGAGTTTGTGGATTTTGTCCTAGGAATTCCAAGCACATTCCTTGGTCACCTTCATTCTCTACAGAGTATGATCTGGGGCACTTTCCCACTTACCTTTGTTTCCCTCCCAAACCAAGACGTTTACCCTTCCCTTAACTGCATCATTCCCCCTAATCTATTCTTAAGCAAAGTCCACTTTTCACTGTTACTTATTCTCTTATCTGTTTGTTTCTGCAGCTGATGGAGTCATAGAAGGGGGTTCTGCTTTGAGATTAGAAGTGAAAGGACCAGAGAGGGCCTCTCAATGCTCTGGTCTTTAAGTGGATTATATTTTTTAAAAATCAGATTTTTATTTCACAAAGACCAGCTCCATTAGATGCATCTTCTGTACCTTGTTATGCTGGAGAGAGTCTATCTCCTCTCTTAGTTTTAGTTACATTATCCAGGTCATTATCCAGAAGGACTGATGCTGAAGCTGAAGCTCCAATACTTGGCCACCTGATGCAAAGAACTGACTCATTGGAAAAGACCTTGACGCTGGGAAAGATTGAAGGCAGGAGGAGAAGGAAATGACAGAGGATGAGTTGGTTGGATGGCATCACCGACTTGATGGACATGAGTTTGAGCAAGCTCCGGGAGTTAGTGATGGACAGGGAGGCCTGGCATGCTGCAGTCCATGGAGTTACAAAGAGTAGGACACGACGGGGCAACTATACAACCGGACAACTGAACTGACTGATCCAGGTCACCAGCTCCAGGAAGGTATGTGGCTGGGGAGAATGGTTAGGGAAGAATATCCCATCAACCCACATTAAAGCTATGTGTTCACATGCTTATTTTATCTTTTCCGTTAGACTGATTTCTTCCACAGCAAAGTCTCCTATTTAAAAGAAGGTGATTTTTTTTTCTATTGGTCAAATTAAACTCTTTAAGTTGAAATTCTCTAATTCAAGTATAATAATAATCATTGGATATTTAATAATAATAATAATTTCTGTTACAGGACTATATTATATAAAGCATTTCTTATTATCGCACATGCAGTCAGTTTTCAATAGAGAAGAGCTTTATTGTTATTTGTCTTTTATTGCCAACATTCAACAGAGTGCTGGCACATAATAGGTGCTCAATAAACTCTTAAGGACTTAAAGGATAAGGAGATTAAAAAACAAACAAACAAACCTGAAAATCAGGAAATTTAGGTCCAAGTCTTACCTCTGCTACTAACTTGCTTTGTGACCTTGGGCAAGACTCCTTTCTCATCTAGAGTCAGTGACCTCAGCTATCAACAGAAAGGATTAGTTTCTCTAACTTCAAAAGCAGGCATCCCAGTGTTTTAGAATCAACAGAAGAAACTTAATAATAATAAAAGCAGTTTTCACAAGGAAATCTTTTAGTTTTTGAGTGTGATTTTGGTCATCATCCAGCTTGAGAAATACTGTCTCAATGTTCTCTTACTTCATCTCGCAAAGACTTTATTTTTGAACTGTATAAGTTATATAACTAGTCTTAACAGGAAAATAAATATGGAAACTTTCCCATACACTGAATTTTTATATCATGAGAGCATCTTTTAATCCTGGGGGATCTACCCCTTCATTTAGTCATTAAATATCTGTTTTAAGTACACTCTATGTCAGGAGCTGTGGAAGAATCACGAATCCTAGAGGAAACAGCACCTGATCTTTTCCTTGGAGGAACTGAGCGGCTGGGGAAGGGGGAGAGGCAAGAAAACCAGTGATCTCAATACAAGTAAGTGTGCTTGTCAGGATACAGGGGAAGACAAGACGCAGTGGCCCCAGGTGGAGGTCAGAACTCAGTCTTAGGTATTTAGAAGCGACCTCCTGAAGGATGTCACACTAGCTGCCTTCTCTCTTCCTTTTCCAAATACAAAGGGAAGCCTTCCTTGAAGTATCACAGCTTTTCAAACCACAAACATGCTAAACTGAACCACGATCTGTAGATTGATTAAACGTCCAAAACTCCCCTCTGTGAAATGACAAAGCATAATTAAAACTTCCATGCTATTAAATTGGGGGGTGGGAGGGGGAAGACCACGTCTTCTTTTTTTCCTAAGTGGCAGTTGAATAGAATTCTTAAGCATCCACCGAGTGCTCATTATAGACTCAAGACAAGCTTCCTTTTGGCTTCCAGAGGAGTGGGAGGAAGTCACTCAGGAGCTGCCAGTTCCCTCACTGGGTAGCTTAGGGGTGGGGTGGGGGGTCTTTTTCCTGACTGCATCATTAAAATTTCCCTAGCGTGGACAGAAAAGTTATTAACTCACCAATGAAAAATACTTAAATGCCATTAAAAAGTTTCAACTCTCTCCTAATTCTCCTTAATGGTGTGAAAATCAGCTCTGGACTCCAATTCTGAGATTGCATTTTCAAAGAACCCTGTGAGGGAAGTCTCAAATTACCTAATTACCATATTTATTGCCAGATTCTGTTTTCTAATCCCTGATGACTTTGTCAGATATATTTATGTGCTGTTCCTTTTCTTCTTTGGCCTTAGGTAGTGAGCTGGGTTTGTTCAACTTGAATAGAAGAGTCTTTTGGTTACAGATAATAGACGGAACCCGGGGCTGGAATGACCTGCAAGGCACACCCTGCCAGAACCAGACCAAGAGGAAAAACCATGGCTGGCTTCCAAGCAATCATTACTGGCATCAGTCACACCATACTGTAATTGCAATGACTATAAATTAAGCTACACAAATAATCTGGCTCCTCTCCTGCTTAGAGGACCTGGGCCAGGAGTGCCCCCCCTCACCCCCGCCAATTCAGCTCCAGTCCAGAGAGAAGCAGTTTTTCTTCTTTCTTTCGTTAATTGAAGTTTAACTACACAAAACGTTTGTCATCAAGGAAAAGGAGCAAATAAATTAAATGGTAATCATACTTAGGTGTCCTGCGGTTCTATCCAAGAGAAAGAATGCCTGTGACTCTGAAGTTTTTAAAAGAACTGTAGCTTGATTTATGGGTGCCAATTTTCAGTTTTATACAGTTCAGCGCACAAAGTAGTTTTGTTTTTGTTTTTGCTTCTCAGGAAGTTGGGCATTATTAAGAAAAGCAAAATCCTACTTCAACTCATTTCAGACATTCTGTGTTACATGCTTCCCTGGCCCTGGGGGTGGGGGGGAGGGGGGGTTGAGGGGGTGGGGAAGGTGGGGGAAGCCTGATAGGCTAAAATGAACATAGCTTGACTTAGCAGTTCCTAGCTATTTTCTTTTGCTGCTTCTTATTAAGATAAAAGAAAGCACACAGACTAAGCAGAATAAAATAAAAAATCAATTCTTGAGAATTCTTTCTGTTTTAATGATCAAATATAGTATCTGAAAAGATTTTGTGTTTACATACTGGTTATGGCTAGATAGTTTTAGTATTACTTTTGAGTTAAGATATTCTCCGCAACTTTTCCTCTAAACTAATACAATATTTTCGTATATGCTTTTCCTCCCCTTTTAGATTAAAGACTGTCTTCCTATAATGGCTGGGTGGTTTTCATACATCATTTTAATATATTCTTATCTATGTTCTCCCTAAATTCTTGCAATATGCTGATGTATTACTCACCCCAAATGTAAGTCTGTCTTCTTTATATATGTTTTATTTGTTTCTCAAAATGTCCAATTGATTTAATTCCAAATAGATGCTGTCCTTAACACATAAATATTCTTAGCAAGGAGACCCTTTGCTTACAACATGCAAATGGAGATTTGATTCTTAGAATATATTGTAATACCATGATAAGCAATATGCCTAGTAGTGAAAAGCACAGGAAAAAAAAAAGTCCAAATCTTCTTAGTCCAATTATAGCAGTAAACCAACTCATAAGCCACAGAAGTTCTTCATTAGAAAATGAAGGAAGGAGATGTAATATTTAGTGGGCATATACAAAGGAGAGAAACGGTGTGCAGTGCTTTCCCAAAGTTCTCTTACTTACTTTTCACAAGAATGAAAGGTTGCCAGGTTGGCCTTATTATCCCAATTGACTATTCATCTATTGATCCATTCCTTATTTGCATACACAAGCATGCACAACCATTCTAAAATATTTGCTGGTTGCTGCTTTTAGCCAAACATTTAGCTGGGCTCTGCTGTGCAAGGTGAGTCAAGCCTGTGTTTGAGGTACGTATAGTTTAGTGGAGCAGGTGAAGGTGAGGGTAGAAAGAAGCAGAAGGATAAATCCTGAAATGCTGAGCGCCCCTCCAGAGATATGAATGAAATGTCAGTGGAGCTCACAGCAAAAGCTAGAGTCATTGAGAGATCAAGGAACTTTCTCTCCTTTCCCCCCACTAGATAGTGACTACAGAAAACAAGGGCCTTTGGCTAAAAATTTAATTTAATTCTTGGAAGGGCAGAAATTGCACTGATTTTCTTCCAGTAATGAAGGAAGCAGGCCTGGCCTTGGGCTCTGTTCTTTTTCCCTGCAAGCTCCAAGAGACCTAATTTGAAAAAGGGAGAGTTTGAATAAAAGGACTAACCTCTGTAGGTTAATGAGAATTTACAGATGCTATTGGTAGAGATGAATGTTTCAAATTATGAAGCACTTCCAAAATTAGTGTCTTCAAAGACTGAAGGCAAAAAGATGGTAGAGGATGAGATGGTTAGATAGCATCATTGACTCAATGGATGTGAATTTGAGCCAACTCCAGGAAGCAGGGAAGAACAGGGGAGCTTAGTGAGCTGTAGGCGATGGGGTCTTAAAGAGTCGGACATGGCTTAGTGACCGAATAACAACAACTTATGATTGAAACCTCTTTCCAAAAATTTTTTCTTGGGAGGTTGTATATTGAGTGAGTTTTGCCTAATAAGTATGTCTGTATTTTCACTCGTGGGAGGTTGTAAAGGGGTGGGATTTGGAAGGTCTGAGAATGCTTAGACCATGCTGGGGAAATTTCTCCCCCTGTTCTTTGAACTGTCAAGGGCAGTCATGGAAAGTTGTTGTGTGGGATTTTCTGACATCAAATGTGTGTTCATTTATTTATGCTGCCTTTCTAATTCTCCAGCATTAACTGAATGTCCAACAATTCAAGTTCTGACACTAACTTCCCAGAGTTAGTGCCGATCCCACAAGACTGCCCCTGCTTCAGATACCAAATGCAAAGAGGATGCTCATGCTACCCACACTTCTGCCCAAATTTGGAGGTTCCCACAAGTCCCCCATCTCTGGTTCTATAATTCACTAAAATGACTCACATGTGTGTGTGCTGTCGCTTCAGTTGCGTCCAATTCTCTGTGACACTATGGACTACCTAGCTCGCCAAGCTCTTCTGTCCATGGGATTCTCCAGGCAAGAATATTGGAGTTGGTTGCCATGCCCTCCTCTAGGGGATCTTCCTGACCCAGGGATCAAATCCATGTCTCTTATATCTCCTGCACTGGCCGGTGGGTTCCTTGCCACTAGTGCCACCTGGGAAGCCCCAAATGACTCACAGAACTCAGAAAAATGCTTGCTTACATTTATGGTTTATTGTAAAGGAGAGAAATTAGAAACAGCCAAATGGAAAATATGCACAAGACCAAGTATGTGGAAAGTGAGGGATCTGAACGACTCCCATGCCCTCTCCCAGCACATTAGTATCTTTTCCAACCTGGAAGCTTGCTGAATCTCATCATCCAAGGTTTTTTTTTGTTGTTGTTATTTATTTATTTTCAGATGGCTGCACCTGATCTTAGTTGCAGCATGTGGGATCTTTAGTTGTGGCACACAGGATTCAGTTCCCTGACCAGGTACTGATCTCAGGTACCCTACATTGAAAGTGCAGAATCTTTGCCACTGGACTACAAGGGAGGTCCATGTCTAAGAGTTTTTATAAAGCAATCTCCAGCCATTCTTAACCTTCCTGGAGGTCAGGGGTGGGGTGGGTGGGAGCTAAAAGTTCTCACTCTTTAATCATGTGCTTGCTTGTTCTGGTGGAGCCCTAACTCCGTGTCTCCTTGTTAGCATAGACTGAGATATGGTCCAAAAGGGCTCCTTAGGAATCGTGACAGACACTCCTCTGTTCTGTTCAGTGACTCAGTAGTGTCTGACTCTGCAACCCCAAGAACTGTATCATGTCAGGCTTCTCTGTCCATCACCAACTCCCAGAGCCTGCTCAAACTCATGTCCATTGAGTCAGTAATGCCAACCAACCATCTCACCCTCTGTTGTACCCTTCTCCTCTACCTTCAATCTTTCGCAGCAACAGGGTCTTTTCTTCCCATCAGGTGGCCAAAGTATTGGAGTTTCAGCTTCAGCATCAGTCCTTCCAACGAACACCCAGGACTGATTTCCTTTAGAATGGACTGGTTGGATCTCCTTGCAGTCCAAGGGACTCTCAAAACTCTTCTCCAACACTACAGTTCAAAAGCATCAATTCTTTGGTGCTCAGCTTTCCTCACAGTCCAACTCTCATATCCATACACGACCACTGGAATAACCATAGCCTTGACTAGATGGACCTTTGTTGGCAAAGTAATATCTCTGCTTTTTAATAGGCTGTCCAGGTGGGTCATAACTTTCCTTCTAAGGAGTAAACGTCTTTTAATTTCATGGCTGCAATCACCATCTGCAGTGATTTTGGAGCCCAAGAAAATAAAATCTGTCACTATTTTCATTGTTTCCCCATCTATTTGCCACGAAGTGATGGGACCAGATGCCATGATCTTAGTTTTCTGAATGTTGATTTTAAGCCAACTTTTTGACTCTCCTCTTTCACTTTCATCAAGAGGCTCTTTAGTTTTTCTTCACTTTCTGCCCTAAGGGTGGTGTCATCTGCATATCTGAGGTTATTGATATTTCTCCTGGCAATCTGGATTCCAGCTTGTGCTTTATCCAGTCCAGCATTTCTCATGATGTACTCTGAATATAAGTTAAATAAGCAGGGTGACAATATACAGCCTTGACGTATTCCCTTCCCGATTTGGAACCAGTCTGTTGTTCCATGTCCCATTCTAACTGTTGTTTCCTGACCTACATACAGATTTCTCAAGAGGCAGGTCAGGTGGTCTGGTATTCCCATCTCTTTCAGAATTTCCCACAATTTGTTGTAATCCACACAGTCAAACGCTTTGGTGTAATCAATAAAGCAGAAATAGATGTTTTTCTGGAACTCTCTTGCTTTTTTGATGATCCAATGGATGTTGGCAATTTGATCTCTGGTTCCTCTGCCTTTTCTAAATCCAACTTCAACATCTGGACGTTCATGGTTCACATACTATTGAAGCCTGGCTTGGAGAATTTTGAGCATTACTTTGCTAGTGTATGAGATGAGTGCAGTTGTGCGATAGTTTGAACATTCTTTGGCATTGCCTTTCTTTGGGATTGGAATGAAAACTGATCTTTCCCATTCCTATGGCCACTGCTGAGTTTTCCAAAGTTGCTGGCATATTGAGTGCAGCATTTTCACAGCATCATCTTTTAGGATTTGAAATAGCTCAACTGGAATTCCATCACCTCCACTAGCTTTCTTCATAGTGATGCTTCCTAAGGCCCACTTGACTTTGCGTTCCAGGATGTCTGGCTCTAGTTGAGTGACCACACCATCATGATTATCTGGGTCATGAAGATCTTTTTTGTATAGTTCTTCTGTGTATTCTTCCCACCTCTTCTTAATATCTTCTGCTTCTGTTAGATCCATACCATTTCTCTCCTTTATTGTGCCCATCTTTGCATGAAATATTCCCTTGGTATCTTTAATTTTCTTGAAGAGATTGCCAGTCTTTCCCATTCTATTGTTTTCCTCTTTTTTTTTGCATTGATCACTGATGAAAGCTTTTGTATCTCTCCTTGCTATTCTTTGAACTCTGCATTCAAATGGGTATATCTTTCCTTTCCTCGTTTGCCTTTCATTTCTCTTTTCTCAGCTATTTGTAAGCCCCCCTAAGATAACCATTTTGCCTTTTGGCACTTCTTTTTCTTGAGGATGGCCTAGATTACTGCCTCCTGTACAATGTCATGAACCTCTATCCATAGTTCTTCAGGCAGTCTGTCTATCAGATCTAATCTCTGGAATCTATTTCTCACTTCCACTGTATAATTGTAAAGGATTTGATTTAGGTCATACCTGAATGGTCTAGTGGTTTTCCCCACTTTCTTCAGTTTAAGTCTGCATTTGGAAATAAGGAGTTCATGATCTGAGCCACATGTGTGCACATGTGTGCGTGCTGCATGCTAAGTCACTTCAGTCATGTCTGACTCATTGCAACCCTATGGACTATAGCCCTTCAGGCTCCTCTGTCCATGGGATTTTTCAGGCAAGAATATTGGAGTGGGCTGCCATTTCCTCCTCCAGGGGATCTTCCTCACATAGGGTTCGAACCTGCATTTCTTATGTCTCCTTCCTTGGCAGACGGGTTCTTTACCACTAGGGCCACCTGGGAAGCCCAGACTCCATAACATGCATAAACTTAATTAGATCAGAGCCCTTAGAGTCTTGCTTGTAAGAGTCCCATATGTAGCTTTCCTGTTATCAGAATTTCTTTAGACTGAAGAGCCTGAAAGGGAGCTTTGCATGCTTTCCTGATATCAGCCTTCTTCTGGCAATAACTATTCCTGTAGAAAATCCAATTTGGAGGGATTTGGAGTTTCAAAACTGAGCTTTAGAAGAATTGCTGCAGTAATAATGGCAAAGATAAGAGGGATGACGTAGACACTGATAATAACTAATATTTACTGACTGTTAATTATGTGCCACCACAAGCTAAAGTGCCTTACATGCCTCTTCTCATTTAATACTCAGAGCAGGATACTTTTGCACAGCAGATTCCATTTTCTTCCCATGAAAAAATAGATGAGCAAGCTTGCAAGACATAAGTAATTTGCCCAAAGTCACCCAGCTCAGAATCACCATGGCTGGGGATTCTACACAAGTCCGCTTGATTCTAAGACCCCAGTTTTTAACATGGCATTACAGTTTTTTGTCTATAGGAGGCAAACGTTTTATGTAAAAGCCAGATAGTAAGTATGTTAGGCTTTGTGAGCCAAAAGGCAAGACTGAGACTATTATACAGGTAAAAGAGAGAAAATAAGTTTCTAAGAATTTTTCATTGATGAAACTCAAATTTTTATTTGTGGACATTGAAATTTGAATTTCATGTGCTTTTCTTATGTCAAGAAATATTATTATGCTTTATTATTTAGTTAGTTATTTTCAACCATTTGAGAATGCAAGAAACCATACATAAGAAAGGAGAGTACAGGAGCACAATAGTTTGCAGACTGCTATTTAGATGAAATGTCCTTGGGTAGGTGGTTGTAGATGGAGTGAATAGGATGCTTAACCAGCAATTAAAGGGAAAATGGAACCCCGGGATTTCGGCTTAGAAAACTGAAAAGATGCTGAATGCCAAGAAGGAAAACTCTAGTCATGTTGCCATTCAGCTGAAGCTTCTCTAGTACTATCTTCAGAAGTACTACCTACCTTTGCTGTGAGTAGTGGAGTTTCCATTTTGAATTTAGCACTATGAAAAACTCTTAAGGGAGAGTGAACAGAATACTTGAAATTAGAACTTGCCTAGAAAATCTAGCATATGTTTGTTTAGCTGTAGGTTAAGTTTAGATGTAATAATTAGTTTGGAACTCTGCCCGCTTCTCTCTCTTTCTGACTGTAACCCACTTGCTCAAGTAGAGGAAAGAAGGGGAAGAAAAGACAGAGAGAAAAAGGAGAGCAAAGAAGAGAAGAGAAAATAACTATACTTACTGCATGTGTGTGCACGCTAAGTTGCTTCAGTTGTGTCTGACTCTTTGCGACCCTATGGACTGTAGCCCACCAGGCTCCTCTGTTCATGGGATTCTCCAGGCAAGAAAGTGGAGTGGGTTGCCATTTCCTCCTCTAGGGGATCTTCCCAGCCTAGGGATCAAACCCAGTCTCTTATGTCTCCTGCACTGGCAGACTTTACCACTAGTGTCATTTGGGAAGCCCATACTTATGGCACATATTTCCTTTATTCTGTCTTTAGGAACTCTAAGGTGTCATCATATTCCTTGGGGAATTTATGTACTTACATAGTATTCTGGAATTCAGCCAACTGTAGTGGAGGCCAAGTTGAAAAGACACTGAGAGGATACTCAGGACATGGCCCGCTCCCCATCTGGTTGGGTAACCTTCAGCAGGTGACTAACTACCTGGATCTCTGTGTCATCTTCTATAAACTGAGAGATGAACTCAAAATGTGGTAATCCTTATGAACTGAGACTCTTGGTTATGTCCACATCAGGACTAGAAATTGCTTCTCTAGGAAAAATATCAGGAGAAGGCAATGGTACTCCACTCCAGTACTCCTGCCTGGAAAATCCCATGGACGGAGGAGCCTGGTAGGCTGTGGTCCATGGGGTCGCTGAGGGTCGGACACGACTGAGCGACTTCACTCTGACTTTTCACTTTTATGCAATGGAGAAGGAAATGGCAACCCACTCCAGAGCCTGGTGGGCTGCCATCTATGGGGTCGCACAGAGTCGGACATGACTGAAGTGACTTAGCAGCAGCAGGAAAAATATCATGAGCAGAGAGAACAAATAATGTAAGTGATCACATTTTGTCTTCCAGTGCTAGAACAGTCTTAAAATAAATTCACTTTAAAAGAGATAAGCTCCTGGAATCCCTTGAGGACCCTGCATCAAATTTTAGGAAAGAATATGGGGCTCTTATAGTTATGACTCAATACCAAATACATTAAACTAAATCAGAACACTGTAGTTAAGACCCACATGGTATCAGCTGAATCCAGGGAAAGAGTTAAGATGGCACAATAACAACCTGCAGATACTAAGGGATTTATATACATCACTAGGTAGCAGGCATGATGCTACCAGCATGATGTGTTTTCAGATTTTAAGAATAAGTTGAAGTTGAAAAGAAGGATGTGATCAAAAGAACTGGGATTCAGTCTGGGCTCTGCCCTTAGTAGCTGTGTGACCTTAGGGAACTTTTTTAGTATTCCAAGCCTCAGTTTCCCATTTTTGCAACAGAGATAATATTTACTAGTCAGTGTTATGACGGTGAGACTTGTCAATTCATTCATCTATTCAATAAGCATTTCTTAAGTTTCCTCTATGTGCTTGATGCTAAAGATAAAAATATATATATAGCTCGTGATCGTGTTCCTCAAGAAGCTCACAGATGAGAGCAGGGTGATAAGGCAGAAAGTGTTCATGAAGCAGTGTGCCAGTGGTTTGAGGTGGCTCCTGTGGGAGCAAAAAGTAGTGATTCCCCATCCTGCCTGAATAGAGAGGGAGGGACCCAGAAGAAATATAAGTAAAGTTGGAACTGAATATTGACAGATGAGTAGGGATTAGCCCAGGCAAAAGGTGAAGCAACAGCATGCTTCAGGCAGAAGCGGCAGCATGAACAAAGAACTAGAGGGAAGAACAATGTAGAATGTTCTGCAAACTCCTGGAAATTGTAGTGGGAGGAGTTAGGCAAAGGAGGTGATTTCTGACACCCGATTTAAGAGTTGTGTTATTTTTGTTTAGTCCAGTTCTCAGGCAGGTGATTGAAGCAGTCATCAGTGACACTCATGTTAGTCACATGTACGCTTGACATGACATGATGAGAATGGCATTTCAGGTCTGTGGTCTTCCTCCCCCCAAAACCCCAAATTCCAACCTAACCGTGTAGAAGATATATGACAAACCTGCGTGTGAAACCTCTAACCAGCAGCCCTCAAAAGGGTTCAGGTCATCAAAAACAAAGAAAGTCTGGAAACTGTTATTGGCCAGAGGAGGCTAAGGAGACTGCATGACTAAATGTAATAATATGGTATTCTGCATGGGATCCTGAGACAGAAAAGGATGTTAGATAAAATTTAGTGGCATCCAAATAGTATATAGTTTAACTAAAAATGATTGGGACTTCCCTAATGGTCCAGTGGCTAAAACTCCATGCTCCCAATGCAGGGGGCCCAGGTTCAATCCCTGGTCAGGAAATTAGATCTGACATGCTGGAACGAAGATTGAAGATCCCATGTGCCATAACTAAAACATGGTGCAGCCAAATAAATAAGAATACTGGAGTGGGTTGCCATTTCCTTCTCCAGGGAATTTTCCCGACCCAGGGATCGAACCTGCATCTCCTGTCTCATAGGCGGATTCTTTACCCACTGAGCTTAGGGAAGCCTAATTCATAGATGCATAGAAAAAAAGAAAAAGAATCTCTCTTTTAAAAAGTAATGATTACTAATCTTTGTTCCTTATTTATGACAAATGTACCATGGTTATGGATGATGTTAGCAACTGGGAAAACTAAGTGAGGGATATATGGGAACTTCTAAAAGTAAGCCTACAATTATTCTGAAAATAAAAAGTTTATTTTAAAAAACATAAAATATTCTACTATCTTTGAGCACATTTCACAACCTTACTATTACCTGGGAGGAATCTTCAAGTCTTCTTTCAATATAAGCTGTGCTGAGAAAAATGAATATTTGTGAAATCAGCTCTCATTAAACCTTATTTGAAGGTCAAAGAGAAACTGAGCAAGTTAAGAAGAGGTCCTTGGGTTTAAGATTCCTGTGAACTCTTTTTATCTGACACTTACTTTGATGTGATCATGTTGTAATCTTCCTTTTGAGTCTGGGAAAAGGTCAACAGAGAACTTTTCAGTTATCTTCATAGATCCTATCCTATAACTGGAGGGAAAGTTTTACAAAATTCAGAAAGACAAATCATCTACAGTGGGCAAGCCTGGGAGTTCCCTGGTGGTCTAGTGGTTAGGATTCTGGGCGTTCATTGCTGTGGCCTGGGTTCAGTCCCTGGTTGGGGGGAACTGAAATCTGGCAACCCTGCACTGCTTGGCAAAAAAAATAAAATAAAATTACAGCAGCTGTGGGCAAGTTAAATGCAGTATGGTGGGAGGGAGGACCCTGACACAGGAGTGGGTTGTAGGCTCGGCTTGGGCAAACCACTGCTCTGTCTCCTCATCTACATTATAAAATGAGGACTTTGGACTTTTCTTTTCTCCTTCTAGCTCTAATATTCTAGGATTCATTTTTTAGATAGTTGAAAGCATGTTCAGGAGCCTGGCATCTTTTCTCGCATGACTGAATATTTGCAGAGCCAAGAGGAATTCCTTAACCCTGATTTAACACAATTACATATATTTTGAAAAGCAATTTATTTTTCAAACTAATGAATTTGGGTGGCTCAGCCTAATGTAGCATATTTTCACAGAATTAACCAATCTATCCACCTCTTCTTTGGGTTTGCTTTTATCAGCAGAGGTAGTTTTAGGTAAAGTTTGTTTCTTTTTTCCTTTCCAGAGTTTCCCTTTCAAAGTATATATTTCTCAGAGTCCTCCTGTGGTCCGACTGTGGAGCACAGACAGTCAGGTCTCCCCACCTCCTCCTCAGGATATAGTTACAGGCCTAATGGAAAGATCACTCTTCCAGACCTGAATGTCTCAAGAGACCTGGAATTTAGCCCTTATTCTCACTAATTTCCAGTGTGGCCCTAGGCAGTGACTTTTCTTCTCTGAGTATCAATTTTCTTATCTATATAGTCAAGAATAAACTACATCCTCCCCAGGGCTCCTCCTGGAGATGGATAAATATCTGTCTCATTCCAGAGGAGCCTAGGAAGGGAGGGGAAAAGCTTCACTCATTTATTCATTTTGTCGATCATTTTCTTAATCATTTATTGATTTCACTCTTCATACACTCAAATATATAGAGGGAGCCATGTTTAGTTAACCCTGTTTAGTTAGTTCCTATCAAGAAGCTTGTATTTAAGTAGAAAAAGCAAGGAACATTACAATTCAGTGTAATAAGAGTATATGGAAGGTACAAAGTTGCCTAGAGGAGGAATAACTACCTTTATCTGGTCAACCAGGGAATGTTGTCTCTGTTTCAGAATGTTTGCACTTACTGTTCACTTGCTCTGTCATACCATACTCTTCCTCCCAGACATGCTCATGGCTTGCTGTGCCACCTAAGCCAATTTTCTGCTCAAAATTCCCCCTTTGTTGAAGATTTCTGCGATTACCCCATCTCTCCCTTATTGTGCTTCATTCATTGTTTTGTTTTGTTTTCAATTTGTTTTATCATATTACATATTCAGTTATTTATTTGTCATCTGCTTGTCTATTAGACGTAAACTCACAGGAAGGCAGGAATTTCTTTCCTGTTGATCACAAAATCTCCAGTACTAGCTCTGTGTCTTAAGAATATTTATTAAATGCTAAATGAGTGAATGAATAGTGAGTGATGCACAAAAGCTTCCTGGAGGAGATAGGTGCTAATTCAGCTGAACAATGGAAAGCATGAATAGGAGTTACTAGGGAAAGGGACAGAGAAACTAGAAATTCTAAATAGAAGAAATGTATGAGCAGAAGCTGTAGGGATGAGGAAGCTCAGATTGTTACCCAAAGGGCAAGCAGTTTGGTGCTGCTAAAGTTTAGGATGAGATGGTGATGTGAGTGGCCAGCCATGAGGCTGGAGATGTCATCAGACAGATCACATATGACTGTGCATGTGCCAAGCAAGGAAGGAGAGTGCTGGGTAATGAGGGCGAGGAGCTTTTGAAAAAACCCAGAAGCCCCTTATTTTCTCAAATCATATTATGACTTTTCTTTCAAATCCCCATCAACTGCAACCCCCTTCTACTGGCATTTCTTTGGGCAGGGGTTTTCCAAACATTTTTAACTATGAGCTGCAGTAAGAAATAAACATGATAGATAATAGATAGGTATGTGGATCACAACAAACTGTGGAAAATTCTGAAAGAGATGGGAATACCAGACCACCTGACCTGCCTCCTGAGAAATCTGTATGCAGATCAAGAAGCAACAGTTAGAACTGGACACGGAACAACAGACTGGTTCCAAATCGGGAAGGGAGTGCATCAAGGATGTATATTGTCACCCTGCTTATTTAACTTCTATGCAGAGTACATCATGAGAAATGCTGGACTGGATGAAGCACAAGCTGGAATCAAGACTGCTGGGAGAAATATCAATAATCTCAGATATGCAGATGACACCACCCTTATGTAGAAAGCAAAGAGGAACTAAAGAGCTTCTTGATGAAAGTGAAAGAGGAAAGTGAAAAAGTTGGCTGAAAACGTTAACATTCAGAAAACTAAGATCATGGCATCTGGTCCCATCACTTCATGGCAAATAGATGGGGAAACAATGACAAACTTTATTATTTGGGGCTCCCAAATCACTGCAGATGGTGATAGCAGCCAAGAAATTAAAAGGTGCTTGCTCCTTGGAAGAAAAGTTATGACCAACCTAGACAGCATATTAAAAAGCAGAAACATTACTTTGCCAACAAAGGTCCGTCTAGTCAAAGCTGCGGTTTTTCCAGTGATCATGTATGGATGTGAGAGTTGGACCATAAAGAAAGCTGAGTGCTGAAGAATTGATGCTTTTGAACTGTGTGGTATTGGAGAAGACTCTTGAGAGTCCCTTGGGCTGCAAGGAGATTCAACCAGTCCATCCTAAAGAAAATCAGTCCTGAATGTTCATTGGAAGGACTGATGCTGAAGCTGAAACTCCAATATTTTGGCCACCTGATGGGAAGCACTGACTCGTTGAAAAAGACCCTGATGCTGGGAAAGATTGAAATTGAGAGGAGAAGAGGACAATAGAGGATGAGATGGCTGGATGGTATCACCAACACAATGGACATGGGTTTGGGTGAACTCCGGGAGTTGGTGATGGATAGGGAGGCCTGGCATGCTGCAGTCCTTGGGGTCACAAAGAGTCAGACACAACTGAGCAATTGAACTGAACTGAACTGAGAAAGGTATGCGAATAGATAGATATTGAATACAATTCCATGCAACCTATTCTATTTTATTCTACTATGTGTGTCAAAATGAAAGTGTTAGTCACTCAGTCTGGTCTGACACTTTGCAACCCCATGGACTGTAGCCTGCAAGGCTACTGTGTCCATGGAATTCTCTAGGCAAGAATACTGGAGTGGGTAGCCAGTCCTTTCTCCAGGGGATCTTCCCGACCCAGGGATTGAACCTGGGTCTCCTGAATTGTAGGCAGAGTCTTTACCATCTAAGTCAGCAGGGAAGCCTCTATTCTACTCTATTCTATTCTAATTGATTTTTAAAATATTAGCTACTCTTGCTAAACTGATTTCTCTACCCACTGTTTTCAAATTCACCTGTAACTTGATAATGATATAAACGTATATACACACATACATACACAGACACAAATACATACACAGGATATAAACAAATATATATATATGTATATATATATATATATTTTAACTGAGAATTCTCTTCAAGAAAGTCTAAGCAATACTGCTTTATGATGCAAAGCCCAGGGCCAGACATTTCTGCATCAGAGAGCACGCCCCAGGCAAATGGCCTTCGACCTTAAGATCACTCGGATCCCATGCTGGGAGTATTCTGTGATGAAGAGCCAGGAGGCCAGTTAATGGCCCTTGCCTTCAGCAGCCAAAACTCAAGGAGTGGGCTGCCTGTGATAGTGTGCTCCTGAGCATTGTCTTTCAAGGCATAGATGTATTAAATGAGTTCTTAAAATGACCTGATTCCTGGCAGGAAGCTTGAGGGGATGGGCGAGAATTTCTTGTGAAGATCATCGTTGTTATCGGTCATCCTTGTGAAAAGGCATTAGTAGACTTGCATTTGTCTGGCATGGTTGGAGTCTGCCTGGTTTATGGATTGTTGATTTTAACTTGCAGTAAGATAGATTTTTGCAATAAAGCTTTGCCTACAGCAGCCAGAGGCCTTCCAGATCACCTTTAGTGAGGGAGAAGGTGATGCACCAATGCGAAAGAACATAGCATTGTGAATTTGAAGACCTGGGATTGAGTGTAAGACTGTCTTCCTGGGTGGCCATGGGCAAGTCATCTGATCTCTTCAGACTCAATTTCCTTACACATAAAACAGGAGTAGTGATAATTTCCCTTGACGTCACAAAGGCATTTTGGAGATTTAAAAAAAAAATGCATGTGTTAAAGTAGTGCTTTGCAATATCCCACACTTTTATACAAATGATAATGGTTTCTATTGAACATGAATGACCATAAGTAATAAATACCTTCCAAGCAATAATAAGATCATCATCTTACAAATGAGGAAACATAAATTAAAAGCTTGACAAATGAAACAGCAATAAGTGATGATGCCAGGATTCAAACCCAGGCCATTCTCTTTTAAAGTCTTTGCTGTGAACCATTATGTTGGAAAATTGGCATTTCAGAGAATGGATGGGCTCCAAGGCTGCGTGATTCTTGATGGAGAGGCATTGCTGTCTGTTTCTTAGTTCTGGCAGTGGCTGGTAGAGAACACACTCTGTGTTGGTTGAAAAGAAATAGTGTCACTTGTCTTCCTCTTCCTCTTTCTTTTTGGGATTCTTAAATTATTATTGTAATTTTTTTGGATGCAAAATTTGCTCTGTCAGCCCACATAGCTCACTGTCGCATTTGGAGTAGCAAATAAACAAGCAAAGGCTGGGCTGGCTTCAGCAATAAAATTTGTTCATGTTGAAAAATATATAATTAACCAAATGCCTTCTGTTTTGTTCATTTTCAAATATGGACATCAACAAGGAACACAAGACATCAAAAAGTCACACAACAAAGGCTCACACTACCACTGCATTTTCACACTGCTAAAATGAACTTGAAGACTGAAATTGTTGTTAAGCTTAGTTGAACTCAATTTGGAACAAGCTCATTTGGAATTTTCTGCCTTTCCTATAAAAGGTAGAAATCAGGGCTTCCCTGGTGGCTCAGTGGTAAAGATTCCACCTGCCAATGCAGGAGACATGGGTTTGATTCCAGGTTGGGAAGATCCCCTGGAGAAGGAATTGGCAACTCACTCTAGTATTCTTGCCTGGGAAATCCTACGGGCAGAAGAGCCTGGTGGGGTACAGTTCATGGGATCACAAGAGAGTTGGATATGACTTAGGGACTAAAGAACAATAACAGCAAAGGGTAGAGATTAGAGCCTTGTAATTAAGACTTTTACCTGTATTTTACTCTGCACACACTACAGGGAAGTCTCTAGAGCCATTTCTTAGTTTCTAAGGGGTACTGGTTCCAGGACCTCCCCCCACCCTCTCAGGCACCAAAGTCCAAGGATGCTCAAGTCCCTTATATAAAATGGTGTAGTATTTGCATATAACTTAAGCACATCTTCTTGTATACTTTAAATCATCTCTGCTGCTGCTGCTAAGTCGCTTCAGTCGTGTCCGACTCTGTGCGACCCCACAGACGGCAGCCCACCAGGCTCCCCCGTCCCTGGGATTCTCCAGGCAAGAACACTGGAGAGTGGGTTATCATTTCCTTCTCCAATGCATGAAAGTGAAAGTGAAGTCGCTCAGTCATGTCCGACTCTTCGTGATCCCATGGACTGCGGCCTAGCAGGCTCCTCTGTCCATGGGATTTTCCAGGCAGCAGTACTGGAGTGGGGTGCCATTGCTTCTCTCTTACTTCTAACACCTACTACACTGTAAATGCTATGTAGATAGTTGTTAGTATGCAGCAAATTCAAGTTTTGCTTTTTGAACTTTCTGGAATTTTTACCTAATATTTTCTATCCTCAGTTATTTGAATCCACCCACTGGAACCCATGAATATGAAGGGCCAACTTTACAGGAGTCTTCTAGGGCTGCCATAATGAAGTGCCTCAGGCAAAGTGGCTTAAACACCGGAAACTTATTTTCTCTTAAGTCTAGACCAAAGTTCAGGCATCTGCAGGGTTATTTTTTTCTGAATGCTTTTTTTCTTGGCTTGCACATTAAGTGTTTTCTATGTCTTCACATTGTCTTCTCTTTGTGTGTCTGTATCCTAATCACATGCTAGTAAAGTAATGCTCAAAATTCTCCAAGCGAGGCTTCAGCAATACGTGAACTGTGAACTCCCTGACGTTCAAGCTGGTTTAGAAAAGGCAGAGGAACCAGAGATCAAATTGCCAGCATCCACTGGATCATGGAAAAAGCAAGAGAGTTCCAGAAAAACACCTATTTCTGCTTTATTGACTATGCCAAAGCCTTTGACTGTGTGGATCACAATAAACTGTGGAAAATTCTGAAAGAGATGGGAATACCAAACCACCTGACCTGCCTCTTGAGAAATCTGTATGCAGGTCAGGAAGCAACAGTTAGAACTGGACATGAAACAACAGACTGTTTCCAAATAGGAAAAGGAGTACGTCAAGGCTGTATATTGTCACCCTGCTTACTTAACTTCTATGCAGAGTACATCATGAGAAACACTGGGCTGGAAGAAACACAAGCTGGAATCAAGATTGCCGGGAGATATATCAATCACCTCTGATATGCAGATGACTTAATGGCAGAAAGTGAAGAGGAGCTAAAAAGCCTCTTGATAAAAGTGAAAGAGGAGAGTGAAAAAGTTGGCCTAAAGCTCAACATTTAGAAAACAAAGATCATGGCATCCGGTCCCATCACTTCATGGGAAATAGATGGGGAAACAGTGGAAACAGTGTCAGACTTTACTTTTTTTGGCTCCAGAATCACTGCAGATGGTGATTGCAGCCATGAAATTAAAAGACGCTTACTCCTTGGAAGAAATGTTATGACTAACCTAGACAGCATATTGAAAAGCAGAGACATTACTTTGCTGACTAAGGTCTGTCTAGTCAAGGCTATGGTTTTTCCTGTGGTCATGTATGGATGTGAGAGTTGGACTGTGAAGAAGGCTGAGCGCCGAAGAATTGATGCTTTTGAACTGTGATGCTGGAGAAGACTCTTGAGAGTCCCTTGAACTGCAAGGAGATCCAACCAGTCCATTCTGAAGGAGATCAACCCTGGGATTTCTTTAGAAGGAATGATGCTAAAGCTGAAACTCCAGTACTTTGGCCACCTCATGCGAAGATTGACTCATTGGAAAAGACTCTGATGCTGGGAGGGATTGGGGGCAGGAGGAGAAGGGGACGACAGAGGATGAGATGGCTGGATGGCATCATGGAGTCGATGGACGTGAGTCTGAGTGAACTCCGGGAGCTGGTGATGGACAGGGAGGCCTGGCGTGCTGCGATTCATGGGGTCGCAGAGTCGGACACGACTGAGCGACTGAACTGAACTGAACTGACAGATATTAGACTATTGAGGTTATGTACTTCTCTTTTGTTTAACTCTGAAAGTTTGTGTCTTTCAAGGAGTTGGTCTATTTATCATCACATTTATTGGAATAAAGTTGTTTAAAATGTCCCCTTGTTATCCTGTTCATGTCTTGGAGTTGTAATGATGTTCCCTCTTTCACTTCTGCTATTGGTCATTTGTGTCTTCTTTATTTGATCAGTCTGATTAGAGGTTTATCATTTTATAGATAAAAACGGCATTGAGCACATAAGATAACACAAGGGCAAGCAGATGAGATGGTTTTAAGAGTTTGCCTTGTAATCCCAGGATGTTCTTCAAACAAGCAATTGCTGAAGTATGAAGGAACACTAGTAAAAAAAATTGGTTTCAAAGATGAACCACCGGTCATGGCAATGATGATGATTATAAGTATCTTAATAATAAATAAGGTCTTGTGTTTACTATAGTCAGTCTGTGTGATTAGTAGTTTCTGTGGATCATTTCACAACTATTTTAATTTGACATTTTACATACAAAAATGAGATAATAAGTATTCCAAATCTACATTAAGCCCAAACACTATCTACATGTTTCATATACTTTCCATCCATGGTTACTCTTTTTGCAGGAGGGAAAGGCAGGTAAGTTTATGTTTAAAAAGCCATTTACTTAGACTGTGCTGGGCCTCTGTTGCTTTGCATAGGCCATTGCTTGCGTTGTTTCTGCTGTGGGTGGTGAAGCTTCTCATTGCGGTGGCGTCTCTTGTGGAGCGCAGGATCTACAGTGCAGGCTCAGTAGTTGTGGGGCAGGGGCTTAGCTGCCCCACAGTATGTGGAGTCTTCCTGACTGAACCCATGTCCCCTGCATCAGCAGGTATATTCTTAACCAGTGGACCACGAGAGAAGTCCCAGGAGATTTCCTGATGGGGTGCAGAACAGTGGCATTGCTATGCGATTAGGTAGTATCTTACTCAAGCATCAAAGTAGAAAAATAGCAAATGAGTGAAAACCAGTTAATGATCCACAGTCCCTCTTCTGAAACTGTATGGTCATATGTGTCTATGTGTTCTGAATTTTCATATTTTATAAAGGTGATACGGTGCATGTGTTCTCCTTTGACACCCTCAGTGGGGATCTGGGGCAGCATCTCATAATCAAATACATCGGAAAGAAAATGACAATAAATAACCTCACAGAATTTACTGCCAAATGAGTTACTCCAAAATGCTGTTTTTCAAAGACTCCCTTTGGATTTTGAGACTGAAGATAAGGAAGGACTATAAGCATGCATGGTCAAAATGGCCCATGAAAAATATTCCAAATCTGCCTTAAAAAAATGGTATATTGGTCTTGTGTATAGTGTTTCATCTTTCCACGGGAAAGATGGCTTTCCTGGAGGAACAGACAATTAATTGTTCCTCCAGGGTAGAACAGACTGCTCTTGCTTTAGTTGAGCACCATATGAAGTTACTGGCTTGCATTTAGGGAGCCATGTTGAATGAAAATTATACTTTCTCTCTTTATCTTTTGGCCAAGCTCATATAGTTGAATTTGAGGAGATTAAATCAATGTATGTTTGATACAATTGTACCGTAGTGTACTTGCTTGAACAGTTTTACATGAGCCAACAGGAATAGACAAGAATAAAAATAAACACCGGTACCAAACTACAGCCTTCTGAAGCAGCAACACATTTATAAGAAGTTAAAATATGTGCATAGAGATGGCAGAAGATGATGCATTCTGAGGTCTGTACAGAAGCATGTTAACGTGACAACACAAGCTAATGAATTGGTAGTATCCAATGTGTTAGCACTTCTTTGTGTGAGGTTTTGTACTGTAATTTTAAAAATAATCCAAATATATTTTTAAAATGAAATCCATATCAAATTCCCTAATACAGTTTGTCTCCATGATTTATTCTGCTGCTGCTGCTGCTAAGTCGCTTCAATCATGTCCGACTCTGTGTGACCCCAGAGACGGCAGCCCACCAGGCTCCCCTGTCTCTGGGATTCTCCAGGCAGGAACACTGGAGTGGGTTGCCATTTCCTTCTCCAATGCATGAAAGTGAAAAGTGAAAGTGAACTCGCTCAGTCATGTCTGACTCTTCGCGACCCCACGGACTGCAGCCTGCCAGGCTCCTCTGTCCATGGGATTTTCCAGGCAAGAGTACTGGAGTGGGGTGCCATTGCCTTCTCCGATGATTTATTCTAGACCTAGACAATAACATAGCAACGATAATAAAAAAATAACACTTTGATCATAATGAACATTTCTTGAGTACTTACTATATGCCAAACACTACTGTATGTGCTTAAGACATTAACTCATTTAACGTTCATTTATTCTTTCAATAAATACTTACTGAGCATTTGCTTTCATTAGATGTTTTTTGGGGACTTCCCAGGTGGCACTAGTGGTAAAGAACTCACCTGCTAATGCAGGAGACATAAGAGACTCGGGTTTGATCCTGAGTTGGGAAGATCCCCCGGAAGAAGAAATGGCAACCCACTTCAGTATTCTTGCGTAGAGAGTCCCATGGACAGAGGACCCTGGTGGGCTACAGTCCACAGGTCGCAAAAAGTTGGACACGACTGAACGAACTTAACACACAGACATGCAGACATTGCTTTAGGTCTGATACTCAAGCAGGAGACATTTTGCCTTCCAGGGGACACTGGGCAGTATTTGGAGACATCGTGTTTGTTATAACTGGGGAAGTGCTCTTGGCATCTGATGGATAGAGGTCAGGGATGCTTTTAAACTTCCTACAATGCAGGGCAGCACTCACAACAAAGAAGTATCCTGCCCTAAAAGTCAATAGTGCTGCAGCTGAGAAACTGTTCTGGGTGACAGAGACACAATGGTGAAAAAGTAGATAAAATGTCTGCCTTCATGGAACTTGTATTGCTGGAAGGAGAAACAACCCTTTTAAACTATTTATCAATTGTCTTAGAAGGTGGTGAAAGTTTTCTACTATGAAGGAAAAAATCTGGGGGAGGAGGATGTAGGAAGTGTGTGTGTGTGTGGTTGGCAGCAGGATGGGAAGTTGGACATTTAAATAGTACTTAGGAAAGACCTTGCCTAAGAGGTGACTTTGGAGGAAAGTCATGTAGGGTGAGGGGGCCTGTATGTGGATACCTGGGGAAGAATTATTTCCAGGCAGAGGGTTGCCAGAGGGAAAGGACCCAGATAAGAAATGGCAAAGAGAACGTTGTGACGTAAGGAGAGCATAGGAGGGGACACAGGGTAAGAGGGATGAGGGAGGGACATTGTGTAGGGTTTGTAGACAGGTGTAAGGATTTGAGTTTCCTCTGAGTGAGAAGGAAAGCCAAGGCAGAGTTTGTTTTTGTTTTAAACTAGATAAATAATATTTTAATATAATCTTACTTTAAATACAAATTATGCTTATTATCACAATGAACAAGGTATCAAAATTTAATTTTTCAAAATTTTAAAGATAATATTGACAACACTGTACTGAACCATATTGGAACCCAAGGCAAAAGGAAAAATGCAAGCCGCTATGCATAGTTGGCCCTTGAAGAACCAGAGGTTAGTTGCAACAACTCTCCAGATAGTAGAAAATCTACATGTAGTTTTACAGTGGACTTTCTCTATTGGTGCTTCTGTATCTGTGGATTCAACCAACCAAGGATGGTGTAGTTCTGTAGTATTCACTGTTGAAAAAAACTTTGGTAGAGTTTTGAGCTAAGGAGTGTCACGAGCTGTTTTATATTTCTAAAGGATCCTACTGACCACTGCATTGAGACTTTGATCATTGAGGTCCAAGGACAGAAACAAAGGGCCCATTAAGTAGTCATGGCAACAATCCAGTGAGAGATTGTAGGAGCTTAAACAAGGGTTCCAGCAGTTACAGGTGAGAGGTGGTTGGATTCTAGACATACTTTTCAAGGTTGAAATGAGAATTTTGTGAACGCATATGAAGTATAAGGAGAGAATCAAGAAAGCTGAATTTTATTTGCTTGTTTTTAAACTGAGTCCCTTGAAGAGTAGAATTGTTATTTACTGAAATGGAGAAGGCTAAGGTAGGAGTAATTTGAAGAGGAAATCAGAATTAGCATGTTTAATTTGGATGTTTCTAATATGAGGCTTCTATTCAAGCTTTCAAGAAAAAAGCCCCCAAAATTGTATCCAGTCTGTAAAATAAATATTACCATTAGTCCCATTTTGCAGATAAGGAACCAAAAGTTACATTATCTAAGATCACCAGCTATTAAGTGATGACAGCCTAGATTCTGATGATACAAACTTGACTTCTTGCTGAAAATATCATCAGCCCCTCTTCCTGGGATGGTACCTCCTGGTCTCCATTTCAATGGATGGCCTTAACCAGCTATTAGAAAAATTCTCTGCACTAAAGTGGAGTCTTGAGATAGAGCCTTTTATTTAGTGGGTACCTGAAAATTAAGCTGCTATCCTCTGCCAACTTTTTCTCTGAATGATGTGCTAAAGCAAACCAGGATGTAAAACCTTAAAGAGAAGAGGAGGATTCTGCTGTTGCAGGCAGCATAGAAAATGACCATATATTGAGCATTACATTAGTTGGTCCCACATCCTGATTCTGGGGGTTCTACAGACAAACTTGCTTTAAAATACAGTCTGTGTAACTCACTAAAGGTGATTTCCTGGGGCCAAAACTTAACTTTTCTAATTCTGTGTTGAGCAAGTAGATAATGTGTGTGACAGCAATATCTCTGTAAAATGTCTACATAGACCATGTATTTGGCTTTTTCACCCCAGAGGTTAGGCTGATTCCTGATAAGCCCAGTTGAGAGGTCCACTCTTAACTGCTTTGGTGGCCATAGAGTCTGTATGGTTTTTCTATGTTTTTGTTTATGTCTGTTCCTCACTATAGAAAGTACGCTTCCTGAGGGCAGGGGTTTGTCTGCTCTGTTTACTGTTTAGGACAGTGCCTGGCATATAGTAGGAGCTCATTGAATATCTTTTGAAAGAAGAAATGAATAATTCTCACTATAATCATCCCTGGGAGCTTGGTTCTATTTTTATCCCCATTTTACAGATGTGAAAACTGAGCCTTAGAGAAATAGAGCAAGGTAGCAGTACCCCAAGCTACTCAGTAGCAGGAGGAAGAACCCAGTCACATGTTATGAAATAAATGTCAGTCAGTTCAGTTCAGTCACTCAGTTGTGTCCAACTCTTTGTGACCCCCTGGACACCAGGCTTCCCTGTGCATCACTAACTCCCAGAGCTTACTCAAACTCATGCCCATCAAGACAGTGATGCCTTCCAACCATCTCATCCTTGGTCAACCCCTTCTCCTCCTGCCTTCAATCTTTCCCAGCATCAGGATCTTTTCAAATGAGTCAGTACTTCACATCAGGTGGCCAAAGTATTGGAGCTTCAGCTTTAGCATCAGTCTTTCTAATGAATATTCAAGACTGATTTCTTTTAGGATTGACTGGTTGGATCTCCTTGCAGTCCAAGGGACCCTTAAGGGTGTTCTCCAACACCACAGTTCAGAAATATTGATTCTTTGGAACTCAGCTTTCTTTATAGTCCAATTCTCACATCTATATATGACTACTGGAAAAATCATGGCTTTGACTAGATGGACCTTTGTTGGCAAAGTAATGTCTGTGCTTTTTAATATACTGTCTAGTTTGGTCATAGCTTTCTTCCAAGGAGCAAGCGTCTTTTAATTTCATGGCTACAGTCACCATCTGCAGTGATTTTGGAGCCCAAGTAAATAAAGTCTGTCACTGTTTCCACTGTTTTCCCATCTACTTGCCATAAAGTGAGGGACTGGATGTCATGATCTTAGTTTTCTGAATGTCGAGTTTTAAGCCAACTTTTTCACTCTCCTCTTTCACTTTCATCAAGAGGCTCTTTGATTCTTTTTCTGCTATAAGGGTGGTGTCATCTGCATATTTGAGGTTATTAATGTTTCTGCCAGCAGTCTTGATACGAGCTTGTGCTTCATCTAGCCTGGCATTTTGCATGATGTACTCTACATATATTAAATAAGTAGGGTGACATTACCCAGCCCTGATGCACTCCCTTCCCAATTTGGAACCAGTCTGTTGTTCATGTCCAGTTTTAACTGTTGCTTCTTGACCTGCATACAGATTTCTCAGGAGGCAGATCAGGTGGTCTGGTATTCCCATCTCTTAAAAAATTTTCCACAGTTTGTTGTGATCCACATAGTCAAAGGTTTTGGTGTAGTCAATAAAGCAGAAGTAGATGTTTTTGTGGAACTATCTTGTTTTTTGATGATACAACAGACATCAGCAATTTGATCTCTGATTCCTCTGCCTTTTCTAAATCCAGCTTGAACATCTGGAAATTCACGGTTCACATACTATTGAAGCCTGGCTTGGAGGATTTTGAGCATTTCTTTGCTAGCGTGTGAGATGAGTGCAGTTGTGTGGTAGTTTGAGCATTCTTTAGCATTGCCTGTCTTTGGGATGGGAATGAAAACTGACCTTTTCCAGTCCTGTGGCCACTGCTGAGTTTTCCAAATTTGCTGGCATATTGAGTGCAGCACTTCCACAGCATCATCTTTTAGGATTTCAAGTAGCTCAACTGGAATTCCATCACCTCCACTAGCTTTGTTCATAGTGATGCTTCCTAAGGCCCACTTGACTTTGCATTCCAGGATGTCAGGCTCTAGGTGAGTGATCACACCATCATGGTTATCTGGTTATAGATGTAGAGCTTAGAAAATCCATAACTGAGTAGTAGTTATCTGATTATAATAGTGGTTATAGTAGTGGTTATCTGGTTATAGGTGTAGATTTTAGAAAACCCATAACTGAGCAGTAGCAGTAGCAGAGTCTAGTAATTAAATCTTTCTGAGTTCAATGCCCAGTTCTATTTGACCTGTCTGCATCATAATTCCATCGTAAGTGGGAGATGACAGTACTAATACACCTATATTACAGAGTAAACTGTGAAGATTGAATGGTCCTTACACTCAATCAATATATAATTGAGTCAATCAATTATACAATATAAATCAATATATATTCAATATAATCAATATATGAAAATCAATATATACTCAATATATAATACAAATATACTGTAATGTAACAAGTGCTATTATGGGTATTAGGTAATAGTAATATATTTTGTTTTTTAACTTGTAACAGATATATACCTTGCTCCCATCTTTCACCTCAAACTTGATGTTTTCCACCTATGTACAAACTTTAGCAAAGTATTTGCTTTTATACATATTTAGCTAATTTCAGTGTGTCTTATATTACTCATTATGAAAATGGCTTTGGTTTAGTAAGCAGAATATGCTAAGATATGGTTAATGGGTAATTGTTTTGTACAACTTAGAAAACAGAAGAATCATAACAAAATCCTCTAGAGAGAGAGTTTGATGAAGGTGTAACCAGTACATTTTCAGGTTTTTATTTTTAAATAATAACCAGTCACTGATGCATTAATGGCTCAGAGCAGAGAATTGATTTCTCTACGGCGAGGTAGATTGTATTTCCCTGCTACATTGCCAACTCTCATCTTTGATATTAAGCTGCCTCCCTTCCATCCAATATCTGTCAATCTGGCTTTCAAGAAAGAAGCTTCAAAACAGTGTGGAAGCTTTGTCATTTTTGTGGATGTGTGATAGAAGAGTTTGTGTGTGTGCTTTATTTGGTTGGAGCCATTTACTTTTTAGCTGAGCTGAAATTTAACTTGATATGATGCCCTGTGCAGTTAAATTCCTTAGCAGACTGATGAGGCCCTTTAAGAGAAGGCTGTTGGAGTTGGTCCTTTTTCAGGTGCCCTGTGATACCTTAGGCAGAACTGCTGTTTGATCTGTGGAAATCTCCCTGTAGCTTGGAAGAACTGGATGGTCTCAGCTGAGGGGGGAATAGCATTGTTCAACTAGATTACAGTAGAACAAATCCCTGAGGAAACTTTAAAAACTCAAAAATGAAATCTTATCACTGCGTGTCCCCAACATTTTCTTTCCAAAAAAAAAAAAAAAAAACCACCCAAAATAAACAAATAACAACCTTAGCTTGATGTGCAGATGTCAGAGATTACTAGCTAGGCCTCAGTGAAAAATTATTCCATTCATTCATTCACTCACTTATTCACTTAACATTGTTTATCCTGAGTTCATTATATGTTGAGTATTTTGCTGGTGACAGAGGGGTGAGGTGGCTATAAAATTAACAAAATTTAAAAAAGCACTTTCCTTATTTTCTTTATGAAAGCTGAGATTTCAAAGCACATGTCCTCCTAAAACCTCTTTTTTCCTCTATTTAACAATCCATATTAAGCACCTTAATATGCAAAGAATTGTGCTAGGCACTGTAGCTATATGAATGTGACCCTCAAGTCTTAGTCAGGAGAAACATAGTGTATGTATTCAAAATTCCTCTCCAACAGGTTTATGATCTGTGGTAGGCAGGTTTCTAAAATGCCTTCTTTCCCCAGATGTTTAGTCCTTATCCCCAAAAATGTGAATATGGTGAGATATCGCACTCACGATTATGTTACATTTTATGGTAGAGAGTTTTTGTGGAGTAGTTAAGATTATTGATTAGTTAACTTTGGGTAAATCAAAAGAATGATTGTTTTGGTAGACCTAATCTAATCACTTTAAAAGCAAAATTCTCTTTAGCTGATAGTAGAAGAGGAAGTCAGAGAAACAGAATTTGGTGTAAGGGAGGTCACTGAGATGGAGGAGGCCACAAGGCAAGCACCTAAAATCAGCCTTGAGATGCTGAGAGGGTTACCTTGCTGACAGCCAGAAAAAATGGGGGACTTCCTTCCTACAACTCAGGGAATTGAATTCAATCAACAACATGAATGAGTTCTGAAGCAAACTCTTCCTCAGAGTCACCAGCTGACACTCGCCCTCAGCCTTGTGAAATCCTAAGCAAAAAATCCAGTTGAGTCTGCCTGGACTGCTCCTCTCTCTGAACTGTGAGATAATAAATGGGTGTTGTTTTCAGCAGCTAAGTTTGTGGTTGTTTCTACACAGCAATAAATGTGTAAATTTTCTCCTTGATTATTTTGCATTTTCAGAGATACTTTGTAGTTAAGGTATCTTAACATTTGAGTGGATGCTAAGTGATCTATGTAGTTCTTTGTGATTGATAGTAAAATTACCTCCTTATAGTTGCACAAACCCATTTACTTAGTACTTTCACATACAATGCTCTCATTTGATTTTCACAGTTTATGAGAATCATTATCCCCATGTTAAAGATGAAGATCTTAAGTGGTAAGAGAGGGATTTGAATTCAGGTGCTGGCACTTCTATTTCACTTGGGCATATAATATACATCAGAAAGTTGGTATGTATGTGCTAAGTCATGTTTGACCCTTTGTAACGCTATGGACTATAGCCTGCTAGGCTCCTCTGTCCGTCGGATCATTCCTGCAAGAATACTGGAGTGGGTTGCCATTTCCTTCTCCAGAGGACCTTCCAGACCCAGGGGCTGAACCTGAGTCTCCTGCATAGCAAAGTGGATTCTTTCTGCTGAGTCATGTGAGAAGTCCCAGAAAGTTAGTAGGTTACCTATACAGGATCTTTTTCACCTGCTTTCTCTTCATTCTTCCTAACATCATCATCATTGCTGTTACCAGTATTGAGGATGTTGTCCTCCTTCTGCTTATTACTATATATTCATTAACTAAACAATGGCAGTTAAAACAAAAATTTTTTAAAATTTTAAAGTAAAACATTTATTGAATATCTATTATGTATCTATTTATTAAATATCTATTATATATCTATGATAATAGATAATATCTATCGTATCTATTATGACACTTGCTGTCCAACATGGTACAGAATGATGAGTGTCCTTTTATTTATATACCTGATACTGAGTCTGAGAAGTAGTCATCAAGGGGATGCATTTCTGATGCATGTAGAATATATACAAAGTAGAAACGGACTTCTTTTTCTACAGCTAGCTTACAAAATAAGACAATCCAGCAATCTTTTCTCTGCCTCTCTGGGAAAAATTTTTCCAGTTTTATTGAGATATTATTGATGTACAGCATTATATATATAATATTGTATTACTATATAATTACTATATACAGAAAACAACTGTATAATATATTTATTAGAATTATTTTTTATATATGTAAAACAATTATAACATAGTTAAATTTTTTTGTTGTGATGAGAAATTATAACACAGTTACAATTCCACCACTGACCCTCAATGTGAAAAGAACTTCTAAGATCTGTTCTCTTAACAACTTTCAACTATACAATGCAATGTCGTCAACTATTATCATAGTCACTATGCTGTACGTTAGAACTTATTTATTGTATAACTGGAAATTTGTTTCTTTTTGTCACCTTCATCTATTTATCATTCTCTCATATCCTCTCCTTCCCCCAGCCTCTGACAACTACCAATTTGTTCTCTGTTTCTATGAAATCAGGTGTTTTAGATTATGGATATAAACGAGATCATACAACATTTGTCTTTCTCCATCTAGCTCATTTCGCTCAGCATAACTCCTTCAAGGTACATCCATGTTGTCACTAAAGTCAGGATTTTCTTCTTTTTATGGCTAAATCATACTATTATTTATAATAATGAAATAATTATATTTCATTTAATTTATAATCATACACATGATTAATTTATATAATCATATAATTTATTTATCATATAAATAATATTCCATATTATTTAAAACAATTAATAATATTTCATTGTGTGTGTGTGATATTGAGTATATAAACACATTTTCTTTATCCAGTCATCCATTAACGGACACTTAGTTTGTTTTCATGTCTCAGCTATTGGGAATAGTGCTGCAATAAACATGGGGATACAGATAGCCTGTGGATATGCAAAATTTTTCAATTTCTGTATGACTTTGTTCTTTCTCTGCAAAAATGTTTTTTTTGGGGCTTCCCAGGTGGCCCTAGTGGTAAAAAATATCTGCCTGCCAAAGCAGGAGATGTAAGAGACGTGGGTTTAATCCATGGGTTAGGAAGATCCCCTGGAGAAGGAAATGGCAACCCACTCCAGTATTCTTACCTGGAGAATTCCACAGAGGAGCCTGGTGGGCTACAGTCCACGGGGTTGCAAAGAGTTGGACATGACTGAAGCAACTTAGCATGCACATTCTTATTTCCAGGTTTTTCTTTCATAAAAATGTCAGGGCATTTTCATTTGTTCATTTGCTGGAGAGACTGGAATTTGGGAGAGCATAAGGTGAATTTCCAAGTTGTAATCCTACCAGTTTGCTAAACCAGTAACCCATCCCTCCCAGCCTTCCTTCCATCTCACCAACCCCCTGAGGATGGTGGGGCAGAGAGCAGGCCTTGGGAGGGCAACAAAACCTGTACTCACTCGCTCACACAAGACTGCCTTGTGTCCATTTGAATCAACCCAGCTCCCTAGGGAGCCTCTCTGATCATGACCAAAGGCCGAATGGCTCTCAATCTAGGGCAGAACACCTGCTCAGTGCAGTTCAGTCGCTCAGTCCTGTCCTACTCGTTGTGACCCCCTGGACTGCAGCATGCCAGGCTTCCCTGTCCATTACCAGCTCCTGGAGCCTGCTCAAACTCATGTCCATCAAGTCGGTGGTGCCATCCAACCATCTCATCCTCTGTCATAGGGTAGTAGACGTTATATTGCATAACCAACCAAAGGACACGAATTAGAGCAAACTCTGGGAGATAGTGAAGGACAGAGGAGCCTGGCATCCTGCAGACCGTGGGGTGGCAAAGAGTCATACACGACTTAGCGACTGAACAACAGCAAAGTGAAGGCACTGTGCAGCCACACAGAACTGACTTCAAGATGAGGCCCAACACCTACTACCTTATGCTCTAGTTCCCCATTGTATTTTTCTCTTCCTTTTTAATTTTTTTTTTCCTTTGAGGGTAATTTTTGGGTAGGAAGAAGTAAAGTCCCATAGTAAATTAAATTTGAAATCTGGTTTGAGAAGCTATCCAGCTATATTTGTTATCATCTAATCAAAGAATTTGAGGCTAGCTGGACCTAACCAGTCTTTCAGTGTCTGTTGTAATCTGCCCATATATCTACTATTTTCATGGGAATGAGATTATGTGGGGGAGCCCCCTGCCCCAAAGAACATTTGGGGCATAGCCCACACTCAAAGATCTCTGTTGGCAGTTAATGGGATGGCTTAGAAAGGACATGTTTTGACCAGGGTTAGTTCTGGAAGGCCCCTTTAGGAGGGGCTTATGGGCTGCAATCTGTTGGGACTCATCTTGAAGTCAGTGCTGTGTGGCCTGCCCACTGCCTTCACTTTGTTGTTGTTCAGTCCCTAAGTAGTGTCTGACTTTTTGTGACCCCATGGACTGCAGCATGCCAGGCTCCTCTGCCCTCCACCATCTCCCTGAGTTTACTCTAATTCATGTACATTGAGTTGGTGATGCAATATAATCATCTCATCCTCTGCCACCCTCTTCTCCTTTGCCTTCAATATTTCCTGGTATTTGGGTCTTTTCCAGTGAGCTGGCTCTTTGCATCAGCTGGCCAAAGTATTGGAGCCTCAGCTTCAGCATCAGTCCTTTAAATGAATATTCAATGTAGATTTCCTTCAGAATCAACTGGTTTGATCTCCTGCAGCCCAAGAGACTCTCAAGAGTCTTTGCAGCATCACAATTCTAAAGTCTTCAGTTCAGTTCAGTTCAGTCGCTCAGTTGTGTCTGACTCTTTGAGATCCATGGAGTGCAGAACACCAGGCCTCCCTGTTCATCACCAGCTCTCGGAATTTATTCAAACTCATGTCCATTGAGTAGGTGATGCCATCCAACTAACTCATCCTCTGTTGTCCCCTTCTCCTCCTGCCTTCTATCTTTCCCAGTATCAGGGTCTTTTCCAAAGAGTCAGTTCTTCATATCAGGTGGCCAAATTATTGGAGTTTCAGCTTCATCTTCAGTCCTTCCAAAGAATATTCAAGACTGATCTCCTTTAGGATGGACTGGTTGGATCTCCTTGCAGTCCAAGGGACTCTCAAGAATCTTCTCCAACACCACAGTTCAAAAGCATCAATTCTTCGGTGCTCAGCTTTCTTTATAGCCCAACTCTCACATCCATACATGACCACTGGAAAAACCATAGCTTTGACTATACAGACCTTTGTTGACAAAGTAATGTCTGCTTTTTAATAAGCTGTCTAGGTTGGTTATAGCTTTTCTTCCAACGAGCAAGTGTCTTTTAATTTCATGGCTGCAATCACCACCTGCAGTGATTTGGGAGCCCAAGAAAGTAAGTTCTGTCACTGTTTCCCCATTTATTTGCCATAATGTGATGGGACTGGATGCCATGATTTTAATTTTCTGAATGTTGAATTTTCAGCCAACTTTTTCATTCTCCTCTTTCACTTTCATCAAGAAGCCCTTTACTTCTTCTTCACTTTCTGCCATAAGGGTAGTGTCATCTGCACACTATTGATATTTCTCCTGGCAATCTTTATTCCAGCTTGTGCTTCATCTAGCCCAGCGTTTCTCATGATGTACTCTAAATATAAGTTAAATAAGCAGGGTGACAATATACAACCTTGATGTACTCCTTTCCTGATTTGGAAGCTGTCTGTTGTTCTATGTCCAGTTCTAAATGTTGCTTCTTGACCTGCATACAGATTTCTCAGGAGGCAGGTCAGGTGGTTTGGTATTCCCATCTCTTGAAGAATTTTCCACAGTTTATTGTATTCCACACAGTCAAAGGTTTTAGTGTAGTCAATAAAGCAGAAGTAGATGTTTTTCTGGAACTATCTTGCTTTTTTGATGATACAATGGATGTTGGCAATTCTATCTCTGGTTTGTCTTTTTTAAATCCAGCTTGAACATCTGGAAGTTCATGGTTCATGTACTTTTGAAGCCTGGCTTGGAGGATTTTGACCATTACTTTGCTAGCATGTGAGATGAGTGCAATTGTGCAGTAGTTTGAGCATTCTTTGGCATTGCCTTTCTTTGGGATTGGAATGAAAACTGACCTTTTCCAGTCCTGTGGCCACTGCTGAATTTTCCAAATTTGCTGGCATATTGAGTGCAGCACTTTCACTGCATCATCTTTTAAGATTTGAAACAGCTCAACTGGAATTCCTTTACCTGCACTAGTTTGTTCACAGTGATGCTTCCTAAGGCCCACTTGACTTCAAATTCCAGAATGTCTGGCTCTAGTTGAGTGATCACACCATTGTGGTTATCCAGGTTATGAAGATCTTTTTTGTATAGTTCTTCTGTGTATTCTTGCCACTTCTTCTTAATATCTCCTGCTTCTCTTAGGTCCATACAATTTCTGTCCTTTATTGTGCCCATGTTTGCATGAAAAGTTCCCTTAGTGTATCTAATTTTCTTGAAGAGATCTCTAGTCTTTCCCATTCTATTATTTTCCTCTATTTGTTTGCACCAATCACTGAGGAAGTCTTCACTTAGATTACAGCAGTGTCTGGGGCAGGTGAGGGTAATTGTCCCCCTGGTCTCATGCTCAGCCCTCACCTGTCTTATTGCTTGTGAGTCGGAGGAGACTATTCCTATGTGCCTCTCTTGCAGCTGCTCCTTTGGGTCAGATGGAAGGGACCTGGGGGCAGTAACCCATATTGTGTCTGGGCGATCAGTAAAACAAGGCCCTATCCAGCAGACTCCCAGTTACTGGAGGGATTGCTGAATAAACAAGGAGCAGGAACCCAAGAACTCTCAGTGTTAGCTGTGCATGTGATAAGAGGGGGAAAAAAAAAGACAAAATTCTCCTTTCCCCTTAAAAAATCCATTATGTCTACTTCTCTTCTATTAAGAACAGATTAAAAAAAAAAAATAAAACCAACTCAAAGTCCCATCTGGTCTGTGTCAACATTAGAAATGGTACATTGTGTTTCATCACAGGCAGGTTTGCCGTGGCAGTGAGAGATGCATTTTTGGAACGTGCTTGAAAATCCAGAGTAACTGAAAACAGATCTTGACCCTTCAGGACCTTTCCTGCTCCCTGTGTTTGGGTTTTGCCAGCAATGATGTTTTTAACTGATTTGTTTGCTGATGAGAACCCTGGAAAAATAAGCAGATAAAGGCAGCTGTATAGGCACACAGGTAAGAAGATCCCCATGGCCATCAGTATAGCGTGGTAGTTTTCCTGCTTGAATCTGTTCTCTGAGTTCACAGCAGCAGTCTTGCTAGGCCTGCAATGTCAAGGGTTCACATTTAAGGGATGCTATTTAAATCTCGTCACGAGGTACACGTGTCTCCCTTCTAGAGCCTCCCTGGAGCCTCCCTTCTGTCCTTCCTTTTCTCCTTCCTGGGATCCCCTCTGCTGGTCTACTGATAAACACAGGTAGGCTGGCTCCTAATTTCTTGGCTTCCAGACCAGAAGAGGAAAAGGCAGAGAAAGCCGTCTGTTGTGACTCTCCTCTTGCTGCTTTCCCTTCCTGCCCTGACCATTTTGCCCAGTGTCGACTCCATGCCCCCCTGAGGATGGAACACTTTGTTAGGTTCTGATGAAAAGGAAATGGCTGGCATCCCACGCATAGCCTTCAACACTTGTTCCTTTCTGTGCAACAAGTGCTCTCACACTGATGAGGGAAATCCTGAAAAATAATGCCAGCCTCTTCTCCAACTAGAGGTAGTGCCAAAAGTCCCAGAGGAGCCTCTGTTCAAAGGAGAGTCATAAACTCACTCCTTCAGTTGCATCGATTTAGAATGAATAGGCATTCAGGAGGAGAAGTGATGATTGGACACTTTGACCAAGGTTATCCCTTCTCAATGCTGAGATCCCTGGCAGGGAATACTGATCCCTCAGGAAAAGAGGGCTAGTTTATATTAATAGTCCAAGGACAAAAAGGACAAGAAAATTTACAGCTAAGAAGGTGGCTCAGGTGGTGGTCTAGCAGAAAGCCCAGTGATGATAGTGATGGAGAAAATAAAGATCCTCAGGGCTTCCCTGGGGGCTCAGTGGTAAAGAATCCACCTGCCAGTGCAGGAGACATAGGTTCTTAGTTGGGATCCCTTTAATCCCCATAGAGACCCATCTCAATAAACTGGGTATTGTCTCGGCCTTGAGAACTATGCTTGCTCTCTGATGGCCTGCTGCGTAAGTCTCCTAGAATTGAAGGAATGCAGCAATAGCAGGTCAGTACATTCTTCAGTTGACCACTGGTGTTTTGAACCAATCCTCACAAAAAGGTCTTTGAAGGATGTCTTTGGTCAGACATTCCATACCTTCTCCCTTTTCTGTCAGAAATATCTCAGAATATACATTCCCCATGTGTTAAGGATAAGACAGATGAGACTGCAATTACAAAAAGCTAAAGATGGAGTTTTAGTCCTAAAATAATTCTTAAAATTCAGCTATAAATCTCACATGGATGATCAGAGACATCCCTGATCTGGAAAGAACCCCCGTGCCTCAGAGCAACTAAGCCCAGGCGCCACAGCAATTGAACACGTGCTCTGGAGCCTGGGAACCACACCTACTGAGCCCATGGGCCACAGCTACTGCAACCCGTGTGCCCGAGAGCCTGTGCGCCTTAACAAGAGAAGCTGTTACAATTAGAAGCCCGCCCACTGCAACTAGAGAGTAGCCTCCAGCCTCCATAGCTAGAGAAAAGCCCCCGCAGCAATGAAGACCCACCACGGCAAAAAAATAAATAAATAAAAATTAAAAAGAAAAGGAGAGACAGAACTATTGTGGCATCATGCAGAAAGACGTGGTCTTAAAATACAATTCCTCAAAAGAAGTAGCCCAGGTGGGTGGCTGAGGTCATAAGTGGATAGGGGTAGAGGTGAGACGATTTTGGCAAATTGTGGACCAGGCACAATGGACGAGCTTTGGGATCTAGTGGCCAAGCTTATCATCCAACACGAGGGTTCTCTTGTCAGTGACTTCTATCAGCAAGGTCTTCTTAGTAACCGTGACATGCATCATAACACGTTATATAAGACCAGTCTGATAATGGCACGATGTGGCAGCAAGAAGAAATGATAATTGACAGATTAGACTTGATTTCTCTCTCCTCTTGCTATTTAGAAGCAGAATCAACTACCTCCTCTTTTCTAGGTGGAATGAACATGATGATGTATTTCTATAGCAATTGTTGGGAAGGTTTCAAGTCTTAGCCTTTCTTGTTAGTAAGTTAGGTGGGTATTCTGGTGATTACTTTTTTTAAAAAAATGAAAGAACTATAGCCATATTTGGAAGTCACATTGTTGAAGGAGGAATATTTTATAATTTCACCTCATATACTCTCAGCTTGATTGTAAGATTTATAGCTGAATTTTAAGAGTTATTTTAGGACTAAAACTCCATCTTTAGCTTTTTGTAATTGCAATCTCATCTGTCTTATCCTTAACACATGGGGAATGTGTATTCTGAGATATTTCTGACAGCAAAGGGAGAAGGTGTGGAATGTCTGACCAAAGACATCCTTCAAAGACCTTTTTGTGAGGATTGGTTCAAAACACCAGTGGTCAACTGAAGAATGTACTGACCTGCTATTGCTGCATTCCTTCAATTCTAGGAGACTTACGCAGCAGGCCATCAGAGAGCAAGCATAGTTCTCAAGGCAGATAATACCCAGTTTATTGAGATGGGTCTCTATGGGGATTAAAGGGATCCCAACTAAGTTTGTGTTGGTGAAAGTGCTTGAGCTTGAGGTTATCTTAAATCAGGCCAGCACTGCTGACACCGGTGGAATGGAATGCTTCTTGGTGCCTCTTCAACGGCAGTGAGTGGAGGAGGGTCGGGGTTGGAGAGGGCATGAGAGTGAACAGTCCTCACTTGAGCGTTTGATTGATGGATTCTCCATTCTCAATTTGGAGTGAAAGTGATGGGCTTGAAGTGGTTTGGAAAATGTTTTCTCTGGACTGCAATTATTGATTCTTCAGGAGAAAAATAATGTATTTTTCTTCTTTTCACTCTCTACCAGTAAGTAGTAATATTTATGCAAAGAATGAAAGAATATTGATATGCACTCAGAAAGCCTGAATTTTAGTCCAGAGTCCACCATTTTTAATCACTTCTGTGTCATTGCTACACTTGTGAATCTAATATTTTTTTTTTATCTTCCTGAATTGTGACAATTCTATCAATTGGGAAGGGAAACAAAATTAGTTTCCCAAACTAATTTATGCACTCTATAAGGAGGATGATGTGTCTGTATCTTATTTAGCTCAGGAGCTCACTGTATAGCAAAAAGCTTGTTTGTTATACCTTATAAATGAGAACATGGGCTCTGGAGCGAGAGTTCTTGGTTTTACATCTTGGCTCCTTCATTTTCTAGCTGTGTGACCTCAGGCAAATTGCTTAACTTCTCTGTGGCTTAGAATAAAGATCACGGTCTCACCAACTTCACAAAATTGTGAGAGAATTAAGTGACAAATACATTTCAAGTGTTTGGAACTGGAATATATACTCGGCAAATATTAACTACCACTTTCCTTATTACCATTGTATCATTTTTTTTTAAAGCTTAAGTATAGTTGATTTATAATATTATGTTAGTTTCAGGTATATGATATAGTGATTCAGTATTTTTCAATAGTTGAATCAATATTGGATTTGAAAATATATTCAATATTTTCAATATAATTCAATAGGTTATACTCCATTTAAAGTTTTAAAGTAATGGTTATGTTTCCTTTTGCCTATTATTATCATTGTTGATAATATGTATTTGTCAGTGAAAACAACAGTCCACCTCAGTGAACCTGTTTTCTTATCTATGATCTGAGGGCTATGATACAGTAATAACAGTAACACCCTGAAGAGCTGTAGTGAGGATCAAATGAAGCAACAGCTAACAGTCAAAATCTCTTTTCGAATACTGTATTTTGAAACTCTCTGGTACCATTATTTATAATATTAACTGTAGCACAGAGAGGAGAAATGATTTTCACAAAATTCTGCAGTGTGAGTGATGCAGACAGAGCTGGAATATTCTTGGAACTTCCTTCTGTTCCCAGAGTGCACTGCTTAGCTGTGGTGCACATAGCCAAAGCCTCTGGGATTACTGAGCCTTTTTCAGTATTTACATTAAGATACAGCCACAGATCTTTCAGCAAAGGATTATGTTTTAATCGAAGCTACCCTGGCTTTACTGTGCTCATCCTCACTGTCCTTGCACAAAGGTCTGACAACTCTGCCTTGGTTTCTGAGATGCTTGATATCAACAGTCAACTCTTTAAGTGAAGCTGGATGCCCTATGGATAAATTGTAGTTGGTACTATTGAGTATCCAGAAGAGGTAGAAAAGGGCTCAAACGAGGAATCGGAACACATGGGATGATGGGGTACTATTTATCACTCATAAATCATGGTGCCCCAGACAAGCCCTGTTGGTTATTTGGGATACAGTTTTCATATCTACAAATGAAAAGCTATCAGATTATTTCTGAGATTCCTGCAGAGTAAATGTCGTTTGAATCACAAGTCCCGTGTTTTGTCTTTCTCCTGCACTATGACCTTGGGCAAGTCTCAATCTCTCTTCCATCTATAGTGTCCTCATTTGCGCAGGACTTTTCCCTGAAACAGACAATCTTTTTGCTGCTGGTATGTCAGTCACTGTATCAGGCAATGAAAATGTGCATATATACAAAAACAGGTGTACACACACTGGGCTTCCCTGGTGGCCAACGGTAAAGAACCTGACTGCCAATGTAGGAGATGCATGTTCAATCCCTGGGCTGGGAAGATCCCCTGGAGAAGGAAATGGAAAACTGCTCCAGTATTTTTGCCTGGTAAATCCCATGGTCAGAGAAGCCTGGTGGGCTACAGTCCACGGGGTTGGAAAAGAGTCAGACATGACTTAGTGACTAAACAGTAACATACATACATTAATGCATGCTGATGCCTATTTTATACAAAGAATTAAGTCAGTTCTTTGGGTACATTATTCAGTGTGACCTTTATAATAAGTTTATGAGAATGACATTTCTGTCCTTATTTTACAGATGAGGCAACTGAGTCTAAGACAGAGTAACTAACTTGCCCAAATGGCAACCTTAGTATAGCTAGGGATTGAACCTAATCAATCTGACTCCACCCGACCATGAGGTTACATAGTCACCTATCAAACATAAAGGAAGTATCCTCTCTTCCCTAGGCTAACCTCACTTCTTTTCAACTAGTGGACATTTAGGGAATTTTGACTCATTGGGTGCCTAGACTTTAGCCCGAAATGTAACACAAGAGTTAGCTGGATTCATGGCAAGTTGCAAGGCTATTCCTGTTCATTGAGAATTCTACCTCTGAACCCAGCAGCATCCTGAAGCATTCTGCCCTTTTCTTTGTTAGGATTTTAAGCAATTGGCATGAATGAAGTTGTGAACTGGAAAAATTCTCTGTGACATGAATTTGGAAGGGTTGGCAGATCTACCAAATGAGAGACTAAAAATGAGAACAGATATGACCTGCTAAGAACTTTATATGCATTATTACATTTTAAACTCAATTTTCAGCAGGACTATTATTATCTCCATTTTATGCACAAGGCGACCCAAGCTTAGCATAGAGACCATCCAAAGATGACACAGCCTGTGAACTGACCTTTTTTCCAAAATAAATTTTATAGTCAAAACCCCCACAAAAACCACAAAAACCCAAACCTTGCAAAGCTGGCACACAGCATTCTTGTCATACTTACCTCATCTATCCTATTGTCAACATCTTAAATTATGGTGATATGCTTACCAAACTAAGAAACTGGCATCAATACACTATTATTAATTAGACTCTAGCCTTTATCTTGATTTTACTATTTTTTTTCACATTACTGTCCGTTAATGTCTAGGGCTGCTACAACAAAGTACCACAAACTGGGTAACTTAAAACAACAGAAATTTATTCTCTCACAGTTCTGGAGCTTAGACGTCCAAAATCAAGGTGGTCAGAGGGCCATGCTCTCTCCAGAGCTTCTAGGGAAGAGTCCTCCTTTGCCTCTTCTAGCAGTTTCTGGTAATCTGTGGAGTTCTTTTGTGCTACAGTGTGATGTTTGTGTCTTCTATGAATTCATAAGTTGAGATCCTAATGCCCAGTGGAGATGGGGTCTTTCAGAGGTGATTAGGTCATGGGGACTCTACCCTCATCAATGAATGAAATTGATGACCTTATAAGAGAGGTCCAAGAGAGCTCTCTCACTCTTTCTGCCATGTGAAGATGTAACAAGAATTCTAAGAACCAGAAAAGAGCCCTTACCTGACCATCCTGACACTTTGGTCTTGAATTTCCAGCCTCCTGAAGTGTGAAAAATAAATTCCTGTTGTTTAAAAACCACTAATCTGTGCAATTTTACTATAGCAAAATTGCTATAGCCTGAATAGGCTAAGACACTTGGCTTGTAGTTGCATCATTCCAATCTCCACCTTCAACTTCACATGGGCTCCTCTCCTTGTGTCTGTGTCTCTGTGTACAAATTTCCCTCTTTTTATAAGAACACCAGGCATACAAGTTTTATGGCTCAATCGAATCAAGTATGATCTCAACTTAACTTGATTATATCTCCTTGTTGTTCAGATGCTAAGTCTTGTCCGACTCTTTGCAACCCCAGGCACACCAGGCTCCTCTGTCTGCCACTATTTCCTGGAGTTTGCTCAAATTCATGTCCATCGAATCAGTGATGCAATCTAGCCATCTCAAGTTCTGCTACCCTCTTCTTCTATTGCCTTCAATTTTTTCCAGCATCAGGGTTTTTTTCCAATAAGTTGGCTCTTCACATCAAACAGCCAAAGTATTGGAGCTTCAGCAACAGTCCTTCTAATGAATATTCAGGGTGATTTCCCTTAGAGTTGATTGGTTTGATCTCCTTGCAGTTCAAGAGACTCTCAAATCTTCTCCAAGACCACAATTTGAAAGCGTCAGTTCTTCAGCACTCAAACTTCTTTATGGTCCAACTCTTACATCCATACATGACTCCTGGAAAAACCACAGCTTTGACTAGATGGAACTTTGTTGGCAAAGTGATGTCTCTGTTTTTTAATATGCTCTCTAGGTTTGTCATAACTTACCATCTAAGGAGAAAACGTCTTTTTAATTTCATGGCTGTGTCACCATCTGCAGTGATTTTGGAGCCCAAGAAAAGAAAATCTGTCACTGCTTCCACTTTTCCCCCTTCTATTTGCTGTGAAGTGATGGGACCTGATGCCACAATGTTAGTTTTTTTAATGTTGGGTTTCAAGTCAGTTTTTTCACTATCCTCTTTCACCCTCATCAAGAGGCTCTTTATGGGACTAGTGGTTGATAATCCGTGCTTCCATTGCCCAAGGCACTGGTTTGATTCCTGGTTGGGGAACTAAGACCCCACATGCCTCATGATGAGGCCAAAAAGAAAAACAAAGTCTTTGGGAGTGGGACATCCATGGTGGTTCAGTGACTAAGACTCCAGGGCCTGAGTTCAATCCCTGGTCAGGCAACTAGATGCCACATGTGGCAACTTAAGATCCCAAGTGCTGCAACTAAGACCTGGTACATATGATAGGCTCTTTAGTTCCTCTTCACTTTCTGCCATTAGAATGCTATCATCTGCTTATCTGAGGTTGTCATTTCTCCCAGCAGTCTTGATTCCAACTTGTGGTTCATCTAGCCTCAAATTTCGCATGCTGTATTCCGCATAAAAGTTAAATAAACAGGATGACAATATACAGCCTTGTTGTACTCCTTTCCTAATTTTGAGCCAGTCAGTTGTTCCATGTATGATTCTAATTGTTTCATGACCAGCATACACGTTTCTTAGGAAACAGGTAAGATGGTCTGGTACTCCCATCTCTAATTTGTTGTGATCCACCCAGTCAAAGACTTTAGCATAGTCAGTGAAACATAAGTTGATGTTTTTCTTATATTCCCTTGTTTTTTCCATGATGCAATGAATGTTTCAATTTGATCTCCTGTTCCTCTGCCTCTTTGAAACCCAGCTTGCATATCTGGAAAGTCTCAGTTCACGTACTACTGATGCCTAGCTCAAAAGATATTAAGCATAACCTTACTAGCATATGAAATGAATGCAGTTGTGTGGTAGTTTGAACACTGGAATGAAAACTGACCTTTTCCAGTCCTGTGGCCACTGCTGAATTTTCCAAATTTGCTGACATATTGAGTGCAGCACTTTAACAGCATCATCTTTTAGGATTTTAAATAGCTCCACTGAAATTCTCTTACCTTCACTAGCTTTGTTCATAGTAATGCTTCACAAAGTTCACTTGACTTCACACTCCAGGATGTCCAGCTCTATGTGAGTGACCACACCATCATGATTATCTGGGTCATTAAGATCTTTTCTGTATAGTTCTTTGTGTAATTTTGTCGCCTCTTCTTAATCTCTTCTGCTTTTGTTAAATTCCTACTATTTCTGTCCTTTATAGTGCCCATCTTTGCATGAAATGTTCCCTTTGTATCTCCAATTTTCTTGAAGAGATCTCTAGTTAGATTGTCTGGGTTTGTCTGATGCTTTTTCTCATGATTAGTGTGGGCTTATAGAATTTGGGGAGAGAATACTATGGAAGTCACATGCCCTTGTGAATTGGCCTTTAAAGTCCAGAGCTCAGGTTTCAGTTATAAAACATATAATTAGGCATTTCTCTAAAGAAGACATACAGATGACTAACAAACACATGAAAAGATGCTCAACATCACTCATTATCAGAGAAATGAAAATCAAAACCACAATGAGGTACCATCTCATGCCAGTCAGAATGACTGCTATCCAAAAGTCTACAAGCAATAAATACTGGAGAGGGTGTGGAGAAATCCCTCTTATACTGTTGGTGGGAATGCAAACTAGTACAGCCACTATGGAGAACAGTGTGGAGATTCCTTAAAAAACTGGACAGAACTGCCACGTGACCCAGCAATCCCACTGCTGGGCATACACACCGAGGAAACCAGAATTGATAGAGACACGTGTACCCCAATGTTCATCGCAGCACTGTTTAAATAGCCAGGACATGGAAGCAACCTATGTGTCCATAGGCAGACAAATGCATAAGAAAGCTGCAGTACATATACACAATGGAATATTACTAAGCCTTTAAAAAGAATACATCTGAATTAGTTCTAATGAGGTGGATGAAACTGAAGCCTATTATACAGAGTGAAGTAAGCCAAAAAGATAAACACCAATACAGTATACTAACACATATATATGGAATTTAGAAAGATGGTAACGATAACCCTATATGTGAGGCAGCAAAAGGGACACATATGTATAGAACAGTCTTTTGGACTCTGTGGGAGAAGGCGAGGGTGGGATGATTTGAGAGAATAGCATTGAAACCTGTATAATCATATGTGAAATGGATCGCCAGTCCAGGTTCAATGCATAAGACAGGGTGCTCAGGGCTGGTGCACTGGGATGATCCAGAGGGATGGGATGGGGAGGGAGGAGGGAGGGGGGGTTCAGGATGGGGAACACATGTACCCCTATGGCTGATTCATGTCAAAGTATTGCAAAAACCACTACAATATTGCAAATTAACCTCTGATTAAAATAAATAAATTAAAAAATTAATAAATAAAATGAAAAATAAAATTAATATGACTGTCAACAACAACAAAAAAGACAAAACATTTCTTAGAATCAGCTGTACTGTTGGCTTACTCTTTTCCCTTTCTTTGGGGGTCTTGCATTGCCTTGGACGTATAACTAGAGGCCAGTAAATTCCTGATAAATTGAATGATGCAGGATCTGCTGTTGCGTGCAGCCCCAACTCCATTACCTTTCCCCAGATGTGGAACTGCTACCTCCCCTCTCTCGTATACGTGACAAACCTATGCACATTGCTAATGTTAATTTACATTTTTTGAGATCCTCTAATACATCAGTGATCACTGAAGACATGGAGTTCGACATGACCCCTTCCTGGGAGACTTGAAAATGCAAATGACAGGAAAGTAGAGGTCACTTGCAAGAGCTGAGTTGTGTATAAATATTCCTCAGCTTCTCAGGGCCCAGATGAATTGACAAGTGGGAAAATTAGAACTTGCTCTTCTCTTGAAAAGGTGGATTATGTGGATTCAAATCCTCTCTTAAATATTAATGATAACCAAACAAATCTCTCTTATTAAACATACCTCAGACTTCACTTCAATTTAGTAGTAAGGAAAAGTAGATATAAATTAGTGGATTAAAATTTTGGAATTCTAGCCTTGCCTTGAAGTTTTTTGCTTGCTTATGTATCTATTTACTCATATATTAATTTATTTATCTTGGGAGTGGGCAGGCTGATGCACAATGGAGTGGCTAGAAAGAGTACATCACTTTGAATCAGCAGAACTTTTTATAAGTCCCAGGTCTCTTATATTACAAGCTGTACCTAAAGCTAAGACCCAGCTTCCCCAGCTCTAATGTCAGGATGACACATCCCGCTGTAGCACTGCTTTCAACGATTCAGCATTTACTCTCCCATGTTTAGAGACAGTCCCTTAACTCCTTTCAGGGCACTACCCACCCCTGTTGGATGCAGTCTTCTTCCAAATGTCCCAGATTCCCTGCACCAAAGAGTGGACACATGCCTTGGTTGGACTTCCTGTCCTGGGAAGTGCTATAAGAGAAGTGACTGTGGTGAATTCATTCCAGAAGAGGCATCAGGAAGAGGCTCTCCACTGGTTCCCGATACCCGACCCCTGGGAATGACTAACTTCCATTTATTTTTTTCACAAGCCAGGTTCTTCCTCTTTCCCTTGCATTCTGTGAGACTCCTCCTGTTTCCCCCTGATATATATATTCTGTCTTCTTGTAGGAGACACAGTTAGTCTCTGTTGCCTGTGGCCAAGAGCCCTGATGCATATCTCTTTAACTTTCTCAGAGCTCTGCCACACTCTCGGGGCTGTTCCTCCCTCAACTTCCATATTAGTTTATCCATTCCTGAGAGCTTACATAGCTCCTTCCCTTATGTTCCCAATATTTTTGTATTACCCTTGTCTAGCCATGAAATAGACAATCCAGCACACCGGTTGTTATGGGGTAGATTGTGTTACCCCCAATTCATATGTTGTAGTCCTAATGCCCACTACCTCTTTAAAGAAGTGACTAAGATAAAATGAGGGCATTCAAGTTGGCATTAATCCAGTATGTCTGATGTTCTTAGAAGAAAAGGAAATTAGGACATACACAAACACACACACACACGGAGACACACACACACACCCCCCAAGACCACGTGAGGACCCAGAAGACAATCATCTCCAAGACTAGGAAAGAGGCCTTAGAAGCCAACTTTGTCAACACCTTGATCTTGGACTTCTAGCTTCCAGAACTGAGAGGAAATAAATTTCTATTGCTTACGCCACCCAATCTGTGGTACTTTTTTAAAGCAGCTCTGGTAAATAAATGCAGTGGTCAAAGATAGAGACTCTGGGGTGAGCCCACCTAGATTCACATCTATGCACAACCATGGACAGGTTACTTTACCCTGTTGTGCTAGCATTTTTCAGTGGTGAAGAGGGCACAGAGAGGGCAGGGAGGAAGACAGCAGAAGATGTGCTTGGTCACTTGGGTAAGTCTCAAGAGGAAATGAGAGAAAAGGACCAGTATGTAGTTTCCCTTTCCATATGGCTGCTCTTCTCAAGTCACCTTTCTTCCCCTCCACGTGCTTTGCTAGTGGAGTTTCCGCCATACAGGAGGAGCTGTCAGGGATGAGAAAGAGGCTCCCCTCCTAACAAGATAATGGTGAAAAATAAAAGAAAAGCAGTTAAGAGCAGAAAGGCGTTGCATTCATATGCTTTGAGGGAGTCACCTAACCTTCCTAATTGTGTTTCCTAATCTCTAAAATGGTGATAATGACCCCTGCATCTTACAGCCCAGTGGCAAGCAACTCAGGGCAGAAAAAAACCTTCTCTAGGGGCTATAAATTCCTTAAAGGCAGGCACTCTGCTTATATTATTCATCTTTTTATTACCACTTTACAATTCAAGGCTGGATACATGGTAGGCATTCTGTTTATATTTGTGGATGACTAAGAAGTGGCTGTTGTTACTGAAGGAGAGAGTACACAGATGGACGACTGCTCAGAGCTGGGGTTGCTGTCTCTGGGTTTTATGTGCCAGCCCCAGGCTAGTGCAGGCGATGACAGAATAGGATTTAAGGGTCAGGATGGAGCATACACTAAAAACAGTGATAGAGAATACATATAGTTTTCTAAACCTGGAGTTTTCTGCTTGAATGTTCATGTCTGGAGTAGGTGAGAATTCCTAAACCAATTACAGTGAATTAGTTGTAAATGAGGAAGTATGTTCATTGGGTTGGAGTGGAGGGAGCACTATTGAAGTTACCTCTCTACTTTATCTCCCCCACAAATCCCCTAACAGATACACACACACACAGAGCAGCCCATCCATACATTACAGCAGACATGAAGACATAAATATGGATAATTTCTCTGCTGAAATTTACTCATTGCCTCCCTTTTCCTATGGGGTAAAACTCAAATCCTCATTCTCATATTTAAAACCTTTGCATCAGGCTCCCTGCCCACTTGTTTATCCCATTTCCTCCCTCCTGCCTTGCATCCCAGAATCAGAACACTATTTGCTCAGCCTCCACATATTTGCACATGATTCGCCTTCTGCCTGGATTTGTCTTTTTCCACATGTCTTTGCCTGGCAGACTCTCCTTTCCACCCTCAGCTCCAGCATCTCCTCCTTACGTGCAGACCATGTTGGTCCCCTCCATCAAAGCTCTTTGCATCACTTGTTTCTATGTTCAGCTCCCACCCTGAGCCTGGGGCTCCACCAGAGCAGTGTCTGCCATCTTGATCTTTGGACCCATAGGTTTCAGCAAATCTGATGACCGAGTGAACAACTTTTCTGGTTTCCATTAATTGAAAGTTTACTACGTGCCATTCACTTTGCAAAACAATTTGCATACACTCATATCTCATTTAGCCTCCTGATATGAAGAAACTAAGGCTAAGAGAGTCTAAATAACTTGCCTGAAACCTCCCAGTAATTTAATGGAATGTGAGGTCTGGGACTCTGCAAACTGAATCAGTGCACCTACTGTGAGTATCTAATGCATTTAGTGAGCATCTACTGTGTTCAGGATTAGTTGTTGTAGGATTTGCTGGTATTAGCACAAAATATTTTAAAGCATCCTCTTTTTAACTAGCAGGTCTGGGAAAGGAAAGGTGATATTGTTTATTCAGAAAAGTCAGAAATCTAAGCAAAGGCAGAAAAGAGGAAGAAGACAGAGGACAGGCCAGGCTGATAAACACTCCTGATGAGAAGGTTTCTTTGCATTCATTCCCATAGGTAAGAAAGAAGCAGGCTTAACAGCCCCAGAAGAAGGGCGCTGAGTACTAAATAAGGAAACTCTTTGACTTCAAGATCTGGAATTTGTTAATGAGGTAGGTTGCGGTGCTGTCTCTGATGTTGATTGCTGGCTTTTCCATGATCCAGGGCTCAAATGGTGCAAGTCAATGAGAAATGCTACTCTAAATATTCTTTCCACTTAAAAACATAATTTTAATCATAGCAACCAATGCACAGGTATCCCAGATTGATACCCCTCATCCCATCCTGCACTCTTGGCACAGGCTTCTGCCCTTCTCTGGACCACCCTCGACCCCATTTCCCTGGCTAACTGCTTGTATTCCTTCAGGCTCAGTTCATGAGTTTTCTCCTCCAGGAAGGCTTCTTGATTCTTAGGTTTAGTGCTCTCATTTTGCATTTACTTACATCATTATATATACCATGCATGCACGCATGCTCAGTTGCTTCAGTCATGTCCAACTCTTTGCGATCGCATGGACTATACCCCGCCAGGCTCCTCTGTCCATGGGATTCTCTAGGCAAGAATAGTGGAGTGGGTTGCCATTCTCCTCCAGGGGATCTTCCTGACCCAGGGATCGAACCTGGGTTTCCTGCGTATTCTGCATTGCAGGTGGATTCTTTACCCACTGAGCCATCTGGGAAGTCCTTTATAAATACCACTTACTCTCAGAAGTGGATTGACTTTGAAGTTAATGATACCTAAGTTTTGAGACTCTTCCTCATGTGGGTCTCTCTGGGTACTACGCATCATTTATGACATAGAATGTTCTATGTGGTGAAGAGAAGGCAGTGAGCAGCCAAGGAGAACTTATATATATGTTTATTTATTGTAAATTGTGCAAAGGGATCTCAGAAGAAAGGGACCTGCATGTGAAAAGCTTTAGAAATTTGTTGATTATTCTCATCCTGAATAAACATTCACTCATTTACTTCTGAAACTTCTTTTGTGAATTGGTCTTAATATTCTTGTTTTCCAGAGGACCCCACTAAATCATGTAAGCTTCAGGCCCCACAAAACTTACATCTCTATTCTGCTGCCCCTCCCTCTGCATTGCAACTGCCTCCATTTCTTTATCTCTCCCACTCAGAGCCATCCCTCATGCTTCACAGATGCTGTATTGCCTTTGTGTTTTTAGGGAACAGTTAATAGCACGCAGTCACTGGTCACTGAGCATCGTTGTGGAAGTGGAAGTAGTCGTGACAGCCCTGCAAGGAGCAAAGCACTGCCTGGTCGTTTCATTTGTCAGTGAAGAGCTGTCTCTCTCAGACCCTTCTCTAGACTGTTGTCTGTAAATTTAGGCAGCTGATTAGGAACAGCTCCAAGGTGCCTGAGAAAAGATTACCAATAAAAAGGCTAAATCCTGAGTCATCAAGGAAAGATTATATTATGTTTTGTTTTCTCAGTTTAAAATCAAAAGGGAAGTGTGCTTTTTTGGTTTTGAAAAATATCCTTAAAATTAGCATTTCCCAAACCTTGACAAATTTTCATTCATTAGTGGAGACTGCCCCTTACTTCAAACAACACTGACTAACCGTTAAATCATGCTGTGTGTTCTGGTTTCTTCTTTCAAAGCATTTTTAAACCTTTTGAGAATAATATAAGGGACAGTCGCCTCCTCTGTGAAGCCTTCTCTAATTCCTAGCAGACTCTGAAGAACTGATTACTTCTGCCTCTAGGAGGAAAGAGTGTGTGTGTATGCACGTGTGTGTTTGTAGGAGGGAAGAGTGTGTGTGTGTGTGTGTGTGCATGTGTGTGTTTGTGAATTGTACAAGTTATGTGTCAAGTACCATTCTAAACCCTTGCTTATATAAACTCATTTAATCCTCACAACAACCCTTTGCTGTGTTATCATGTCCACAGATTTCATGAGAGGCAGTCGGACTCGGACATCCACTGCTTCCTGTTTGAGTATATCTCTGTTTCACCACTTCTCTGTCCCAAGTGACATTGTCTGAGGACCAGCTGATAAATGTGAGCTCTCTGGGTTAGCTGCTGCCTCTAGGTTTTGTATCCCTGGGGAGAGGGGTTGCCCAATGGGTTGAGGAAAGAAGAGCTCAGCAGGTGACCAGGGCCTGTGAGTCAATTCCTTCAGGGATTCATCACTGTTCCTGAGCAGAGCATTTAAGGCTCACTGATCCAGTCCTTTAACACATACCCAGGGGGCTATGCTAGATCCCAAGTCTTCCGTTTTACATTTATGAAATCTGAAAGATACCATGTGTCCTTTACAATCCAGGAGTAAATTTAGGAGCCCTTTATAGCAAATAAAGTATGTCACAGATTCAAAGTATTTTAATAATTAGCAACGCTTTGAAAATACATAAAAAGGCTGCGTTACATTAACAACTAAACTGTGCTGCACAAATCAACTAATATTGCTGGACCAATTCATTCATGTAATGCAATAATCTTCCCTCTCAAATCTATCCATCACACTGTCATTGGAATAATCCCCTTTTGAAGGCAATAAGCTGTAATAAATTCCACTTTGCCTATTTGGGGCAGTTCTAACAATAACAAAAATGCCCCTAATCCTTAATGAGAACCTACTTTGTATCTGGCACAGGGCTGGTTGGGTTGGCTGGAAACACAGCGATGCCTCTTGGAATAATCTCAACCAAATTACTTAACCTCTGAGACCATCAGTTTTCTTTTCTGCAAAACAGGGATAGCAATCACAGCTACAGGTGTGCAAGATGCAGTTGTGCAAATGGTAGAGTGAACAAAGGCAGCAAATCTAAGGGAACGCCATGCGCATCACTAGTATGAGAGACTGGCAGGCTTACTGCCCACAGTTCCCAGCAGATTCCGGTTCCCAGCAGGGTTTTCATTCTAACAAAAATAGTTTATTAGGACAATTTTCCAACAGATGGAAGTAAAATGTCTTGAAGAAAGGGAGGCTTTTATTGCTTTATACATAGGCAAAGAGCAACTTCATGGGCCTAACTCATAGGTTCATTATGTGGTTTTTATTGAATAGATGTGTTGAAAGCACATAGAACCCATAAGAACAGTTCATAAACGGTAGCAATTCTGCATATTCTACCATTCATAAATGGTAGTTTTTCTGCATTTTCTGAAGTTATCCCCTTTATCCTCTTTATCCTATCACAACCTTAAAAGGAAACTATTTTTAATCCTTGTTTTACAAATAAAATGAGAATTGGAGAGATTAAATAATATGTTAAATTTCAATTAGGTGGTGAGTGACTGAGTTTAGGATCCTAACTGAAGCTTGCCTGAGCTGTTAACCACTGTACTTAATCGCTCAGTCATGTCTGCCTCTTTGCAACCCCATGAACTGTAGCCTGCCAGGCTCCTCTGTCATCGGGATTCTCCAGGCTCGAACACTGGAGTCGGTTGCCATGCCCTTTTCCAGGGGATCTTCCCAACCCAGAGACTGAACCCAGGTCTCCCACATTGCAGGCAGATTTTTTACCATCTGAGCCCCCAGGAGAGCCCTGTTAACCACTGCCTTGTGCTATTTCATGTGCGTCAGGGAAAATCCTGCCCCCACCGTCTGCCTGAGCTGTGACCACTCCCATGGCGTCCTCATCCTGAAATATCATGGGAAAGACAGGGCAGCAAGTCCATTCTTTATTGCTCCCCAGAGTTCCTGTATAACTTGTATTCCCTCCATAGTATCCTAGCCTCCAAGGGTTCTTCTCTGTGTAGATAGGTTAGGACAGTTTTCTGGAGCCTGCTCCTGGCTTACCTTTCCCCGCACAATCCCCCTGAATCCTACTTGACCTTCCAAGGGCAGGAGTTGGAAAGGGGGCTGGGAGGACTGGAAATGGATTGCAAGCTTTCTCTAAATTCTGGCCCTTCATACTACCTTGTTAAGAGAGAAGGACGAGCACAGAGAGAGGAGACTCCTAGGATACCCTCTCTGAGTAGAAGGAAACAATTGTCTTCGTCTGACTTCTGCTTTGAACCCTTACTCTTTACTCTTTCTCCTCATTCCCACTATTACACTTCATCGCGTCCTTGACATTCATTTCTTCTCTAACTCCTAGCAAAATGCTTCTGTGCTTGAGGAGGAATCCAGGTAGGGAAAGTAATGAGATCCTTGGGTTTCTCTAGAGGTCAGAAGGGTACGGCAGCTAATGCTGGTATTGGAAGCCAGGTCCATGGGTCATGCAGATGAACGTAGTGCAAACATGTGCACGTAAGTACTTGGACTGGCACAGGGCAATGGAAAAAGTAGTGGGGAGAGGTTTTGAAACTTTCTTTAATTTTTTATGTCTTTAAAAATTCAAGGGAATTTTCTATTCTCTTGCTGGTTATATATACTTCTCTTACTATAGATGTAATTTTTCAGATTTACAATCATAGAAAAAAGTCAATAGGTCAGAAAGATACTACAGTCCTGAGACTTTGTGAATAACTTGTGGTTAATTTTATGTGTCAACTTGGGTAGGCTACGGTGCCAGCTGTTTGGTCAGACAATAGTCTAGATGTTTTTATTTTTTAGGCAGGATTAATATTTACAACCAATAGACTTTAAGTAAAACATATTACTCTACAGAATGCAGAGGGGCCTTATCCAATCAGCTGAAGGCCTTAAGGACAAAGACTGAGGTTTCTTGAGGAAAACTGAACTCTGCCTCCAGACTGCAACATAGAAGTTTTATCTGACTTTCCAGGCTTTGGACTCAAGACTGCAACATCAGTTCTTACCTTCTTACCTGAATCTCCAGTCCACCAGCCTGCCCTTCAAATTTCAGGTTTGCTGGTGTTCACAATCATATGAACCAGTTATTTAAAAATACATCTCTAACTTTCTCTTTCACACGCACAGAACACACACATGCACACACACATTTCTGGACATGTGTATATAACATAAAGATCTCAAAGGCCAAACACATATGTTTGCATATCTATCTCCTTTCGGTTCTGTTTCTCTGGAAACCCCAGGCTAATAACACTGCTTGATACTGAGAGTCTCAAGAGTATGTTATTTTCCCATAGATTATACCAGTGACAACAGAGAAGCCCCATGTATTAGTCACATAGACTGGCTTTGCAGTGGCAATAAATAAACCCTAAATCTCAATGGCTTAACACTATACAGACTCATTTGTCCCTCTTATCACAGCCCATCACAGGAGACACAAACTCAAATGACTACCAGGTCCAGACATGTGCAGTAAATGCCTGATGGAGACTGTGGGTACTGTAGTGACTTAGAGAGCAAATATCTTATCCTAAATTAGGAAATTGTTCTTACTTTGTGGGAAAAAGAGCGCATGGGTCAAATATCTCAATCTTCCAATAGACAGAATACAGTGGGATTTTAAAATATGAAATGTCTAACTTTGATATCCTGATAATATAGTACATTCCAATTAAAAAAAAAAAAGTTCTGAGTAGTACAAACAAAATCTTTCTGTAGGTTGCAATAGGCTCAAGGTCCTCCAGCTGGCAAGTTCTGCTTGAAAATGATTGTCCAACAATATTCATTCTTATTTATTTTGCGCTCAGGCTCAGCTTTAATCAAAATCATAGTCTAGGAAAAGGCGAGGAGGTCCTGTTTATGAAGCCCAGGGAACTTTATCTGTCAGGACTATGTGGAAACTCAAGACACTCATAAGAACAGAAAACTAGCCTGTACTACTCATAAACATCCATGTGACTAAGTGTACTGATCCCGACTAAACAGACCAGGAAATAAGCGGAACCTTCAAAAGATCACTTTATCACTTGCATAGATTGGAGCCCTCCTTTGTTTAAAAGTTCTTGCCAGAAACATTTGAATTGGAGTCGGTTATCAGTACAATATTTTCTATTTGTTTGAATGACATTATCTTAATTATCTTCAGAAAAGGAATATTGAGTTCCAGGAAGAGAAGACAAGCTGTAGGCCTGAATCCCTAGGCAGGGAAAGGCGGGAGAATGGTGTTGTGTGTGGTAAGGCAACAAGAATGAATTAAGTACCATCTGCATGTTTTTTGGGAAACCAGAATTGTTTCCTCAGAAACGGCAATGGCCTTTAGTACTTAGCCAGGTGACGAAAAACACTTGGAGTGTTTTCAACAGAGGAAAGTCATGGTATAGAAATAATTACACAGGAAATAAAAAGGCTTGATGATGAGAAGGAAGGAACCCAGAAATTAGCCTCCTCGAAAGAGCAGGAAGCTACTACTACCCTTAGATGGGAGGGGCTAAGGGTAGGGTCCCCTATGAGGTCGGGACTATGGCAAGCCAGAGCTAGAGCTGCAGAGAGACACAGTCGCTGCCAGAAATGCGACCACAGCAGCAAGGAGAAAGATTTTTTTTCCCCCCTTTCTTTTTACCTCCTAACCCTTCCAGCACTTTCTATTGACCATACCCCAAAAGCAGCTGGTATTGAGAAATGCACTCTGAAGAGATTTGGTGGGGGTGCAAGAAGGACATCTAGAAGTACACAGGGTCAGGATGAGCATGGCCACAATTGACACCCAAATTCAGCCCCACAATTTCTCCCCTACAGCACATGTCCAAGGGAAATCACCAGGGGCTTTTACTCATCACAGTAATCCAAGGACCCAGGCAGAGGGAAGCTCCATGTGCCACTTCCTTCCCCAAGCACATCCCACTCATCCTTGGGAAAGAGTGATAATGGTGGATCAGGCACTGTTTCTTAACACCTCTACCTAGAAGTGACTGCCTTACCTTTCTCACCTTTTATCAGATATAGCAAGTCATAGGGCTATGCCTAACACCAGAGGGGACAGGGAAATACAACCCTAAGTATTATCAGGAGGTTGGGAGTGAGAAATAGTCGGAAAATAGACATAATGACTACCATAGGGGCCAGCTCAGAGTGTAAAAATATAGGCTCTACAAAGTATATTCACAGTGATAGATAGTGGGGTTTCTGGAGGGCCCAATGAAAGGCTGGAGCTTGTAAAAGTCAGAGCTTTGGGTCCAGGCAAAAGTGAATTTAAACCCCTGCTTCTCTTCATCTTAGATGTGATATCTTGGATAAAATATTATTTCTGAATATCAGTGCCTTATTGGTAAAGTGTATATGTTAGAGCCTTAGATTCATTCATTCAATCATTCATTCATTCATTCAGTGAGATGATTTGGCTTAGCACATAGTTGGGAGAGAAGCTTCAATGAGGTTAGTTACTGTTTTATTGACAATTTTTTCCCAGTCAGTCGCACAGAGATCTGGGAGTTGGATTAAGCTCTGAGCAGCTCTGAGACACACAGAATTCTCAGAATGGACCCACCAATCCAGGCTCAGAAACTCACCCAGGCTTTGTCACCCTCCCATTCTGAAGCAGGTACCACCCTTACACAATTAAAGTGGGTAAGCCCATCCAGGTCAATTTGCCATCTTTATTTAGAGCAAATCATGGACAAGTCACTTTCTATGATACACCCTATTCCCTTCAACATTAAAATCTGAAGTTAGGTATGAGTCCTTTTCTCAAAAGGAAAAAATAAAGCTCATAGAGACTAAGCAATTTGCCAAAGCTCACACAGTTAATGAATGAGTCACCAAGGCAGAAATTAAGTTAATGTATGCTCATCCTGAAGCCTGTTCAATATTCATTCACTCATTTATCTACTGTCCATTATTCATTAGGCATTACATTGCAATACTACAAGTATATCCCAGGCTTTATTGAGAAGTACAGAGTAGTATAATATAAACCTATGTTTGTCTTCAAATATTTTAGGGAGAGTGAGCCTTTTAGGACATAAGTCAGATCATGTTCACTGCTTTGCTGAAAACCCTGGAGTGGGTTGTCAGTTCACAGAATTAAAGTCAAAGTTTATCATAGTCTTCCAGTCCCTACAGACATCTCACTACCTTATTAAATCAGGTACTTCCTCTGTTTCTTTTCCTTGCTGTAACTTTTCATCTTAATACTAATCAAGCTATGGTATTTACATGTTTGTTTATTGTTTATCTCCCTCCACTAGTACGTATGTTTTATGGATGTAGAGACTTCATATGCTTGCTCATTGCCCTATTAATCATGTTTAGAATAGCGTGCCCATCTGTATTTGTATACTAGGGCTGCTGTAACAAAACACCATAGACTGAGTGGCTTAAGCAACATAAATGTATTTTCTCACAATTCTGTAGGCTAGAAGTCCACAATTAGCATTGATACCTGGGGAGGTTGTTCGTCCTGGTTTCTTGCTGTGTCATCACATGGCCTTTCCTCTGTGTTCACGGAGGAAAAGAGAGAGAAAGGGAATGAGAACTCTGATGTCTCTTGGATTATGGTCCAACCCTTATGACCTTAAGTCCAACACTTAACACTTTATTATCTTCTCATAGGCTTTATTTCCAAATCCAGTCACATTGAGTGTTAGAGTTTCAGTGTCTGAATCTTAGGGAGGTACAGTTCAGTCTATAGCACTGGTGCATGGTGAGTTCTCAATATTTATGGAACTGAACTGCATTTCTTTTATACTATTTCATGTTGTACCTTCTACACTGGCTTTAAACACTTTGCTGTCATGCAGAAACCTCTCTAAATGGTCAGAGGGGGTTATTCTACTCTACAGTGAGATGGAATTATTGAAACACTAAAGGGACTTTATCCCAGGTGTCCTTTCATTAGTCACTCTAGGCTTCCTTGGCCTTAGAGGAGCAAGGTATACTCTTCAAAGTATATCCTGAGACAAGTTCATGTTCATCTTACTACCAAAAATGTGTAGTGCCACCAGAGATGTTGAGTATGAGGGAGATGAGAATATCATGCAATTCATCCACATAATACTTAGTAGAAGGAGTATTTGGCAGCTTTGTATTGAGCGAAAAAGAACGTGCATTTGTGAGTGGGTGTATATCCATGGGTAGAAACTGGAGAACACAGAAGTTGAAAATGCATGATATGAAATCACCCTTTTGTAGGTATGAAATTGTGGAAAATACATACTGGTCTGTACCGTCATTTGCTGGCACAGAACCCCGGAAACCCTTGACATTTCCTAAGTGGTAAGAGCACTAGGAGCATATTTGTTCTAATATTTGGTCTTTTACTCTGGCTCCTGACACAAGCTTCCTGAAAACCTTGTAATTTCCCGGATGACAGAGTGTCTTTTGTTCTGATGAGGACACTCTGGATAGGCTTCTGGATGAGGGCTGGTCATCAGAAAGACCAAGCCCTGATCAGAGGCTTGAGGTTTTCAGCCCCACCTCCATTTTCTAGAGTATGGAGAAGGGGTGAAAATGGAGTTAATAATCTATCATGCCTCTTTGATGAAGCCTCAATAAAAAGCACAATAGTGTGGGGTTTGGAGAACTTTCAGGTTGGTGAACACATGGAGATTTGGGGAGACTGGAGTGTTTGGAGGACATGGAAACTCCGGGCCCTTCCGTACATACCTTGTCCCATGCATTTCTTCTATCTGGATGTTGATCTGTGTCCTTTATCTGGATGTTTACCTGTATACCCTGTTTATCTATAGCCTTTTATAATAAACCAGCAAACATAAGTGTGCTCTTTTCTTGAGTTCTGTGAGCTGCTCTAGCAAATTAATCAAATCCAAGGAGGGGGTTGTGAGCATCTCAGATTTATAGTTGATCAGTCAGAAGCACAAATGACAACCTGAACTTGTGGTTGGCATCTGAAATGGGGTGGGAGCAGTCTTGCGGGATTGAGCCCTTAACCTGAGGGATCAGGAGGCAGAAGGAGAGTAGGAAAGAGAGAGGGAGGTGGGCAGGGATGAGAAGGGCAGAGATTCGAGGAAGAGGAAAAAAGGAAGAAGCAACAAGGATAAGAGAGCTAAACCAAAAGTCAGAGGTAGAGTGAGAGCAGAAAGGAGAGGAGGGCTCTGGGAGAAAAATTCAATGCTCACTGTATAGAATAGTTTGAGACCTGGGAGGTAGCATCTCTCCCAGGAAATAATGTTGCTTGAGTAGGTCTGCACCTGTCTGTCAGAACATTCTCTGAGAAACTGAGAACTAGACATGGCTTTGAAGGGGGTTGAATGTTTCTCCATCGTCTTGCTAACTTCTCTTTGTATCCTGAGTTAGAGCCCTGGGACACCACCTCATCCCCATCTGAAAGCAGCTTGATCTCACAGCCCCTGGGCCCTTGATGTGGCTGCTCTGACTTTTTTTTTCATGGGTTTTCCATCTGCTCCAACCATTGCAAATCCAATTTCATATTTGGCATAAAGTAAATTAGTTTCAAGAAATATCTTGTCATCATCCAAATCAAAATGCCACATTGAAAATGCTCAATGCCAGCTACAAATTGTCAGAAGGAGTTGAAGAAAGAGGAAAAGATTTTTGTTCTAGACAAGAGGGGAAGAAAAAATACGTATTTGAATGCATCATAGTGGCTCTGTGGTACCTAAATCATTCAAATAAAGCTGGAAAAAAATATCTGAAAGCTTGACTAATCTGTTCTTTTATTAACATAGTCTTTCCTCTTCCCAGCACCCCATTTTCCTCTGTTCTAGCAGTGTCTTAACAAGAATGACTTCTGAGTGTGAACAAGTCTATTTCTTCTGAGTTTCTGAAAAAGTAAATCCTATTTGCTGCAATTATAGGGGCTGTTCAAGTAACTCTACTAGGTTACCCTACATCCCTCTGTCTTGCCACTCAACTAAGCCCTAGAAATGGGAATTCGTGGTCAGCACACGATCTCTTAACCCACCGTTACTTAACCCACTTCTTACTGGATTGTCTTAAACACCCTTAATTTCACTTGTCAAATTCTTTAAAGCATTATGTGCATGGTTATCTGGAAGAGAGTCTACATTAGCAAGTTACCAAATAAAAAGTTGATCTTATTTCCTGTGATGCGGAGAAGCACCACAGGAAGAGGAACTGGAATGTTTTGAGAAGAAGTGAGGAGACAGGAAAAACGGAAGACTAAGGAGAACCCTTTTTATTTGCCTACATTCCTTTATATCAGTCAGTGTCTTTGCCTTTGAATTCCTCCTCCCTTGATTACTTAGCGAACTCAGTCAAGCTCTAGAATGTTCAAGGGTATATTCCTAGAAGGTCCAGGCTGTGCTTGGCATTTAGTGAGTATTCAAAAATGTCTGCTGAAAGAATGAATGCAGGAAGCAAACATTCCTCTTTTGTGTTACTTTTGCCAACTTCCCATCTTACCCCATAAGGTTAAGTTGAACACTTCCTTTTAACTCTCAGGAGTCCTCTACTAAGTCTCTTACCCTCTTGGCTGTCATGAAAGAATCTATTGTTATGTGAGTTCTTTAAATGTAGAAATTTTGTCTTATTGATCTTTTCATTCCGAGCATGTAGCGCAGTGTTGGCATCTCATAGATACTCAATACATGTTGAGTAAATTGTGAATGAATGAAGGGTGTATAAGCAAACTGATGGCTGCATGAAGGTACTGAACCTGCATGATAAGAGATTACATCAGTCGAAGAAGCTGCAAGGCCCCCAGATTGAAGTGACAAAACCCTAAGAACAAACTCAGGGTCATCAATCAAGATATCAGATATGGACTACATTCATATTTAGCATCGGAGAAGGCAATGGCACCCCACTCCAGTCCTCTTGCCTGGAAAATCCCATGATGGAGGAGCCTGGTAGGCTCAGTCCATGGGTTGTTAAGAGTCGGACACGACTGAGCGACTTCACTTTCACTTTTCAGTTTCATGCGTTGGAGAAGGAAATGGCAACCCGCTCCAGTGTTCTTGCCTGGAGAATCCCAGGGACGGCGGAGCCTGGTGGGCTGCCATCTATGGGGTCGCACAGAGTCGGACATGACTGAAGTGACTTAGCAGCGGTGGCATATTTAGAATAACCAAAGAGCTGGAAATGGGGTGCAGAGTGAGCACCAAGCAAGCCTTAGCAGCACTTGTGAGTTACTCCTAGGGGCTCCTAACCTTTTTAGACCCAGATCACCAGAGCTACCAGGCTCTAAGCATAAAAAGTTGGGGGTTTTGTGCTGGCAATTAAGGCAGATAGGCTTCTTAAGTGATGTGATTGAGGGACACCAAAGTCCTCCTCTCTCCAAAACTCCTTCCTCACTCAACATTTGCAAGAGGAAAATGTCCACAGAGCCCCTCTCATGTGGGAGCAACAGATTCACATGTGGTCCTTTTAGTAGTTCTCATCATGACCATTGATTTTGTTAATTAGGTACCCAGAAGCCAGGAGGGGTCTGAGGGAAGGAAGTAGATATTTTTGATGAAGAGTGGGACCAAATCTTCAGAACTTAAAGTTCGTTTCACTAACTCAGTAACTGATTCATTCAAAAAGCTCATTGAGTTTCATCTGAGTGCCAGATACTTTGCTAAGTACTTGGAATACATGATCATTGTGTTGGATTATAGGCAAGAAATGAGATCCTTTCCTCTTGGATTATAGGCAAGAAATGAGAACCATATAGCATCAATTGTATCCACTTAGTTTTGGAGTTATAACATGAAATTGGATGTGTGGTAATGCACCATGCTATAGAATCTCTATTCAAGGCAATAGAGTGAATAAATTCTAGAGTGTGCACAGTAATAAAATATGGCATATAATTAGAAAGTGATGAGTTTGGAATGTTTATTAACCTTTGTTTTTCTAATGTAATGTATAAATTTTAAATTTATGTAATTTAAGACGGCTGTCACAAAATTCCTGAACATATAACAGTCGGCTCTCCTGAGCTGGTACAAGTAATTTCATCTTCTAAGGGAGGTAAAATTGCAGACATGTAAAAAGACTTATAATAAATACAAAATGAAATGTGAACTTCCCTGAGACAAATTTGGAGACTGGAAACAAAAGAATAAGACTGAGCTAAATTTTCAATAGCTTCTTCCCATACAAAGTAAGTTTGCTGCTGCTAAGTCACTTTAGTCGTGTCCGACTCTGTGTGACCCAATAGACAGCAGCCCACCAGGCTCCCCCGTCCCTGGGATTCTCCAGGTAAGAACACTGGAGTGGGTCAAATAAGTTTAGGTTAGTTCAATAATGGAATCATATGTCATTTTAAGAGGGCTTTTAAAAGTCTAATGTTTTCTTTTGCTTTTTTGAATACAACTGACATATAGCACTGTATACATTTAAGATGTATAGCATAATGATTTAACTTACACATACTGTAAAATGATTACCACAGTAGATTAGTTAATATCCATTATCACATATAGGTATTAAAAAAGAGAGAAAGAATTTACTTTTTCTTGTAATGAGAACTCTTAGGACCTACTCTCTGAACAGCTTTCAAATATCCCACATGGCAGTGTTGACTATAGTCATCGTGTTGTATATTATATCCCTAGAACTTACATTATACCTTTGACATTTATCCAATTTCCCTTCCCCCTCTAGATTTTAACACAATCTTAAATAAGTCACTAGATTTCCCATTGCCTCCATTCCGTCTCTTGGGAACTGAGAAAAAGTGATTCTGATCCAGATTTTAGAGCCTAGATCAGAAAAAGAGACCATTCCTTCCAGGAGGAAAGGACAGCTCCTTTCTAATGTCAGACATTAGAGGGGTTTAGTGAGTGAAAATTCATGAACAATTGTGGATTAGGTAAATAGATGGTGCCAATGCATTTCCTGTCTTACTTTCAAAACTAAGAGAGAATTCAATTCTTTTAGGTTAGACCCTCTTTTTTTCCCCATTAGAAGTCTGTCTAGAGTCCTAAGAAGTGGAAGCGTTCACTTCTTAAATCATATTACCAAAGCTTCTTATCTCTAAACTCTTTTTAAATCTACCATATTATAACAGTGCCTACTGAAACTAGGTACTAACAATGAAATTAAAAGTCATTTACAAAAGTATATTATAATAATTTTTCTTTAGTTGTAATTTTCACTTATATAATATTCCTTTATTTTTCCCCCACCTAGATATGGAACCACTCAAGTTCAGTTCTCAGTTTGGGAGAACTGGCAAAACTCTGTAATAATACTAATGTCATAGTTCAGGTCAGTTCAGTTCAGTCGCTCAGTCGTGTCCGACTCTTTGTGACCCCATGAATCACAGCACGCCAGGCCTCCCTGTCCATCACCAACTCCCAGAGTTCACACAAACCCACGTCCATCGAGTCGGTGATGCCATCCAGCCATCTCATCCTAGGTCGTCCCCTTCTCCTCCTGCCCCCAATCCCTCCCTGCATCAGAGTCTTTTCCAATGAGTCAACTCTTCGCATGAGGTGGCCAAAGTACTGGAGTTTCAGCTTTAGCATCACTCCTTCCAAAGAAATCCCAGGGTTGATCTCCTTCAGAATGGACTGGTTGGATCTTCTTGCAGTCCAAGGGACTCTCAAGAGTCTTCTCCAACACCACAGTTCAAAAGCATCAATTCTTCGACGTTCAGCTTTCTTCACAGTCCAAGTCTCACATCCATACATGACCATAGGAAAACCATAACCTTGACTAGACGGACCTTTGTTGACAAAGTAATGTCTCTGCTTTTGAATATGCTATCTAGGTTGGTCACAACCCTCCTTCCAAGGAGTAAGCGTCTTTTAATTTCATGGCTGCAGTCACCATCTGCAGTGATTTTGGAGCCCCCAAAATAAAGTCTGACACTGTTTCTACTGTTTCCCCATCTATTTCCCATGAAGTGATGTGACCAGATGCTATGATCTTCGTTTTCTGAATGTTGAGCTTTAACCCAACTTTTTCACTCTCCTCTTTCACTTTCATCAAGAGGCTCTTTGGTTCTTCGCTTTCTGTTATAAGGGTGGTGTCATCTGCATATCAGAGGTGATTGATATTTCTCCCGGCAATCTTGATTCCAGCTTGTGCTTCTTCCCAGCCCAGCATTTCTCATGATGTATTCTGCATATAAGTTAAATAAGCAAGGTGACAATATACAGCCTTGATGTACTCCTTTTCCTATTTGGAACCAGTCTGTTGTTCCATGTCCAGTTCTAACTGTTGCTTCCTGATCTGCATATAGGTTTCTCAAGAGGCAGGTCAGGTGGTCTGGTATTCCCATCTCTCTCAGAATTTTCCACAGTTTATTGTGATCCACACAGTCAAAGGCTTTGGCATAGTCAATAAAGCAGAAATAGATGTTTTTTCTGGAACTCTCTTGCTTTTTCAATGATCCAACAAATGTTGACAATTTGATCTCTGGTTCCTCTGCCTTTTCTAAATCCAACTTCTTCAACTTGAATTGCCAACAAATTTGGAAAACTCAGCAGTGGCCACAGGACTGGTAAAGGTCAGTTTTCATGCCAATCCCAAAGAAAGGCAATGCCAAACAATGCTCAAACTATTGCACAATGGCACTCATCTCACACGCTAGTAAAGTAATCCTCAAAGTCCTCCAAACCAGGCTTCAGCAATACGTGAACCATGAATTTCCAGATGTTCAAGCTGGATTTAGAAAAGGCAGAGGAACCAGAGATCAAATTGCCAACATCCGCTGGATCATCACACAGCATTAATAATTGATTTACATGCTGACTTTTTTTTTAAATTCCAAGATACTGGACAGCAGAAGACACTACTTTATGTAATATATGTGACCTTCATCCAGTGAACAAAAATTTATCATGCACATATTTGCCTTGTATCAAGTCGAATAACAAATGAAAAACGTTCAACCTTCAGTTCAGTTCAGTCTCTCAGTCATATCTGAGTCTTTGCAACCCCATGGACTGCAGCACGCCAGGCTTCCCTGTCCATCACCAACTCCCAGAGCTTGCTCAAACTCATGTCCATTGAGTCAGTAATGCCATCCAACCATCTCATCCTCTGTTTGTCCTCTTCTCCTCCTGCCTTCAACCTTTCCCAGCATCAGGGTCTTTTCCAGTGAGTCAGTTCTTCACATCAGGTGGCCAAAGTATTGGATTTTCAACTTCAGCATCAGTGCTTCCAAAGAATATTCAGGACTGATTTCCTTTAGGATGGACTATTTGTATCTCCTTGCAGTCCAAGGGACTCTCAAGAGTCTTCTCCAACACCACAGTTCAAAAGCATCAATTCTTCAGTGCTCAGCTTTCTTTGTAGTCTAACTCTCACAAGTTTAACCTTAGTAGTCTTCAAAAATGCAAATAAATATGAGCTACCATCTTTTCATATTTAAATTTGTAAATGTCAAAACTTCTATGTGCAAGATAAGCATTGTACCAGAGACAGAAGAACAAATTACAACACCATTTGTGAAACTAGCTTATCAGTTTGCATCAATGTAAAGCTACACAGATGTTTTCCCAAGATCATTTATATTAGCAAACAATGAAAATAACCAATATATACAATAATAGGAGTATGTTTAATTAGACTTACATATTTATACATTTTGATATCATATAAAATGAAATATCATACAGCTTTAAAAATAACGTTTTAACAGAACTTTTAAAATACAACTAAGTACTTTCCATTGAAAGGAAATGAGCATTCAATGTTATATGTGCTGCATAATCTGAATTATATTGTCAAGTCTGAAAGGAAATAAGCCCAAACATTAATAGGACTTATCTCTGGATGATGGGATTATAAATGACTTTTCTCTCTTCTTTTTTGCTTTCCTATTTTTCCCCAAGAATTCTATTACAGACAAGTATTACTTTCATAAAGCAAACATAGTGCAGCCCGTGTCCCCGGCTCTCTAAAATCCCTGAGGCAATCTAGAAATAGAACAAATATCCCACCAATCCATACATTAGCAACAGCAACAACAAAAAGTTGAATAAATCATGTCACCATTCAAGTGAGCCCAGGTGCAGAGCGGCCTCCGAGACATGGATTGAATGAGAGTGGTGGGAAGAGCGGGCAGCGCAGACTAGAAGGAACGGTTTTGGGTGCAGGGATGTCTGCTGAAGGAGGAAGTGGTCAGATGATAGAACCACAGCCTAAGGGGAAGAGAGCACATCCTGCAGGAATATTAGCACACTCAAGGAACGGGAACTTAACATAATTAGACCAAAGAAAGGAAGAGAGGATTGCCGTGGAGTTGAAGTAGGAGGAAGTCAGGCTTAATGGGAAATGCAGCTTAAGGAGTGGTGGGTCCTTCAGATGGCGCAGCTCCTCTGCTGTTCCTTTCTCTGGTGTGAGATGGTCTTTCATCTCTGTTTTTCTCCCTTCTCCCCTTTTTATTAATAGATAACTACCTTTCTCTGCACATTCATGGTTTCCGCTCCTTCATAACCTCAGCTTGCTTTTGCCTATAGTTTGCACTGCTGCTACATGGTTTTTCAGCTCAGATTCTGTAGACCAGACTTATTTTCTGTGTTTGAGATTCATGGGAGAGAAACTTGACTGATCCTGCTTAGTTCTGGCGTCTAATCTTAGTCTAGTCGTATGTGGCTTGGGGTGAGGGTAAGAAGGGGTAAACGTGAGTGCCTAGGACCAACTTTTCAACAAAGAAAGTGAGTAGGGGGATTCACTAGGAACTTGCCCAGACATTTCTGGATTGAGGCAAAAGGATGCTAGGGGAGACTGATTCATAATGATGAATGTCAGGGGAATCCTGAGACTCTAGTGTCAGCTACTGACTGCTGATGGCAAAGGAAGGCTGACAAACCACACAGAAGCTGACAATGATCTCTCAGTAAATTGCAATTTCTACTCCCTTTTACACTTCAAACTTTATGCAAATGACATTCACAAGCCGGCCACCTAACTTTGACTCATCTAGTTTACCAGCAATTCCTAGTCTTTTCAAGCAAAATCTTCCTCTTCAGCCTGTTATTCTTGCAACCTCTCTCCCATCACAGTCTTCTTATTCAAGAGTGGCATTATTTTAGTGAAATAACACTGAATTAGTACCAATGAATTTTCCCAAATATTAATCTTGACATTTCAAACACAGAGAAAAGTTGCAAGAAGAGTACAACAAACCACATGATTAATTCATTTAGATTCACAAAATATTGACATTTTGCCACATGTGATCAATCTTGCTCCTGTCTTTCTTTTCTCTGAACCATGTCAGAGGAAGATGCACGTATAAAAAAGACTCACAAACCCTAAACCCCTCAGCATCAATGTCCTGAGAAAAAGGACTTCCTTCTACACAAACACAATGTAAAGTTCACACTTTAATTAATTTAACACCAAAGCAATTCTATTATTTAATATACACAGTTCATATTCAGCTATCCCTGATCATCTCAGTAATCACTTTTATAGATACCTCCACCCCCATGCAGTCCATTCAGGATTCAAAGGTCACATAGTATATTGAGCTAGCTTGTTTGTGTAGTCTTCTCTAATCTCTAACAATTTTTCTTGGTTTCTCAGTCTTCCAGTTTGATCCAGGTTAAGCATCCTTAGGTAAGCAGGTACTACAGGTGAGATTGTGTCTAGGTCAGAATATTGTAACAGGTGGCATATCATGTCCATTTGTCCCACCATTATTGGTATGCTTGATCACTGTGCTTAATTCACATTTTAATTGACCCACAAAATTGTATTTTAATCAATAATAAATTACCTTCTGCAGGCTAGGTGGCTGATGGGAGATTGCACTGCTATACTAGTGAAGCTATTGTTGAAAACTGTAGCTCGAGCTAACTTCCTTGAAACACAATACTCCGTTTAACTCTGCAGGATGTTTACTTGCTTGGACGAGAGAGGCAGCATAGAATACTAATCAGTTCAGAGCGTAAAGTAAGCCCTGGGAAGTGGTGACCTCTGGGTTCACACCCTGGAACCACCACTTACCAGCTAAGTGACTGTAAACTTCTCTTCCCACTCTACAAAATAAGAATAATAACTGGCCACCTTTTAGAATTGTTATTTCGATTAAAATAATGAATGTAAAGTGCTTGGTACTTTACCTGAGATAGAGCTAGTGTTCCATAAATATTGTCATAGTATTATTACATATGTGTTCTTTGTAAAAGCAAAGGATTTTAAAATCACTGTAAATCAAAACATCCCCAGAAGCATAGATTTGTGGATGTCCATTGCTTTGTGAACAATCCATATTGTTTACTTTGGTGCCCTAAATCACTAGTTCTCAAACTTTGCATTTAAGTAAGAATCACTCTTGGATGTTGCTAAACAGCAAATCCTGATTCAGTAGTCATAGGGCAAAGCCTGAAATTTTTACAGGTTCTCAGGTGATGTCAATGCTACCAGTCCATGGGCCATACTTTGAGTACCAAGTCTGTAAATTACTTTCAACAGGAAATGACCTGTCAAACTTCTCAACTTAGACTCTCAGGTATAGAGCTGTGTTTTTATATTGAATCATCTCAGGAAGCTGCCACTAGGCTTGTTTGTTTTCCTTTTGGGGATATTTCTAGCACCATTAGCCAAACACCACACTGATTAAACTACTATGACTATGACTACTCATCACTTTATATTTCTACAAATAAACCTTATCTATGTCTATATTCCTATATCTAATACATGCCCATGAAGGAAGAAATGATGAAGAATTCTTTGATTTGATTGGAGTTTAAGTACTGATTCTTACATTTTTTAAGCTGGTAATCTAGGTCTTGTTATTTAACCATTTTGAACCTCAATTACTTCATCTGAAAATGGCTATAATAATGCCAACCTTATGGATACTTTGTGTTAAATTTTATTTATATATATCTATCTGTATCAGTTCAGTTCAGTTATTTGCTCAGTTGTGTCCGACTCTTTGTGACCGCATGGACTGAAGCACGTCAGGCTTCTCTATCACCAACTCCTGGAGCTTGCTTAAACTCATGTCCATCAAGTTGGTGATACCCTCTAACCATCTCATCCTCTGTCATCCTCTTTTCCTCCTGCCTTCAATCTTTCCCAGCATCAGGGTCTTTTCCAATGAGTCAATTCTTAACATCAAGTGGCCGAAATACTAGAGCTTCAGCTTCACCATTAGTCCTTCCAATGAATATTCAGGACTGATATCCTTTAGGATTGACTGGTTTATTGAACTATCTGTATATAGAGAGATAAGGAGAACAGAGAGAGAGAGAGAGAGGAAAAAAAATAATGCTCTGATTAATATATCCTTGCATGTAGTAGGTTTTCATAATAGTTATTTTCTCTTACTATTACTTGTGGACATGTTGGGGTCTATTTCTATTCTCATCAAATAATTTTTAGGGATTACAGGGTCACAGACCCACAGAGTCACATCATTTTAAGAGTTGGAAGTAAGCTCTCAGTGTTTCTCCAGGACTTGTCCTGCCTTGAAGGTAAATGCATCCTCTCTCTTTCTTGAGAATTCAGCAGAAAGAGGACATGGATCTTGAAAGGCTCACAGGTACTCATTTGCCTGCATGATATCTTCAAATTATATTACCCACCTTCATTCTTTGTGGTCAAGATTCCAATTTGCTTCAAACTCAATAAGCAGAGATGTGTGCTTAAAATTCATTTTCACACACACTCCAAATGAGGAAAAGTCCAAAAGTCTCTAAAGTCTCTGAAAAGTGAAGTTGTTTTTACTTCTATTTCCCATGGGCTGCAGGGAGCCTTTAGTGAGTGATTCAAGTCTGTATCCTAAGGCAGGTGACCTGACTTATGGGGAGAATGCCATTCTGAGATGCATATGTCACTTTGATTAAAATTGGGTTTCTCTTTGGGATATACTGTGTTTTCCTTGGGACATTCAATGCCTTAGGCTCACTTAGTTGAGAGGACAGAGTGTCACATTATATGACAGAATTAAATGGATTCTTTGAGTGCTTTGGGCAGAGTGTTAACTTTGGCACAGGGAGATATCCTCTCTTCTCCATGCATGATGACTGCAAGAGGGGAAGCTATTTTCCATTGTCTCAGATACATGACAAGAACCTCAGAGCTAGTTCCCAATGCCTCAGAGGGAAGAACCACAGAAGTATTATACTACCAAAGTTAACATCTTAAAGATGAGAGCTCTATGACAAGTTCAATAATTGGTTTCATGGATGAGAGTCAAATTGGTGAAGACTTATTCCAGGTTCACAGCTTCATATTAGGGCAGAGCTGGATCTAGAAACTGAACTCCTGATTCCTAGGAGGACACTTTTTAACAGAATTCTGCCTTTCCAACAGGCCTAGCATTACATTCTTTCTCGTTTGCTGCAAGAGTGATCAGTTTGTAAATCCATGTGTAGCTACTGTTTTCCATGGCACACCAGCTGGAAGTATCAAAGGGTTCCAAAAGGTGAGCAACAGTTTCTGACTTGATCCTAAACAACAAAATCTATGGGACCATGCTCCATCCTAACCCTCCCTTTCTGGTCTTAGGGTCTCTTGGATGGTCTTGGTAAATTCACAGAGAGTATTGATTCTCCAGAAATTGTAAGCATTTCTGATTTCTGTAATTTTGCCGTATGTCTCTCTGATTTTTTTGTGCCTAGGGATAGCTGCATCTTAAGACCATATCCTTAGTTGACTCCACCTTCTAGTCCTTCCAATAATGTTATCTGGTATGGCCACTGCCTTGAATGAAAGAAAGACTCTTCTCTCATTGTTAGTCAGTTTTGACTTAGAACAGAATTGTCTTGGTCTCAGCATTTGACAGCCTCTACTTTTAGAAAATTTTTATTTAATGGGCACCTTCTACTGAAAACAATTCTCCTTCTGGAACTTTGTCCACACATCCTTGCAGGGACTGAGCCAGAAGATAGTCCTCTGTGAAATTAGAATTATTCCATGTTTTCAGAATAAGACATTAATGCTTAGAGATGGTAAGGGTCCCACAACAATTAAATGGAAGAATCAGAGTTTGATTCCATGTGCACCTATCTTTATTGCCCACAGCCTACCCATTAATCCACACTGATTTTCTTACCCAGCCTGGCATTCAAGTTGAAGAGGAGAGGATGTTTGATGACCTCAGGGTCTTCAATATCCATAAAATCTCAGCCGTGGCTTTTCAAGGAAAGGAAGGGCAGGAAGCATGTACCCAATTTGCACAAGCTACCCCATCACCGTCCAGACCTTTGAACTAGGTCTTTGTGAAAGCTACTACTATCCACTTAGTCAGGGAAAGTTTGCAAGGCCTGGACTTCTAGAGACTTCCCTGCTTATCTCTAGAAATAAGAAGCCCAAGGAAAGTTCTTCCTCTCCCCTCAACATCCTATGAAAAGAATAGAGTCTTCTTTGCCATGAAGATAGAATACAGCCCATAACCACAAACCCATTCATCTCTCTAAGAAGAGATGATGACAGTCATGGTGATGATGGTGATGAAAGTGATGAGGAGGAGGAAGAAGAGGAGGAGGTGGGAGAACACTTCCATGGACCAGGTAAATGCCAGGTAATAGTATATTTCTAAAACTTTTGATGACCTTGAGAAAGAAATATGATTGCTCTCACTTTAAATGTGAGAAAACTGAGTCTCTGAGGGGTTCACACTAAAAAGCAAGTAAAAGTCAGTACTGGGATTATTTCAGGAGAGGGGTCATTCTCTTTTCTCCACAATTTCTCCCATAACCATTTGCTACACAAATGCTCAATTACTTTGGACGCATGACTGTCTCATGACAATGGAAGCTCATGTCATCTTTCACATGTGGGAATGATTCTAGCAACCATTCTAGCAATTGAAGAAATACAAGGTGCTGTCAGAGGATTCAATTATTTATGACTCAACCTGATGGAAGGCAAGGATTCTGGGTCACACTTCTCACTCCAGGAGACATACCTTTTTGCACCCCTTCCTCCAGAGAACATGAGAACTGTGATTGCAGTGATTCAATCACAATTAGTAAACTTAACACAGGAGGAAAATGTCAGTCAAATGTGTTCTCTTCACATTACATTCCTGTCTTCGTTACTTTGGCCCAGCCCATCCATCTTCTATTCTCGAGGGGCATGAAGGGGACAGCCATGTAGGGGAGAGGGCTGTTTGGCTGATTGATGTGGGGTTTTTGTGAAGAAGGCAACCAAGGTTTTTGAGTGGAATTATTGAAGTCTGCCTGCTTCACTGATGACGGATCTGAATGAAAACTGCCTTTAAAGAATTCTGAAAAGGGAGATCAAAGCCAGTCCCCAAAAGAGAGAACACTTTATTTATAGTTTCCACATTAATTCAAAACAATCTGATGAGCAGGTTTGCCCATGCACACACTTTCCACAAAAACAAATGCCTCTCAGGTTGCTTTTATTCTAATATAATATCAGTGCCCAAGGCGAGAAACTTTCTGTGCTTCACTCAGCAAAGCCTGTCCAAATTTACAATTAAATGGAACTGACACAGCTGATAATACTGGAGCTTGTTTCCTTTTCAGCTGGGGCCTTTCTTTTGGAATCTTGGTTATTATGTTGGCTGTGTTCCAAACTGATGGAACTCACTGTACCATTTTCCTTGCAGGCACTGGGACACTGAGTACAGTTAGAGCAGTGGGTCTCCAGCTGGGGAGATTTTGTCCTCTGGGGAGACACTTGGCAATGTTTGGAGACATTTTTGATCATCACCACTGGTGGTGGGAGAGTTGTTACTGCTAACTCTAGTGGGAAGAGGTCAGGGATGCTATTAAACATCCTACAGTCCATAGGATAGCCCTCCCTTCCCTGCCTAATATCTGGCCCCAGTGTCAATAACACTGAGGTTAAGAAACCTGGAGATAGAGGACAGCTGGCTGGTAGGGGAGATTGGAGAGGCTCTCATTCCTGAAGTTGCAGGAATGGTCTCATCAGCGGACTTTGCTGGTCAAAATTCTCCGTGGGAAGGATGTACAAGAAACCCAAGAGGGAAACCAGAATATCAGACAGAAACAAAAGAGCTATAAACAGATATGTGCTTTAAGATTATGGAACCACATTGGCAGAACCATGGAGATGTTGAAGGAAAGGAAGCTGAGTAGGTTTGAAGCAGTGTCTGCCAGTAGGTCTTGCTGTCTGTCTCCCAGTGTTATTGTTCCTGCAAGGTAGAATGTGAAAACACAGCATCTTTTGGAGGGCTAGTAATGAGAAAGATGCTTTTGGAATATTTCCACTATTTTTTTCTTATGTATCAGGATGTCTTGAATAGGGGTCTCAAAGAAGTGACCTCCTGATGAATTAACCATTTTGTAGGTTAGTCTTTCATTCTGTCAACATGACATTTAGGAAAGAAAGAATGAATAAATGGAAGGACGAAGGAAAGAGGGCTGGAGTGAAGAAGAAACGGAGGACGGAAGGAAGGCAAGCAGGCAGAAAGAAAGAAAGAACAAGAAAAATAAAAGGAAGAAAGAAAGAAAAAGCAGGAAGGAGAACAGAAAGAGGGAATGGGGGAGAGAAAGAGGAGAAGAGGGGGAGATTGTCTGAAAGATTATAGGCATAGCACAACCCCAGCATTCTCTGTCTCTATCATCACACCTGGCCTCAGTCACACATTTATGTTACTAGCCTGATCCCATAAACATTTCAATTTTTTACTCTTCTGGTCTCAGATTTCATCATTACCTCCCAGATGTTTAGCATTAGAAAAATTCCTCAAACCGTACTATGACTTGGTCTGTCCACAAAGCTGGCCTTGATTTCCTCTACTACACAAAGAGAATCCTTAGCATTTAGATCACTTTTCATGAGAGGTGTGGGAAGCCAGCCAATTGCTTTATGGTCACTTTAAATAAAGGATCATGAAATGAATATTAGATGAATAACCACAAGCATCATCTAACCCAGTTGTAATTTCCTATTAGAATTACCTGGGAGCTTTTGTAAAACACCATTCTTCCAATCCTACCTCCAGGATTGAGGTAGGATTTAATTGGTTTAATTGGGCAGGAGCAAGCCTGGGCACGTGTATTTTTTGCAAGTTCCCCGATGGTCATAGATGCAGCCAAGGTTGAAAACCTTGATTTAATTTGTCTTCTTCATTCTCAGAATAGGAAAGTGAAGGTCAGAGAGGCATAAAGTTTGCCTATAACCTGTCTGCTACATGCATGTGTTTCTACCTCTTTTGCATTCTCTTGTCCAACCGGGGCTAAGTATGCAACAGAAAAGATAAGAGGGAAACCCAAGAAGTGTGTGCTAGGAGTGTTTCCAGCTCTTGCTGGCAGAAAGATCAGTTGATTGGCAGCTTTTGGAGGGAGCCAGCCTCTCCTGAATTTCGCAGTTGAGCAGAGGACTGTGGGTCTTCTGGTTCTCAGAAATACCCCACAGCCATGGTGGGTGGCTTGCCATGTTGTCTTAGCTTGAGAAACACCTTCTTTTGCTTGCTTTGTTTGAGTCCAATTGCTTAGAATTTCAGCCATATCAGCATTATCTAAGGCACGGATGGGGATTTGCTTGGAAGGATATAAAGATGTTTGTTCTTCCTTGAAAAAATAAAAAAAAATTCAATTGGTCATTATAGTGATGTTTATAGGAAAAGAAACACCAGTCAAATTTCTGTTAAGCAAAGCAAGAGCCTGGAGTGTGTGATGAGGGATATAGTGACCAGTGTTTGTAAGAGGGACCAATGCCTGGTGGTGGCTTGACTCAGTTGTGCAAAACAGTAAAGGCATCACACCTCCTGGGTCAAAATTCCAGCTTCACCAACTATACATTTTGCAGATAGGCAAGTGCTCAAGCCCACACACAGAGTTAAGGCCATGAAAACACAGTCTCTCAAAATCCCACCTCTTCCAAATATTTTAAATATACCAGGCACTTTCTGTGTCTATTCTCATTTATTCCCACAGTGTCCCCTGTGTGGGGTTGATATTCAAGTCCACAGTTTATTAAAGCATCTACTGAAGATCAGCATGATGAGGAATCCTCTCCAAAAACCACATGGGGAGGAATTAGCAGAGCGGGAATTCAAAACCAGTGTTCTTTAAACTAGAGATGAACATACGTGCTTATATGCTTCATGGGTTTTTATTGAAAGCTTGCTTGTGCTTGGAAAGTAGGTTTTAGTTCTTTGGAATGAGTTAGACTTGATAGCATTAATCAAGAAATTGATGTATTGAGTATTCATTGGAAGGACTGATGCCGAAGTTGAAGCTCCAATACTCTGGCCACCTAATACGAAGAACTGACTCATTGGAAAAGACCCTGATGCTGGGAAAGATTGAAGGCAAGAGGAGAAGCTGGGGAGAGGATGAGATAGTTGGATGGGATCATTGGTTCAATGGACATGAGTTTGAACAAACTCTGGGAGATGGTGAAGGACAGGGAAGCCTGATGCGCTGCAGTCCATGGGGCCACAAAGAGTCAGGTATGACTTAGCGACTGAACAACAAAAATTTTCATATTGTCCTCAGATGCACTTTCTGGATGTTCATTCCCATCTTTGACTCCATTTCAGATGGATCACAAGGCTTTTCTCACCTCCGTCTAGTTACTTTCAATTATTATAAGTCTCATTTTCAGATATTATAAATAACAGCAGTTAATCTCTAATTCAGTTCAGTGCTTTCCCCTCCCCATTCCTTCCAGACCCTTTGATCCTTTTCCTCACCACTCCTGCTCAGGTCTGACTCACATTATTATAACCTGTAAAGTGAAAGAGGTATTTTCTGGGTCCTATTTGCTTGTTTTCCCCTCCCTTTCATTTGGTCTTGCATCCCTCCTCCTCTACTCCCCACGCTACTTCTACTTTCCCCAGGACCAGCTCAAGGAGAAAACTGAGAAACTAAAATCTAAAAATGGTTTTACACTACTGATGCTATCAAACCCAACACCTGTGCCCTCTTTCCGCAGACACCCAAATCTGGTATTGCCTCTCTTGTGGGATATGGCAGGTTCTTTGGAGGCATTCTTACATTCGGTGAATCATCAGGAAGATACACAGGACTCAGCAGATAGTGGTACACACAGCTGTAATTTATTATGACTAAAGGATACAGAGCAAGATCAGAGGAAGGAAAAGACACGTGGGGCAAAGTCAGGGAAACCAGGCACAAGCTTCCGAAGACCCTTCTCAGTGGAGTCACAGAGGACACACTCAATTCTCCAGCAAGGGGCTATGACATGTATGAAGTGTTACCAACTAGGGAAGTTCACTGGGGACCACACATCCAGAGTTTTTATATAAAGGGCGGGTTGGTAGGCAGCCTCTGCCTGGCATGTGCCAAAATTCTAGATTGCTAGAAGGAAAGCAGGTGTTCAGTGTAAACCACGTGGTTTTGCACAATTTAGGCAGAGAGCCAGAACCATTATCAGTTCTGGGAATAGTGGGAACACTCTGAGTTCCCAGACACACTCAAGGCCAATCAAGGCCAACCTTGTAAGCAGGTCTTTCATAGGAGAGCAGTCAGGTCTGCTGTGTTAATCTATTTTGCATACACACACCCACCCTCAGTTCAAGCAGCCCTCATCCTGCACCATTCACCAGCCTTCTCTCACTAGCATGTTGAACCCCAACTCTCAGTATAAGGCCAGCCAGCTGCATAATACTAGCCTCCTCCTCCTGGGAAGTCTTGGCCCAGGCAGATTTTCTCCAAACCCTTGGGGACAGTGGATGCCTTTGTCTGTGAGCTCTGAAGTTCCAGGCCTCTCCTGCTGCAGCTTCCAGCTTTGCTGGCAGTTCCAGGCAGCATTCTGCCAGAGTTAAGAGCCTGACAACTTATTTTGTCCCACCAAACTCTAAGACATACCTATACGTCCTCTTAAGAATTTTCTTCCTACTCTGAAACCCTGTTAACCCTGGAGGTCACTGAAGCTCACTTTCTTGGGCAGCGAAGACTTTTCCCTCTATCCTCAACAATGTTCTGTGAAGAAATCGCTACTGGACAAATTTTCAGGTTGCTCTTATGTAAAGAGTGGAGGTGGGTGATGAGCTAAAGGGTTCAGGAAGGGACTTGGCCACTACTTAGTTTCTTTGTTGATATTTCCGGTGCTTCTTTTAAGAATTTTCAAGTACTTGCTATTTTATTGTTTAGAGCTTTAGCTTCTGCCAAAATTCTGAGAAATGGGGAAAGTCCCAACTGGCATTGTGTTACTCGATTTCTGTTTCCATAGCTTTCATTCTGTTCCCATGGCCACTGCTCTGGTCCAGGCTTAATGACGTCCCAGTTTCGCTGGACATCCGTGGCTTTTCTGTTTCTCTCACTTACATTCTCTGTTCCATGCAGTGTTCAGAGTTATCTTTCTAACATGCTTTGGTTTCGTCATTCACCTGTTTAATCTCTGATGGCTGTCCTGAGGCTGTGGAAATGTTCACACTCCTCAGTATGGCTCACAAAAACCCTCAGAGCCTGACTTACCTGCCTTTCCAGTTCCAAGTCTGGCCATTTCTGGTTTGCCTCTAAAATTCTTGTTTCCTTTATGTTGGCCTCTTTCTTTTTCTAGACCTTTCCCCCTGCTTTTTCTTCTGCTATCTATGTGGGGAACTTCTACTCACTCCTAAACCGCCCCAGGTAGAATGACCTGGTTCCCTTGCTGTGCCTCATAGCACTCTGTGCAACCCAGGTCTACCCATTAATACTATGTCAATTTGGGCAAAAATACTTAACTTGTTTGTGCCTCAGCTTTATCATCTGTAAAATGGGGGTGACAATATTACCTACCTCAGGGGGGCATTAGGAGGACTACACTAAATAAGTAAATATTATAAAACATTGAAAACTATGCCTGGCATAGCTCACACTCTACAGTATTTGTTACATAAATGAATGCCTCAAATTTACATGTTTTAAGATCCATGTGCCCCTTCAAGACAATGAACTGTAAGGGCAAGGAGTCTTCCCTATCTGTTTTTGCCTGCCCAGTGATAAGCATATATAGAAGGTGGTCAGTAAAGATCTGGGAAGAAATAGTATGGATTAAATGACATGGTGTATGAGATTTCCCTTAAAATAGCCCAAGAGGGAAAGGAATGAGTATGAGTAGAGATAGAAAAAGGTTGGATAATTGTTGAAAGTGGTTATGAATACATGGGAATTCATTGGGCTATTCTATTTTTATACACATTAGAAATTTTCCACAATACAGAGTTAATTAGAAAAAAGGAACATTTAAAAATCTGTTCAATTAGTGAATTAATGTTCTCCATTTTTTAAATTCCTCTCTTTCTGTACTTCCTTCTTAGTATTTAGCTTCAAGCTCTGATTTTGGAGGGAAGAGTAAAGTAGGAAGATGGGATGGCTAGGAATCTTTGCTTTCCTGGGTATGGAATGGTCATTTTCCCATTTTGGAACTAAAAATGGCACTGCTAAGGATGTCTGGAAATGTTCTTTCTCTATACAACAGGTTGCTCTCTGACTTGAAATGAGATAGTCATTTATGAAAGCTTTGCCAGGAATTTGTGGGTTTTTCTTGTTTTCATACTTGGTCAGAGTCACCCAGTCATCTTGGAGCATCCCAGTTTGACAACTGATAAAGTCATTTCAAAAGCCTCACATTTCCTGATTTGCATTTTCTGCTGTCTGCTAAGGACATGGCCTCTCGAAGGGGCTGTTCGGTCAGATTACAGTCTGTCCCCGGTGTTGGCAGCCGGCCGATAGCTACGTCTGGCTGCAGGAGACCCCAGGTACTTACTGCTGTCCATCAAGCACGGGAAAGGACCACCTCAGCTGTTGAAATGGAGCTGGGTGTTGTCAAAATCCTTTGTAGCCATGTCAGTAGGGGGCTTTCTTCTGCTCTCCTGGAGAATAGCAATGAACTACTGTGCACCTAGAAGAGGGGCTGTTTAACAGAGATGGAAGCGAATTCATTGAGTGACTGCTAAGTGTCTGGAACTGTTGTAAATGCTCAGCATACATCTCTTTATTTCATCCTCACAACGACTGTCAGGCATATTTAAATTCTAAATTGTAGATTAGGACTGAAGTTCAGAAAGGTTAATTATTAACTTCAGTGTCTTGTAAGTAACAAATTTGGGATTAGAACCCCCAGTCTGGTTTCAACGATTGAGTCCTTTCCATGGTGGTTTCCACTGCTTTCTGCAGGTTTCTGTATCCAAAGGGAGCACAGGGCTCTCTCCAGCACTGTGGGAGAGGGGAGGGGTGCATCTGAGTGGCAGCTCTGTGAGTCCCACAGAAGGAAATTGCTGGTCCTGTGAAACACTTTTATTCACCTATTCACTTCCTTAAGCTCTATTTTGGATTTTTGCTTCTTTTGTGCAGAAGTGGCTTCATTTTCCCGTATCTTTTAATGCTCAGTATGCCGAGTCAATATTTCTGTCTCCCATTTTTTCTGCATAAATGTCACTACCTGTCACTAGGTGTTTGTTTAGGGCAGTTTTGCAGCTAATAGAGGCTTCTGTCCTTGTTTGAATGACTTGTTTAGCTTTGCTTTTAATCAGAGTGCTGAGTTATTTCTTCTCTCTGCCTCTCTCATCTTCTGTGTCTTTGATGCTTATGTTCCCCCCCAGATGTTTTTGCTAACAAAAGAAAAAATATTAGGGATAAAGAAGGTAGCAAGCATGATTAGACTTTCTCAATCTGGAACTCAGGAAAAAAACCTGTGGCATTTCACAGTGACCAGACTTACAGCTTATTGTGTACTAGGAGGAGCTGCCACCCAGTTGCCCAGGGGGTGTGGTGGGTGGGTGGAGTTTCCTGAGAGAAGAAAGCCCCAGGGGATTCACCCTGATGGCATACCTGGGGTGGGATTGCAGAGCAACCTCTCTGTGCCACAACCTAGGTTCTGCTTTGCAATCTTGATGTTTGCTTTGCTGTGGGAGCTTCATGTGGTGAATGCAGCCCATGCCCTCCCAAATCTGTCATCTGAAGCTATCAGGGTTTCCTGAGCCAATTCAGACTTACACTGGTCACCAGTTGGGTAGGAGTCCCCTCTCCACAGTAAGAGGGAGTCTAGAAGACTTCTGCTGACCAGAGCCTGCTAGGACCCACCCCTCCCTAGACTCTCTGCTTCCCAAGACTTGCCCCTGGCCCCTCCCACCAACCCCTCCTCCTTCTGGTCCTCCCTGGCAACCTGCACACCAGACAGTTAGCTGTTCTCCTCTGCAGGACATCTGCTTTCTTAGAGAGGAAAAATATATAATTTTGTCTTCCCAAAACCAACTCTGCCTAAATCGGAATGAACTCATGCATGTCCTCTCATTTGGCTAATAGAAAGCTGAACCTTTTAGAAATGGGCTTCATCACAATAGTCCTTAAACCACTTACCAACTCGGCCTTGGCTTCTAGCTCTTGGGTGGAACAGAACCTTCACTGAAATAGGAAGTAAACACAAGGCAGGTAGGGTCAGGACATCTTTAAGGCTGTGATATCATCGTTGTTGGTTCTTTGTGGACTCCTATTGAGGCCTGCTTCCCTGAGAAGAGCTTTGTCTTGTTTACCTCCAGCAGGCTGCTTTTTCAATCAAACAATAGGCATCCTATTGCCCAGTTACCACAGGCAGTCACTGTTTACTTGCCTTCCGGAAGACAGATCAAGGGAAAATGGCTCTTATGTTCCCGAATCAAAGACCGAGGCTTTGTTTACTGAGATAATGAGCTGCTCTCAGGCGGGGGATGAGTCATTTATTTATCTGGATCTCTCCTTTGCATCTATAATAGTACCAGGACTTAATAAATGCTCAATAAATGTCTTTGGAAGGGAGAAATGCATAAATATTTGGTGCTTCCGATACCATTCGTGTTAATAAAAACTGTTGTGGGACATCCTGTGAAGAGGAACTCAAAGAACCCAGTCGTGTTATTATTTGTTCCCATTTGATTTAGGAGTACCTGCAAGAGGCTCAGTAACCTGCTCAAGAGCACAAAGATCGTAAAGGCAGAAGCAGGATTTAAACTCAGGTCTGTCTGTTTCCATGAGACACTGAGTTTGCCGCATGTCACTGACAAGTGCCAGGCCACTGACTTCACGCAAATAGCTATGGAAACACAAAGGGAGTCCCTGCCTACTCTGCCCTGTAGAATTAGAATTAGAATCTTTCTTTTCACAAAGAAAACACTAAGTGATTTGTGATTTGAATGTTGAGATTTGTTCTACAATGTGGGGAAGGGCAGGAGAGCGTTCAAGTTGGACACTACACACAGAAAAGCAGAGAGCAGCCAGGAGGAAGGCGGGCTGGATGGCTGGGGTCGGGGTGGGGAGATGTTCCCAGTGGAGCAAAGGAGAGGATGGAGGGCAGTTAGCTGGAGCCACAGTGTAGGTGAGGCACGATTCTGTCTGACTAGGACAGCTTCCAGAGAATTCCATAATTAACTGGACAGTTGAAACATAAATTTGTCTTCTCAGAATTCAGCAGTGGAAAAAATCTCCCTGGGAAAAGTTTTACTGGAAGGGTGACCTCCCTACTTTTCCACTAGCATGGTGGAACTTCCAGCAGAGCACATTCTAGAAGAAAATATTAGTTCAATTCCCTTAAGGAACTTAAAACAATGCAACAAGTTGAACGCTTAAGTCTTTGGGTTTCCTCCTTGTAAACATTCTGCCTGTTGATGCCCTCACTGTCAGTTGCAACTGAATAATTTGTGTAAGTTAATGGCCCTTTTCTTATCTCTGCAGATTTTGGGAACACCACAAAGGAACCCTTAGAATGTGAAGTCATAAACGACATTTCTAGCAACAGACTCATATTTATGGCATGCTGGTTGACAGTGAGGCAGTGGCTTGGCTACAGGTGCTGCCCCACCTGCCTATTTCCTTGTCATTGAAGTAGATCTGCACCACTGTTTGAGATTATCAAACTCTGAGGACAGCTTCCAACCAGCTTGCTAGAGTGAGAGGCAGAGTCCCTTGCTGTCAAATAGAGCTTACAGCTCTATTTTGATGATGATATTTGTTGATGATATGTGTCCATAATGTATTAAGTGATCTAGAAATCCTCTAAGCCTAGCCCTCATTTTACAGAAGAGAAGAACACATCACCTCTCTGGTGACATGAAATACCCAGAGTCACACAGGAGCTCTGCCCTGTCCAATGCAGTAGCCGCAGGTGACTAGGAAGCTTGAAATGAGACCAGTCTCATAGGAGTGTGCTATTGGCATGAAAGGCATGGGGGATTTCATTGACACAGTATGAATATAAAATAGTTGATTTTTTTTATATCATTGGTTGTTGGAAAGATAATATTCTGGATATATTAGGTTAAATAAGGTGTATTATTAAAAATATATCACTTTACTTTTTTCATGTGGCTATTAGAAAATGCAAAATTGATGCTATGTGACTTAAATTATACAGCTAAGCAGTGGCTCAGACGGTAAAGCGTCTGCCTGCAATGAGGGAGACCTGGGTTCGAGCCCTGAGTTGGGAAGATCCCCTGGAGAAGGAAATGGCAATCCACTCCAGTATTCTTGCCTGAAAATCCCACGGACAGAGGAACCTGGTAGGTTACAGTCTATGGGGTTGCAAAGAGTCAGACACAACTTAAATTATGTTTTTATTGGACAAAGCACTCCTAAAGCTTGAATGGAACACAGGTCTCCTAACTTTGATGTAATTTAGTGTGGGATGGAGGGTACTGGCTGAATCAGGGGAAGCCAGAAGCTGAGAGATAGGTTAGGAGGCCACTACAGCGAGCGCACCAGGGCAGGAGCTCTGGGTGCTCACTGTTAGTCATCAGAACAAGTTCCTACCACACCGCCAGTCGTCCCCCTCATACCTCCCCTCTCTCCCCCGCTCCTTTTCTAATTATCCAGAACCCTGAAGCTTGCCTTCTCTTTTTGTGTCACTCGAGGTGGGCAAGATGTGAAGTAGTAGGTCTCAACATTGATCGGTTTCTACCAGCTTCCCATCTGCTTCAATTTATGGCTGCTCTCTGACACCCTCTCTGTGGTTCTTCAACTTTAAACAACTTTTCATTTCTCTTCCCTACAGCACTTTTACTTAGAAATCATTTCAATACAGCACTTTACTTTGAAAAAAGGTAGAATGAGCACTTAGGAAAGGAATGAGAACTTCTTTTCACTCCCTTCCCTGTGTTATCTTAACCCCAGCTGCTGAAATCTGGGTTCCAAAAAACACAGAGGAGTTGGTGGAAGGAATGATCAGGCTGCTTATGGAAAACAGCTTTGAGTATTTGTGTTGAGTACTAAGCAGTCTGTTCCCCTGCTGGCTCCAGATCCTTTCTGTGGAAGAGTTCTAAGCTCAAATTCTACAAACAAGACATAGGAACTCTTTCTTTGTTCACTCTATAAGGGTTTAACAAGCATCTACAGTTTCCTAGGCACCGTGCTGGGCTCTGGAGCTACAATGGTGCTCATGGCAAACATAGCCTTATAGCAAATAGAGGAGAAGGATACAAATCAGTGGGTTGGGATGGCTGATGGCTGTCAGTTCCTGCAGACTCTGGTGGCCTCAGCATGAGCTGGCAGCTCACCTCTTTGATCAGGATAAAGTTGCTGATAGAAATGTGGCCCTGACAAAACCTGGAGTCCTATTCCAGTCTGGACACTATTTCTGAGCTCATTCAGAATTTTGAAGGCTGTATTTAGATTTGGTTCCCTCTACCCCATCCCTTCTAGTATTTTAGTCAGCCCCTAGCCTCCTGGACTAAGGTCACCTCTTCTGGACTCAGGGCAAAAAAACACAGACTTCTCACTCCCTTATTTCACCAGTGCCCCGATCTGCTCTTCTGCAGGTTGCTCTTTACTCTGTCACTCCTACACCTGCACCATGGGACTCAGGACTAGGTTCAGCCTGATCCTGAGAGACATGACTTAGTGACTAAACAACGACCACCCAATGATCATATTGTTTCGTTCATAAGTACTTTAATGTTTTTCTCAAAAAGTTAAGAATTCTTCTTGAAAACAAAATGCCATAATATTATCATACATAGAATAAAATTAGCAGTAGTTTCTGAATTTTAAAAAAGTCAAGCTGATGTTCACATATTACTATCACCTTAATTTTTCATACTCTGAATTAGGATTGAAATAAAATGTATAAATTGCAATGCAGTGGTTTATATTTCTCTTAAGTAGCTTCAGTTTATAGATTCCTCATCCTGCTTGCTTGCTTGTTCTTTCTCTTTCATGATCTCGATCTCTCCTTTTACTCACAATTTACTTACATCTTAAAGAAACCAGATCATCAGTCTCTAGAGTTCCTCACGGTTTGGATCTTTCTGTTGTTAACATGTGCTTCTGTCTCTCATGTTTCCTTTACACTGGTGATTGGTTTTAGAGCTTTATTCCATATTTAATTTGATTTTTGGCAAGAACCCCACATAGGTGGTGTTTTGTACTTCCATCAGCAAACTGTCTGAGACACCAGTGATCATTGTTTCCTACGTGGTCCATCATCCGTCCTTGCATCTATCAATAGCATCATGAGTTGCAATATGGCAACATTCCATTTCTACCACTCCTTCATTTGTCAGCTAAAACGCTTCTGTAAAGAAACGTTTCCTTATGTATTCTTTGGTTCCCCTAAGACAAGTTCTTACAGGAAATGAAGAATAAATGTTTTATCTTTTTCCTTTATTATTTTTCAGTTTTAAAAATAAATGAGATGGTTTTGTAACATTCTCCAAAGGAAAACAAGACAATTGTATGCTTCTTTTAATAACTTTATAAATTCAAGGATAAAATCATGATTGAAATGTTTCAATCTGTTGTGATTATTCTGGGTGCCCAAATTATCCCAATTTAGTCCATCCAGTAGGAGTCTCTTAATTTGACTCCTGAACTCTTAAGACCCTTCAGTACAACCTTAGTAGACATTACAGCTTCTATCGTAGCATCACATTGTCCTCTCACTTCATCTATAAATATTTCAGAGATTCCCTGAGTTCTTTTAAAAGTGGAAGGCCACAATCTAGATATTAAGGATGCTCATTGCTACTGATAGGGTTGGCTGTATTTCTAAGCCTTTTCAGTGAACAGAGGCAGGAGATAAAGATAAACTGTCAGGAGTTCATATACTGGATACTTATAAATCAGATGAGGACTACATAGTTTTTACTCAATATCTTTGACTGTACAGTTGTATTTCTTTTCTCTTATGTCAGGCATTGTATTTATCAGTGACACCAATACAACTATTCATTTTCTTTCTCAAATAGTTCACACACAACAGATTCAGAACAATATGAACACTACCATAAACCATATGATTATTAAAATCAATTTCACTTTTTTTTACAATTCATTTTGTCCTTAGGGTACATACGCTGAAGATGTTTAGTAAATTACTGTGTTGTAAAATCATTTGAAATATTTTCTCTCCTGTGGTTATGGCACTGACTCAGTATACTATGGAAGTCAATTGTTTTACTTTTGACAGATATAGATTGTTTATAATTTATTTTTTAAATCATGCAAAATATTAATATGTCCCAAAGTTATACCATTAATTAAACTATATACACAGAAATTTAGCTACTCTTTGTTTCCCTCTCTTATTTCTTCCTTCCCCGTGGAGAACTATTTCTTTATAATTTTTTGTTTTATCCTTTCATTTCTTTTACATATAAGAAAATATGTACGTAGATGCATTCCCTCCTCCTTTATGAGATAAAAGATAGTATGCTATACATATTCTTATCCATTTTTTCTTTCATATATCACCTTAAAAATATTATATAAACAGAATCATGCCTCATACAGCCTTATAAGGATTGGCTTGTCTTACCAAGCATATTTCTCTGGAGACTGATCCAGGTTGTTGTTCTTTATTATAGTATCTACGGTATGGATGTACCACCATTTGAAGGATATGTGGGTTGTTTCTAGGTTTTAACTATTACAAATAAAGCCATAGTCTTAAATTTCTCTGGGATAAATACCCACAAATGTTATTGTTGGGCTGTACATTAGTGTGTGTTTAGTTTTTAAAGAAACTTCCAAACTGTTTTCCAAAGTGGCTGTACTGTTTTATACTCCATGAAGATTCTAACCCATCTGCATTTTTCTCTCCCCCTTTCAGACTATTCATACGTTTGTTTCATATATAATGTCCAGGTTTTCAGTTGCATCACTTCCTTTGGCTCAGTGGTTTGTGGTGGGAATTCTGGATTGTTTTTTTCCTTATAGCTAAAGTACCATATCTCTCTCATTGCTTTCAAGACTTTTCTTTTTTTTGTCTTTAAAAAGTTTTCAGAAGTTTCAGTATAATGTATCTTGTGAATTTGGAGTTTTTGGTTGTTTTTCTTTTTTGATTTGGAGGTTGCTTAGCATTTTAATTTGTAGGCTTACATCTTAGGAAAAGTTTGGGAGGTTTCCAACCATTATTTCTTTGAGAACCTTTTCAGCCCCTTGGTGACACTGATAACAGAAATGCTAGGTCTTTTATTATAGTCACACAGGTCTTTGAGACTCTGTTCTTTTTATTATTATTATTATTGTTTAATCTGTTTTCTCTTTGTAAGACTTGGTGATTTCCATTGCCCTCTCTTCACTGACTCTTCTGTATTCTCCTTCCCCCCATTTTGCTGTCGAGCTCACCCAGTTTGATTTTTTAATTTCAGCTACTGTATTTTTCATTTCTAAAATTTCCATTTGGTTCTTCTTTATATCTCTTATTTATTTGCTGAGACTAGATTTCTTTGTTGGAACTCTTTTTTTTTTTTTGGCCACACCGTGTGGCTTGAGGGAACATAGCTTCCCCAACAGAGATTAAACCCAGGCCACCACAGTGAAAGTGCTAGATCACCAGGAAATTCCTGAAACTCTATTTCTTCATTTGTTTCACATGTGTTTGTAGTTCTCATTGAAGCATATCTGTGAAGCCTGAAGCCTTATTTAAAATCTTTGTCAGCTTATTCCACTATTTCTGTCATCTCGGTGTTGCCATCATTAATTATCTTTTTCATTCAGTTTGAGATCGTTCTAGTTCCTGAGATGATGTGTAGTTTGCAGTTGAAACCTGGAAAACTTTATGTTATGAGACTCTGGACCTTATTTAAAGATTTTGTTTTGGCCAGTTTCCTCTAATACCATTCTCCCAAGGAAAAGGTTCAGGGGGTACTGTCTTGTTATTCTCGGGTCGGGTACAAGTCCAAGTTCTCCACTCAGCCTCTTTTGATACCCAAAAGGGAATGTAATGATTCATTTTATATGTTAATATGAGGTAGGCCATGGGATGCTCAGATTTAAAATTATTTATGGATGTTTCCTGATAAAGATTAACATTTGAATTCTTTGACTCAGCAGATTTCCCTCCCCAGTGTGGCTGAACATCATCCAACCTGCTGAGGATCATTCTTCCATTCCTTCTTTCCTTACTGCTAGACAATGGCACCCCACTCCAGTCCTCTTGCCTGGAAAATCCCATGGATGGAAGAGCCTGGAAGGCTGCAGTCCATGGGGTCGCTGAGGGTCGGACACGACTGAGCGACTTCACTTTCACTTTTCACTTTTATGCATTGGAGAAGGAAATGGCAACCCACTCCAGTGTTCTTGCCTGGAGAATCCCTAGGACGGGGAGCCTGGTGGGCTGCCGTCTAAGGGGTCGCACAGAGTCAGACACGACTGGAGTGACTTAGCAGGTAGCAGGTAGCAGCACACATAGAAAACATCCAAATTTGAGAAGATTTTTCTTCCTCGTAGAAATGGTTAAATCCTCTGACTGGTCCACACAAACCTTTTTTCAAGAGACATTGAAATCCAACCTAGCTGTTTTCCAGATGGATAAGGAACTATGTCCTCCAAAGGCAGTACCTCTTATCTAATTTGCACGAAGGCATCTTTGGACCAGAATCCACCCTGATTATAGAAGCTTAGAGTTAGGGCAGAGTACTGGGAACAATGGCATCAGTGTTGGACCCTGTGATTGAGGAAGGGAAGGGAAGGGAAGAAGGGCAGTGAGGCAGATAATTACCAGACAGAATCATTCTGGGGGAAGAATTAAGATGGCAAGTTTGGTTTTAATTATTGCTAATTTCTTCACATAATGGTATATGGTGTAAATACCACCTGTTAATTGTTCTGGAGTTGGATGGGGGAGGAGAGTGCATGAATGCAATAAAGTAGTGAGTCTTGCTAAGAACTCTACACTCAGCCCTCCATATCCATTGATTCAGCATCAGTGGATTCAACTGACTGGGGATAAAAAATATTAAAAAAAAAAATTACAAAAATTTCCAAAAAGCAAAACTTGAATTTACTGCAAGGGGAACTATTTGCAAAGCATTTACATTGTATTAAGTATTATAAGTAATTTATAGGTGATTTAAAGTATACAGAGGCTGTGCATAGGTTATATGCAAATACTACTCCGTTTTATATAAGGGACTTGAGCATCCTTGGATTTTGGTATCCATGGGGAGGAAATGGCAGGCTGGTTCTGGAACCAATTCCCAGAGGATACTTAGGGACAACTGTACTTGAGCTAGGATGAGAGACATCCCACTTAGGCGAGGAGGGTGACAATAACATCTAGAGACACAATGATCAGATATTGATTTTTTTTCTCTGTTTCATTCAATAAAATGAATGTTTGTTCAAAACCTCAAGGCAATCTTTACATCTTGATCTAATTTTCTCTAGTAACATATTTTAAATCTCTTGATAGCAAATGATGTTGATATCTCATAAAGGTTTATCAACCTCTTCAGGCACATGCCAAACACTTATTTGTGCCAATATAAGTGAGTTATTTGTAGGCATTGATAGAGTCTCCTAGAGGTCACATTCTATGTAACACTGAATTTTAATAAAGACAGCCTCGAGTCTCTAGATAAATTCCTGCTATTCTTTATTCCTTGAAGTTCCACATTAACTAATATTTGGCAAAATATGAAATTACAGTTGGGTTTGAAAGAGAAATTTGTTTCTGAAAGCATGTTAGACGTGTCACCTGCGTTATGCAAATTGGCACTGAGGCAAAATGGAGATTTAGTCTTATGAAAATCTCTTCTCTTTGAATTCTATCTTTATTTAAAATAAGGACAATTTGAACTCCCAAATGGAAAATTCCCACAAACCTACAGACTCTGTCAGGGACTGACTTTTGTCCAGAGAAGCAATGTCTGTTTAGTTCTCCTGTTATGCTGAATGAGGGATGGGGGCTAAATCTTAAGCAAACTTGATATTTAGACTCAGTACAGGAACAAATGTTATTCTAGGTTTCTTCATCCTTGTCTTCAAATTATGACATTGCTGTAATCAACTCCAGGGTTGAAATATAAGATTAAAACTCTACTCATACTACATTGAGATACTAAATAAAAATCTTGGGTACAAAAGTTGGTTGGTGGGCATAAGTCAGTCCCTGACATAATCTGTAGATTTGTGGGATATTTCCATTTGGAAGTTCAAGTTGTCCTTATTTTAAATAAAGATGGGGGAGAGGTTGAAAAGGCAGGGGGACATATGTACACCTATGGCTGATTCATGGTGACGTTTGACATAAAATAACAAAATTTTATAAAACAATTTTCCTTCAATTAAAAAATTAATAAATAAAGATAGAATTCAAAGAGATTTTCATAACAACTAGGAATAATTAAGATGATGCTATTTATTTTTAAAAAGCATTTTGTAGCGGATGTGTATGGAAGAAATATTGCTATACAACCAGAAAAATATGGATTCAAATCTCAGCTCTGCTGCTTGCTGGCCAATACAGGGGCGGCACTTTGAAGTTTATTTATGCTTCAGCTTTGTCCCAATATTTGTTTGAAAACAAGCCTAAAAGAATTGTTTCGTAAACCTCTAGAACCACCTTATGCTGCCCCCATGTGTCTGAGGCAAGAGTGATTATATTCACCTCAGTTTGCATGTTAAAATAATCTGGAGACAGGAACAGAGTAAAAGGCTCTGTTAGTTTTTTGTTTTTTTTTTTTCTATTAAAAAAAAAAAGACAATTCCCAGGTGAGTCTAATTATGTAACCAGATTAGGGGAGGACAGAAATAGATCATAAACTCCATAAGGACAGGGGGTTTTGATTGTATAATTCATGATTGTGTTGTTTTGTCTAGAAATGTATCTGGCTGATAGTAGTGCTCAATTAATATTTATTGAATAGATAAATTGAGTGAATGTGTACTTGACTTCATTTAAAAAGTGATAAAACAAGTCCTTGAGTCAGATACTGCTGCAATGTTTGTAGTTATTGAGCCTTGCCAGTGTCCCTGGAACAGATCTTAAAACCTTGGCTTAAACTCTTCTAATGGAGCCCTTTTAAGTTTAGAATGAAATCTGTACTTTTTCTATAGCATCTAAAGCATTGTACAGTCTGACCCCTTCTTATCTTTCTTCAATCCTCATCTCCTGTCACTCTCCCATTTCAATCACCCAGGCTCTGTTATCCCCCTTGAACCCATCCGGCTAGTTCTTACCTCAGAACCTTTGCCCTTACTGTTCCTTCTACCTGGATTATTATTCTGCAGATCTTCCTGTGCCTGATTCTTTCTTATCATGGGAATATCATCCCAATTCATCTCCTCAGACACATTTTCCATGGCTACCCTACCTAACGGTGCCTCAACTACCATCGCTCTTTATCCTATTACCGTGTTTCAATTTCCTCACAGTAGTTCTTATTATCAGGGGTCACCTTTTTATTTATTTGTTAATTTGATATTTAAGTTTCCTCAATCCCCACAAAAATTTACCACTAGAACAGAAATCTAATCTTTTTTTTTTCATGCAGTATATTCAGCACTCAGAACAGTGCCCAAAGCTGATAAAACATTATAAAACATTTGATGAATGCATAAAACAATAAAAGAAAGCCATATCCATGATTTACTTACCTGTGGGAAAGTTACAGCTCTCATGTAATAACGTGTATAATTTGCCTTGCCCAGTGCCTGGAATATATCAAGTACCCAAATAATGTAAGTTTTCCTGTTTCTATTTGAGCTTAAAGGAAAGGGTTGCAAATCCTGCATAAAATCATCTAAAATAACAGTGGAACTAAAGTTTTCTTGTGTGTAAATAACTAGGAATGGAAAATCCCATGGACGGAGGAGCCTGGTGGGCTACAGTCCATGGGGTCGCAAAGAGCTGGACACGACTGAGCGACTTCACCTTACCTTACCTTACCTTATACATATTTAGATTTCTGAGAAATTGCACACTGTTTTCTAAAGTGACGACATAATTTCACACTTCCATCATCAAGGTACAGGGTTCTGATTGCTCCACATTTTCACCAGCATTTGGTATTGTCAGTCTTTTTAATTTTAGCCTTCATGAGGATATAAAATGGTATATCAGTGTTATTCAGACTTCCCTGGTGGTCAGATGGTAAAGCGTCTGCCTACAGTGCGGGAGACCTGGGTTTGATCCCTGGGTCAGGAAGATCCTCTGGAGAAGGAAATGGCAGCCCACTCCAGTACTCTTGCCTGGAAAATCCCGTGGACGGAGGAGTGTAATATGCTACAGTCCATGGGGTTGGAAAGAGTCGGACACGACTGACGGATTGATTTTCATTTCTATTGTGACTAATAATGTTGAGCATTTTTCATGAATTTATTGGCCATTCAAATATCTTCTATTGTGAAATCTTTTCAAATCTTCCATCAACTTTTCACTAGTATGTCTTTTTGTTGTCAATTTTTAGAATTCTTTGTTCTAGACACAGTTCCTATGTCATATTGTCAATTCGTGTCAAGGCTTATAATGCAGACAATAACTTCTCATTTTTCAAGTGTTTTTTAATTTTTTAAAATTTATTTATTTATTCAATTGGAGGATAATTACTTTACAATATTGTGATGATTTTTGGCCATACATCAATATGAATCAGCCATAGGCATACATTTATCCTCTCCGTCCTGTAAACCCCCTCCCACTGCCCTCTCCACCCCATCCATTTGATAAGTTTTATTTTTATGAAATCTAATTTATCAACTTATATTTTATGTCAAGTGCTTTTTATACTGTATTTAAGAAATCTTTGCCTACTCCACAGTCCTAAAGGTATTTTTTTTTAGAACCCTTATGGTTTTAGCATATACATTTAGTTTCATGATCTACCTCAGATTAGTTTTTTTGTACACAGTTTGATGTTGGGCCTCCAATTTTTTACATGTATAGATCCAGTTGCTTATTTGGATTTTTATGAAAATGCTACATTTATGAAATTTATGAAAATACGACAGCACTATACATAACGGGAAAAAGGAAATTACCCGAAAATCCATCAATACGAGAATGGAAGAATATATTTGTGTTTACTCTAACAATGGCATGTTAATCGGCATTACAAAACTAACATAAAATGCCACGAACGAAGCTCAAACGTAATGCTGAGAGAAAGAAGCCAGAAATAAAGGACTGCATACCACTGATTCTATTTATACAAAATTCAAGAACAGACAGTGTTAATTTTTGGAATGAAAATCACCAGAGCAGTTGCCTGTGGAGGGAGGGTGGTTTAATTACAGGGCACGTGAGGGAGCTCCCTGTGGGGATGGGAATGGCCTGTGTCTCGATCAGAGTAATGGTAATACAGGTATACATTTCTCAAAACTCATTGATTTATGCACAAGGTCTCTGTGTCTTACTGTGTAAATGTTATCTTAAAAATATGGAATAACTGTTAGTGACAGAGAGATTGCAAGCACAGACTGGGCCATTACATATAAAGGCAAATTTTTCCAAATATTTCAATATCCCAAGTTCATCTCATAGCCATTGATGTTTATAGTAGTGAAATTAAGATTTTTTCCTCAGAATCTTCTTTTAATAATTCAGAGAATCTACTTAGAGAGTTTTAAAATATAAAACTTTTAATATTTGAGAAGTTTTGATCTTTAAAGAGGCATACCTTACTTAAGACAACCTGTGAACAAGACATCCCTAATAACTGACAATGTATGAAGTGCTTATATAAGTACATAAATTTAAAGAACAAATGCATATATGTATATGTACCTACTTTAGAGTCACAGAACAAAGCCACAAAAGACTATATGTAACTATATTATAAAAGATTGATGTGCTTCCTGGATATCACAGTGTTTTTTCAAACTGAATTGAAATGCTCATTTCTGAAACCACAGCTAGAATTGCACATTAACAACAGAATGCTTGCAGCCATAAATGTGTAACTGCGTTGGGATTTTCTAGAAGAATCCCTTTGAGCCTCTCAGACTCTGACAGAGAAGAGTCAGCTGGCACCATTTCTACCCCCAGACCATCAGCAGAATCCTAAGCAGCTTCATTTCATGCTCCCTGATTTTTTTGTGAGTGTGCCTTTCTACTGAAGCTCTGAACTAGCGTGTTTATTAACCATGACTGTCTTTGCACATCTATCAGCATCACTGGGGCTATAAGGAGGAGAAATACTGCTGCTTCTTGGTGTCAGAAGGATGGGTAGCTTCCAGGGAACCCATTAAACAGAGCCTTCCATTGGGCCATGAACAAGACTCAGAGTACTAGCACACTTCCCATTGTCTTATGGGGAATGAGTTATCAGACTATAGTCAGAATTATGAACATTTGATCTCCTTGCTGCCCAAGGGAACTTGCTTATATATATATATATGCCTAGTACTACAGAGGTTGTTTCTGAAGAAGCTACTTGAAGGGGTTAAATGAAATCATGCATAATTCTAAACTCCATGGTCTTCATCACTGCCTGGGAGTTTCCTTTCTCACAAGAGCTAATCATATATATATATATTTGGCAGCCCTGTTTTGTGAGAGAAGGTGTTAAGAAATTATTATCTATAATGCAAGAAGACAGATAACTGGAGATCAGTTTGGAAAATCAATGCATCCAGCAGGCATTCATTGAGGATCAATTATGTGCTAGATTCTAGGGGCCCAAGAAATTTACAGAAGCTCACTGAACTGAGTATGGGATCAAGTATTCAAGGTGATCATGCTCTGGGGTGGAGTTGATGGGAAACAGTAAAATAGACAAATGTGATCTACTTAATGGGCACAACAAATAGCCTAAAAGGAGTAATCAGAACTGACTGTTGAGCTTTTTTAGGCTATAAAAAAACACTGATAATACCTAATTGATCACATCAATTGCAAAAGATATTCTTTAGGTACTCCCTTTATTACATTACATTCAAAGGACTCATTTGCATGTGAAAATCTACATTACATTCAAGGGACTCATTTGCATGTGAAAATCAACATCAAATATGGAGTCTGAAATAAAGAGAGGCCGGTATGTTCAGGCATTAAGCAAAATTCAATCCAGGGTAGTTAGTTTTACTCTGCATATATGCTTCTTACTAAGGCTAGAAAATGTTGAGGTCTGCCCTGGACAGATGCCAAAGTCATCCTTCTGAAGGAGCCAATACTGGTCTGGTTACTTGCTCTAAATATATGTTTCCAACAATTGCCCCTTGCAAGAACTGTTCGCTTCTCCTCTGATGCTTCTTCATCCACGATTGGATGTTTGGAAGGGAGTAAATGACATTAACTGTATTTCTCACAAACAAATGTCTTTTCAGAGAGCTATAAAATAGCAATCACAGCATCACTGGAGCTATTCCTTGAGATGGTTGTTTTGCATTTTCAACTTATAAATAAATAGGGCAAGTTTTGAGCTTTGAATTAGTAAAGAAAGCAGGCAAATTGCACTGGAGTCCACTCATAAAATTGCTTTCCTTAAAGGACAATGGGGCTTCCCCGGTGGCTCAGAGGTTAAAGCATCTGCCTCCAATGCGGGAGACCTGGGTTCAATCCCTGGGTCGGGAAGATCCCCTGGAGAAAGAAATGGTAACCTACTCCAGTATTCTTGCCTGGAGAATCCCATGGACGGAGAAGCCTGGTAGGCTACAGTCCACAGGGTCGCAAAGAGTCGGACACGACTGAGCGACTTCACTCACTCAAAGGACAATAACTGTAGAAAACATTCCCTTCTAGAGCTGTCAAAATTCAGGGCTACTAGCAAGATATTTGCTACCGACTGTTAAAGGGTATATGGGAAAAGACAGTCCTAATGTTCCTTTAGGATATTATAGCTTTGGCTATGGACACCCCAATACTAAGAGCTGTGTTACAAACCTGTCTGCAGCCACAGCTGTGAAACTTTTTTGGAAAAGCAGGCACAAAAATCAGAATCAAGTTCTCTGAAAAGAACTCATTTGTTCCTCCATCCCCTGGAGCAGGCTAGTAAAACCAGCTCTGTTAGTGACCAGAAAGTTCAAACTCCTTCCCCTTACAACTTAACTGATGGTCAGAAATACCAAAACCTTTGGATGCGTAAAGGGCAAATAGTCAATCAAAATCACATTGCCTCTTTGCAAAATTGTGAAGAGAGGTGAATTGTCTTTAAAGTGAGAGAGTCTATTTTCAACATAGATTCATGTATTCTGTTCTGGGGAATCCATCCCAGTCTTGGTCATGTTCTGAATTCATGTGCAGGGGTTTTAAATGCTACTATTAATAAGTAGGGAGGGAGGCAATTCAGGTAATGAGACATGGAGTATTTTAGAGCTGAGACCTTAGATGCCATCTCTGTACTATACCTCTCATTTGCAAAAGAAGAAAATAGAGAAGGCAATATATTATTCAAATGACAAAGTTGGCCCAAGTCTTCCCAATTGCAGTGTGAGGCCAGCTGGGAGCTTCTCTCAGTCTTGGCGTGCATGCTGTGTACTGAGTATGCCTGGTGTATTGGTTATGGGGTACTTGAACATCAGGATTACCATGAGTGCATTTTCCTTGGCTTTACCAATTATAAGAATACAGCCAGTGTGCAGAAATTAACCGTTTTTAGGGAAGGGTAGTGAGCAATGCTGGGAGGTGGGTGGAAGAGAAAGAAGCCAGCTAAGTTTATGAATTCCTACATTTGAGAAAGACACCACACAGAGAGGCTTGTGTACATCATCTCATTTCATTTTTATGACATCTCTGCCAAGGGGATATTTTATCTCCATCTGAAAGATGAGGAAACTGAAATTTTAAAAACTGAGCTAGCAAGAGGCAAAACTGGGATTTACAACTAGTTTTCTCAGGTTCTTTATCAGTTAGAGATCAGTTGTTTACAAGTGACAGAAAACCCAATCCAAACTGCCATAAATCAAGAGATTTGTTAGTGTATGTAAGCACTGAGGCCAGAAGGATCCCTGGCTTCAAGTTTGGCTGGATTGATCATCCAGTTTCACCGTCCCTCATTTCTCAGTTTTGTTCTCCTCCCTGTTATCTTTGTTCTCAAACTCAGGTTTGACAATGATATAGGTGTCCAAGGTCCAGGCCAATAGCCTCCCAAGTTCAAATTCAGAAGAAAAGGAAAGATTTCTAAGCAATTCCAACAAGCATCATATTGCATTTCTGAATGAGTCACATGCCCACAAGAGTCAATTACAGTGGCCAAAGGGCTGGCAGTGTTCTGATTGGCCATTCCTGAGTTACATGACTAATCTAGAGCTGTAGGTGATGTTACCCAGCTGAGGCATACAGTCTGAGAATGGAGGGACTAGTTCTCCATTCTGTTAGCAGAAGATGGGTGAATGGCTAAGAGATAAAAACTGCAGCTGTCATTCAGGATCTTAAGTCTGATGCCATTAATAAAATCTGAAAAGAGCATGTAGAAGCAAACCGCTGGGGAAATATACTTGAAGCTTGGGAATTGTAGTAAAACCTCACTAATATTGTAGGATTGTGCACCATCGGGGAGGAGAAGAGGCGATGAAATTTAACCCACTGAGTGTGTCATGGTGATATAATTTAATCAGAATATGTAGGCTTAGAGACAAAAAAAAATCTGCTCTCACAAGTTTCATCAATCACCAGAGAACTAGGATACAACATATTAATAAATGTTGACCAAGTGGTAATATATGTACCTAATGTAAAGCTGTTTTAGTATCATGTTAGAATACATTCACCAGGTGGCCCACTGGACTGGAGTTGTCAGGTGGAATTCAATGAACACATCCTGAGTCCTTCAGTTTGGTCTGTACTATGTAGCAAATAGGAATAGAAGCTTGAATTGGAGGAAACCCAAAATAAGAATGAATCAGCAAAGTCAGATGCCGGGAACATTGGGCTGGAGGTGGGCTGTGGGCCATGTGGGGCACATGGCAGACACTTGCAGCACTCCGCTCACGGCCCCCTACCTCGCCAGCTCATCATGGACCCACCACACTTCTGGCTGCAAGAGAACCAGAGAAGTAACTCCTGTGCCATCGTAGCCCTGGCAGCTCTCATCAATGCCTGGTAGAAATGGATATCTAAAAACACCCCAGCTCCCTTGTCCCTCTGGTGGAGTGACTCAGAGATATTTCACGTGGCTCCTGGGGTTTCTCCAGTGAAATAAAGTTTCAGTCGTCCTCAGTGGAAGCTGGTTGATAATATATTGTCTTCCATTCCTTGTATTACTTCTCCATCTCCTCTACTGACCTTCGCCTCCTCAATAAGCTATTTGGACTCAATTCTTTGCTTCAGAATCTACCTCTGGGGGAAACACCTAGATTGGAGATGGAAATTACGGCTCCTGAAGACGTGAATGTGTGAGTTATGGGTTAGGAGATGTCCAAGGATTAAGAAAGTGGTTCCAGTGTTTCACCAACTCAGGAATTCTATGTGTATCTTCAGAGACTAGATTTTGGTTTTCCAGAATTCCAAATGAGACTTTATTGAGTAAAAGGATTAAAAGAGGGTAGCCTAACTTTGAGCCCTTGAGAAGAAATCAGAGAATCTCAGCCGTGGAAGCCAAAGTGACATCAGTCTCACACTGGACAATTCTTGATCTTTCCGCAATAGCGGCCTTTCATGACTTCCTCTCTTCCTCACCTACAGCATCACTTCCTCCTTCCTTGATGTACTGTTGTTGCTTATGATTTTTTTCTGTCTGGAGAATATTTACTCCCTTGTTGGGCTTGTAAAATCCTCCTTTAAAGCTCAGCTCTTCAATTCTTAAAGAGCAATCCATGCTTTCCTGTCTAAGAGCACCTCCATATTGTATCCATTTACTGTATTGCACCCCACTCTCTCCAAATGCTCCTGCTCCCAGCTTGTGAAAGAAAGAAGGCAGGAGTTCTGTTCATCTTGAATCCTTGCCCTTAGCACAGGAGTTTGCTGCTGCTGCTGCTGCTAAGTCACTTCAGTCATGTCTGACTCTGTGCGACCCCATAGACAGCAGCCCACCAGGCTCCCCCATCCCTGGGATTCTCCGGGCAAGAACACTGGAGTGGGTTGCCATTTCCTTCTCCAATGCATGAAAGTGAAGTCGCTCAGTCGTGTCTGACTCTTAGCGACCCCATGGACTGCAGCCCACCAGGCTCCTACATCCATGGGATTTTCTAGGCAAGAGTACTGGAGTGGGGTGCCATCCCTCATTAAATAAACAAGTGAAAGAAGAGGAGGGGAAAAAGGAGAAAAAAAGTGTTCCAGCAGTCTGCAAAATTAGCAGCAAATACAACTAGGGGAACAAGGAATTGCATACCTATCCTTGAAACCAATTTGGCAGCATGGCAGAATAGAAAATATTTGATGATCTTACCCTTGGAGGCATATGCTTTGGAGAAGTTTTAGGGAATGGAAGAAAGAGAAGCAAAGGGGCAGGAAGAGCAACATCTGTTTACAAAAGAGCAAATGGTTCAGCCTGACTAGGGTGTGAGTGAAGTCCAGGGGACAGGGAGATGAGGCCAGGCATGACGGACCTTGAGACTAGGGCCATGGACCTGCAGCAAGCCTTGACCAAGAGAAATAGAAGAAATGAAGGATTCAGACCCACCAAAACAGAATCTGCACTGTAACAGGATTCCCGGGTGATTCGAATCACACTGAAGTTTGAGAAGCATTAAGAAGTCATTGCTGGAGAAGACAATGGCAACCCACTGCAGCACTCTTGCCTGGAAAATCCCATGGCGGAAGACCCTGGTAGGCTGCAGTCCATGGGGTCGCTAAGAGTCAGACACGACTGAACGACTTCACTTTCATGCATTGGAGAAGGAAATGGCAACCCACTCCAGTGTTCTTGCCTGGAGAATCCCAGGGACGGGGGAGCCTGGTGGGCAGCATCTATGGGGTCGCACAGAGTCAGACGCAACTGGAGTGACTTGCAGCAGCAGCAGCAGCAGCAGCAGCAGCAGCAGCAGCAGCAGGAAGTCATTGCAGATTTTAGAACCAGGATGCACTCAGAGAGATTCAACAAGGTCTCTCCATCATCTGGACAGAGCAGCACATTTGAAATTACCAACAGCCTTAAGTTTCCGGTTCTCATTTGTCTTCCTAATAAAGCCAGATGAACTTCACTGCACGCTATCAGTGACCTGCTTTGCCATCTCCTTCCCTTTATAAATGGCTTTTACGTGGGAAGCTGTATGACAGGAGGGAAGGGTGCTGTGCGGCAGTGTCTTCTGAGTGTAGCGAGAGGCATGTCTATGCTTATTCTTCCATCCTGCTCCCTCTCCTCACTTTCTCCTCCCCCAAGTCTGCCTTCTTTCCTCATCAACTGCATAGAGAAGACACCACCATGCATTCCAGGGGCTAAGGATCAGATAAAATGAACAAAAGTCTATTAAAAGATATATCCGAAGTGACCTATAAGTTTATACTTAAAACATTTAAATTTATATTCTTGTTTCAGGGACTGAGCTAACCCAATAAGAGTTTCAACATTGGATTTTTAGACTAACAGTGATTTCAAAATTGTTTTGAAATTTACTATTTTTAAAAACAAAAACCTATTCTTGGCTTCCCTTTATTGTTGTTGTTTTATCGCTAAGTTGTATCCAACGGAAGTCACAGGAATGTGACCTCATGGACTGTAGCATGCCAGACTCCCTCACCCTCCACCATCTCCTGGAATTTGCTCGAATTCATGTTCACTGAGTTGGTGATACTATCTAACCATCTTGTTCTCTGCCCCACTCTTCTCTTGCCTTCAATCTTTCCTGGCATCAGGAACTTTTCCAATGACTAAGCTCTTCGAATCAAGTAGCCAAATTAATGGACCTTCAGCTTCAGCATCAGTCCTTCCAGTGGGTATTCAGGGTTGATTTCCTTTAGGATGGACTGACTTGATCTCATGTGAGAGTTGGACTATAAAGAAAGCTGAGCTCTGAAGAACTGATCCTTTTGAACTGTGGTGTTGGAGAAGCTCTTGAGAGTCCCTTGGTCTGCAAGATCAAACCAGTCCATCCTAAAGGAAATCAGTCCTGAATGTTCATTAGAAGGACAATGCTGAAGCTGAAACTCCAATACTTTGGCCACCTGATGTGAAGAACTGACTCATTTGAAAAGACCTTAATGCTGGAAAAGATTGAAGGTGGGAGGATAAGGGGATGACAGAGGATGAGATGGTCGGATGGCATCACCGACTAGATGGACATGAGTTTGAGCAAGCTCCGGAAGTTGGTGATGGACAGGGAGGCCTGGCATGCTGCAGTCCACAGGGTTGGAAAGAGTCTGACACAACTGATTGACTGAAATGAACTGATTTGATCTCCTTGAAGTCCAAGGAACTCTCAAGGGTCTTCTCCAGCACCACAATTTGAAAGCTTCAATCCTTCAGAGCTCAGCTTTCTTTACGGTCCAACTTTCACATCTATACATAACTACTGGAAGAACTATAGCTTTGACTAGTCAGATCTTTGTTAGCTTTTTAATACACTGTCTAGATTTGTCATAGCTTTCCTTCCAAGAAGCAAGCATCTTTTAATTTCATGGCTGCAGTCACAATCTGCAGTGATTTTGGAGCCGAAGAAAATAAAATCTGTCACTGTTTCCACTTTTTCCTCTTCTATTTGCCATGAAGTGATGGGACCAGATGCCATGATCTTAGTTTTTTGAATGTTGAATTTCAAGCCAGCTTTTACACTCTCCTCTTTCACCCTCATCAAGAGGTTGTTTAGTTCCTCTTCACTTTCTGCCATTAGAGTGGTATCATCTGCATATCTGAGGTTGTTGATATTTCTCCTGGCAACCTTGATTCTATCTTATGATTCATCCAGCCTTGCATTTTGCATAACATACCCTGCATAAAAGTTAAACAAGTAGGGTGACAATATACACCCTTGATGTACTCCTTTCCCAATTTTGAACCAATCCATTGTTTCATGTCCAGTTCTGTTGCTTCTTGACCCACATACAGGTTGCTCAGGAGGCAGGTAAGGTGGTCTGGTGAATTTTCCAATTTGTTGTGATCTACAGAATCAAAGAGTTTAGCATAGTCAATGAAGCAGAAGTAGATGGTCTCCTGGAATTCCCTTGTTTGTCAATGATCCAACGAATACTGGCGATTTGATCTCTGGATTCCTCTGCTTCTTTGAAGCCCAGCTTGCACATCTGGAATTCTTAGCTCATGTACTGCCGAAATCTAGCTTGAAGGATTTTTTTGAGTCTAACCTTGTTAGCATGTGAAATGAGTTCTATTGTCTGGTAGTTTGTACATTCTTTGGCATTGCCTTTCTTTGGGACTGGAGTGAAAACTGACCTTTTCCAGTCCTGTGGCCACTGCTGAATTTTCCAAATTTGCTGGCATGTTGAGTGCAGCTCTTTAACAGCATCATTGTTTTGGTTTTTAAATAACTCAGCTGAAATTCCATCACTTCCACTAGCTTTGTCCATAGTAATGCTTCCTAAGGTTCACTTTACCTTACACTCCAGGATGTCTGGCTCTAGGTGAGTGACCATACTATTGCGGTTATCCGGGTCATTAAGATCTTTTTTTTTTTTTGGTATAACTCTTCTGTGTATTCTTGCCAACTTTTCTGAATCTGCTTTTGTTAGGTCCTCACAATTTCTGTTCCTTTATGGTGCCATCCTTGCCTGCAATGTTCCCTTTATACTACAATTTTCTTGAAGAGATATCTAATCTTACCCATTCTATTGTTTTCCTCTATTTCTTTGCACTGTTCATTTAAGAAGGCCTTCTTATGTCTCCTTGCTCTTCTCTGGAACTCTGCATTCAGTTGGATATATCTTTCCCTTTCTCCCTTGTCTTTTGCTTCTCTTCTTTCCTTAACTGTTTGTAAAGCCTCCTCAGACAACCACTTGTCTTCTTGCATTTGTTTTTCTCTGGGACGGTTTTGGTCACTGCCCCCTGTACACTGTTATGAAACACAGTCCATAGTTCTTCGGGGACTCTGTCTACCAGATTTAATCCCTTGAATCTATTTGCTTCATTCTGTCCAAAACAATAATTGCCCTTGGATCTTCCCCAGTAGCATATTAGACACCTTCCAACCTGGGGGCTCATTTTCTGGTGTCCTATCTTTTTGCTTTTTCATTGTCCATGGTATTCTCTAAACAAGAGTACTGGAGTATATTGCCATTTCTTGCTCTAGTGGACCACATTTTGTCAGAATTCTTGACTATGACCCATAGTCATCATAGCTGGTAACTTCTTTGATTTATGCAAGCCTCTTCTCCAATACAAGGCTGTGATCCATGAAGGGGTGTTTTCTCCTTATTCCTGGGAAAATTACTACCTTTCCATAGCTTTCACAACCAGACAGGTAAATTCCTCAGAAAATTTACCAGAGGCAAAATATCAGGCTATGTTAAGATAATACCTGGATATATTAATTGTTTTATTAATCTGAGGACTCATGTAGCAATTCCATGTGACCAGATAACAATTATAATTTGGTTGTTATGGTGGCTACCTGCATACTGTTAAGCATGCCTCCTTAAATCTATTTCTTAGCATCATTAAAGAAACTATCATTTAATTCTGTCTTTGTCAAATAGCTTTGGGCTATATCTGTAGGAGGCCAGCTATAAGTCAATTACCCAGCTACCAGGAAATAGATATACCCTCTTGCATCTGAGTAATTGAATCTTCCAATTTGCATCCAGATGTTCCTGTGTGGAAGCTGCCTATGACCAAGAAATATGTACAGTGCAGATCAATAACTCAACAGGATAACTTTTTTTTTTAATTCATGGTTTTCCATGTACTGTGTAAAGAGTGAATTGCATTGTTTATTTAATATCTTGCACGTAGTTGGGGCTTGGTGAGCATTGCTGGAATATGGGCATAAATACAGCAGGCTTGAAAATGGCATATCTATCATCCACTCTTTGCGTCTATTCACTGTTCTTCTTTGGATAGCCTGCATTGATTTGAGTACATATAACCATTGTGTGACTTCATTTTAAGTGCCCTTAAACTTAAATAATGATGCTCTATGGGAATATGCAAATGAGATTCAGTTGAAGAGCATGAATGTTGATAATAGGAGAATTAATTAAGTCATGGGAACTATCTCTGCCACTAATTCTCTGTGATAGACTTGGCCTGATTACCCTATTTGAACATATTGCTGGGATTTAACACAGCGAGAGTTTTCTAGTCTGAAATAAACTCTTTCCAATTCAGACTAGACAAGGGTAGTTTGTATTTGCAAAGCAGAGTGGATTCATGAAAGGGATGCTAAGGGAGGGTTTCTGGGTGTGCTTCTAGATGGTTGGAAGTATGTCAGTGTCTGACCAAGCAAAGAAGGGAAGAGGGGAGAAATCAGGAAAGAGAAATTTATTAGATTCCTTCTCTAGTGGGTTGAGGTTTGTAGATCTACAAATGAAGACCTTTTGGGGAGTACATATAATCCCAATTAACTAAAACCCTTTGTGAATCTTTTATTTCTAGAAGGAAAAGAAAGTACACAAGCTTTAAGTGAGACAGACTAGGGTTCTAACCACACCTATGCAACTAACAAGGTCTCTCTGGGCCTCTGTTTCCTTGTTTGCAAACTGGGGTTGCTGTAAATATGAAATAATATATGCAAACATTTGTCACTGCAAATGCCTGGCACATGCTAACAGCAACGTTGATATTTATTCCCCAAATGGAAATTCCTAAGATTTTAGCTTGGACTTAAGGCTTTAATGCTTTCCTGGGCAGGCTGTGTGGTATATCTCTGCTTTGGTTTTCTTACCAAAAAAAAAAAAAAAAAAGGGAGATGGTTGTACCTATTTTATATAATTATTTTTTAAAATAGCTGAGAAAATACATGTAAAGCAATGACAACAGTGTCAGGCACATAGTAAGTGAGTAATGATATTGAGTGTTTTAATTATTATTTCATATTTTTAACAAACTTAGCCATAAGAAAATCTATATGAATCCACAGAAATGATAATAACAATAGTTACAATTAACTGAATGTGTACTTTACTGGAGGTGCTCTAAGTATATTTCTATTTAATTTTCACAACCATACAGCAAGATAGGTGTTATTATTCCCACTTTACATGAGCATAATCTGAGGCCATGAATAGTTGCACAGTTTATCTGAAACTACAGAACTAGTTAAGACAAAATTGGGGTTTCAGACTTCCCCAGTCAGTGCTTGGTCAGACACTGACATACTTCCAACCATCTAGAAGCCCACCCAGAAACCCTCCCTTAGCATCCCCTTCATGAATTCCAAAATCAATGCTCTGTTTGCTATACCACATGAACAAATGTGACTCTGGCTGGTTAAGGGAGCACAATGAACAAATGTGAGTCTGACTGCCTAAGGAAGCACCATGACTTATGCTTGGGTGCTCAGACGTGTCTAACTCCAGGGTCCTCCAGGCTCCTCTGTCCATGGCATTTCCCAGGCAAGAATACTGGAGTGGGTTGCCATTTCCTACTCCAGGGGATCTTCTGGACCCAGGGATAGAACCTGAATCTCCTGTAACTCCCCATTATGGGTGGATTCTTTACCACTAAGCCACCTGGGAAGCCCCCATCTGCTTTATAAGTGAAGGGTAGCAGATCGTTTCTGCAAAGAATATTTGAACTAAGATGGAGAAGAGAATGTTTTAGCCCTGTGCATGTACAAGATTTGCATTCAAGATTGTGAAGGTAAAAGAAAAGATGAGAATTCTTAAAACAAACTTGGTATGTAGACATTCAGTGTTCTTGGTATCTGACACATTCTCTCATCCTAGACTATCTCTTTGATTATACCATCTTACCCATCTCCTAGATCAGTGATTCTAAAAGTAAACAGGGGTGATTTGATCCCTCAGGGGATAGTAGGCAGTATCTGGAGGCATTTTTAGGTGTTACATCTTGGGGCATAACTGCTACTGGCCTCTAGTAAGTAGAGACCAGGGATATTGCTAAACATCCTACAATGCACAAAGTAGTTATTCACAGTAAAGAATTACCAGCCTAAAATATTAATAATGCCCAGATTAAGAAATCACAGACTATATTAGTAGCTTCCTAATTGTTTTCTGTATGTTTATTCTCTTCTGTTCCTCCAAAATTTCCACTACTGAATCGCTGAAGTGATTTGCATAAAGCATAAACCTAATGATACTATCCTCTTACTTAAGAAACTGGTGGTTCCTCTTGATCACAGAAAGTACAGATTATTTAATATGATTCAGGACTTGAAAATCTGGTTCCAGCTGGTCTTTCAACCCTCCCTTTTAAGATGTCCCTCATACAATGTGCACTTAACCACCACCAATGTTTCCTCTCTCTTACATAACTCTGTATCCGCATACGTTTGACCCCTCTAGGCAATTTTTTCTGCTGCATCTTGACGGTGTTTCTCTGTACCTGAACTGCCATTTCCACTTCCATGCCTCATTTTTCTATGACTCATGTGTTTACTTGGGTATCTATCGAGTGACTGCCTTGGGTGGGGCACTGTACTAAATCACATAGATACAGTGGTAAAAAAAGGCAGCTTCAACTGCTTCTCCTATTCAGCTTGGAGTTTAGCAAGGTGAATGAATAAGTGATGTGATAAGGGAAAAAAGTACTTGGAAATATGTAACCTGGATGAGGTCAGTTATTGAAGAAAGCGTCTAGGAGGAATTGACTTTTAAGGTGAACTGCAAAGGTGGTTAGTTATTCAGGAGTTGGCTACGTAAACATGGTTGAAAGTGTCTTTACCAACCTACCTAAACTTCAAGGTATAGTTCAGATGTTAACCTCTACTAGGCACCTTCCCAGATTTCCCCACTGGAGATTAATTTCCACCTATTTGGCTCTCAGAGACCTTTTAAAGTGTATTATAATATTTATCACCATCTGCCTTGCATTATGTATTCATGGTAAACATGATAACTGAACTCATGGTAAATATTTAAATTGAAAATTGCCATACTTTACAAAGGATTTATAAGCAATGTTCTCTTATCTCGGAACTGCAGTTTGAGTGCTGTGGAACACAGTTTTCTCCCTCATCATAATAGCTCTACCAAACTCCACACATATATCTTTAAAGGAATTATTCTGGTATGTGGTGTTGAAACTGGACAATGAGAAGTAGAGGGAGCAGCATGCACACCAAAGTTCAGTCTTTGCTGTAATTTAGGTAAAACCCTAATCCATGCACCCATTCATTCATTCAGTCAATATTTCTTGAGCACCTACAATGTGCCAACTGCCAATGTTATGTTCTGAGAAAACATTGCTGAGCTAAATGTACACAGTTCTTATCCTGCGTCTAGTAGAGGACAGACATTAAGCAAAGAATAATAACAATAGTTGTAGGTTTACTAACTGAAATGGCTCCAATGAAGGACCCATCAAATTACAAGCCAGTGGGTCCAGTGAAGGATACTATGAAGGCATCTGACTAAGGGATTGATCTGGTGTGGGCGATGCAGAAGGAAGTAACATTGGAACTAAAGTCTGAACATTAACAAGTCTGGCTAGTGATGCGGAGGGAAAGAAAGAGAATATCAAAGAGAGGAAACAACATGAGCTAAAGAAGGAGCATTTACAGAAGGAGCACTGTGAATTAGGGAAACTGAAAGAAGACCAGTGTGTCTATGCAAGAGACACAAAGAGGAGTAAACCAGGGGATGAGACTGGGAAGATGGGCAAGGGCAGAGTACAGGGCCTTTCAAGCCCTGTGCATGTTTATGGCTTTTATTCTAGGAACAATGGGAACACATTGGATGATTTTAAACAGAATGACATGATCAGATTTGCATTTTAAAAGATCACTCTGGCTACTATGTATGGAGAACCAGAAGTTGTACATGTAATGGGGCCCTGAAAACTTGCTTCATTAATGACCCTCATAAGTGATAAACACCAGAATGTGACATTTGATAAATTAGCTGCCAGTCATTTAATATGGCCTTAGCAGTAGCAAACCCTGACCCTTGCTGTTGAAGAGAAAAAGAATCTGAAAGGAAGGTGGGGAATTAAAAGAAAACTGAATAATTATTCAACTCTCAGCGTCACTTTCCCCTAGTAGGAGTAGGATTAGAAGACACAGGAAGAAAGTCTAAGCCCATATTTTACAAGCAGGAAATAGAAAAAGGATGCTATTCTGAGACAGTGGTTTTAATGAATATTTGCTAACATCTTTGGGAGTTCCCAAGGGTTCTGCACTTTAGAGGTGTTGTCAACACTGGTGCTGACCATAAAGTTTAAGGTTTACATGGGTTTATCTGTACCTGAGGATGACACAACCTCTGAGATCAAAGTTTCCACAAGAGCCTTGAATCATATTAAAGGAGAAATCATGCCAATGGGTACACATTTGTCACTTAAAAGAGTCCATTAGAAGGAAGTAAAGAAGACCTCCGAGGGAGAGAGAGAGAAGCGGGAGGGAGAGAGAAGACTGTGCTTCTTTGGGCTTTGTGTGAGTAATATAGCAGGAGACTCAAAGATTGCCCTTGCCAAATGATTTTTGCTGAACCCTTTGTCAGGTAACAAGACTGGGGCTCAGAAAACAGAAGCAAGGTCACAGCAAAGGGTAATAGAAAGAGACCCCAGCTCCCGGCCTGAGAAGCAGGGAGGGATGAATTGCCAGGCTCCCTCTGTGATCCAGCTGGGAGTGGAGATGGAATCGGCAGTTGTTCTGCCCTGACCTCATGCTCCATCTCAGTTCATTTACATTAGGATCAGATGGAGGGCTGCAGGATGTCCATGGGAAACCAAAGGCACTTAAATATCCACGGCTCTTTCTTGGTGCTTAGCCCAAAGTGGGACTACACAGAAGACACGAGTGGCAAATTGGCTACATCTCATATGCACACCTAGGCCACATAGTTAAGTGTACAAGGTTTATATGTATATGTATAAATATGTATGTGCACACATTAAAATGCATACTCATGTATGCTGTCATGTAGCTAATCATGCTGGTTCATAGACTACATCCATATGTGCACACTCATGACCTGTGTGCATGTGTATACATACTTGCACATGTAGCTGTGAATGTGTAGAAGGGCACACATTAGAACCTACTGTGTTTTTATAAACATATATACATAAAGATAGATGTATAGACAGACACACACATTTACATATGACATATACATATACTTGCACACATATGTAAATATCTCAGTATAAAAAATTATAACCTGAAATGACTAGGTTTAGTTCCATTCTATGTGGAAAAAAGTTGGATCCAAAAGAAGACCAGAGCCAGACATGGCTTCAGGCCCTGGCTCACATGCACCCAGAGTCCTGCCCAAGTCAAATCTTCCTCTGAACCTCAGTTCTGTGCCATTGCTTATTTTATTTTATTTTTGCATTTAAGAAGCTCTTTGTATCAGGTTTGTCACAGAAGTCCAAAGAGATTCCCAGAAGAGATGGCATTTGTTGCAGTCGGTAAAGGGAATCAAAGGCAGAAGAGATGGCATTTGTTGCAGTCGGTAAAGGGAATCAAAGGCAGAGAAAATAGCATCAGAAAAGAGACAGGTTTATAACACTAAGAAATTAATTTGAGTTCTTCTTAAAATGCCTGGTAGTTAGAGGAGGAAAGAAAGTTATGCACCATACAGGCATACCTCATCTTATTGTGCTTCACAGATACTGTGATTTTTATAAATTGAAAGTTTATGGCAAGTCTGTTGGTGCCATTTTTCCAACAGCATTTGCTTACTTATATCTCTGTGTCACACTTTGATAATTCTTACAATAGTTTCAAATATTTTCATTATTACTATCATATCTGTTATGGTGATCTGTGATGAGTGATCTTTGATGTTACTATCATACTTGTTTTAGGGTGTCATGAACCACACCCACAGAAGATGGTGAACTTACCTGATAAATGCTGTGTGTCTTCTGACTACTCCATCCACTGGCCATTCCCCATCTCTTTCCTTCTTGTTGGGCCTCCCTGTTCCCTGAGACACAACAATAGTGAAATTAGGTCAGTTAGTGACCCTAAAATGAGCTTAGCTCCCTTAGAAAGGGAGTATCATGCATCTCTGACTTTAAAATCAAAAGCCAGAAATATTTAAGCTTAGTGAGGAAGGCATGTTGAAAACGGAAATAGGCTAAAAGTTAGTCCTATTGAGCCAAACTGTTAGCTTTAGCTAAGCTGTAAAAACAGAGAAAAAGTTCCTGAAGAAAATTTAGCAGTCAACACATGAATGATAAGAAAGTGAAAGAATTTTATTGCTGAATATGGAGAAATTTTTAGTGGTCTGGATAGAAGATCAAACCAGCCTTAGCATTCCCGTGGGCCGAAGCCAGATCCAGAGCCAGACTCTAGCAGTCTAGAGTTCTATGGGGGCTTTAAGAGATGAGGGGGCTGCAGAAAGCTAGCAGAAGTTGGTTCATGAGGATTAAGGGGAAAAGTCATCCTCATAACATAAAAAGTGTAAGGTGAAGCAGCAATTACTTGTTTAGAAGCTTCAGCAAGTCATCCAGAAGATCCAGCTAAGATGATAAATAAAGGTGGGCATGCTAAACACAGAGTTTCAATGTAGATAAAACAGCCTTATGTTGGAAGAAGATGCCATCCAGGACTTTTACAGCCTGAGAGAAGTCAATGCCTCGCTTCACAGCTTTAAAGGATAGGCTACCTCTCTTGTTAGGGGCTACTGCAGCTGGTGACTTTAAGTTGAAGCCAATGCTCATTTAGCATTCCAAAAAATCCTAGCACTCCTAAGAATTACAGTAAATCTACTCTCCTATGTTCTAGAAATTGAACAACAAAGCCTGGATGACAGCACATCTGTTTATAATATGGTTTATTGAATCTTTTAAATCCACTGTTGAGATTTACTGCTCAGAAAAAAATTCTTTGCAAAATATTACTGTTCATTGACAATGTACCTAGTTGCCTAAGAGCTCTGATGGAGCTGTACAATGAGATTAACGTTGTTTTCATGTCTGCTAACAACATCCGTTCTGTAGCCCGTGGATCAAGGAGTAATTCTGACTTTTAAGTCTTGTTATTTCACAAGATTACAGTTGCCATTGAGAGTGATTCCTCTAATGGATCTGGGCAAGGTAAATTGAAAACCTTCTGGAAAATATTCATCATTCTAGATGCCATTGAGTATATTCACAATTCATGGCAAGAGGTCAAAATATCAGCTTTAACAGGAATTTGGGAGAAGTTGATCCCAGCCCTCATGTATGATTCTGAGGGTGCAACTCCGCCCATGGCAAAGGTCATGAGGAAGGAGGCTTGGCATACGCAAAGGCGTGATCAAGCCTCAGGAAACCCCCTGTTCCCGAGCATCTAACCCCAAAACCAGAATCTGTTTTATGCTCTCACCTACACCTCTGACTTTATGGGGGGCTCTCCCCCATAGCCGTTTCTCTCAGAGAAGGAGTAAACATGCAGCTCCAAGGCAATAAAAATTCCTGGGCGTGACAAGAGTGGTTCAGCTTATGGACTCCTCTGAAGGTTATCTAGCCCACCTGTATAGGTTCGTCCGGCCACATGTAATTGTTAACAGCCTCCCAATCTGAGAGGCACGAGATGTTTTAGACTTACTAAAGGCAAATTCTTTTGAGGAGTTAGAAATTATTAGTATAGTGGGTTGGTTAGGAATTATATTGGTGAAGGGTTTTCATTTGTTGTCAATAATTGCTGCTAATTCCCTCCCCTGGGTGGGACAAGGATGTCTCAGGTCAAACCTCTCTGCTGATAGACTAGCTTGTGTGACAGGATTATCCATACTCCTGCCACATGATTGTTTACTACCTCTTAACCATAAACAGCACAGAGAGTTTTGGAGTATTTTGAGAGTCTTAATTAGCATAGGGCTTTTTCTTCTTGTTGAGTCAATGATTGCTGCCAGGCCTCCATATCCTTAGGCACCTGGGAATATATTAATCAATGTATTTGGAATATGGAAAAGGAAATATAGTAGTTTTTGATGTTAGCAATACTAGACTTTTTGAGTTAATGGATTTTTTCTTTTGTAATAGATCACTGTGCTTTGTTATAAATCACTGTGTCCTTGCTATGTAAAAATGTAACTTTATCACTATCTTAAGACTAAATAGATCTTAAGGGGAGCATTGGTGAAAGGATTTTCATTTGTTGGACTGATGTTTGCTGCTAAATCTCCATGTTCCCTGCCCTTATAATGAATATAACTAACATATAGGAGAAATAAGTATTAACCTTTAAGATTAATCATGTTAACCTTGGGTTAAATAGATTCCTTTCTTGATTGTAACTCACTACACCCTCACCCTATAGGAATGTAACTTTATTTGGAGAGTGGTGCCTGGTTTAAGAAAAAACACCCTTGGAAAAAATAAGTTTTTTGGTTATCAGAAAGAAAGGATCATAAAATGTCAGCAGGTCTCATGGCCAGAAGATGATGTAATATTCCTAAGACCTTTTTTTTACATTTATGTGAAGCACCTGATTTTGATAAAGGTCAGGACTGCTGACCCCCACGTGACTCTGTATTCATCCCTATGTGTAACAAAAGGTATATAAGCAAACCCCAAAATAAAGAAATTGGATCAGTTTCCGGAAAGACTGATTCCCTCATGTCGTTCTTTTCTGCTCCCCGTTTTTCTGGCTGAATTCCCATCTGGAGCGTGAGTGCCCTCCAAGTCTACTTATTTGCCCCGGTTTTCAAGCCCACACAAGAAGGAGCCCAAGGAGGGGCACCTTCCAATATTCAAGTGGCACCGGTGGCCCAACGTAGATAGTGCAAATTCCTTGTCTTGGAATTTTATTGGTATCCCACATAAACCAAGTTATTCAGCCCCTTTTTCTCTCCTACTATTTTCTGGCCGAATTCCCATCTGGTGCATGGGTACCCACCAAGCCTATTAATTTTGCCTGGGCTTCTAAGATCAGACCAGGGGGGCCTCAGTGCCTCCTCTCCTTTGGGAGAATGGGAAGATGCCTGTGGCCTACGTAGGTGGTGATTGGTACCCCATGTGAACCAAGTTATTCAGCCTCTTTTTCTCTGCTAATCTTCTAATCCCTCTCTATCTGTAATTAAATAAGTTATTTCCAAAGACGCCGACGCCATCCCCACCTTCGAATTCCCTGGATCCACCGGGGCTGGACCCCGGCAAGAGGGGGTCAAGACTTTATTGGAGGAAGTAATTGCAGACATGGAGACAGCAAGAGAACTAGAATTCGAAGTATAGCCTATGATGTGACTGAATTGCTGCAATCTTATGATAAAACTTGAAAGGATGAGGAATTGCTTTTCTTTTGGACGAGTGAAGAAAGTGGTTTCTTGAGAAGAAAACTACTCCTGCTGAAGATGCTGTGAAGCTTGTTGAAATAACAAAGGATTGAGAATATTATATAAACTTAGCTGATAAAGCAGAGTCAGGATTTGGGAGGATTAACTCCAATTTCAAAAGAGTTTCTACCATGTGTAAAATGCAGTCAAACAGCATTCCATGTGGCAGATAAATTATTTGAAAAGGGAAATATCAAGCATTGCACCAAATTTTATTGTTGTCTTATTTTAAGAAACTTTCACAGTCACTCCAATCTTCAGCAACCACCACCCAGATCAGTCAGCAGCCATCATCACTGAGGGAAAACCCTCCACTATCTAAAAGGTTATTATTGTTTTTGTCTTACTAAAGATTCAGACTGGGAAGGCTGGCATGCTGCAGTCCATGGGGTCACAAAGAATTGGGCATGACTGAGTGACTGAACTGACTGAACTGAAAGATTCAGATGATGTTTAGCTTTTTTTTTTTTCTTAGCAATAAAATATTTTAAATTAAGGTATGTACTTTTTGTAAGCATAATGCTGTTGCACCCTTAATAGACTGTAGTATAGTGTAAGCAACTTTTATATGCACCAGGAAACCAAAAAAATTGTGTGACTCCCTTTTTTTGATATTCTCTTTATTGTGGTGGCCTGTTACAGAACCAGCAATACTTTTGAGGTCTGCCTGTATTTTGAATACTCCTGGCCTCTGCCAGGAGAATGGATTGTATTGGGAGATTTTAAGCTTGGGAGTGATAGTCAATAGTAGATTTGTGTTTTAGGAACTGTGGTCTGGACATAGGGTGGTAGATATAGGCATATCTCTTAAAGAGTGAAGACCTTTAAAAAAAAAAAGGCTTTTGCAACCATCCAGATGGAATGTGAAGTTTTAAAATCAGGCAGGGTCTGCGGGGAAGAACATATCGATCTCCCTTCAGTAGTACCGAAGGATGTGCTGCAGGTACTCTGCACCTGTTGCCAGCCTCAGTCATTAATCTGGACACCTGAGGAAGTCTTATTCAGTGTTGTATGGAACACATGCTCATCAGAAGACTGTTGGATGACTTGTGACTCAGATCTCTTTTTATTGACTTGCAGATTGCAAATAGGCAACATATGTATCACTTTACTTTATTAGTCTGGAGAGACCAACACCCACCCCCCCAACCTGAGAATAAAAAATCAATGAGAAAAATTACCAGTGATCCCAAGATGGAACCCCAATGAATTACTTAGAGAATGGTGCAAAGTACAACAATAGGCAAAACTGAAAGGTATGTTGGTTACACAGAACCACACACAATACAAAACAAAGAGTAAATGTAATATTAATGCTGTGCTATGCTTATTTGCTTAGTCAGGTCCAGCTCTTTACAACCTTATGGACTACAGCCTACCAGGCTCCTCTGTCCATGGGGATTCTCCAGGCAAGAATACTGAAGTGGGTTGCCATTTCCTTCTCCAGGGGATCTTCCCAATCCAGGTATTGAACCCAGGTCTCCTGCATTGCAGGTGGATTCTTTACCGTCTAAGCCACCAGGTAATATTAATAATAACTTGGAAATGTCATAATATTAAAATGCCATGCCAATAGCTCTTCACATGCTATTTTCGCCTTCATGGATATCATGATGGTTTAAGAGACTTGGGTCTAAGTAACAAGGCAATGGCACCCCACTCCAGTACTCTTGCCCGGAAAATCCCATGGACAGAGGAGCCTGGTAGGCTGCAGTCCATGGGGTTGTGAAGAGTTGGACATGACTGAGCGACTTCCCTTTCACTTTTCACTTTCATGCATTGGAGAAGGAAATGGCAACCCACTCTAGTGTTCTTGCCTGGAGAATCCCAGGGACGGGGGAGCCTGGTGGGCTGCCATCTGTGGGATCACACAGAGCTGGACACGACTGAAGTGACTTAGCAGCAGCAGCAGCAGCAACAAGGCCATAAGAAGAATCTCTCCTACTTTTTCCATCTCTAATCACTAGACCCCCTTTTAAATGGTGTCTTTTATAAGGCCCACTCCTGATACTCTCCTAAAGAGGTTAATTTTAACTTTAGCTGATTAGGGGCTTTAATTATGTCTATAAAATCTCTTCACTTTTTCCATGGAGCAGGATATAATCATGGCAGTGATAATGCATCACCTTCTGCACATTCTACTGGTTAGAAGTGGCAGGTTTCACCTACACTCAAAGAAAGATAATTACGTATGTGAATGTATCATTGAAGACCATCTTAGAATCCTGCTGACTACAAAGGAAGATGAATAAGTTTATCACAGTGATTTGATTTTATCACATGGAAGTCTGAACTGGTAGCAAATCAATGAACTCACCACTGAAGGTCAGCACTTGCATACAGAGTATTTTCCCATGAGTTTTGAATGCATTCTAGCTATCTTGTTTTATTTGTTTTGGTTATTCATGTCCACCACGATTTCCAGGATGTCTTCAGGTAGTAAACATTAAGATTATTTTCATTTTAATTGGAGAAATTATTTCTCAAGAGAACAATATCTCTAAGAATGTGATTGGTCAAGCTGTTTACTGAATGACAGTTTCTACTTTTCTATTTGTACTTCATGTTTTGTCAAATATCTGCAACATTAGAATTTATTCGATATTGAGCTGCAAATTTCCAAGCTTTGTTATGTAAGCTTTTGAGATCATTCTTGCTGTATTTCTTTTCTTTTTCTTTCTTTCTTTTTTTTTTTTTTTTTGCAGGAAGAAGGAAAGAGAAAATGATTGAAATGTGATGGTTGAGATTGGCAGATTGAGGTGGACACTCTGAGGGCTACACAGATCCCCTTCCAGGAATGAAGGATTTACTGCCTCAGTTGTTGAAAGTGTTGCTGGAAGATGACCCCCATCTATCAGCCCTCCCTGAGAACGGTCATGGGCTAGAGGAAATTGCTTTGCCCAATATCACACCTCTTTCCAGGGATTGCCTACATCCAGTAATTGATAAAGGTAGGTATTTCAGGGTCTGAGGAGTCCTTCCAACTCTAGAGCTAGCTGTGGCAAGATCTGATCCAATTAGGGGATTGCATGCAAATTCATCTGCTCCCTCTTCCCAGTCCTGCTTTCTTGGCCTCCCTTCTACAGGTGATGATCTTGGGAGGACTCCTTAATAAATGATCCACATGCTAAGCTCTTATTTAATCTGCTTTTGAGGGGACCCAACCGTTCTAAAGGAGAACAGCCCTGGGTGTTCTTTGGAAGGAATGATGCTAAAGCTGAAACTCCAGCAATTTGGCCACCTCATGAGAAGAGTTGACTCACTGGAAAAGACTGATGCTGGGAGGGATTGGAGGCAGGAGGAAAAGGGGACAACAGAGGATGAGATGGCTGGATGGCATCACCGACTCGATGGATGTGAGTTTGAGTGAACTCCGGGAGTTGGTGATGGACAGGGAGGCCTGGCGTGCTATGATTCATGGGGTCGCAAAGAGTCAGACACGACTGAGGGACTGAACTGAACTGAACTGAACCTGCAACAGCAAACAAAGGCCAGTTAAGGGTTGGGCCCTCTTTGTTTTAATCCTGGTCTGTTAATTTTATCATCTTTGCCAATTTTAGGTCAGTTTTCAATAATTGAGTTTCTTTATGTGTAGAATATGGCTGCTTCTTTGAATATCTGGTAACTTTTTTTGAATGCTGATAATTTAAGTGTTACTTTGTTGCACACTGGGAATTTTTCTGTTTCTATAAATATTATTGAGCTTTGTTTTGGAATTTGGTTAAGTTACTTTGAAACAGTTTGTTCTTTTAAAACTTTCTTTGTTAGGACCAGAAAAACATTTCAGTTCAGTTGAGTTCAGTCGCTCAGTCGTGTCCGACTCTTTGTGACCCCATGAATCGCAGCACGCCAGGCTTCCCTGTCCATCACCATCTCCCGGAGTTCACTCAGACTCACGTCCATCGAGTCGGTGATGCCATCCAGCCATCTCATCCTCGGTCGTCCCCTTCTCCTCCTGCCCCCAATCCCTCCCAGCATCAGAGTCTTTTCCAATGAGTCAACTCTTCGCATGAGGTGGCCAAAGTACTGGAGCTTCAGCTTTAGCATCATTCCTTCCAAAGAAATCCCAGGGTTGATCTCCTTCAGAATGGACTGGTTGGATCTCCTTGCAGTCCAAGGGACTCTCAAGAGTCTTCTCCAACACTACAGTTCAAAAGCATCAATTCTTCGGCGCTCAGCCTTCTTCACAGTCCAACTCTCACATCCATACATGACCACTGGAAAAACCATAGCCTTGACTAGATGGACCTTAGTCGGCAAAGTAATGTCTCTGCTTTTGAATATACTATCTAGATTGGTCACAACTTTTCTTCCAAGGAGTAAGCATCTTTTAATTTCATGGCTGCAGTCACCATCTGCAGTGATTTTGGAGCCCCCCAAAATAAAATCTGACACTGTTTCTACTGTTTCCCCATCTATTTCCCATGAAGTGATGGGACCAAATGCCATGATCTTCATTTTCTGAATGTTGAGCTTTAAGCCAACTTTTCACTCTTCTCTTTCACTTTCATCAAGAGGCTTTTAGCTCCTCTTCACTTTCTGCCATAAGGGTGGTGTCATCTGCATATCTGAGGTTATTGATATTTCTCCCGGCAATCTTGATTCCAGCTTGTGTTTCTTCCAGTCCAGCATTTCTCATGATGTACTCTGCATAGAAGTTAAATAAGCAGGGTGACAATATGCAGCCTTGACGTACTCCTTTTCCTATTTGGAACCAGTCTGTTGTTCCATGTCCAGTTCTAACTGTTGCTTCCTGACCTGCATACAGATTTCTCAAGAGGCAGGTTAGGTGGTCTGGTATTCCCATCTCTCTCAGAATTTTCCACAGTTTATTGTGATCCACACAGTCAAAGGCTTTGGCATAGTCAATAAAGCAGAAATAGATGTTTTTCTGGAACTCTCTTGCTTTTTCCATGATCCAGCGGATGTTGGCAGTTTGATCACTGGTTCCTCTGCCTTTTCTAAAACCAGCTTGAACATCAGGGAGTTTGCAGTTCACATATTAGTCTAGGGTTAATTTTCCTGCAATTCTAAGACAAAACTCTTCTCTGTATCAATTCACTCATGATGCCCTGTGAATTACATGGTTCTCTTCTCTAGTTGGTGAGTATAGCCTTGTATGAGTTTTGCAAATGTTTCTTCTAATCTTCTGGGGTAGTTTTCTCAATGACTTTGAGGAGTCTCCTCAAATGCATGCACTGATTATTACTTAGATGAATATTTGAGAGGGACCTTCTGTAGATCTCCAAAGTTCTCTCTCTGTGCAGACCTCTAACCTTCAATATCATGCCCTACAAACTCTAGGTTGCCATGTTTCCTCTAGATTCTCAGCTCTGTGTGCTTAACTCAGGAAATTCACTGGGTTCTACTTCTGTTCTCAACCCATGTACAACCAGGAGATCTTCTCTAGGTACAACTGAGCCTCTGCAGGTTTTGTCTACATGGATTCAACCATACATGGATTGAAAATATTGAAAAAACTGCTGCAAATTTCCAAGAAGCAAAACTTGAATTTGCCACATGCCAACAACTATTTACATAGCATTTATGCTGTATTAGATATTATAAATGGGCTTCCCAGGTGGTGCTAGTGGTAAAGAACCTGCCTGCCAATGCAGGAGACTTAAGAGATGGGAGTTTGATCCCTTGGTCAGGAAGATCCCCTGGAGGAGGGCATGGCAACCCACTCTAGTATTCCTGCTGGGAGAATCCCATGGACAGAGGAAACTGGCAGGCTATAGTCCATAGGGTCACAAAGGTTGGACACAACTGAAGCAACTAAGCTCATGTGCACACAGGAATTATAAGTAATCTAGAGATAATTTAAAGTGTATGAGAGGATGTGTATAGGTTACATGCAAATACTACACCATTTTGTGTAAGGAACTTGAACATCTGCAAAATTTGGTAATCCCCTGTAGATACTGAGGGATGATTGTAGTAACATTTGTGAGGACCATCTAATTTATTTCCTATCTCAGGGATCACTGCCTTTCATTGTTTGATGTCCAATGCTTTGAGAATGGTTTCATATATTTTGGGGGGTTTTTAGCTGTTTTTAGCTTTAGCTATTCCAGCTGTGTAAATACATTATTTTTACTCCATATTCGCAGGAAGTAGAATTTCTTCACCTGAGAATTTATCCATATTCAAAATTAAATTTTAAAAAGCAATTCCAGCCACTGGAGAGCTAACTGGCTGGGATCATTTCATAGACTTTAGTTACTTTGTTTACTCATTTGATTAACGTTTGTTGTTACTATGCCTCCTCTTCTGCAGTACCCATATTTCTTCTGTAGCCCCAGCACCTGCAAAGGTGATGATATCTGTAACACTGTGACCTCACCTGTCTCTCTAGCTCTAAGCCTGGCAGTAGCTTCCTACTATAGCTAATCTCTGAGTTTCCTCTGGGAGACCACCATGGAGGCATGTTCCCTTCACCACAAAGGGAACATAGTTGACCAGCAGGCCCAGCTGCTCACCACTCACTGGATCTACTTAGTGTGGTAATGTTTTCTCCAGGCTGATCCCAGCCTATAGCAGGGGATCTAGATCCAGCTCTATCTCACCTAGTATAGGACTCTGCTAATGGCTCTCTGCTGCTTGGAGACTCCATTCTCCTGTCTGACATCTTGGCAGAAATGTGGCTGCAGTCTGAGGTTCTTCCTACCCAGTCCTTCCTTCCTGTTCTCATTTCACAGATGTTAGATTTATCTGACTGAAGACTCTAGTTGCCTGCCTGTGCTCCCTTCTACTTTCCCCAATAAATCTTTGCCTACTTCAGTTCAGTTCAGTCGCTCAGTCCTGTGCGACTCTTTGTGACCCCATAGACTACAGCAAGCCACGTTTCCCTGTCCATCATCAACTCCTGGAGCTTATTCAAACTCCTGTCCCTCAAGTCGGTGATGGCATCCAACCATTTCTTCCTCTGTCGTCCCCTTCTCCTCCCACCTTCAATCTTTCCCAGCATCAGGGTCTTTTCAAATAAGTCAGTGCTTCACATCAGGTGGCCAAAGGATTGGAGTTTCAGCTTCAGCCTTAGTCCTTCCAACATATATTCAAGGACTGATTTCCTTTAGGATGGACTGGTTGGATCTCCTTGCTGTCCACGGACTCTCAGGAGTCTTCTCCAACACTACAGTTCAAAGGCATCAATTCTTCAGTGCTCAGCTTTCTTTATAGTCCAACTCTCACATCTATACATGACTACTGGAAAAACCATAGCTTTGACTAGACAGACCTTTGTTTGCAAAGTAGTGTCTCTGCTCTTTAATATGCTGTCTAGATTGGTCATAACTTTCCTTCCAAGGAGCAAGTGTCTTTTAATTTCTTGGCTGCAGTTACCATCTGTAGTGATTTTGGAGCCCCAAAGAATAAAGCCTGTCACTGTTTCCACTGTTTCCCCATCTATTTCCCATGAAGTGATGGGACCAGATGCCATGATCTTCATTTTCTGAATGTTGAGCTTTAAGCCAACTTTTCCACTCTCCTCTTTCGCTTTCATCAAGAGGCTCTTTAGTTCCTCTTCGCTTTCTGCCATAAGGTTGGTGTCATCTGCATATCTGAGGTTCTTGATATTTCTCCCAGCAATCTTGATTTGAGCTTGTGCTTCATCCAGTCCAGAGTTTCTCATGATGAAAAAAAGTTAAATGATGCATATAAGTTAAATAAGCAGGGTGACAATATACAGCCTTGACGTACTCCTTTCCTGATTTGGAACAGGTCTGTTGTTCCATATCCAGTTCTAACTGTTGCTTCGTGACCTGCATACAGATTTTTCAAGAGGCAGGTCAGGTGGTCCGGTATTCCCATCTCTTTAAGAACTTTCCACAGTTTGTTGTGACCCACAGTCAAAGGCTTTGGCATAGTCAATAAAGCAGAAGTAGATGTTTTCTGGAACTCTCTTGCTTTATTGATGATCCAACGGATGTTGACACTTTGATCTCTGGTTCCTCTGCCTTTTCTAAATCCAGCTTGAACATCTGGAAGTTCACGGTTCATGTACTGTTGAATCCTGGCTTGGAGAATTTTGAGAATTACTTTGCTAGAGTTTGAGATGAGTGCAATTGTGTAGTAGTTTGAGCATTCTTTGGCATTGCCTTTCTTTAGGATTGGATTGAAAACTGACCTTTTCCAGTCTTGTGGCCACTACTGAGTTTTCCAAATTTACTGGCATATTGACTGAAGCCCTTTTACGGTATCATCTTTTTGCCTGCTAATCCCACCTCATCATCGGCCTTTTGGGAACCCAGAGTGACACACTGACTTTCTCTTGTTTGGCTTTTCAGTTATCCCAATACTCCATAACTAGGTTGCCCCACTGTTAAATTTCCTCTACTGAACCATCTGGCATGACTACTTTTTATGCCGACTTATTGTTTAGTTGCTATAAGTCATGTCGGACTCTTTACAACCCCATGAACTGTAGCCTGCCACGTTCCTCTGTCCATGGGATTTCCCAGGCAAGAATACTGGAGTGGGTTGTCATTTCCTTCTCCAGGGAACCTTTCCAACTCAGGGATCAAAACTGGATCTCCTGAGTCTCCTGCATTGCAGACAGATTCTTTACCACTGAGCACCAGGGAAGCTCTTAAACATGAAGTCCTAACTATTTCAAGAAGACACTTTAGGGATAATAAGTGGCCCATTTATTGGGTAGGACTTGCCCCTTGCCTCTGCTTCAACCAGAGGAGGTCACCATTTCAATGTTGCTATTGGGCTACAGCAGTGAAATTCTGAGTATAAGTGGACAGCTTGCCTCTCACATATTCATTTTGATCACCAGGCATTCTCACACCCCTTGCTTGCAGCCAGGGTCTGCCATTTGTGCAGCATGAGACATAATGAAGTGTGGATATCATCAGTTAGAAGGCTTGAGGATAACACTCAACAAATTTCTGGAAACTCCAAGTATAGACTGATCTTAAAGCTTGTCCTGCTTCATCTCAAATGGTGTACAAATAACAGAGGGTTTATTTGGCATCCTGGGGTCTGGAACTATTTATAAATAGCACATACTGAGTTTGAGACATGAATAATGTGTCCCACTGGCTGGACAGGGGTAGGGGGTTGACTTTGATTGTCTTTTTATTCCCTACTCTCTCTGGAAACCTGATCGATTGGAGCTAATTTGCAAGCTGCCTGTTGTAGGCAGGTGCAGGCTCTCAGACACTGCTGTTAATGTAGTTCTTTATTCTACTCTGAACTTTTGCCTCCTTCAGAAATAGAGCTTTGCCAAGAAAAGCAAGTTCTGTGTTTGGTAGTGAGCCAATTAAAGCATATGACAATAGTTCTAGACGCCACTAACCTTCAATTTCAAGACAGCATCCTCCCAAAGAGGGCTAAGTAAGGGGTTTGGATATTTTCTCAAGTTTTGTGGAGTGGGAAAAGGATTATGGTGAAACATTTGACCTGGCTCATATAGACATTTTATTACCTACCCAGATGTGTTCCTCTCCCCATAACAGGCCTTCTAATCATGGTGATTGGGACTTAGTTGTGCCAAGAGTTTACTATCTGAGCCTCCATTCAAGTCAGTAAAATAAGAATTGTAATGATATATGCACATCCTATTTTCACAAGACTATTATAAGAATCAGATTCAAAACAAGCTAACATACGTAAAGACCCTATTAATATACAGTGCTGTCCAAGTTCAAATAGCTTTAGATGCCAAGTGATATAATAGAAAAATAGATAAAGTACAAGCTGTTCTTTGAGGGTGAATAATTTAACATCTGAATTTGAGGTAGACACAGACATTTGAACCATAATGTAAGGGGACAGAAAAGTACAGCTATAAGCTGAACTTGTTAAATGGTCCACTTGTCAGATGAGATAAAAGCAAAGAGAGTTTTTTGTTAAAACAACAACAACAACAACTGTATTATGATACTGTATGAGAAAGAGAACATTTGTTAGCTATTGATGGGAAGTTAGCCCATGGCACATAAATGGTGCTTAGAACACAGAAGTGAAGATGATTACTATTGTTATCATCTGTGTCTAATCAGAATCTATAATGATTAAGTCATTACTTTTAGAGAACAGGATGTGGCATTTTGTGAAGACCAAGATTTTCGTATGAACCGTAAACAGATTTGCACCTCTCACTTAAAAAAAACATGGTCAAGAGGCTAGACAAGAGCTTTGAAACTCAACTTCGGTTTCCACTCCTGCAGCACCAGCACCACCTGGGATCTCAAATACAGGATCTCAGGCCTATCCTAGACTTACTGAACCAGGATCTTCATTTTAACAGATCCCCAGGGGCTTTTTATGGATGTTAAAATATGAAAAGGTTTGGTTTTAAAGAAACCATCTCTCTCTCTCTGCAAGTTTCTTGGGGAATATCTACATGGAAAAACTATGCTACCAGATCATATATAGGGATTATTCTAATTCTGGATTTCAGGAAAAGGGACTTCTGTCACATCTGACATTCCCCTATTAGCCTGATTCTCACCAAACATATCATTCTTAACATCAGTCTTTCCCCTCAACTCATTCTTAAATTCCTCTTATGCTCTGTTTGTCATCCTTTTCTTTTCTCTCATTCTTCACTCTCTTTCACCATGGTATTCTGCAAGACTCCATTAACAAGCAAGAGTGCACACATGGTGAACAGAGAGTGCCAGTTGGGTACTTCTCTTTCAAACTCTGCCTTCAGGATGTCATGCTGGTAGCCTGAAATCAGCCATGATAAGAATATTTACACTGTGGGAATTGCAAACAATACAAATCAAATCTTTCCTTTGTCTTAGCTAGTATACTAGCACAGGACTACCTGTCTTTTCTTTCTCAGAATTTTTTATTCTTCTCCTTTCTTTGTTATTAACCTTTTTTACTTCTTCTCTTTCATTTCTGCTTCGTTCCTCTGATCTCTTCCTTTTTCTCTTCTGGGAAACTACCATCAACAACAGCATGACAATACAACAAAATAAAGAACAATCAACATTCTCTTAACCCAAACAGCATTTAAACTTCCAGAACCTCTAAAAAAAAAAAAAAGCAAATGAAAGTTACTACAATACCCCAGTTAAGGAAAAGAAAAGTCATGAATTTTTAAATGAAATGAGAAATAGTGAAGTATCAGTTTTCTTTAACCAAACATAGATCAAAGTGTTCAGAAATATTCTATTATTTATCAAATCTCTCTTTAGATTAAAACAAATTTCTTCCTCAAATATATATATTTGAAATAATGGAAAAGTAATGTTTTAGTAAATTAAATCATTTTCTTTAAATTCTAAGCGCTGCTGACCCTTGAACTACATGAGTTCGATCTCTGTGTGTCCACTTGTATGCAGATTTTATCCAGTAGTAAATACTACAGTATCATACAATCCACGGTTGCTTTAATCTGTGAATGCAGACCCACAAACACAGAACCACAGATACAGGTGAACCTCAGATATGGAGGAATTATGGATGTGGAGCACAAACTATACATGGATTTCAACTGCATGGAGGGTTGGCACCAAGTTGTTCAAGGACCAGCTATTTTAGCAAATGTAGGCTAGGTGTCAAGACACTATGCTGGGATCTCTTACATCTGTGACTTTTTTTCTATTATTTTATTGCGTATAGATCTATACTCAAACATTTCATAGGATCAAAAGTTTTAGTAGGCTGAACTGGGAAACTAAATACTTTGCATTGTATTCTTACTGTAGCAAACTATGGGTGACATTCTCATCAACCAACTCACCGATTAACTATGAAACCAAAGGATATTTAAAAGTTTGGAATTTTGTTTTTATTTTTCTTTTATCATAATATTGGTATGTTCTTTGGTACTGACTACCAATCTGGATGCTGATGTTCATAAATAAATGTTTTTGCGTTTATCAATGTTCAGCTTCTCATGTAGAACACCTGTCATAATGCAGTAATTGATAGAAATGGCTGTACAGAGGATTAAGAGTATATTAGGTTGATGAGATTTTAATTGTTCATTAAGTCAATCATTTCTTGAGTGAACTGTTTATTTACTCCTTAAGTCTGTGATGTGCATTGACTATGCACCACATCTAAGTGATGTGGGTGCACAAATGAATAAGACAGGCCCTCCAAGAGTTTATGTTTATGGGTAACATAACAAAGCATCTTCTTTGCTGCTTGGGTGGGCTTCTCTTGCTGCTGGGCACAGGCTCTCTGGCTCATGGGTTCAGTGGTTGTGGCTCCCGGGCTCTAGAGTACAGGTCCAACAGTTGTGACCCCTCCCTGGGCTAGTTGCTCCACGGCGTGTGGGATCTTCTTAAATTAGAGATCAAGCCCATGGCTCCTTCATTAACAGGCAGATTCTTTACCACTGAGCCACCAAGGAAGCCACCCAAAGAAGTGGTTTTAAAATGACTTGTAATAAATGAATAAAACAACATATGAAAAAGTGGAAACAGTCTTGTAGCACACAATACAAATAGGATAAATGACACTAGTGAGGGAAAGTTCAGGATGTGCTCAGTGAATATGTATTCAGAGGTATTGACGGTTTGTGTGTGGATGGAGGATGCTATGGTCTGAAAGTTTGTTTTCCCCCCAGTTGTATATGTTGAAATTCTAATTCCCAGCCTGGTGGCATTAGGAGGTGGGACCTTCGATTAGGTCATAAGAACGGCTCCTCAGGAACAGGTTTATTGCTCTGATAAAGGAGACCCGAAGAGCTCCCTTATGCTTCCCATCATGTGAGGACACAGCAAGAGGCTCCATTTATAAACCAGAAAGCAGGCCTTCACCAAAAGGTCTTGAACTTCAAGTCTTCAGCACTATGATTAATAAATTTTGTTTATAAACTGCTCAGTCTGTGGTATTTTTATTACAGTAGCCTGAAAGGAGTAGGGCAGAAATGAGAAGTTGGAAAATGAGAAGATATTGATGTTGAGGCTAGTTTGAAAGTTTTTTTTGCCTACTTTCAAATATCTTAGAATTCGATAGAATGTTTTTTCAAAAACAAATGCAATCATAAATCTCATATGAATGAACAAACATATGTCAAAGATTTTAATGAACTCATCAATTGATAGAGATAAGGTGATTATAACTGGTTCAAGAAAAGATAAAAAAAAAAACACACATGAGCTGTAAATAATACTAAATGAATTTAAAAATATGTGCCAAGCTGGCTTATGTCGGGGACTAGAGCTGTGGGGGCAAGGTTGAAGGAACAGAAAGTGGTGGGAGGGCGGGAGAATCAATTATAATCACCTTAGGTAAGACACATTTTCCTATCTGTGGGAAAGAATCATTTACTTACTATCAGTTATTTACAAGTTATAGAGTTGTAAAATGGCTGGAAGATGATGAAAAGCTCAGAGAGTCCATAGAATTAAATAATCTAGAAAAATGTACTTAGACAATGCTTAGCCTTCTGCCTCAGAGGGCTAGATATTTTATTTCACAGCATTTCACAACTTTTTTCTACAGCATTAACTTATTTCTGCATACTGTGTATGTATTAGAGTAGTAATATAAATTGAAGAATATGTTGTAAGAATATGCACTTTTCACCATTTAAACTCCTTGAGAGGCTTTCTCTATGGTTCAGTGGTAAAGAATTTGCCTGCAATGCAGGCAACATGAGCTTGATCCTGGGTCAGGAAAATCACTGTAGAAGGAAATGGGCGCCCACACCAGTATTCTTGCCTGGGAAGTCAGATGGACAGAGGAGCCTGGGGGGATAAAGTCCATGGGTCTCAAAATTGTCAGACACTACTTAGTGATCAAACAATGACAACAACAAACACCTTGAGAGGGGAAATTGGTCTTGTATCCTCAGAGTCTGACGTTAGTATTGTGTGTAGTAGCCTCTCACTAAATATTGACTGAGTGAGAATTGATTTGGAAACGGGAACAGTTCCTCTTGGAAGGTAATGATGTTGCAAGTGATCATTATGATGATACTGTGATATTGTGAGTGGACATATTTGGACATATGAAAATACATGAGCTAATTATTTAATAGTAATTATTAATTAAGTAAGTAATTATTTAATAGTACTAATAATTATAAACACCTCGCATGAGTAATTACAAAAACTATCAGTAATCAGAAATTCATTCTAGCAGTAAAGCATGGATAAGTATACTTCAATCTGTTATATGCACAGGAATGGCCAGAAAAAGTAGCAGTGACTTACTCTGGCTAGTATAAAATTCCGATTCATGAACATCAAACTGTCAAAAGTGTTTGACCGTTGCTTTCTGTCTGGTGTTAGCTTTTGTTATTGCCCCTTGTTGGTCCCTTGAGTAGAACTGATTGACAGGCGTGTCAAATTCCATCCTGGCAGCTCTTTTTAAGGAGGATTGATGATCATGTAAGAACAGGCATTAACCTTAAACATGGCTTATTAACCCAGATGCCTTGAGGCCATGTGTTGAGGTGCCAGTGCTTCCTTCGGGCTCAGTCAGTTGGGCTCCTAGGTGTTAGCATTTTCAGCAGAGACCTGGGTCTACTTAGAAAAAATAAAATTTTTCTTCCTTATAAATGAAATTGTTGTTGCTGAGTATGAAAAGGAAGGGGCAATAACAAATAATCTCTTATCTAGATACAATATTTCAGCAAAAGTATTTTTGGAGTAGGTCAACATCTTTTTTTTTTTTTTATAAAAGCTTAAAAAATGTTGCACACATAAAGTCAGAATTAAAAATTGTGATGTGGTTTGGAAATGAGATTAAAGAGTTGAAATTTACTATCTAAGCAACTTTACTCTCCTTTAATGTAAACTCAGTTTGTTTCTGCCAGGTAATTTGCTATCATAATGAGTTACCTAGCCTTCTAGTATTTGGATGGTGTTATCAAATCTCCTACTTAGAAGGCACAAGCCATCTTGAAATGCCTTAAGTTTTTTTAGATGACTCCAAAATATAATTTTCAGATACTATGGATTCTTCTAATGAGAACTATCTCACTCATATAATTCATATAACATGGTTATATATTATATCATTATAATAAACACATATTTATGTATTTATACAGCATAATACATAATATATTTCATAATATATGTGTTGTTATATGTTATGCAATACAAATATTGATATAAAATATATGGTTTATTTAATTATAGATTTATTTAATCATAAATATTATCATATTGATACTTACAAAATTATAAATGATATATAATAAATACTATACAATTATAAGCAAGTCAATAGTAAAATAGGGATAGAGACTCAAAAAAGCCAGTCCTTTACTTCTTTTAATTTTCCAAGATGAGAACAAAGAAAGAAGGTATCTGAATTACCTATCTGAATGAAGGTAATAGGAATTCTGCATTTACATAAAGATATGTCTTTCAGATGGCTTTTGGAGAGCTAGAGTAAGCATAGAAGAGGATGCCAGATGCATAATGCTGGCCCAAAGTGGTCCCAGGGGTCAGTTTTCTGGTGAAAGTGTAGGAATGTGCATTTAAATTGGACATACTGTTTAATATGATGGACAGATATAGTCAAGGCTGGGAGATTATTCAAATGAAGAACATAACACTTTGACCTCTGACAAATCTGTTGTGGAAATTCCAGCGGGAAGAATAACAAAATGAAGCAAACCCAGCTCCACACTTATTTAGAATCTTCTTATTGATGATGGTGGCAGCTGGTCTGACATGATCAGGGAGGGCCAGAGTAAATTTTTCTTCTCCAAATGAATATTGGACAGTTCTGCATTCCATTAAAGGCTGTTGCTCCTCAGCTACTACAGACAATCTTATGCTCTAGGCATGAAGTCATAAATGCAATTTTAAATTTTTGAGGTGATTTTATTAACTGCTTGACTGCTTGACTACAGCGAATTCCACTGACAAAGATGGCAGCTTAAGTATTGTTTGGCTTTCTCCTTTCACATCAGTTCTGGAGCAAGCTGGGAGACTGAGGACATAATGGGTGCAACAGCTGGGGCTGAGGTGGCCTGACTGGAAGGTGAAGTAAGGGCTACAAGCAATTCTCTATCTTCTCTCTCCCTCCTTCTCCAGATATCAAGAGCAGCATACTCAGTCACAGAAGTCAGTGGGGATGACGTTAGGGCAGAGCATGGCCCTGGTGGGGTGATCCACACAGACGAGAATTAACTAGTCACCTTCAGTAATTTCTTGTTCATGTCCTCCCCCTCCAAACTCTTAGGACTGGTAGATTGGAATGGTGAAGATTGCATCATTCAGTGCTGCTTATTTCTGAAACTTTTACATGTACATTCAGAAGCGGTTATGTTATAGAGTGGCAGCAAATGGGAGGGTAAATTCTGTAAGACCTGGGGCTGACTGACAGCCCTCCTTCTACTTCTTAAATTCAGGCAGGGGGATGTGGACCAGGACCAAGGTTTTGGGTCTTTCTCATACACATTTCAAGATAAAGTAGCTAACTAATAACTCCCAAGGACCATGAGCTCACAGGCCAAAATAATCAGACTCTTGATCAAATAACCTCTATAGAGTATACATACACACACACACATACACACTCACACACACAAGAAATTATATTACAATGAAAGACTTATTGAAACAGAAGCCTCAATATTTTCACTAAAGTAAAATAAAGACACAAGGGATCTATAAAACCATGTTTCAGTTTGTAAGAAAGAGAAATATGGAAATATTAGGTATGAAAATAGTAAATTTGATTTAGAAAACAATGCCTGGAATAAATAGCTGAAGAATTAAGTAATGAGTCAGAAATCAGATTGAAAACTTCCTTAGAAGGCAGCAGAAAAGAGGGGCATTATATTCCAATGAAAGACATGATAAACAAGAAGGTATAAGCATCATATACATGTATACTCAACAATATAAAGGGGTCAAAGGAAGAGAACTGAAGTAAGGAATAGAGAAAAAGTCACTAACTACATTTGGAGATGCTGAAACACTCCTCTTAGAAACTGAAAGATCAAAAAGCAAAACAAAACAGGCAAACAAAGAAGACCAGTGATACCACCTATCTGAATATACTTGAGTTTTACTTATCTCTATACACAAACACATATTTATATCTGTCAGTATCTCTGCTGCTGCTGCTGCTGCTGCTGCTGCTAAGTCACTTCAGTCGTGTCCGACTCTGTGCGACCCCATAGATGGCAGCCCACCAGGCTGCTCTGTCCACAGGATTCTCTAGGCAAGAATACTGGAGTGGGTTGCCATTTCCTTCTCCTGTCAATATCTCTATCATCTGTATTTATCTAATTTATATAAACTCTTTACTCAGCAAATAGAAGATGTATTTTATTGTTGATCAATCCAATCATTTCAATCTATCAAATCAAATCAATCCCATCAATCCAATCCTAGAGAGTCAATCAAGTCAAACCAGTCAAACCACCAACATGGAGGCAAGATCCTTCACCAGCAAGATCACATCTTGCTGTAGGCTCAGTTGATAGTAGCATTTTTTAACAATAAAGTATTTTAAATTAAGTTGCATACATTTTTTAGACATAATCAGTTCATTTCAGTTCAGTCACTCGACTGTCTGACTCTTTGAACCCCATGAATCGCAGCATGCCAGTTCTCCCTGTCCATCACCAAGTCCCGGAGTTCACCCAAACTCACGTCCATCGAGTCAGTGATGCCATCCAGCCATCTCATCCTCTCTCATCCCCTTCTCCTCCTGCCCCCAATCCCTCACAGCATCAGAGTCTTTTCCAATGAGTCAACTCTTCGCATGAGGTGGCCTAAGTATTGGAGTTTCAGCTTTAGCATCAGTCCTTCCAATGAACACACAGGACTAATCTCCTTTAGAATGGACTGGTTGGATCCCCTTGCAGTCCAAGGGACTCTCAAGAGTCTTCTCCAACACCACAGTTCAAAAGCATCAATTCTTCGGCACTCAGCTTTCTTCACAGTCCAAGTCTCACATCCATACATGACCACTGGAAAAACCATAGCCTTGACTAGACAGACATTTGTTGGCAAACTAATATCTCTGCTTTTGAATATCCTGTCTAGGTTGGTCATAACTTTTCTTCCAAGGAGTAAGCATCTTTTAATTTCACTGTTTCCACTGTTTCCCCATTTATTTCCCATGAAGTGATGGGAGAAGATGCCATGATCTTAGTTTTCTGAATGTTGAGTTTTAAGCCAACTTTTCCACGCTCCTCTTTCACTTTCATCAAGAGGCCTTTTAGTTCCTCTTCACTTTCTGCCATAAGGGTGGTGTCATCTGCATATCTGAGGTTATTGGTATTTCTTCCAGCAATCTTGATTCCAGCTTGTGCTTCTTCCAGCCCAGCATTTCGCATGATAATGCTATTGCACAATTAATATAAAACAGTATGTTGTCAACATAACTTTTATATGCATTGAGAAGCCAAAAAACTTCATATGATATTTTTATTAAAATATTCTCTCTGTTGCAGTAGTCTAGAACCAAACCCACAATATCTCTGACTTATACCTGTTTGCAACTCCAATCTAATCTAGCTATCCTGTCTCACCTGAGGTGGGAGAAAACAAAGAAACAAACAAACAAACAACAACTCAGTGAAGTTCACTATCCAGAGGCATAAGTTCACTAAAGACTAAGACCTAATCATAGGATCACAGAATGCTTCCCCTCCCCCATGGCTCACCACCACACCACTAAAGGCCTATTTATAAGCTTTTGTTTTTGTTTTTGTTTTTAACCCAGTCAAATCAAACCAAAGCACACAAAACTGAACCAAATCAAACCCAAATCAATCAAATCAAATAAAAAGTGAAATCAAATCAATCCAATCAATCTCATGAAATCAACCCCTTGTGCCTAGAAAGTATTATGCCATTTCTCTGTCCTCTGTTTCCTTATCTGTAAACTATTAACATCTGTTTCTAGACTCTAACAAGAAGTAAGACAATGCACTTCAAGGTGTGTTTCATAGAGCTGGAATTGCAGTAGGTGCTCAGTACATACTAATTCAACAGCCTTGGTGTAAGCCACGGATCAGTTCCTCCCAGGAGTATATTAAGTTCTCAGGAAGATGAATGACCCCACCCACGCCTCTGTGGGGTACTTCAGTGCTTGGCAACAATAATCCATTTTTCTGATAACCTGATAGTGTTAGTATTGCTTCCTGAAACACTACTCAGAAATGACTTGATCCCTGGAGAGAATCTGCCTCTTTGAGTTGCAATCACCTTTTTGTTTCCTTCAATGAAATCACTGTATCATTCTTTCTGATTGAAACTAATCATCCTTGTGGAAATTACGTGGCTTAAGGATTTCCCCTTAAGAGAATTAAAATTTTCAGACAGTGACACTGCCATTGCTGATACAGAATTTAGCAAACACTATTTTCAGTTTTTTTGACATTTTAAGGATGCAAGATCAGCAGTTGCTTTCTGTGATGAAAATTCTACACCCTCATTGACCATCTATAGGTCACTAACTTTTGAATGATGAAATGAAATATTTATATATATGATCTGATTGAGTCATGATGGATACTTTCTGGGAGATATTCATAAATTAAACCATACTGACACACCAGGGAACCTGTGAATATAATACTTTCTCTCAGGGGAAAAGAGACTGGGAATGATTCTTTCCTTATTTCTCTTTACAAAGTATATCTTCTTGGTAACACAGAGGCTGAGAGCATTTGATGATGGAAAAGTTATAGTCATGCATTCAATTTTTAAATAAGAGAAGATTATATTGAAAATCATAAAATGATAACATAATATCTTGAAGTGTGATGGTATATTTTCCCACTGAAATTCAGAAGTTTTCACATAAATTCTTCTCTTTAGCACTTTTGTCCATTTTGAAGCTTTGTTGGTATAAAATGCAAACAAAAATTTTTAAGTATTTTATGAAGATTCTGTTGTCATATTTATGACTTCTGAGCTTCTAATATCTTTTCCAAGTTCAACATAATACAATTTTAGAAGTATTCTAAAAGATTATTTGGATAAATCACTACTTGGCCCACTTTCCTTCTTAGCTTTATTGATAGAGTATTGCTGCTGCAGCTGCTGCTGCTGCTAAGTCGTTTCAGTCGTGTCCGACTCTGTGCAGCCCCATAGACAGCAGCCCTCCAGGCTCCCATGTCCCTGGGATTCCCCAGGCAAGAACACTGGAATGGGTTGCCATTTCCTTCTCCAATGCATGAAAGTGAAAAGTGAAAGTAAAGTACCCAGTTGTGTCTGACTCTTAGTGATCCCACGGACTGCAGCCCACCAGGCTCCTCCATCCATGGGATTTTCTAGGCGAGAGTACTGAAGTGGGCTGCCATTGTATTCTCCAGTTGATAGAGTATTACTTACATGCATATTCACTTTAGTATTTGCAAAGAACTATTACAACTGTACTCTCTTATTTGATCATTATAGTCAGGGCATATATTTTCTAAGTATTACAGATGAGAATTTGGAACACAATGTAATTCAATGATAACAAGTCATCTGATTCCTAAATCCTAAGATTAATGAATCTTATGCTCCCATTTGCAAATGGTAATACCAAGGATGGGGAAGCCTGGCATGCTGCAGTCCAGGGTGTCCCTAAGACTCAGATACAACTGACTCAGATACAACTCTATAGGACAACTGAGCAACTGAAAAAACAATACCAGGGCACTGAAAGTTAAAGATCAAGATCACAGAACATGTTTGTTATGGAAAATTTGGTAGGTTTTTGGGGGGGCTCCAAAATCACTGCAGATGGTGATTGCAGCCATGAAATTAAAAGACACTTACTCCTTGGAAGGAAAGTTATGACTAACCTAGATAGTATATTCAAAAGCAGAGATAGTAGTTTGCCAACAAAGGTCCATCTAGTCAAGGCTATGGTTTTTCCAGCAGTCATGTATAGATGTGAGACTTGGACTGTGAAGAAGGCTGAGCACCGAAGAATTGATGCTTTTGAACTGTGGTGTTGGAGAAGACTCTTGAGAGTCCCTTGGACTGCAAGGAGATCCAACCAATCCATCCTAAAGGAGATCAGTCCTGGGTGTTCTTTGGAAGGAATGATGCTAAAGCTGAAACTCCAATACTTTGGCCACCTCATGAGAAGAGTTGACTCATTGGAAAAGACTCTGATGCTGTGAGGGATTGGGGGCAGGAAGAGAAGGGGATGAGAGAGGATGAGATGGCTGGATGGCATCACTGACTCGATGGACATGAGTTTGGGTGAACTCTGGGAGTTGGTGATGGCCAGGGAGGCCTGGCGTGCTGCAATTCATGGGGTTGCAAAGAGTCAGACATGACTGAGCAAATGAACTGAACTGAACTAATAATTATAAATCACTACTCAAAATAGAAATCTACTGAGAATTATCAGTGTCGGTTATTTGATGGAGCAAGTACATGTATCAGTTTCTTATTCCTAGTGGCTTCTAATGACAATTAGAATGAAATCTCAACTCTGTACAAAACCTACCAAGCCCTGCCACATCTGGCCCCTGCCTATTTTCCATCTCATGTATGACTCTGCTTACCATTCTATAGCCACACTGGTCTTCTTTCTGTTCCCCAACACTCCTAATTCATTCATACTACAATTTTACAGTTTTCACCCCTTCTTTGAGACATATTGTCCCCACATTTTCTCACAGTTTGCCCCTTCTCCCTTTCCCTTGTCAGCTTAAATGCAGCCTCTTCAGAGAAGCTATCTTGAGCAGTGTTGCTAAAGCAGTTTCTCTTCTCTCACCCTGGTCCTTCTCTCCATCATATCACTGTTTCTTGATCAGGTCACATTTTTTGTTTGATTTTGCCTGTCTCCCAACTAGAATATAAGATCCATTGAAGTGAGGGTTATTGATATTGCTCATCTTATTTACTGCTGAATGCCCACACTTAGAACACTGCTTAGTCCACAGTAAGCATTTTATAAATATGTGCTGAATGGATGGATGCTCTCCCTCAGGAAACTGAAGTAGGGTTTGGAGGAAGAAGATGGATTAGAGAACAGTCTCTTGTTTAGCTTTCACTTGAAAGGGATTGAATGAATAAAAGTTAGATTTCAAAGAACAGAGCACAGACCAATACTAGGGATTCAAGAGCAATAAGAAACATAACTATTAATATCTTTTTAAAATTAATTAAGTTATTTTAATTGGAGGCTAATTACAGTATTATAGTGGTTTTTGCCATACACTGACATGAAACAGCCATGGGTGCACATGTGTCCCCCATCCTGAACCCCCCTCCCATCTCCCTCCACATCCCATCCCTCAGTGTTGTTCCAGTGCACTGGCCCTGAGCGCCCTGTCGCATGCATCAAACCTGGACTGGCGATCTATTTCACATATGGGAGGGCAAGAATCCCTTAGAAGAAACGGAGTAGCCATCATACTCAAACAAAGAATCTGAAATGCAGTACTTGAAGAATGCAATCTTAAAAATGACAGAATGATCTCTGTTTCCAAGGCAAAACATTCAATATCACAGTAATCCAAGTCTATGCTACCAGTATGCTGTAGAAGCTGAAGTTGAACAGTTCTATGAAGACCTACAAGACCTTCCAGAACTAACACCCCCAAAAGATGTCCTTTTCATTATAGGGGACTGAAATGAAAAAGTAGGCACTCAAGAAACACTTATAGTAACAGACAAATTTGCCCTTGGAATACAGAATGAAGCAAGGTAAAAGCTAATAGAGTTTTGCCAAGAAAACGCACTGGTCATAACAAACACACTCTTCCAACAACACAAGAGAAGACTCTACACATGGACCTCACCAGATGGTCAATAATGAAATCAGACTAATTATATTCTTTGCAGCCAAAAGATGGAGAAGCTCTATAGAGTCAGCAAAAACAAGACTGGGAGCTGACTATGGCTCAGATCATGAACTCTTTATTGCCAAATTCAGACTTAAATTGAAGAAAGTATGAAAAACCACTAGACCATTCAAGTATGACCTAAATCAAATCCCTTACAATTATATAGGGGAAGTGAGAAATAGATTCAAGGGATTAGATCTGATAGACAGAGTGCCTGATTAACTATGGATGGAGGTTTGTGACATTGTATAGGAGACAGGAATCAAGACCATCCCCATGAAAAATAAATGCAAAAAAGCAAAATGGCTGTCTGAGGAGGTCTTACTAATAGCTGTGAAAAGAAGAGAAGCAAAAAGCAAAGGAGAAAAGGAAAGATATACCCATTTGAATGCAGAGTTCCAAAGAATAGCAAGGAGAAATAAAGTCTTCCTCAGTGATTAGTGCAAATAAATAGAAGAAAACAATAGAATGGGAAAGAATAAAAATCTCTTCAAGAAAATTAGAGATACCAAGGGAACATTTCACGCAAAATGGGCTCAACAAAGGACAGAAATGGTATGGACCTAACAGAAGCAGAAGGTATTAAGAACAGGTGGCAAGAATACACAGAAGAACAATGCAAAAAAGATCTTCACAACCCAGATAATCACAATGGTATGATCACTTACCTAGAGCCAGACATCCTGGAATGTGAAGTCAAGTGGGCCTTAGAAAGCATCACTACGAACAAAGCTAGTGGAGGTGATGGAATCCCAGTTGAGCTGTTTCAAATCCTGAAAGATGATGCTGTGAAAGTGCTGCACTCAATATGCCAGCCAATGTGGAAAACTCAGAGTGGCCACAGGACTGGAAAAGGTCAGTTTTCATTCCAATCCCAAAGAAAGGCAATGCCAAAGAATGCTCAAACTACCACACAATTTTACTCATCTCACACACTAGTGAAGTAATGCTCAAAGTCCTCCAAGCCAGGGTTCAACCATGAACTTCCAGATGTTCAAGCTGGTTTTAGAAAAGGCAGAGGAACCAGAGATGAAATTCCCAACATCTGCTGGATTGTCGAAAAAGCAAGAGAATTCCAGAAAACATCTACTTCTGCTTTATTAACTATGCCAAAGTCTTTGCCTGTGTGGATCACAACAAACTGGGGAAAATTCTGAAAGAGATGAGAATACTGACCCGCCTCCTGAGAAATCTGTATGCAGGTCAGGAAGCATAGTTAGAACTGGACATGGAGCAACAGACTGGTTCCAAATTGGGAAAGGAGTACGTCAGGGCTGTATATTGTCACCCTGCTTATTTAACTTATATGCAGAGTACATCATGAGAAACACAGGGCTGGAAGAAGCACAAGCTGGAATCACAATTGCCATGAGAAATATCAATAACGTCAGATATGCAGATGACACCACCCTTATGGCAGAAAGTGAAGAACTAAAGAGCCTCTTGCTGAAAGTGAAAGAGGAGAGTGAAAAAGTTGGCTCAAAACTCAACATTCAGAAAACTAAAATCACAGCATCTGGTCTCATCACTTCATGAGAAATAGATGGGGAAATAGTGGAAATAGTGACTGACTTTACTTTCTTGGGCTCCAAAATCACTGCAGATGGTGACTCCCATGAAATTAAGACACCTACTCCTTGGAAGAAAAGGTATGACCAACCTAAATAGCACATTAAAAAGCAGAGACATTACTTTGCCAGTAAAGGTCTGTCTAGTCAAGGCTATGGTTTTTCTAGTGGTCATGTATGGATGTGAGAGTTGGACTGTGAAGAAAGCTGAGTGCTGAGAAATTGACGCCTTTGAACTGTGGTATTGGAGAAGACTCTGGAGACTCCCTTGGACAGCAAGGAGATACAACCAGTCCATCCTAAAGGAAATCAGTCCTGAATATTCATTGGAAGGACTGATGTTGAAGCTGAAACTCTAATACTTTGGCCACCTAATGTGAAGAGCTGACTCGTTTGAAAAGACCCTGATGCTGGGAAAGATTGATGGTGTGAGGAGAAGGGGACAACAGAAAATGAGATGGTTGGACAGCATCACTGACTCAATAGACAGGAGTCTGAGTAATCTCTGGCAGTTGGTGATGGACAGGGAGGCCTGGCATGCTGTAGTCCATAGGGCCGCAAACAGTTGGACATGACTGAGGAACTGAACTGGACTGATCGAATATACATGTTTCAATGCTACTCTCAAATCATCCCATCCTTGCCTTCTCCTATGGAGTCCAAAACCTGTTCTTATAATCTGTCTCTTTTGCTATCTCACATTAGGGTCATCATTACCATCTTTCTAAATTCCGTAATATGTGTTAATATGCTTTCTGTCTTACTTCACTTTATATAATAGGCTCCAGTTTCATCCACCTCATTAGAACTGATTCAAATGCATTTTTTTTAGTAGCTGAGTAATATTCCATTGTGTATATGTACCACAGCTTTCTTATCCATTCATCTGCTGATGGACATCTAGGTTGCTTCCACATCTTGGCTATTGTAAATTGTTCTGCAATGAACATTGGGGTACACGTGTCTCTTTCAATTTTGGTTTCCTCAGTGTGTATGCCCAGCAGTGGGATTGCTGGGTCATATGGGAGTTCTATTTCCAGTTTTTTAAGGAATCTCCACACTGTTCTCCATAGTGGCTGTGCTAGTTTGCATTCCCACCAACAGCGTAAGAGGGTTCTATTCTCCGCACCCTCTCCAGCATTTATTGTTTGTAGACTTTTTCATAGCAGCCATTCTGACCAGGGTGAAATTGTACCTCATTGTGGTTTTGATTTGCATTTCTCTGATAATGAGTGATGTTGAGCATCTTTTCATGTGTTTGTTAGCCATCTGTATGTCTTCTTTGGAGAAATGTCTGTTTAGTTCTTTGGCCCATTTTTTTGATTGGGTCATTTATTTTTCTAGAATTGAGCTGCATGAGCTGCTTGTATATTTTTGAGATTAATTGTTTGTCAGTTGCTTCATTTGCTATTATTTTCTCCCATTCTGAAGGCTGTCTTTTCACCTTGATTATAGTTTTCTTCATTGTGCAAAAGCTTTTAATTTTAATTAGGTCCCATTTGTTTATTTTTGCTTTTATTTCCATTACTCTTGGTGGTGAATCATAGAGGATCCTGCTGTGATTTATGTCAGAGAGTGTTTTGCTTATGTTTTCCTCCAGGAGTTTTATAGTTTCTGGTCTTACATTTAGATCTTGAATCCATTTTGAGTTTATTTTTGTGTATGGTATTAGAAAGTCCAGAAAATTGCAGATGAAGGTAAACTGCCAAACTCATTCTATAAGGCTACCATCACCCTAATGCCAAAACCAGATGAAGGTATCACAAAAAAGGAAAACTACAGGCCAATATCACTGATGAATATAGATGCAAAAATCCTCAACAAAATTCTAGCAAACAGAAATCAACTACATTAAAAAAACCATACATCATGACTAAATGGGTTTTATCCCAGGGATGTAAGGATTCTTCAATATTCACAAATCAATCAATGTGATACACCACAATAAAAAATTGAAAGATAAAAACCACATGATTATCTCAATAGATGCATAGAAAGCCTTTGACAAAATTCAACATCCATTTATGATATTAAAAAGAATCCTCCAGAAAGCAGAAATAGAAGGAACATACCTCAACATAATAAAAGTCATACATGATAAATCCACAGCAAACATTATCCTCAATGGTGAAAAATTGAAAGCCTTTCCCCTAAAGTCAGGAACAAGACAAGGGTGCCCACTCTCACCGCTACTATTCAACATAGTTTTGGAAGTTTTAGCCACAGAAATCAGAGAAGAAAAAGGAATAAAAGAAATCCAGATTGGAAAAGAAGAAGCAAAACTCTCACTGTTTGCAGATGACATGATCCTTTACATAGAAAACCCTAAAGACACCACCAGAAAATTACTAGAGCTAACCAAGGAACACAGTAAAGTTGCAGGATATAAAATTAGCACACAGAAATCCCTTGCATTCCTATACACTAACAATGAGAAAACAGAGAAATTAAGGAAACAATTCCATTCACCATTGCAATGAAAAGAATAAAATACTTAGGAATAAGTCTACTTAAAGAAACAAAAAACCTATATATAGAAAACTATAAAACACTAATGAAAGAAATCAAAGATGACACAAATAGATGGAGAAATATACTATGTTCATAGATGGAAAGAATCAATACAGTGAAAATGAGTATACTGCCCAAAACAATCTATAGATTCAACGCAATCCCTATCAAGCTATCAATAGTATTTTTCAGAGAACTAGAAAAATAATTTCACAAGTTGTATGGAAATACAAAAAACCTCTAATAGCCAAAGCAATCTTGAGAAAGAAGAATGGAACTGGAGGAATCAACCTGCCTGACTTCAGGCTATACTACAAAGCTGCAGTTATCAAGACAGTATGGTACTGGCACAAAGACAGAAATATAGATCAATGGAACAAAATAGAAAGCTCAGAGATAAATCCACGCACCTATCAACACCTTATCTTTGACAAAGGAGGCAAGAATATACAATGGAGAAAAGACAATCTCTTTAACAAGTAGTGCTGCAAAAACTGGTCAACCACTTGTAAAAGAATGAAACTAGAACACTTTCTAAGACCATACACAAAAATAAATTCAAAATGGATTAAAGACCTATTAATATCTTTGGGGCAGTAAAATATAATATATATTTAGGGATATATTTGTAGAACTTGATTGCATTCACGGTCATTATAATTGATTTACATTTATTTTTATGCTTCTCCTAGTATTTGGTAGGGCTTCCCAGGTGGCTCACTGGTAAACAATTCACCTGTCAGTGCAGGAGACACAGGACACATGTGTTTGATCCCTGGTTTGGAAAGATCCCCTGGAGAAGGAAATGGCAACCCACTCCAGTATTCTTGCCTGAAAAATTCCATGGACAGAGGAACCTAGCAGGCTATAGTTGATGTGGTTGCAGAGAGTTTGGGGGGGCTAAGCACAGCATAGCACAGCACTATTTAATAGCATTATTTTGATTATGTAATAGTGGATACTAATATAAAGGGAAATCAAAGAAAGGGTTATGCAGCTCCCCTAATTAGGCCAGAACATTAAAGATAAATTAACCCTAGAACCAACAAGATAGTAAAATAATCAGATAATAATAAAAACAAAGAAAATATAAAGTTTGGGAGGAAAACTGTTAGGATTGCTGCTTTAAAGATTCACCTGCTATTTGAAATCATGCATGTTTTATTTTGTTTATGGCAGTAATTCCATAGCATTAAATAAACAAACTTTGAAGTATGCTTCTATTTTTTTTTTTCTTTTCCCCTAACCAACTTGCTTACATGACCAAAGATACTACCCGGTGTAAAGTCATAAATATAATTAATCCTTTATTGTTTAAAATTATATTTGGCATTAATTTTTTTATTATATAGTATATTACATTTCAAGGACAGTAGATAAGTTCTTTTGTGAATTAAAATAAAAAACTTTATTAAAACCAATATATGGATTGCCTTGAAAATGGAAATCTTAAGTAGAAGCACATCTAATATGCTCCATTTTCCTTCTTCTAAGGGATATGAGACATCAGATAATATTTATATGAGCACATAGATGATAAATGTGAATCAGCACTTTTAATGATTAATTGATCCCAGGAAATAGGTAAGAATGAAGAATTGCATGGTTTATTTATCTATGTTGCAGAAAATTAGGATAGTGGGGAAAAAAAAACATTTTTCTTTTAAAACCAAATATAAATCCTAAGAAACAACACTTACCTCCTCAGTTTTAATAAGTTTTCTTTAGTATCTCTGTATTTCCCCCTAAAGAAATTTATTTTCAATTCTATAACCAGTATTACTCCAGTGGTTTAGTATATATGAAAAATATTCCCTAGTTTAAAAGGAAAATGGCAAAAGACTCAAAGCAATGCTTCTCAAAGCTTTCCAAACAATGGAACAGACACTGTGGGGTTTGGCTTCTCTCTCTTTACCCCCTACCTCTATTCACAAACTTGCTTTATGTGATGAGAAACAAAAGGATATTATTCTGGCTTTGTGTTTTTGGCCAAGTCCTAACAAGTTGGTGCTTTGGTGTTTAATTCAGCCACCAAGGAGTGTTCTCATAAGATACCCAATGGGCAGATAAAAAGACCAAGAAATATTTCACTGAAAGCCAGATCTTTTGATAATATTTGTTCAGTTATGTTTTTAAAGTCAATGGAATCACTTTCAGAAACTCCCTATACAGCAAGTCTCCAAAGGCCTAAGGCCCATAGCCTGGAAACTTCCTTTGAATACTAAATAATTATTAGAATATCTTCTTTAAAGTGATACTAAAAAGTTCTGATATGACTTCCCTGGAGAGAGTACTATTGAAAGAGAGATATTTTATATTCTCACAGAGAATGTACTCATCATTAGTCATACAAAAGACAGTTTGGGGCAAGGGCTTGATTTTATTTTTTAATTGTAGGTGATGGAAGAATTTAAAAGCGATAGATATCTAATTAATTCCATAAGCATTCCATAATGTTGGCCTGAAAGTAAAAATAGATTTTTTAGTATGGGAAGGCAAATGGGATAGGAGTAAGGATGCTGAGCAGATGACCCTGATCTTGCCTCACTTGCACAGCAATTTACAGCACTCTAAGTCAGGAGGGCAGTGGATACAGTTCCAAAAGAATTGCTCCTTGAGGTTGCCTATGTTTCTTCTTTTGCTTTCCATGAACACCTCTTCCTGGGCTTTGCACATGGGCCACTGTATCTCCAACCCAGCAACCGTGTTTCCAGTTCCTTTCACACAAAACATTTGATTTCTCCTTTTGTCCCAATAGTGTACAGACCTCAAAAGTGGCCACCCTAAGAAGGTCATGGTTTCTGGGAGAGTTAGAGCCTCTTATTCTTTGATTTTTACCACAGTTTAGCAAGAACTGAAATTATTAGACCTCAATTTACATTTTATTAACCAAGCAGATGAAGCTGCAAAATCAGAGTCTATTTGTATAACCAGTTGAGAGCATATTTCTCAGTTTGGCTGAGCTCTACAAACACTTCCTCTCCACCCCCTTAACAGTATTACATCATTTTTTTCCCCCTTCACATTATCAGGGCCATTCATCCTATCACTTCTTTTCTCATAGGAATAGAAATTATCTGAGCTGATAAGTACAGGCTAAGCAGGGAAGTAAGGAATGGATTCAAAACCATCACTGGTATGGCTACCATATGATCAACTAGTTGTTGGATAGAAATCTTATTCTGACTGACTTTTATCAATGCATGTAATAACTCACTTTGAGAACAAGCCAGAGTATATGTCTCCCTTAACCATGTTCTAATTTGAATATCCAGGAAAACAGAATGTAATAACCCATGCCCTATTACTAGTCAAAAGCCCCTCTGGTCATTAAATTCTTAGTCATGTTTCTCTGTGCTTCTTTTATTCTCAATTTCCTAGTTTTCTTATCCCTCAAACTTTTCTTCTGCACCTACTTAAATTGCTATTCCATTGTGAGTTGTCAAACATCCATTTGATAGTCCCTATAGTTCCTGTCCTTTGCTGAAACCTGGCTGAATTGTGAGGATGCTCATCCCAGCCATATTTTCAACGAAAGGCTTCTCATTTTCTAACATACTATGTGGCAGGTAGCCTCTAAAATGTTCCTTGATGAACTCTGTCTCCTGGAAATCACACTCCATGTGATACCCTCCTATAGAGCATGAACTGGTTTAGTAACTTGCTTCAAACTAACAGAATATGGTGAAAGTAATGAAATGTCATTTTCATGACTAGGTTACAGGTTTGTAAGTTTCACCTTGCTAGTTGTGGGCTTTGATAAAGCAAATACCATGTTGGAGGGACCCTCATGGCAAAAAACTTGGGGCATCCTCCAGCCTACAGCCAGCTAGGAGCTGAGGCTCTCAACCCCACAGACACTGAGAAATTAAAATTCTGTCAACAAACACATGATCTATGAAGCAGGTCTTTCCCCAAATGAGCCTTCAGATGAGAACTCAGCCCTGGCTGACACCTTGATTGCAGGCTTGTAAGAGACCCTAAGGCAAAAGCTCCAGGTAACTATTCCCCAGATTCCTAACCCACAGAAACTCTGCGATAAGAAATGTGTATTGTTTTAATTGATAAGTGTGAGGAAATTTGTGTTGCTGTTGCACACATACCAGCTCACAAACTCAGGTCATAAGACAGAACTGATATCTTTCTTGTTCAATCATAAGACTTCTAGACAGTCACTCTTCAAGTTTTATGAGAAAATCCCTAATTATTTTCCTGTTGTCCCATTTGGTGTCACAAAGAGTCAGACACAACTGAGTGACTAATTAATTATACATGCATGCATTCAGCTCTATATGTCCTATCCCTTCCCTTTACTGTCATCTATCCTCACAGGGAAGTCTTGCGTGCTACAGTCCATGGGGTCGCAAAGAGTTGGATACGACTGAGCAACTGAACTGAACTCAACTGATCCTGACTTTTCCTTTAATAAAGACTAGAAATTGACAAATATAACCTTTCCAGATCATTAGACATTATTATCCCTGTAACCTGAATCGCAAAATGGATTACATAGCCAATACTTAAGAAAAAAGAACTTTTCATTTCTTTTGTCTCCTCTGCAAAATTTTTATCATTTGCAAAATTTTCATTATTTGATTCACTTTAACCAAAAGACAACTGGTTTCTGTTCTTTTATTTTAAATGGGAGCACTTCTGAAATTCTAACTTCTTAATCTCTATTCAGAGCATCCTATTCGTCTGCTGTGTGTTGTGGTGTTCTTTCTTTTCTTTTTTTTTTTTTACTAGCCTACACATTTTAATCTTATGTTCAATCACACTAAGATCTCTTCTCCAGACTCCACTTTACCTGATCCTTCCTGTCTTCTTATAGTGTAGTAGTCAATGTGTACAGTTACTATCAGACAGATCTGAGCTAGAATATCAGGCATTACTTGCTGCTGTGAGATAAGCCAATTACTTAAGTTTGGTTTAATTTCCTTATCTGTAAAATAAGGATATGCCTGGAACATTGTAGATAGCTAATAAATATTTTCAATTAATATGTATTTTATAAAGCCCAGGCTTGGTTTAATGGACCATTCAAAAAATAAACCAGCCAATATCTGAGAATCACTAGCCCTATTTTTGTTCTGTCATTCCTGCTTTACAGAGCTTCAAGCCTAAAGCAATTCAACTTACTACATTTTCTGCATATAGACTTAAGTTGCACAGAAGCATTGGGAGAAAAACAATCACATGACCTTGATAACCAGTATTCCAATAAATGTTTTGTCCCTGCGTTTCAGTTGTACCATAAGAGATGCCTCAAAACACTTCTATCTTTCCCTCATTAGATCTTGCTTTCATTTATAATACTGACAATTTAAAATTCTAATGGCAAGAAAAATCTTTTAGAATACTGAGGGTTTTTTTTTTTTTCTAAGTTTCATTTGTTTTCTTTACATTTCTATATAAATGTAAATATGTTATGTGATTATCATGGAAATCTCTAGACATTCCATTACTTTCTTAGTATTTGGGGGGGTGACGATGGAAGTGGAAGCCCATGAGAAGTTAATCTTAAAACAAACAAGTTCTACATTGAGGTACACATCACACCAGTCAGAAAGGCCATTGTTAAAAAGTCTATAAATAACAAATGCTGGAAAGGATGTAGAAAAAAGGAAAGCCCCCCATACTGTTGGCAGGAATGTAAGTTGGTGCAGCCACTGTGGAAAACAGTATGGAGGTTCATCAGAAAACTAAAAATAGAATTACCACATGATCCAGCAATCCTACTCCTGGGAATATATTCAGACAAAACTATAATTCTAAAAGATACATGCACCCCTATGTTTATAGCAGCAGTAGTCCCAATAGCCAAGATATGGAAACAACCTAATATCCATTAATAAATGAATGGATATAGAAGATGTGGTGTGAGTATTATACACATATATATACATACACACACACACACACACACAATGGAATACTACTCAACCTAAAAAAGAATGAAATAATGCAATTTGCCACAACATGGATGCAACTAGAGATTATCATACTAAATGAAGTAAATCAGAAAGAGAAAGACAAATACCATATGATGTCATTCACATGTGAAATCTAAAATCTGACACAAATTGAACCTAACTATGAAACAGAACAGCATCGGGGACATAGAGAACAGATTGGTGGTTGCCAAGGTGGAAGGGGGTGAGAGAGTTTGGACTGGGACTGGCAGACACAAACTGGAATATAAGGAATGGATAAAGAACAGGGAATATATAGAATATATAGAATGGATAAAGAACAGGGAACTATATTCAGTGTACAGTGATAAACCATAATGGAAAAAAATATGAAAAAAAAGTACATATATGTACAACTGAGTCACTTTGCTGTATAGCAGTAATTAACACAACATTATATTTCAACTATATTTCAATAAAAAGTAAATTTAAAAAATAAAATTAAGAATGTGGCATAGAATTTATAAATTATTCATGTACAGCTAGCATAGAAGAATTGTCTTTATTTTCTGCTTCTGAACATGCATATTCAAAGAGGACAGTGATGGAGAGAAATAAGACTCAGAGGTCATATGAACATGCTCTTTGGCACTTTAATATTCTATTTTAGAAATAAAGCATTAGAGTTTTAAGCAATGCTATCAGAATCTCAAACAAAATATGATGAGTGTTCCTCTCTATTCAAATGTTCATACCAATTTGAGAGAACTTGCGTTGGTTTTCATTTCCTTTTAGTCAATCTTGGGCAATAATAGTATAAAGAAATGCAAGTTATTTAGACATACTTAAAAATGATGTGTTTCAAAAGAACTTTGAAGAATCTCTGGAAATGTGTGATTTGGGTTTGAAACAAAAGTTAAGATGTTATATCTATGAAGCTAGATTATGTAATCATGAAACGGGGACAGATTGTACATGTGAGAATTCTATGGAGATGAAAATCCCATGCCTGAGAGTAGGAACGGTCTTCTCTAGACTCCTCACTTCTCTGGAGCTGGAGGACATCTGAGCTTTCCAACCTAGCTGCTGGGAGATTGGAATGCTAGATAGCAGCCTAGGCCTGCCCTGTAATGCCTGTAATGCCAGGTGATATTTCAGTGTTTCACATATGGACATAAACTGATATTCCCAAGTGGAGCCTTTGATTAGGGCTTCCCATGCCTTGAGGAAATGGCTAACAGCTCTTGGGGAAAACAGTTCGAATTAGCCATTTCCTGTTGCCACTATGTTTGGGATGAAATAAAAGTGTCCTCTTGTGTAGACCAGTTCTAGTCCAAGCAGAAACACATGAAAAAAGCACTGTACTTAGAGGAGAGAAAGAGGAGAGGCAGAAAGAGAAGCCAGTGAAATGTGTGGAGACAAGTCCTTCTACAGAGGGCATTGCAAAGTAATGAAAGAGCAGGAGGTGTTGCTCCCCAAAGTTTTCCCATTCAGAGAGGCTGGGATCTCATGTAAAGTGCCTTTGTATAGATTTCTATGACAGTGTTTTCTGATAGTGTTTCTGTACTTTGTAATATAATGTAAAATAACATTTTGTTGAGGTGTCATCTTGGTCCTTTGGAAAATAGACTGAAAAAGACAGGAATTTCATGTTAAGCTCCAAGTAAATCTGTTAGAAAATGTAGCTGCCACTTTTCAATTCTTTCTTTTCCTGATTGCTCTGATTTTGTCTATTTCTTTTAGATAGTGTATTGGACAGTCTCACAGTCCAAGAAACATTCTTCACAAATGATGGTAGCAAATGAGTAGCTTCATCGTTCCATTTAATTCCATTTAGTGTCTTTGTGTGAAACAGATCCAAAAGCCTGCCTTGAAAATATTAGCATAAGGCCCTTTCTCTTAGAATTGGGCTGAATTTAGAAGGCTTATATCTTGAAAACTATCTTGAACTTGAACATATGAAGTAGCGTTATATGGTTGATTACATACATTATGCCTAATGCATTTTGGAAGCAAATGGCCTCCTTATTTTATTTTCTATTTATGTATTGAACTTGTTTGCCTGTATTTGAAAGGGAGAGAGTTAGGGCTTCTGATTCACAAATCCTTGTTAAGTAGAGAAACACCAGTAATCACTGCTCCTTGTTTTTCTAAAAGCCCATATTTTCTAAAAGCCCATACTCATTGTAATGACAGATTTTCCTCAATAAGTTCATTTTTAAAAAATCACTCTTGAAAGATGATGATTGAGCTATCACACAGAGGAGATGTGAGAAGGAAAAAAAAATTCATCCTAAAGTATACAGGTTTTTAAAAACCAGTGGATCCAAGAGTTAGATATTAAAAGTTAGTTAAATTTATTATAAAATTTGGCAACTATTATATTAGCACTTAAAAATAATGTATATTCTGTCATTGGTGAGTGGTCCTGTACACATAAGTTTAATACAGTTTGCTGACCATGATTTTCAAATATCCCATGCTTTTATGAATTTTTAAACTTTATTTTAAAAAATAGCCTTGAAAGTTTGGAAGTGTTAGTCACTCATTCATATCTGACTCTTTGTGACCCCACAGACTATAGCCTGCCAGGTTCCTCTGTGTCCATGGAATTCTCCAGGAAGAATACTGGAGTGGGTAGCCATTCTATTCTCCAGGGGATCTTCCAGGGAGCGAGCTTGGGTTTCTTGCATTGCAGGCAGATTCTTTACCATCTGAGCCACCAGAGAAGCGCTTCCTCCCCCGCCAAAAAAATGCAGCCTTATTGAGATATAATTGATATACAAAACTGTGCACATATCTAATATATACAATTTGAGGAGTTTGGACATATGCATACGCCTGTGAAGCCGTGACCACAATTAAGGTGATAAACACGTCCTTCTCTTCCAAAAGTTTCTTTGTGACTCTTTGGGTGGTTTTGGTTTTTTTGTTTTGCTTATTAGTTTTTGTTTTGTTTTGTTTTAAGAACATTTAACCTGAGATCTACCCTCTTACTACACTATTAAGTGCACAAATAGTACAGCTCTCTTGAACTTACTTGTCTTGCAAAACTGAAACTTATACCCATTGAAAAACAATTCTCCATTCCCCGCCTCCCCCTCTCGCCCCCAGAAAGTAGCATTCTACATTCTATTCTCTGCTTCTGTGAGTTTGAAAACACTGTGGAAGTTCCTCAAAAAATTAAAAAGAAGATTACCCTGTGGTCCAGCAATGTCAATTCTGGGTATATAGCCAAAATTATTGAAATCAAGATCTTGAAAGTACATCAACTGGTCCCAATTCACTGCAGCTTTATGCCCAATGGCCACAATATGGAAACACTCCAAATGTTCACTGACGGATGAATGGATAAAAGAAATATGGTATTCTCATGCCATGGAATATTATTCAGCCTTAAAAGAGAAGGAAATCCTGCCTCTTGCAACAACATGAATGAAACTGAAGGACATTAAGCTGAGTGATATAAGCCAGTCACAGGACAAATGCAGCATGATCTCATTTGTGTAAGGTACTTAAAATAGTCAAATTTTTATGATTTTTAAAAATCTATTTTTTCTGTTGGTTATTGAGAAAAATGTGTCAAAAATATTTTTCCACTCTGTAGATTTGTCTTCCATTTATTTCTGTCCACATTTATGTATTTTGAGACCACGTTATTTGATGGCTACAAATTTAAGATTGTTGTGTAATCTTTTTGGGTTGCCCTACTGATTACTGTGAAATATTTTTTGGATAGTGATCTTTCTTACCTCAGGGTCTACTTTGTCACATTACAATATGGCTACATTAGTGGTTAGTTTTACTTAGTATTTCACAATGTATATTTTTCAGTCCTTTTACTTTCAACCTTCCAGGGGTATATATTACTTAACATGTCTTTCTAGCAGGCAACATAGATTGCTTCCATTTTTCATCCAATCTGATAGTATTTTCCCTTAGTTGAAGTGTTCGATATGTAATTTAATTTTTAAGATATAAAATAATAATTGCATTTATAATTTAATACTGACTTACATCTTAATATTTAGCTTTTACCTATTCCATCTTATTTCTCCTCTGTTAATTTCTTTGAGATTAACAAACTTTTTTTTTTTTAAAGTCCATTCTTCATTAACCAGTACACTAAGATATCTTAAAATATATTCGTGACTTCTTAGAGCATAATGCAAGTAAATTTGCACTTTACCACACCCCAAATAATTCAAATTCTCAGTAACACTTGAACTTCATTAAACTTATGCTAAATCACTCCAGATGGTGATTGCAGCCATGAAATTAAAAGACACTTACTCCTTGGAAGGAAAGTTATGACCAACCTAGATAGCATATTCAAAAGCAGAGACATTACTTTGCCAACAAAGGTCCGTCTAGTCAAGGCTATGGTTTTTCCAGTGGTCATGTATGGATGTGAGAGTTGGACTATGAAGAAAGCTGAGCACTGAAGAATTGATGCTTTCGAACTGTGGTGTTGGAGAAGACTCTTGAGAGTCCCTTGGACCGCAAGGAGATCCAATCAGTCCATTCTAAAGGAGATCAGTCCTGGGTGTTCTTTGCAAGGAATGATGCTAAAGCTGAAACTTCAGTACTTTGGCCACCTCATGCGAAGAGTTGACTCATTGGAAAAGACTCTGATGCTGGGAGGGATTGTGGGCAGGAGGAGAAGGGGACGACCGAGGATGAGATGGTTGGATGGCATCACTGACTCAATGGACGTGAGTGTGAGTGAACTCTGGGAGTTGGTGATGGCCAGGGAGGCCTGGCGTGCTGCAATTCATGGGATCACAAAGAGTCAGACACGACTGAGTGACTACACTGAACTAAACTGAACTGATGGACTGAATGTTTGTTTCCCCCCCACCCAAATTCATGTGTTGAAACTCGAATCCCCAGTGTGATGATATTAGGAGGTGGGTCCTTTGAGAAATAATTAGGTTTAGATGAAGTAATGGGGATGGGGTCCCCACAATGAGGTCACTCTCCTTAACGGAAGAGACCAGAGAGCCTGCTTCCTTCGTGCCCACCCTGCCAACCCCAATGTGAGGTTACAGCAAGAAGACAGCCTCACAAATGCCAGGAATAATTCACACCAAGAATCTAATTTGACTGGCACCATGATCTCAGACTTCCAGCTTCCAAAATTGTAAGGACATAAATACCCATTGTTTATGTGTATGGTATTTTGTTACAACAGCCCAAACTAAGACAACTTCTATCTTTTTGGCAATCATTGCTATACATTTTAGTTGTATACGTATACCTCAGAAGACATTGTCATCACTGTAAATTCTCTTTGAGGCTTATCCACATCTTTACTCTTTTCTGTGATCTTTATTGTTTCCTGAATTTCTGTTTCTCTCTGGAATCATTTTTCTTCCTCCTGAATAACACATTTTGTGCTCCTTTAATCCAGGTTTAAATTCCTATAAATTTTTTAAATTTTAAAATATTTTTATTTCATCTTCATTTTTAAAGGATATTTCCACTAGGTAATAGTGGGTATCATATTTGCTTCTGGGAAAACCACTGGTAATGCAACATGTTTAAACATGTTCTATTGTCTCTGAGATTTTTGTTCCATGACACTGAAAACTTTTGTAACTATTGTTGGAGGTGCATGGACCATGATAGTTACATCATGACCTCTGCTTGGCCAGCAGTAATGACATATATCACTATTTTAAAAAAGTTAAAATGTAAAAAGAAGAGACTGTATCTTAAAACAGATGGAATGCCAGGTGAATAACACTCAAAACAGTTTCTGGTGAAGAATCAATATAAATTATTAATTTTATGTTTAGAAGAATGGGAACATGATCTAAACCTCCCAAAAAAGACTCTAAATAAACCTCAATAATAAGAAAATGAACAGTCCAATAAAAAAGGATCAGAATAGAAATCTCATCCAAGAAGATGTACAGATGGCAAATAAGCATATGAAAAGATGTTCAATATCTTATGTCATTAGAGAATTGCAAAGTAAAACAAAAATGAATACACACACCTGAAACATGAACAACATCAAATACTGGAGAAGGTGTGGAGCCACAGAAATTCTCATTCATTTCTGGTGGAAATGCAAAATGGTACAGGTAATTTGGTAGAAAGTTTGTCACTTTTTATGAAACAAAACATACTCTTAAAATATGATCCAGAAATTATCCTCCTTGGTATTTATCCAAATGAGTTAAAAAAAAAAAACTGCCCACAGATATTTATAGGAACTTTATTTATAACTGACAAAAGTTGGATTAACCAAGAGGTAAATGGATAAATCTAGACAATGGACTGTTCAGTTCAGTTCAGTTCAGTCCAGTTCAGTCCCTCAGTCATGTCGAACTCTTTGTGACCTGATGGACTGCAGCACACCAGGTCTCTCTGTCCATCACCAACTCCCATAGTTTACTCAAATCCATGTCCATTGAGCTGGTGATACCATCCAACCATCTCATCCTCTGTTGTCCCCTTCTTCTCCTGCCTTCAGTCTTTCCCAGCATCAGGACCTTTTCCAATGAGTCAGTTCTTCACATCACGTGACCAAAGGATTGGAGTTTTGAGCTTCAGCCTCAGTCCTTCCAATGAGCATTCAGGACTGATTTCCTTTAGGATGGACTGGTTGGATCTCCTTGCTGTCCAAGAGATTCCCCAGAGTCTTCTCCAACACCACAGTTCAAAGACATCAATTCCTCAGTGCTCAGCTTTCTTTACAGTCTGACTCTCACATCCATACATGACTACTGGAAAAACCATAGCTTTGACTAGACGGACCTTTGTTGGCAAAGTAATGTCTCTGCTTTTGAATATGTTGTCTAGATTGGTCATAATTTTCCTTCCAAGGAGCAAGAGTCTTTTTATTCCATGGCTGCAGTCACCATCAGCAGTGATTTTGGAGCCCCCCAAAATAAATTCTGTCACTATCTCCACTGTTTCCCCATCTATTTTCCATGAAGTGATGCGACAAGATGCCATGATCATAGTTTTCTGAATGTTGAGTTTTAAGCCAACATTTTCACTCTCCTCTTTCACTTTCATCAAGAGGCTTTTTAGTTCCTCTTCACTGTCTGCCACAAGGGTGGTGTCATCTGCATATCTGAGGTTATGGATATTTCTCCCGGCAATCTTGATTCCATCTTGTGCTTCTTCCAGCCCAGCGTTTCTCATGACGTACTCTGCATATAAGTTAAATAAGCAGGATGACAATATACAGCCTTGATGTACTCCTTTCCCAATTTGGAACCAGTCTGTTGTTCCATGTCCAGTTCTAACTGTGTCTCCTGACCTGCATACAGATTTCTCAAGAGGCAGGTCAGGTGGTCTGGTATTCCCATCTCTTTCAGAATTTTCCCCAGTTTGTTGTGATCTACACAGTCAAAGTCTTTGGCATCATCAAGAAAGCAGAAATGGAGGTTTTTCTGGAACTCTCTTCCTTTTTCCATGATCCAACAGATGTTGGCAATGTTTGATCTTGGTTTGATCTCTGGTTCCTCTGCCTTTTCTAAAACCAGCTTGAACATCTGGAAGTTCAGAGTACATTTACTGTTGAAGCCTGGGTTGGAGAATTTTGAGCATTACTTTGTTAGCATGTGAGATGAGTGCAATTGTGTGGTAGTTTGAGCATTCTTTGGCATTGCCTTTCTTTGGGATTGGAATGAAAACTGACCTTTTCCAGCCCTGTGGCCCCTGCTGAGTTTTCCAAATTTGCTGGCATATTGAGTGCAGTGTTTTCACAGCATCTTTTAGGATTTGAAATAGCTCAATTGGAATTTCATCACCTCCACTAGTTTTGTCTGTAGTGATGCTTCCTAAGGCCCACTTGGCTTCACATTCCAAGATGTCTGGCTCTAGGTGAGTAATCACACCATTGTGATTATCTGGGTCATGAAGATCTTTTTTGTATAGTTCTTCTGTGTATTCTTGCCACCTCTTCTTAATACTTTCTCCTTCTGTTAGGTCCATACCATTTATGTCCTTTATTGTGCCCATCTTTGCATGAAATATTCCCTTGGTATCTCTAATTTTTTTGAAGAGATCTCTCATCTTTCCCATTCTATTGTTTTCTTCTATTTCTTTGCACTGATTACTGAGGAAGGCTTTCTTATCTCTCCTTGCTATTCTTTGGATTCAGTGCTAGAAAGAAATTAGTCATCAATCCATGAAAAGATTTGCAGGAATCTTAAATGCATACCACTAAGAAGAAAAGCCAATTTGAAAAGGTCAATCTGAAAAGAAAATAGTCAGTCTGAAAAGGCTACATACTGTATGTTTCTAACTCTATCACATTATGTGAAAGCAAAACTATGGAGGGAGTGAAAAGATCAATGGCTGTGAGGAGGCAGAGGGGAGGCAGGAATGGATAGGCAGCACACAGAAGATTTTTAAGACAGTGAAACTATTCTGTCTAATACTATAATTGTGGATACACTTCATTTTGTATTTGTCAACATTCAGAGAATGTATGGCACCAAGATTGAATCTGAGTGCAAATTATGGACTTTGGGTGATTCTGATGTGTTGATGCAGGCTCATTAATTGTAACAAATGTACCACTCTGATCTGTGATGTTGATAGTGCATGGTGGGACATGGGATATATGGGAACTCTTTATATATTCTCAGTTTTTCTGTGAACCTAAAATTGATCTATAGTGAAAATGAAAAGTGAAAGTGTTAGTTGCTCAGTCCTGTCTGACTCTTTGTGACCCCATGGACCCCCTGCCAGGCTCCTCTGTCCATGAAATTCTCCAGGCAAGAATACTGCAGTGGGCTGCCATTCTATTATCTAGGTTTGACCCTCAAATCAGGGTCAAACCTGGGTCTCCTGCATTGCAGATAATTTCTTTATCTCTAAGCCACCAGGGAAGCCAAAATTGGTCTATAAATGAAGTCAATTAAAATGTAAAAATAAAAATGTACCTGTGATGTAGAGAATGATTTGAAGGGGTGAGTTCAAGGAGACCACTTAGGATCTTTATTTAAATTTTCAAGTAATAAATCATTAAATCTTGAACAATGATTACTGTGGGGGTGCAAAGTGGTCCAATTCTTAATATGTTTGAAAGCATATTAAACAGAATTTCTGATAGACTGGATATGGGTAATTAGAGAAAGTGAAATTACAGATGAATGAATGGTTTAGTATAAAGAAGAATGGAATTGATATTTAATAAAACAAAGGCAGGGGAAGAATTTTCATTAGGGTATAGACTATTTAAGTGTCTATTAAATATCTAAAGGTAAATATGGAGTAGACAGTTGCATTCATGTATCTAGATTTCAGGGGACAAATATAAGGTAAGGATCTAAATTTGGAAATCATCAATGATAAGATGGCATTTCACATTCTAAGAATGTGATTACTTAGTAAGTTTTAAATAGAGAAAGCTGGTAATATAGCCTTGGTGACTTCAATGTTAAAGATTTGGAAAATAGAGAAAAATCTGAGAAGGAATAAACCCTTTGGTTGGAGGAGAATCAGGAGAAAGTGGGGTCCTTAAAGCCAAAAATTTACAGAAGATGGATCAACAGAAAGCGAAGGGTATTGCATGTTCTAATAAACTGCATTATGAAACATCTTGCATTCTTTTAAAAATGATTGTTGTATTTCATCACCTAATATTTTATTTAAGATTCTCATATTTTGAGCATTCATAATTAAACTAGAAACATGATTTTCTTTCATTGCTCAGTAATTATTTGTAGATTAATGCTACAATAGTTTCTTGATACCAGCTAACCAAAATTACCTAGGTGGAGTGGGGAATGTAAGTGGTATCAGTAGAAATAACACATCCCAATTTCCATCCACATTAAATGATGAATCTTCAAGTGTGTTTCTCACAATTTTTTTTTGTTTCTTTTATGGTGATAGTTGTAAAGTTCTTAGATGCATGCTTCTCTCTTTCTTTCATAGTTCATCCAAGATGAATTTTGGAGGAAGAATCCAGCAGTCAGTACTGATGAAATTTAAAGAAAAAAAAATTGAGATAAATGGTATCTTGTGGCTCAGCTGGTAAAGAATCTGCCTGCAATGTGGAGACCTGGATTTGATCCCTGGGGTGGGAAGATCCCCTGGAGAAGGGAAAGGGTACCCACTCCAGTATTCTGGCCTGGAGAATTCCATGGATTGTATAGTCCATGGGATTGCAAAGAGTCAGACACAACTGAGTGACTTTCACTTCACTTACAATGTTAAATCAAACCAGCCATGAGTGTAGTAATTTCTCCATTTATTCAGGCCTATTTTATACTTTTAATAGGATATTAAAGTTTTCTCTGTTAAGATGTGCATGTTATTAGGTTAATTTCTATGTATTTAGTTTCTAAAATGCTGTTTTATTTTCTACTGTTTCAACTGCTTATTGCTGAAATTAAAAAAAAAATTGCTATTGAGATTTCTGTGTTTAGAAAGCTTGATGAACTCCATTATTATAGTTTGCTGATTCTGCTGGATGTTCAATGGAAATGACTATATACTCTCAACATAAAAACATTTTTCAGTTCAGTTCAGTCGTTCAGTGGTGTCCAACTCTTTGCGACCCCATGAATCGCAGCATGCCAGGCCTCCCTGTCCATCACCAAGTCCCGGAGTTCACTCAGACTCATGTCCATCGAGTCAGTGATGCCATCCAGCCATCTCATCCTCTGTTGTCCCCTTCTCCTCCTGCCCCCAGTCCCTCCCAGGATTAGAGTCTTTTCCAATGAGTCAATTCTTTGTATGAGGTGGCCAGAGTACTGGAGTTTCAGCTTTAGCATCATTCCTTCCAAAGAAATTCCAGGGCTGATCTCCTTCAGAATGGACTGGTTGGATCTCCTTGCAGTCCAAGGGACTCTCAAGAGTCTTCTCCAACACCACAGTTCGAAAGCATCAATTCTTCAGCACTCAGCTTTCTTCACAGTCCAACTCTCATATCCATATATAACCACTGGAAAAACCATAGCCTTGACTAGACGGACCTTTGTTGGCAAACATTTTTACATTTATCCAATTTTTTTATGCTTTTCATTAAGAATTATGTTTACTGTCTACTTTAAGTAGTCTTTGAGATGTTAAGAGCTTCTTTTAAATCTGGTTTGTAATACTTTTTGTCATAGATGAATATTGAATTTTGTCTATATGTTTCTGAATCTACTAATAAAAGTGAAAGTATTAGTTACTCAGTTGTGTCTGACTGTTTGTGACCCCATGGATTGTAGCCCACCAGGCTCCTCTGTCCATGGAATTCTCTAGGCAAGAATATTGGAATGGGTTGCTATTTCCTTCTCCAGGGGATCTTTTCGACCTAGGGATTGAACCCATTCTCCTGCATTGCAGGCAGACTCTTTACCAGCTGAGCTACCAGGGAAGCCCTAAGAATACTGGAGTGGGTTGCCATGCCCTCCTCTAGGGGATCTTCCCAACCCAGGGGTCAAACTAGGGTCTCCTGCATTGCAGGCAGATTCTTTACCAGCTAGCTGAGCTACCCCTGAATCTATTAATAGGACCTGGTAAATTTTTTTCCTTTTGGCCTCTAATATGTTAAATCATATGAACATATTTTACGTTGATTCATCATATTATTCTGATATAAACCTTACTTCATCATCTATAGTTATTTAAATAATACTAGGTTTGCTTATCCAATATTTGTTGTAGGATTTTGGCTATTATATTCATAAGTGAGGTAGGTATGAAATAATAGGGTTTCTTCAACAGACTTTTTTGAGAAGTTTTAAGCTTCAAAAAATTGAGCAGAAATTGCAGAGAGTTCCTATGTATTGCTTCATATCCCTCTCCCAGTTAACTCTGTTATTAGCATCTTACATTTTTTACAATTGATGAGCCATAACCGAGACATTACTATTAACTGCAATCTACAGATTACATTAGGGTTTACTCTTAGTGTTGTAGGTCCCATAGATATTGAAAAATGTATGGTATAATGTATCCAGCATTACAGTATCATACAGAATAGTTTCGTGACCTAAGAAAACTTTCGTGTCCCTTTGTCTCCTCCCCTGTCTCAAGCCTTGACCGCCATTGGTCATTTACTGTCTCCATGGCTTTTTCTTTTCCAAAATGTGGTATAGTTGGAATGAAATCATACATTTTGTAGCCTTTTCAGATTGGCTTCTTTCACTTAGCAACACACATTTAAGGTTCCCACATGTCTTTTTCTGGCTTGATAGCTCTTTTTTTTTTTTTTTAATCACTGAAAAATATCCTGCTGCCTGGATGTACCACAGACTATTTTTCCATTTCTGTATTAAAATACATGAAATTGTATATTTTTGTATTGTCATAATCTAGTTTGAGAAACTAGGTTGTTCTTGAATCATTAATTTTTTTCTTTTTTTCTTTGTTCTGGAAAACTTGTATAAAATATATTATCTGCACCTTGAAATCTGATGAAATGTCCTTTTTGAAACCATCTGGATCTTGGACTGTATCAGCGAGTATCCAGTCAGAGGACAGGAATCATAAAATAATTTGAAGGGAAAAAGGAATATAATATTCAATAGTAACGAGGAACTCTAAGAAACACAGAACAGCATGTGCACAGACAATTAACTCCTTTTATGGCCGAGGCAGAAGTCCAGGGGGAACAAATTTGGATAAGGGAACCTTCATCCCCACCAAAGGCTAAGATTTAGACTCTGTTGTGAGATTATAAATCTATAATCTATTTATAATTTGTGTGATTATAGTTCTCTGGATGGTGGAAAAGTTACTTTGGTGCCATAGGACAAGGCTAATAATGAGGAAACTTCTGACTGGGGCATCAAAAATTGCAGGAACCTGCCTTCTGGGGTCCTGATGATGCAACTAGATGGGAAGCTGGCCCTTGAATTGTGCTAAAACCTAACAAGAAGCTGCCTACTGGGGCTCCTGGGAGATTCTCTAGAAAAGGGAAGGGGAGGTTTGTATACAGAGATGTTCCTGAATTCCCTGGGGGCTGGGTTAGGATTTAGCAGAACTCAGCAAGAGGTTTTTGCTGGATCACCTGTGAAAATCCTTGAAAGGCCAGCTGGGAAGCCTGCAGAACTTGCCAACAAGTACACCCCCTAGTAGAGGTGCACTGAATTCCTGGGGAAGCTGCCTAGGGGGCAGCTGGTGGAACTTTCTAGTATACCCCCAGGGGAGTGCCACTGAAACTTACTGGTGGGCACTGAATGACACTGAAGCCAGAGGAGAGGAATGAGTACATGGAAATGGAGAGAAGCCTCCTCCTCCTTCAGTGTTCCTCCATAGCACTCAGCTGACAAAGCCGAACATTATGCCAGCTGGCGAAGAGGAAATGTTTGCAGGGTCCAGTTCCAGTATCACGAGTGGGACAGTTAAGGGAGGATTTGGGGCTGAGAAACAGTAAGTTTCTAGCTGGTACAGGGGCTTTTTTTTTCACTGGGGGAGGGGAAAGGAGAGTAAGAAAAGAGAGATATTTTGATTACCATTTCCATTTTTATTATTGTTTGGCTGTTGACCACATGTGATTTATTCCTGTTCCAATTTTGGCATTTAATGTTTTCCCAGGAATTGGTCTGTGACAGCTAGACTGTCAAATTTATAGTTGAGTAGTTTCCCAAATATTCTTTTAAAAAGAATATAAAAATAATAATATTTTTAAAAATCTGTTCATAGCTTTTTCTTTTTATCCATTAGTAGTCTTTATGCCTTATTTTTGGTATTTGTTGCTGTTGGTTTGCAAAATGGCCCCTATACATGGAGGACAGGGAGAGAGTGAAAACAGAGGCAGATCACTTCAGATAGGTAGGTGGCAAATTTAATAAGCAAGGGAACTTTCATACAAAGCTTGTCTTGCATTGCTGCAAGAGAAAGAGATCTACATACCTGCCTACCAGAATCTTAGGTTTATATAGAGGTATTAAAGGGGTTCAGTCACATATACCATCAAGATAGTCTCAACAAACACTCCACTCTGTCAAGGCTGTGTCCTTGAAAGTAGCTCCCACTGCTGGGACAGTGGAAAGAGTGTACATTCCAAGGACAGGGGAGGGGGCTAGAAGCCTCTTCTAGCCTGAGTCCAGCCCAGGGGGTCAACTGGTGGTGACATCCTCTCGATGACCTCTTTCAACAATTGCAAGGTTGTCAGTGACCACCAAAACATTGCATGCATTTTCCTCATCTTAATTTAGGGTGAAGACGTGTAACTATCCCTTGGTACAAACCAAAGAAAGATAAACAGAGAGTGTGACTTGGAGATCAGGGAAGTTGAGTTAGTGTTCCTCATTCTTCTGTTTCTTCTTCTGCCACAGCTTCCATGGACCCCTGATCACTGCTTGAGGGGAATTGCCCTGTGGATGTGACGACCAATGATTGTGATGTAAGTAGGTAAAAAAATATATATATATTATTATGCTATGGCAATGATATTTGGGTTTTTGTTGTTAACTGGCCTTAATTACAGTGACTAAAACAACAATACTTCCTCTCTTTCTTTCAGATTCTTTCTCTGTCCTTAATCAGTCTTTCTGGAGGCTTATCTACTTTGGAAATATTTATAAAAGAAAGATCAGCTTCTGGGTTAGTAGAGAACAGTTGATAAAAGCACAGAATATAAATCAATCTCCGGTCCTTACTAGCTTTGTGATCTTGAGAAAGTTATGCAATTTCTCTGCGCATTGCTTTACTCACCTGTAAAATGAGAATGAGTAGCCCATATCTAAAGTCTGTCATGAGAATTCAGTGAGTGAATATATGTAAAACACTTAGAACAGCCCTTAGTATATAGTGTGTACTGTAAACATATTATCTATATTTTTTCTATTCATTTCTGTCCTCATCTTCCTTATTTCTTATATTCTTACTTCTTTGGATTTATTCTCTTTTTTTTTCCCCTAGCATTTTGGGGAACGTTTAGCTTACTTACTTATAAACTTTCCTGCTGTCTGGTCAATAATTTTTAGGATATATTATGCCCCTCACAGTACCTCCTTCACTGTTTCCTAGACGTTTTGACATGAGTGCTTTTATGCTCACTCAGCTGTAATTGAGTACTTTGACTTAGGAATTTCTCCTTAACCCAAGTGCTATATAGTTGTTTTTTTGGGGGGGGGGGGCGGGGGGTGGGTGGAGGGGGGGAAGAATGGTTTACAGGTATTTGGAGTTTGTATAAGACTTTATATTTGGTTTTGATTCTTAATTTATTAAAACTTTTTTTTTGCAACTTATTGAGGCTTTTTGGAGAAGGCAATGGCAACCCACTCCAGTACTCTTGGCCTGGAAAAACCCACGGACGGAGGAGCCTGGTGGGCTGCCGTCTATGAGGTCGCACAGAGTTGGACACAACTAAAGAACTTAGCAGCAGCAGAGGCTTTTTATTTTTGGTGACTTAGTACTTGACTGCGGAGAAGGCAGTGGTACTCCACTCCAGTACTCCTGCCTGGAGAATCCCATAGCCAGAGGGGCCTGTTAGGCTGCAGTCCATGGGGTAGCTAAGAGCCTGACACGACTGGAGCGAATTCACTTTCACTTTTCACTTTCATGCACTGGAGAAGGAAATGGCAACCCACTTCAGTGTTCTTGCCTGGAGAATCCCAGGGACAGGGGGAGCCTGGTGGGCTGCCGTCTATGGGGGTCGCACAGAGTCGGACACGACTGATGCAACTTAGCAACAGCAGTACTTGACTGAGTTGTATGAATGCTTCATGTCTGCTTGGGAAAAAAAAAAAGTGCTCTCTGGATATAAAGTTGCTGATGTATCTTTTGATTCAGTTATTAATTATATATTTGTTGCTGTTCAGTCGCTAAACTGTATCCAACTCTTTGCAACCCTATGGACTGCCGCATACCATGTCCCTCACTATCTCCCAGAGTTTGCTCAGTTTCATGTTCATTGAGTCAGTGATGCTATCTAACCTCTCATCCTCTGCTGCCTTCTTCTACTTTTACCTTCAATATATATGAATTTTTAATTTGTTTCCGTGAACTATCTGTTCCTGAAACATAGGGTTTAAAATCTCCAACTGCAACTACGGATGTAGCTATTTATCTTTGTAGTTCATCATTTGCTATCAGGGATTATGTATTAATATATATTTTGTGTGTGGTAATATGTTCATTTTTATCATGTCATTTGATCTTTGTTCCTTTTATTAGGTTACATACAAGATAAAATTTTATTTATAATGTTTTTTTCCGGTTCTATTTAGGCTGAAATTAATGTTGTTACACTGTATTTCTTTCAACTACATTTACCTGGTGTATTAGTTTTTACTCTTTTATTTTTATTTCATTTTACATGTGTTCATTGTTGCATATGTGATTATGAATTGGTGCATAAAGGACACATACATACCTGCTATAAGTGTGTGATTTATAAATTTATAAATGTCTTATTTAATGAGAGTATGAGAGCTTAATGGAATGAAGGTGGTAAAAGCAACCAAGAACAGAAGCATATCTTTGCACGACTGTTTTATTGCTTTGTTTCTGTGTAGTGCACTGTGCAAGGGACACTTTCCATGAAACTCGTGCCTGCGAGAGTTTAGTGAAATGCTAAAACTTTATTGCACCTCTGTCTTTTTTAGTTCTGGCTTATAATGCAATTCGAGAGCAACTTATACTAAAAATCATTTCCCCTTAGTTTTTGAGAAGGCATATAAGCATAAAGTTTTCTTGATTCTTGAACTAAATGCAGCACTTGAGAGGCTAAATCCTTATCAATGCTGTGATGGTAATGGTGTCCTTGAACAATTTCTTTACTTTCATATTTCCAGTGTTCTGAAGAATTCTACCTTATCCAGACTGTTTCTTGGAAGTAATTTATGGCCAGAGCTCTTTCTCAATATTAATCAGGATGAAGTCATACTAATATGTGCTCATGAACAAAACCTCCAAAGAATGCAATAACGATTATTTATTTATTTTTATTTATGTCATGATTTAATGTGAGAAACACTACTCTCCTGCATGGTTCTACTTCAAAAGGGAACTCAAGGACATAGGCCAGTTACATAGCTGTAACACACAGACTTTTGAGTTGATCTAGCAAAGGAAAGGGGCCAGTCTCAAGAGTGATTTATACAACTCCTGGCAAATTAGCACAATCCAGAACTCAGTTACATGTGCCCAAATTAGCTGTCAGGAAGACCAGGACCTGCTTTCTTTCTGTTGATCCAAGAAGAGGAAATGCTGGTGAACTTGGCATTGCCATGTTAAATGATCCAGTTGAAATCTTTGTCTTTTGATTGGTATATTTAAGCGAGTTAAAATTTTTTATAAATTTTAGTTCTGAAATTTCATTTCATGCTTTTTAAAATTTATAATACTTACTGCTTATATCTGTTGTTTTATTGTACCAACTTCCACGCGTGCATGTGTGAAGCTGCTTTAGTCATGTCCAACTCTTTGAGACCCTATGGGCGGTAGACCACCAGGCTCCTCTGTCCCTGGGATTCTCTAGGCAAGAATACTGGAGTGAATGCCATGCCCTCCTCCAGGGGATCAAATCCTCATCTCTTACGTATCCTGCACTGGCAGGTGGGTTCTTACCGCTAGCATCACCTGGAAGGCCCACTGACTTCCATAGATGAATTTCATTTTGTTAGTTTGAAGGTCTTATATTGAGGTTTATAGCTACTTTTCCCCCGACCAGCCTCTTGAGCTCATCGATTTTTGTTTTCTTTTGCAGTAAAGCTGTCTCCTACCTCCTCTGGTCTTTCTCCCTGGTCCTTCTACATCATCATATACTTATTCCTGAGAAATGCACTCTAGATGCACTTTAATAATTCGAGAGGCTATGTCATTGGTTATTGTTTATTTTTACAGCAATGTATTTTATTAAGTATTTTACTTCTCATTGCTTTCATTGTCTTACTACTGGAGTTCTTACTCTAAGACTTCTTTCAGAAAGTCTCTGTGGTAAAATTTCTGATGCAGCCATTGTTGAAAATATTTGTATTTCAAGTCTATTTAAAATAGAATTAGCTTTGTTACAATATTTTATATTTTCAATTCCTTCCCTTTACAATTTAGTTATCATTACTCCATTATTTTTCGTCTCAGATATGCATGATTCTTGTAACTTCCTTTCAGGTGATTCGCTTTTATGCATGGAAGTTTTTCTCTTTCATGTGGATAATTTAAATCTGATAACTAGTTGCACCTTTGACTTTTCTAATCTCTATTAAGCTATTTAATTCTTACATGTTTCTTTAATTTGAGGATATTCCTAATCATTTAATTACACATTTCCTCCCTTTTAATTAGCTTTTCTCAGATTTTAGTGTTTTTTATGTAGACATGAACAATTATTTTTCTTTCTTTTATATTGCTTAACTTTAAATTATTCTTTTTTGACTTTATGCCTTCTGTGAAAGTTCTAGACTTGATATTTCAGCTCAATATTTCATTTTTAATGCAATGTATTCTATTATTCAACCTATCTATTCAACCCTTTATTTCAACAATTCTGTTTTTTCTCCACTTATTTCTAATTAGTTCTTTTCTGTGATTGCTTATTTCTCCTTGGAATTCCCAATATCCGGATATCCGTACATGCGTGAATGCTAAGTCACATCAGTCGTGCCCAACTCTGTGTGACCCTAGGGACTGAAGCCCGCCAGGGTCCTCTGTCCATGGGTTTCTCCAGCCCAGAATACAGGAGTGGGCTTGCCATGCCCTCCTCCAGGGATCTTCCGACTCAGGGACTGAAATTACGTCTCTTACATCTCCTGCATTCGTGTTCTCCACCACTGGGGCTACCTGGGAAGCCCTCCAATATCCTTATTTCTCTCTTAGAACATTTTAGTGTAGATATTTAAGATTCTTATTTCTCTCATGTGCATTTATTCTGCTTCAACCAGAATAAATCACTCAGTATGTGGTTTTTCATTTTATTAATATTTGAGGTCCTCATCTCTGTTCCTCCCACCCCCACTTCATATTCCATTGGGAATAACTGTCATTGTGATCGCCAATGTCAACTTGGGAGTGTGACTGAATCATAGGCCCTTTTTCTAGATGTGTTAGGGAAGTGGCAACAATGGTGAGAGTATTTTTGATTGAAGAGCATTTGGAGTTACCATCTTCGCTCAGTTACTCTCAACTTTACCACACTACTCCCAACATTTACTCTGGGGAAAATTCCCCAATATTTACTCTGGGGAAAAATCCTTGGTCCTTTTGAATGTTTTGTCCACCCCAAAAGTTGACTTTCCAGCTTGTCAAGTTATGGAATGTTTTGTGGTAATGAGGTAGAAACATAAAGAAAATAAGCAGCTTTTGGGTCAGATCCAAATCACATGCCTGAAAACATGTGTTTATTTAGTTCCTAAATTTGTGGGTCAGCAATCTAGTCTGGACAGTTCTTCTAGTCTAGCTGGAAATTGCTCACTGTATGGTTATGGGTTGTCTCAGGGTGACTATTGCATCTGTGGGCCCTTTGCCTGCTCTCTGGAGAGACCTGACATAGCCCCCATGTCTCTTCCATCCCCCCAGCAGGCTACCCTAGGTATGTTCTCAAGGGAAAGGCAAAGGTGCAAAAGCTAAGACAATTGCTATACCCATGCACACTTCAGGCCCCTGTGTATGTCACATTTATTACTATCCCTTTGTCTAAAGCAAGTAACATGGTCAAGCCTCCCAACAGACTGAGGGTTCTGCAGTTATATGGCAAAGAAGGTAGATACAGAGAAAGGTGAGAACATGGACTTTGCATGTCTACAATGAAGTGATCATAAACTGAGTTAAATCTAATAACTAATTGAGACTTTAACTTTTCTAAATCTCTCTTAAACTATTTAATCTGTTTCTTACACGTATATTTGGTGAAAAAATATAGATATTTATGAACCTTGTGGTATATATACTAGGCACTTTATAGCATAATATGTGTTGTCATCCTTTGTGAAGTGAAAGTCACTCAGCTGTGTCCAACCCTTTGCGACCTCATGGACTATAGAGTCCATGGGATTCTCCAGGCCAGGATATTGGAGTGGGTAGCCTTTTCTTTCTTTAAGCGATCTTCGCAACCCAGGGATCGAACCCAGGTCTCCCGCATTACAGGTGGATTCTTTACCAGCTGAGCCGCAAGGGAAGCCCATGGCTTTACCACACTTCAAAAACATTCTCACTTCTAGGAACTCCTGTGTTTGGAAGTGTTCAGACATCATTCAACTTTCCTTGAATCACAGAAGTTTTTTCTATACTTTATAACTCTCTCATTCTGGACTTGGAATACTCAGGATTTCAAAGAAATTTTTTCATATATTTGGGAATTTAAAATGCTTAACTGTAGTTTAAATAAATTAGATTAACAGATGCTATAATCTGTTGCTTTCTGTGCTCCAAGTTGATAAATTCCTCAATGTTGCAAATTTTTTTGTGAAATAAATTCATTTTTTCTATTGAATAATCTACATTTAAGTTTTTTGCATAGAATGCTTACTTAGTTTAGGTATTACCTTCTATATTGGGTAAGTTTTCATGCTATGATAACTTGTGATCCTAATTTGTGATCACATTCAGGACTGAGAAAAATAGACGATGCATGGAGGGAAGGTGCCTTTGTCTAGAGGAAAGAGGCATGTTGCTCTGTTACAAAAAAAGGAATTATCATGTCCTATTTATAAAATTAAATCACTTAATTCACTACCAGACTAGCATATCACTAACAGGCAATAACATAGACGTTAAAAATGTTAGTGCTACTGAGTCCTCTTATCACTACAGATATTTAAGCAAAAACTTCAGTTCTTGCCTGGGATCTTAGAGAAGAGATATAATAATATAAAAACTGGGACAGACTAGAAGATTTCTCAGTTTTACCCCCTACTCTGTGTTCTATGATTATTTCAATTTAGATTCCTCCCTGTTTCAAAGATATGAACATTATTATGTCCTATGAATGTCCCAGATGCTATACAGTTAAACGGTGGTTGTTCATCTGTGTATTCATACAACATTGTAATCTTAGCAGAATCAAGGCACAAGCACTTCTTAAGACTCATAAACCAAATTCAAAGACTTGTGTTCTCACTTCAATGACCCATACATGACTTGGATAAATAAGTAGTGTTGCCTTGGCAAATAAAACCTTCAGATGAAATACTGGTTTCTCCCCTGGTATTTTTTCAATGAAGTGGAAAATTTGTCTTAACTTCCACTAAAATAAATGTGGAAGATTGGCATTATTTCTTGAGTGCAGTGAGTATTATTTACATGGAAGAGAAACATTGGGCAGACAAGTGTTTTGAAAAAAATTAGCCTCATTCAGTTGTTTCATTCAATAATTATTTACTGAGAGCCTCTGTGGCAGATATATTGCTGGGAACAAGAAAAACAAAGATGAATAAATTCTGGGTTTTTTTTTTCCCCTTGGGGATCTTAAAAATTTACAGGAAAGATAAACAAGGGATATACACTACAACACTGAAAAAAAAAGTTGTGTTTAATTATATATGGAAGGCAATGGGAACCCAGAGGGGGACACTTAGCCCAGTGGCCAGGGAAGGCTTATGGAAGAAAATAAAATCTGAGCTGAGCAATAATGAGCAGGATTAGAGGTTGCAAGCTTATGTGCGTAGAACATGGAAACAATTATTAAACACTTGCTCTATAAAAAACATATGTGGTGTTATGGGAAAATTGGTCTCATATCAGGCCATGAAGCATGTGTCAACCAGTTTTAAAGATTTATTATCCTATTCAGCAGTCCCCAATCTTTTTGGCCCCAGGGACCTGTTTTATGGAAGATAATTGTTTCACAGACCGGGAGTAGGGGATTGTTTGGGATAACTCAAGTGCATTACATTTAGTGTGTACTTTATTTCTATTATTATTACATCAACCTCACCTCAGATCATCAGGCATTAGAACCCAAAGGTTGAGGACCCCTGCATTGACAACATAATGCAATTAGCTTCGATACAAAAAGAAAACCAGAAAACTGCCATGTGCTTGGAAATTGAGAAACGCACTTGCAGATTGCTCAGGAGTCAAAGAAGAAATCAAAGCAAGAATTTTAATTAATTCAGTTCAGTTCAGTTCAGTTGCTCAGTCGTGTCCAACTCTTTGTGACCCCATGGACTGCAGCATGCCGGGCCTCCCTGTTCATCACCAACTCCTGGAGTTTACTCAAACTCATGTCCATTAAGTCAGTGATGCCATCCAACAATCTCATCCTCTGTCATCCCCTTCTCCTCCTGCCTTCAATCTTTCCCAGCATCAAGATCTTTTCAAATGAGTCAGCTCTTCACATCAGGTGGCCAAAGTATTGGAGTTTCAGCTTCAACATCAGTCCTTCCAATGAACATTCAGGACTGATTTCCTTTAGGATGGACTGGTTGGATCTCCTTGCAGTCCAAGGGACTCTCAAGAGTCTTCTCCAACACCACAGTTCAAAAGCATCAGTTCTTCAGTGCTCAGCTTTCTTTGTAGTCCAACTCTCACATCCATACATGACTACTGGAAAAACTATAGCCTTGACTAGACAGACCTTTGTTGGCAAAGTAATGTCTCTGCTTTTTAATATCCTGTCTAGGTTGGTCATAATTTTTCTTCCAAGGAGTAAGCATCTTTTTATTTCATGGCAGCAGTCACCATCTGCAGTGATTTTGGAGCCCCCCAAAATCAAGTCAGCCACTGTTTCCACTGTTTCTCCACCTATTTGCCATGAAGTGATGCCATGATCTTTGTTTTCTGAATGTTGAGATTTCAGCCAACTTTTGCACTCTCCTCTTTCACTTCCATCAAGAGGCTCTTTAGTTCTTCACTTTCTGCCATAAGGGTGGTGTCATCTGCATATCTGAGGTTATTGATATCTGAGGTTATTGATATTTCCCCTGGCAATCTTGATTCCAGCTTGTGTTTCTTCCAGTCCAGCATTCCTCATGATGTACTCTGGTAATAATGAAAGTTCTATATACCAGAATTTGTGGGATGTACCTAAAACAGTATTTGGAGGAAAATGTTTAGCTTTCAGTTCTGATATTAGAAATGCAAAACAAACAAACAAACAAAACTAAATATAATGAATGTAGCATCTTACTAAAGAAGTTAAGAAGTAAATGAATTAATATCATGCAAATGGAAGCAATAACAAAAAGTAAAAATAGAATCAACAGATTCAAAAGACTCCTCTTTTTTTGGTAGGTTGACTAATGCCCCTCCCCAATATATCCATATACTGATCCATGGAATTTGAAAATACTACCTTATATGGGAAAAAAAAAGACTTTGCAGATATGATTAGGTTAAGAATGTTGGGAATGAGAGATTATCCCCAGTTGTCTGGTTGTGCCCTAAGTGTAATCACAGGGTCCTGTAGGGAAGGAAAGTCAAAGGAAGAAGGCAGAATGACAACCGCAGCAGAATTTGGCATGATGTGGCTTCAAGCCAAGGATGATGATTAATTTTATGTGTCAACATGACTGGGTCAAAGAGTGCCCAGACATTTGGTCAAACATTCTGATGTGTCTGTGATGTTGTTTCTGGATGAGATTAGTGTTTGGATTTATAGACTGAGTAAAGCAGATTTGCTCTGTCAGGTGGGTGGACCCGATCCAATCAACTGGAGACCTGACTAGAACAAAAATGCTGAATAAGAAGGAGCTCTTCCTGCTGGACTGGTTGAGCCCGCACATTGTTTTTCCGACCTTTGGACTTGAACTGAAGCATTAGCTTTTGTGTCTTAAGACTGCTGATGTTCAGACTGGAACTTACACTATTGACCTTCCTGTTCTTAGACCGTCATACTTAGATCCAGACTGTAGCTACACCATCTGCCTTCCAGCTGAGTTTCTAGTTTGTTAACTATAGATCCTGGAACTTCTTAGCTTCCATAATTGCATGAGTCAATTCCTTACAACAATACATATGTATAATTATACATATAATGTTATAATGTATATATAATTATACGTATGTATATATTTATAGTTTTCTAGAGAACCCTGACTATTTATACATGAAGCAATGCTAACAGTCTCTAGAAACAAGAAGAGGCAAGGAGCAATAAGAGTTTTCTGTGGAACATCCAGAAGCAATGCAGCTTTGCTGTATGTTGGTTTTAGACCTGTGAGATTTGTTTCATAATAATGACTTCCCAAACTGTAAAAAATAAGTCTGTGTTGTTTTCAACTACCAGGTTTGTGGTAATTTATTTTATTGTAGCAGCTGGGAAACTAATGCAGCTAACAGACACATTTATGTTGTGATTGATCTCGGACAAAAGAGAGGAAGAACAAATACACAATATGAATGACAAAAAATTAGGAAATAATACAAGTACCATAGGTATTGAAATATAGTAAGAGGATATTATGAATAACTTTGTAAAAATGAATTTGAAGTATTTGGTGAAATTAAAACATTTTTGGAAAAGATTACTAAAACTGACTCAGAAAGAAAAGAGAAACTTGAATAGTGATATAATCATTAAAGTAATTAAACAAATAGCTGATATTTCCCATAAAGATATGTTAAATGTTTAAGGAAAACTTTTAATTCTAAACAAATTATTTCTGATTATGGAAAAAAAAAACAATACCCAATACATTTAGTGAGATTATCATAGGTTTGATACAAAAGCCTTACAAAGGCAATATGATAAAAAAAATTATAGGCCAGCTTAATTCTCAAACATAAATATAAAATTATAAATAAGACACTAATAACTGAATCCAGAAATCCATTAAAGAAAACATATTATGATTGAAATGGATTACTTCTAGATATCAGTTGGATTAACATTAAAAAATAAATATAAAATTACAGGAGAAAAATAATGAATCACAAGATCATTTCATTATCCGTGAGAAAAGTATTAGATATAATTCAATACTTATTCATTACAAATAGTAATTACAAAGGACTTTCAGGAAGCTGATAAACCCTACTTAACAGAACACAGAAAATGTCATATATAATGGTAAATATTCAATATCATTTTCTTTAAATCAGGAATAATAAAACTGTAATCACTCCTTCTGTTCAATATTTTCCTGGAAGCTCTGACCAATATAATAAGATGAGAATAATTTTTAATTTATAAGGATTGAAAGGGAAGAAATAAACTTTCATTATCCTCTGATGATAAGATTGGCTCTGTTGAAAATGCAAAAGAATCTATAGAAAATTACAGAGAATTTAGAAAGTTTGCTAGGTATAAAAATAGATATAAAATCAACAAATAATTCTAAATAATAGTACTTATTAGAAAGTATATTGAAAATTAAAATTTTCAATAGAGCCAATGAAAATACAAATAGGAATAAATTAAACAAAAGATAGAAAACACTTTTAAGGAGAAAGTTATGAAACTTTAACAACAACATTACAGAAAATCTAAATAAATAGAGGATCCTATTGTACCCATGGATTGGAAGACTCAATATCTTAAAGTTGACAACTCTTTCCAAATTCTTCTATCAATTGAGAACAATTTCAATTATTGATAAGTGTTTTTTTTTTATTTATTTTTTAAATTGAAGTATAGCTGATTCATAATGTTAATTTCAGGGGTACATAAAAGTGATTCAGTTATACATATACAAATAAACTTCTTCTTTTTCAGATTACTTTTCTTTATAAGTTATTACAAAATATTAAGTGTCAATCCCTGTGCTACACAGTAGGTCCTCATTGGTTATCTATTTTATTGATAGTAGTATATATTTATGCCAATCCCTAAATCCTAATTTATCTCCCTCTTTTCCCCTTTGTAACCATAAGTTTGTTTTCTATGTCTGTGGGTCTACTTCTGTTTTGTAATTAGGTTCCTTTGTATAATTAAAAAATATTTGTAGAAATGTCTTTAACCTTTTTTCTCTCAAAGTGTCTTACCCCTTTATCCCTCAAAATTTTCATCCCATTTTGTCAAATTATAATCATATTGTCTTTAAGACATGGCATAAGCTATTTTTAATGCAAAACTTATTTTTGAATGTATTTTTGAGGAGAGTTTTTTAAAAACAAAAATATGTTTACACCTGAAAATGAAGTGCTATAAGCAAGTTATTTGTATTTGAGAGAAAATATAAGAATCTATACTCATACTTCTGGCAGCTGTAAAAGTTTAGCTATTAAAATACAGCCTGCTGAGTATCACTCAGTATTGAAAACCTGTCCTCCTGTGTCTCATGGAAAATGCTGCACTGGGTTTTCTTTGGAGCACTGACCACAGGCTGTGAGATGACTCCAATCTCTTTCTGAAGACTGGAAAAAACAAATCTTGCTAGAAGAGGTCACGATACACTCCTACTGAGAGTCAGCAGCAGCTGAGGTGAGGAGAGACTAGCTGATCCTATTAACTACTGAATGCCTGAAACCTTGCCTCATTCCCACTATTCAGTACCCTGATTAGATTGTTGAGGAAAATACATGTAAAATTTTTACTGTGTATGTGTGTGTGTTTAGTAATTTCTCTCAGTATCACCAACCTTTGACACTGTAAAATTTGAGTAATACTCAAAACAACAACACAAGTAAAACCCCAAATATGGTTGATTGAGTCTAAATTTTTTGAAGCACAAAGGGCAAATAATAGAATGTTTTTTAAGGAATATGAATTACTTATCAGGCAAAGTGTGAGGGAAAGTTGCTTCAGTCATGTCTGACTCTTTGCAACCCCATGGACTGTAGCCGGCCAGGCTCCATCCAGGGAATTCTCCAGGCAAGAATCCTGGAGTGGGTTGCCATTTCCTTCTCCACTATCAAGAAAAAGTACCTATAAAAGTATAACAATCATAATTAGTTGTCAGGAGACATTCAACTTTAAGGAATCCAATATGTTCTTCTTTTGTGTGCTGTTTCTCAAGGACTCTCTATTCCTTATCAGTTCCTGGAAAACAGGAGTGAGCAGAGCTGCACGCAGTTCTCAGGACTGAGATCACGAGAAGCAGCACCTGCTTGGATTCCTTTCAGTGACTCCCTTCAGTGACCTTTTACTTAAAAGTAATCTAGCAATCTATTCAGTTATGCCCCTCTTACTCAGGATATGGAATGTTTTCTGGCCCTTTGAAAATTGTTATTTGCTTGGCTTTGCTTTTGCTCAATTTTATTTTTTTACTGCCTAAAGCTGCCTTGTATGAAGATGTATAAACATGCGTTTCTGCAAATAAAGCACGCTTGTTTCACTCGAGACTTGGGTCCCCTGCATCCCTCTTCTGCTCGACTCCAGTGCCCAGGTCCCCATCTGTAAAGACCATTATAATGAATAGTGCAGTATGTGCATGCATGCTAAGTTGCTTCCAACTCTTTGTAACCCCAGGGACGGTAGCCCGCCACACTCCTCTTTCCATGAGATTCTTCAGGCAAGAATACTGGAGTGGGTTGTCATGCCCCCCTTCAGGGACTCTTCTCCAGCCAGGGAGTGAACCTGAATCTCCTGTGGCTCCTGCATCGCAGGTGGATTCTTTACTACTGAACCACCAGATGATAGACAGTTTGACAAATGGGGCAGAATCAAGAACCCAGAAAGAGAAGCCTATGCAATAATCAACACCTTGTTTATGAAACAATTGGTCTTGGGGCTCCAAATAGAAATAATGGACTATGTAATTAATAAATTAATAATGCTCTAATAAGAGATTGACCATAAGGAAATGATGGGATTTAACTTTTACCTTATACCATATATAAGATTATAACCCATAGGATTAAAAATGTGAATAGGAAAATCAAAACTTTAAAGCTTTTAGGCAACAATACAGGAGAATAGCTTTCTGACCTTGAGTATAGAAACATTCTTAAAAAAGAAATATAAAACAGTCCATAATTTGGAATATCAGTCAAACTGATGCTATTATAAAAGAGCATCTACTTATCAAAGCACACCAGAAAGAGGATGAAAGGCAACCCACAGAATGTAATAATTAGAGCTCAAAATATATAAAGAGCTCCTATAAATTAAAAAGACCACTGGTAGGAAAACAGACCAAAGACTTAGATAGCACTTTGCAGAAGAGGCAACTTGAGTGACAAACAAACATGTGAAAAGGTATTCCACTTGTTAGTCACTAATCATATCCGCCAGACTATCAAAATGAACAAGTCTGGAAATATGAAGTGATGGTAAGAATCTAGAGCTGTAAACATTCTTTTGTCATATATAAAGTGAACCAGTAGGTACCCATAGGTATACACCTCAGAAAAACATCTTCACATGGGTACCAGTGGACATAGAAAATAATTTTATAGTAGAGTCATTAATAGCAGAAACATTGGAAGCAGCACAGATGTCCATCAACAGTAGAGTGGATAAATTAGTTGACATGTGTTTAAAAGCACTGGTTACTGTAAGATAGTTCAAAGGGATGTATTTAGCTACAAGGAACAATATGGGTGAAACTTGGGAAAATAACTGTGTAATTCCATGCCAATATGCACAACTAAACCACATTATTATTTAGGGATACAAGCACATGTGTTACAATTTTAAATATGAGAAAGGGGATGATAAACACAACATTTAGGATTTTTATTATCTTTGTGAAGGAGAGAAAGGTATTGGACACAGGAGGGACACACAGGAAACTTCAAAGTTATAGGCAATGTTCTTTGCTTAAGCTGATTGGTGGGTTTGTGGCTATATGTTTTATCATTGTTCTTTTTCTGTTGCATTTTTAGAAATATGTTTTATAAATCCTTTGAATTTGTTGAGTAATTATTACATTTTTAGAAAGTAGGTGTGTCTCGGGAGTCACTTGGGATAGGTAGGCAGAGAGAATAGCATCTGCCAAGCACAGAAGTGGCAGTCAGCCCCATGTCTGGGCAAGGATGTAAGCACTGAGATATGAAAGGAGTGCATATTGTGACTGAGGTGAGAACAAGTGGAAGCAAATCCACAGTAGACATGAGTCAGAGAGGGACTTACTAGTAAGTCCAGAGCTTCTACTTTCTGCTGCAAATAATCAGAAATGTTACGAAGGGATTTTAAATACAGAATGGCAGTCACAGTGCATGGTACGTGAATTACTATTGTAGTGACAGAGCTGTGGCTCTCAATGCTGGTTGCACTGTAAAATCACAGAGGGAGGCTTTTAAAAATGCCGGGCTCGGGCTCCTCCCTGAGATGTTCTGCTATCATTAGCTGGAAATGGATCTTGAACTCAAATGTGACCAGGTAAAGAGGGTGGATTTGATGGGAACAATAACAATGGTGATTGTGTTAGGCAGATGTTCAAGGTGGCTTTCAGTGATTTTTGCCACCTGGTACTCTGTGCTTATGTGAACAGTGCATTTGAGTGTAAGCGGGACCTAGTGACTTGATTCTAATGAAGAAAATACGGCAAAGGTGATGGGATGTCACTTCTGAGATTTTATTACAAAAGACTCTAACTTTTGTCATTAGCTCCTTCTCTCTCTGTTTCTCCTCTTGATTGCTCACTCTGAGGAGGTCAGCCGCTATGTTGTGAGCTGCCACCAAAGAGGTGGTCCACGTGGTAAGAAACTGAGGGGGACCCCTGGCCAGTAGTCCATGAGAAACTGAACTCTGCCTGTAGCCACAGATCTAATCTAATTGAGCTCAGACTAGATCTTACCTCAGCCAAATCTTGAGAAGACTGGATCCCTGGTGAACACCTTGGTTGCAAACTGTGAGACCCTGGATCACAGGACCCAGTGAAGCTGCACCCAAATTCCTGATCCAGAGAGAGTTTGAGATAAATGTTGTCATGAGCAAATTACCTTTTGGGGCAGTGTGATATGCAGTAGTAGATAATTGATAGACTGGTGGTAGGAAGAATAATGCTCCCACTCCTAAGATGTATGTGTCTTCATTTCTGGAGCCTGTGAATATGTCATGTTACATGACAAAGGGGCATTTAGTTTGCTAAGTATCTGAGTTTGAGAAAGATAATTATCCCACTGGACCCAGTGTGATCACAAGGATCTCTTAAAGGAAAGAGGAAGGAAGGAGAGGCCATGTCAAAGTGATGCAGTGATGCATGGCTGGCTTTGAAGATGGAATGGGGCCTCAAGCCAAGATGTGTGGGGGCCTATAGAAGCTGGGAAAGGCAAGGAAACAGATTCTTCACTAGAGCTTAGGAATGAAACCCAGTCCAACTGACACCATTATTTTAGCCCTATGAGACCCATTCTGGACTTCTGAGCTCCAGAACTGTAAGAAAGTACATTTGCCTGGTTTTAAGCCCCCAAGTTTGTGATAATTTACTGCAATAAGTGATTAATGCAATGATGGTAATGCTAATAATAATGATGATAAGAGTAACATTACTGTTTTATCGATGCTTACAGCATGCCTGGAAATGTGTTACAGAGCTTTACATGTGTTATCTTATGGAATGTCTGAACAACCTCATGAGGAAGATATTTTTATTGTCTTTATTTTACACATAAAATCAGGGTTCAGAAAGATTAATTGACTTGCTCAAGTCATATACTTAGTAAGTGAAATTCATGCTTTTTAAAAAAGAAGTTTTACCCTGCTGTCACACATAAGATTCAAAGTTTGAACCTGGGAGGTGAGAGAACAGTATGCAGAAAATAGAACTCCAGTTTCTTTCCAACTTACCTAACAGCACAGTGGGATATGGTGGTAATCACACCAGAACTGCTTTTTGCAAATGAGTCTAATTGCTTTCCTACTAGGCATGTGGGAGGTCACACACATTTTGACAATGCTGCCATTGCCAAGAGGACTTTTTAAAATGCCTTATTCGTTAATCATCACCAGACCCCGTAGCAAGTTGCTGGGAACCTCTTCACAGGAGATATTACTAATCCTTTAAGAGTCATTTTAATTTTTGGAAATAGCCAAGCTTCTTTCAGAACTAAATTGAGGAAAGTAGCTACTTGCCACAAAAGCCAGATAGTAGCTAAAACGTGTTCATTCCGGGCAGTGCTAAGACCTTTATAAGCTTTTTTTTTTTTTTTAAGAAAGCTTAAATCTCAGAATTAGTCTAAATAGTTGGTGTCCTTATTATTCCTACTTCATAGATAAGGAAACTGACACTTAGAGAGCTTAAGCAATTTGACCATAACCTGAGAGCTAGTAAGTGGCCAAATAAGACTGCAAACTGAGGTTGGCTAGCTCCAGGTCCTGTACTCACAATAACTGTGTATACTACCTTCTAGGAGTTTCCTTCTGAATTCAGTATTTAATGTTGTTATAATGTAGGGTGATCATATATATATTTTTTTAGTAGAAGATTGGCTGTCATTAGTTTCAATCCGACTTTGATTGAACAGGCTAGATCAGTTTTCTCAAAGGCTTCCAAAGACCATAGTTCCATGGGAAACGTGAACAGGGAGCCTTGGCATACGGTTTTCACTGATACTATAACACACATTTTCTTTCTTTCAAATTTTAACATCTCTAAAATTAAAATGTACCTTACTATCACCATCATCTGGGTCTTCCTTGGTGGCTCAGACAGTAAAGAATGTTCCAGCAATGCGAGAGACCCAGGTTTGATCCCTGGGTTGGGAAGCTTCCTTGGAGAAGAGAATGGCAATCCGCTCCAGTATTCTTGCCTGGAGAATTCCATGGACAGAGCAGCCTGGCAAGCTACAGTCCATGGGGTTGTAAAGAGTCAGACAGGACTGAGTGAATAAGACACGCGTACATATCACGATCATCTAGGTGGCAGTTCTGAATGCTTGTTTTTCCTACACAATATTTCAACACTTGAAAAATAGGTGTCAGTAGCTTGAATAAAAATCATGGGAATGATAATGAAGCAGGCTTAAAACAGCAGCATATTCTTGGCCATGCAGATAATGATTTTAAGTGGGAAAATGTGAGTGCCAGTAACTCAGATAAAAAGGGACTCAGAAAAGTTGTGATTTGTTTTAGAAATTTCTTATGACTAGTGTCATATATAAAAATATATCCAGGAACAATATATAATAAAATATTTGTCAAAATAATTCTAAAAGAATTCTTTCAATAAGTATAAAATAAAAATTCATTCAAGAATGCATCCAATCCCAGCTTAAATGACAATTTTTTTCTATATAATTTCTACATAAATTAATTGTGCATCTTACCATAGATGGTATCTTAGATTTGATGAAATAGAGAAAGATGAGCAAGCACTGGCCTACAAAGTTAAGTAGTTTGTTTTTCTACAGGATTTCTCAGATATTTGCTTCTGCTAATGCAAATCAAAGAAGGGGAAGACAAATGTAGATTTTTCTTAAATTTATTTAGCCATGGAAGCACGTTTCATGGAGTGGAACTATTCAAGGAAATAACATTTTGGAAAGCACTGAGCTAGTCGGAATAATTTGTTAAAAATGAAAGACAAGCATCACCTTTCTTGTAAGTTGCAAATATTCTCTAAAGATTACTCCAAGAGGAAAGTCTAAAATATTTCAAGAAATTGGATAATTGACACATGTAGTTGGCCTAGTGGTAAAGAATCTGCCTGCCAACACAAGAGATGCAGGTTCCATCCTTGGGTTGGGAAGATCTCCTGGAGGAGGACTTGGCAACCCACTCCAGTATTCTTGCTGGGAAAATCTCATGGACAGAGGAGCCTGATGGGCTATACAGTCCATGGGGTTTCAAAGAGTCAGACACAACTGAGAAAACACATTCTTTTTTTTTTTTTAATGTTGATTATTTTGAAGAATATTGGTTTTTTTTTAATCAGTTCAAGAATTTCATCCCAAGTTAGTTCTCTCTTCTTCCTCCCAGACCCCTTAGTTTAACACTTATCACTTTACATGAGCAAAAGTTTGTTGTATTTTCTCAATAAGCTACAACTCCTCTAAGAGGAAGAGTCTCATATTTGCATCTAAATCACCAAGCACATGATGAGAGTGCTCCAAAGTGGATGAGAATGGGGCTGCATAAATGTTTGCTACAGGAAGGAAAAGAAAGGGAAATCCATCAAATAATGATATAACATGATATAATATCTTGCTTGTAATATAGTGATCCCTTTCTGTTTCTGAAGATTGGAATAGGAAATTTAGCATTAAACATTTTTCTTCATTCAAAATGGGTACTTAAATATCTTCACACTATGAATTTCTCTTAATTGCCCGCAAATCTGAGACTGATATATCAAGTTTATTAAGTGGCGTCAGACAAATTGTAACAAATTGAATATTACACTAACTTGTCCATGCAATTAACACACAGTATTTGAAAATTTCATTGATGGCAAGGGATGAGCAATTTCCTCAAGCACCTTAGCCAGGAAAGGGTTGCAGTGGGTCAGCTCACATTTAATGGGGGTGTTTCAACTTACACAAATTCTCCCCTCTGGTCCCTTTGAAATGTCACAAAGCTTATTGCTCTTGTTAGAATGAAAAAGGAAAAAGTCAGTCTTATTAAATAGGTATAGAGCCAAATTGGAGCTCTGATAGATTTATTCACTCATTTATTCTTTACTGATGTGTCAGTCATTTACTGATCTGTTGAGATTCTTTGTGATGTTTTTTACAGTCCCTGCAGGAAACTGACCACCTGTTCTCCAAGGATAATACTCACCTACACACGCTCTCCATACCTCTGCTTTCCTTACAGCCTTAATAAATATCTCGACTCTTTTACCTCCTGATTGTCTAGATTAAAAAGATGGGCGCAATTTTTGAATCGCCCTTCTTTTTCACACCATCGTCCAGCACATTTAAGTACATAAATATGCATCATGCACCTACGCCCACAATCTGTCAGGAAATTTTGTTAAATCTGAAACTCTCAAACATATCTTTATCTTTTAGTCCCCTACCATGCTGTGTTTTGGGCTTCCTCATCTCTTGCCAGATTATTATGAAGGCCTCCAAATTTGCCTCTGGACTCCCATTTTTTCTAATCTATTCTACTTTATGTAGCCAGGATAATTTTTTTTCCCTAAAATAAAAACAATAGATCCAATCTTTTCACTCCCTAGCTCAAGAGCCTTTACTGGCTCTCTATCTTTCTCAAAATAAAATGTAAAATTTCCAGTTTCCATTTCGAATGTAAAAATCTGGAAAAACATAGATTTCAGTGTTACTAGGAAATAAATCTGAATAATTTGTACATTACAAGTTTACCTGAATCTACCAGAAAATATGCTGGGAAATATTGAAGGCAGGAGGAGAAGGGGATGATAGAGGATGAGATGATTGGATGGCATCACCAACTCGATGGACATGAGTTTGAGCAAGCTCCGGGAGTTGGTGATGTACAGGGAAGCCTGGCGTGCTGCAGTCCGTGGGGTCACAGGAAGTCAGACACGACCAAGCAATTGAACTGACTGACCAGAAAATATGAAGTTACAAGACTAATTTGAAATCTCAGGAAAGTAAGTCTCTTCAAGGGGAGCTGTAATACAAGTACTCTCAGCAGATGTTAGATGTCGTGCATGCCAGAAACAATTCAATTGAAAATTTTAACAAATGACTCAAGGCTGAGTGTGCATCACCATAAACTATAGTGCTCTGGGAAGCCACTAAAACCAAGGTAATCTGCAAGCTGTTACCCACAGATCACCACTGGGTTCTCACAAGAAAGTCTACAGTTAGGATTAGAATGTAGATAAAGCAACCTTTATGACCCAGCCTTGGAAGTGGGGAATAGCAGATGTTGAGGGCAAGGCTCAGAGATGTGTCTGGATTATTCTCCACCATTTCCTCTATGGAACAGAAGCCTTAAGGTATCGGAGGATAAAAGTCAAAGACCACTACCCTTGAGACATAGGTCAAGACCACTACAAATAGGGGAAAGGAGCATAAAACAAAAATAAAAACAAACAGGAAAAAAAAAAAAACATTCCTACTTTGGAAGAAGCAGGAATATATTCTGAGGCCCAATCATTTAAGAGGGAGGGGCAGAATTATGACCTAACTCTTCCTGAGTGGTAAAGATAAAAAGAAGGTCTCACTCCTGAGATCCAGGGTTGGAACACCTGCCTAAGAAGGAGGATGAAGCAGAGTGAACACCACAAGCCCCCAGACACTCCAGCTGGACTACCAATGGGGGAGAACAAGAGAACGAGAGGGGCCTCAGGTACTGAAGTGCAGGAGAAAAGAAAAAACCTGAAGCTGAAGGTAAAGTAATCAACTGAGAAAAATCCTCTGACAAACCAGTCCCACTCTAAACACAAAATATTGCTAGAGAGATGGTGAAGGACAGGGAAGTCTGGCGTGCTGTAGTCCATGGAATTGCAAAGAGTCGGATACATCTGAGTGACTGAACTGAACAAAAACAGCAACCGGTTATAACCATAGCCATAGCAACACCAAAGCCCAAATCCACCTTAACTTTTATCCAGATTGACTCAATATCCCAACACTAATGGGCCTTCCCTGGTGACTCAGTAGTAAAGAATCCGCCTGCCAGTGCAGAGTATGCAGGCTCAATCCCTGGGTCAAGAAGATCCTCTGGAGAAAAAAATGACAACCCAATCCAGTATTCTTGCTTGGGAAATCCCATGGACAGAGGAGACTGGTGGGCTACAGTCCATGAGGTCGCAAAGAGTTAGGACATGACTAAGTGACTAAGCAAGCAAACAAGTGGTGTCTGTATATAGCCAGAGTTAGAATCTGTAGGTTATCCGCTGGTCTCAAGTCTATCGTGACTAACAGATCAGTGGGACACATTTGCATAGTGAAAAAGAGCCTTATTAACTAACATAATTTTTTAAAGTGTAGATTTTGAAGTCAAATGGTACTGGGGTCAAATCACAACTTAGCTATTTACTAACTGTGTAACTTTAGGCAGCTGAGCGCCGAAAAATTGATGCTTTTGGACTGTGGTGTTGGAGAAGACTCTTGAGAGTCCCTTGGACTGCAAGGAGATCCAACCAGTCCATTCTAAAGGAGATCAGCCCTGGGATTTCTTTGGAAGGAATGATGCTAAAGCTGAAACTCCAGTACTTTGGCCACCTCATGTGAAGAGTTGACTCATTGGAAAAGACTCTGATGCTGGGAGGGGTTGGGGGCAGGAGGAGAAGGGGACAACCGAGGATGAGATGGCTGGATGGCATCACCGACTCAATGGACGTGAGTTTGAGTGAACTCCAGGAGATGGTGATGGACAGGGGGAGGCCTGGCGTGCTGCGATTCATGGGGTCACAAAGAGTCAGACACAACTGAGCGACTGAACTGACTGACTGACTAACTTTAGGCAAATTACTTAAAATTTGAAGTCTGGGTTTCTTTTGTAACATGTTTGGAACAAAATTAACCTCATAGTCATTGATTGTTAAACTGGTCTCCGTACATGGAGGACTGGGAGAGACTGAAGACCAAGGCAGCCCGCTCCAGATTGTTAGGTGGCTGGTTTAATAAGCAAAGGAATTTACATACAAGGCTTGTCTTGAGTGGCTGCAAGAGAAGAAGATGTCCACTCCTATCTACCAGAGTCTTAAAAATTTATTTAGAACTCTTAATGGAGTTCAATCACATACACTCTCTAGATGGTTTCAACAACACATTACTCTCTCAAGCATTCATCCTTGAAAATGCTTTTTACTATGGGAACAGAGTGTATATTCCAAGGACAGGGGAGAGGGCAAGGAGCCTCCGATTGCCTGGTCCAGCCTAGGGGGTCAGCTAGTAGTCACATTCTCTCCAAGACTTCCTCCAACAATAACATATTGTCAGAATAAGTGAGATAACGTAAGAAAAGTGCTTAGCTCAGACAGCAGCACTGAGTGTGCTTGCAATGAATAGAAAGTATAGTAGCTACTTGTATTAGCTGGCGCTTGGACTCCAAATCCTGAAGGAGACATTTGGTGAACCTGGGAAGGTCTCACATGACTACAGGGATAGGCTTTGTCTAGATGAGAATTAGGATTAGTGATTTCATTATGCATCTTTCTTCCTGAGATAAGCTGTCATTCCTGTCAGGTTTAATAACATAGGGAATGGGAAAGTCTTGACGAGTGGGTACAGAACAAATAAAACAAAAACAGGGTGAGCACCAGCTTCAGACCCATAGCAGGCTCAATATTCAAAATGAATAATCAAATGGCAGAATCAAATACTACCACTGCCATAATTTATAGTAATTTATTAATTTCCTTTCTCAGTATAATTTCCAAGTAAAATACCCAGTGTCCCAAAGCCCAGTAAATTGCAATCTAGGATCACAATAGAATTACTGCTCACAGACTATGGAAAAAATTAATGTTTTCTAAGAAGTGATGCAATGCAGGAGTGGACAAACATTTTTGTAAAGGGCTAGTTAGTAAACAGTTTCAGTTTTATGGGCCGTATGGTTTCCAAACCAATTACTCAACTCAGCCCATTATAGCATGAAAACAGCCACAGACAGTAAGTAAACGAATGAGTGTGTCTATGTTCCAATAAATCTTTATTTACAAAAACAGGTGGTGAGCTGGATTGGTCCATGGGCTACAGTTTACCAGCTGTTGATGTAGGAAATAAAGGAAAAGAGGAAAATTCCCTTGGAGTTAGCTTCACTACTGCTATTGTCAATCCCAGTCAATTGTCTAGCCAGTGTACAACTCAATCAGGAGAAATTTCCCACTGAGACATTAATTGATTAGATGTTATTATTCCCTGGTGTCTTAGATGGTAAACAGTCTGCCTGCAATGTGAGAGACCCAAGTTTGATCCCTGGGTAGGAAAGATCCCCTGGAGAAGGAAATGGCAACCCACTCCAGTATTCCTGCCTGGAAAATCCCATGGACGGAAGAGCCTGGCAGGCTACAGTCCATAGCGTCAAAACAGTCAGGCATGACTGAATGACTTCACTTCCAATTTCATTATACTATGCATTTCATAGATCAGGAACAGACGTCTACTTTTCTTGGACGACGGCACATCTGAATCACTCTATAAAGTAGGGTAATGTTTACAGCGGGACGTATACTTTAGTCTGTGTCAAAACTCTCTTCTTCCTAAAACTCTTGTCATACCCATCAGTTCCATTCCTAGTACAAACTCCACTAATTTCTCTTTTCAGCTTCCTTTTGACCTTAGCATTGCAGGCACCTGATGCTGATTTGAGGACAGGTCCTAACCCATGACCCAACCTGCACTCTTTCCTGTTCTGTCAGTTAGATGGTCAACAGATGCTGATCACATGTCACGTGCCATGCTGTGTACTGTGTGAGGGGGCTGTAAGACTGAATTGCTATCTGTTTGATAGCAGGCAACTTAGTTCATGGGCTTCTCTGGTGGCTCAGATGGTAAAGCGTCTGCCTGCAATGCGGGAGACCCGGGTTCAATCCCCGGATCAGGAAGCTTCCCCTAGAGAAGGAAATGGTAACCCACTCCAGTACTCTTGCCTGGAAAATTCCATCGATGGAGGAGCCTGGTAGGCTATGGTCCACGGGGTCGCAAAGAGTTGGACATGACTGTGTGACTTCACAACTTAGTTCATATCAACCACCTTGATGAGTGAAGCAAGAAAGAGCTGAAGGGCCCTGGCATTTAGGAACAGCATTCTCTCATTTCAAAATTCCTATGAATTCTATTCCTATGAAACACAGGGGAAAGGAGATGGAGTGGGGAAGAACTAAGTTGAAAGAGAATTATCAATACTTGGAACACACAAATAAAAGCAAAATAGAGATGAGAAAAAAAAACAAGATTGTGAATACCAGTAAGGGGAAAGTCTCCAGAGATGACCCCAAGTTCCATGTGTGTCAAAAGTGAAGTTTAATTCCCGTCCCCTTAAATCTGGATTGTATGACTTGTTGGTCAGTACAATCAGCAGAAGTGATGGTTTGTTCCTTTTGAGGCTAGATTATAAGTACCCTTGCAGCTTCTACCTGGATCTCTTGGAACACTGGCTCTTGGAACACTCTGACTTGGGCAGCTGCAGCTGAGATCCTGTATAAGACCTGGGACCACTCTTCTGGGAGAGAGGTCACATGGAAGAACACCGAGAGACCAGACATGGTGTAAGCCATCTTTCACAACGAGCTCACTCCAGGGTACACATGCAGTGGACATGCTTGATGATCAGCTTTTTTTTAAAATTGTATTATAAATGTCTGACATTAAGCTTTTGATTGCCGAGACATTCATTTCAAAGACATCCATTTCCAATAAATACATTTCCAGCTACACAAATTTGATAAAGAGCCACCTGGCCCCACCCATGAAGTTTCCCTTTTTTAGAAAGCTTTGTGTGACCCTGATGACTGATGTCTTGAGTGACCTTATTTTTCCTTCCTCACACTTTAACTCCCACTCTTGCATTTTAAATTCATTTAAATGAAGAGTGAACCTGCAAAACCCTAAGCATCCCACCATCCACCTCAATAGAGGCAGAACCCAGGTCTGCACTCTTTCTCTCTCGCCATATCTTTGACCTTACTGTGTGACCCCAGGCATGCCGCACACTCTCCAGGATCTGTCAGTAATAAATATTATTTTTTCAAAGCTCCCTTAAGGTGTGTCTTACGATCATAATAAGAATCACAAGGGTCTGTCCAGTTATAACACTGTCTCTGTTCTTGTCAGTACAGCCAGCACTGCCTGGGTGGGTGCCCACAGGCATTCCTAGCCACCAGCATCAGTGTCTATTATCTACAGGCTCCGAGGCATAAAGCAGCACGTGACACCAGTCTCAGCCACTGTCTGCTGCAGTTGCACACGGAATCCAAGTAAGAACCCCCAGCTGAGCCCCAGTCAACTCACAGAACCATGAAAATTATTAATAAATATTGTTTTAAGCCACTAAATAAGTATTATTTAATGCAGTAATTGGTAACTGAGGTAGCCGGGAAAAGTAATTAAGTCCCTCTTCCTTGGAAACATAAACAATTGCTATTTTTGCAATTGGAGAGGATACTAGACTGAATCTTCTCAAGGAGAGGATACTAGACTGTCTGAACATATCGTTATTAAGGGGGCTTTAAGAAGATGAACCGGAGAAGGTGATGGCACCCCACTCCAGTACTCTTGCCTAGAAAATCCCGTGGATGGAGGAGCCTGGTAGGCTGCAGTCCATGGGGTCTCGAAGAGTTGGACGCGACTGAGCAACTTCACTTTCACTTTTCACTTTCATGCATTGGAGAAGGAAATGGCAACCCACTCCAGTGTTCTTGCCTGGAGAATCCCAGGGACGGGGGAGCCTGGTGGGCTGCTGTCTATGGGGTCGCAGAGTCGGACACGACTGAAGTGACTTAGCAAGCAAGAAGATGAACAGTGAGGATTTGACAAGACAAATAACTGGAAATGTGAAACTAAACTACCCAAGGACTGCCAATGGAAAGGGAAGATGATAGTTTGAGATAAAAGTTTTGTCTGGCTTTTATTGTGAATTAGTTCATACAGTGATGTCCAGAGAATATGGAATACTTCCCTCATACCTAAGTCGGTAAAAAATCTGCCTGCAATGCAGGAGATCTGGGTTTGAGTCTTGGGTTGGGAAGATCCCCTGGGGAAGAAAATGGCAGCCCAGTCCTGGTGAATCCCATGGACAGAGGGCTACAGAATCCCATGGAGCCTGGCAAGCTACAGTCCTTGGGGTTGCAAGAGTCAGACACAGCTTAGTGACTAAACCATCACCACCACCATGCTTAAAAGCAAGTTTACTCCAGGATCACTATGTCTACAGAAGTCCCCTTCTTTTGTGTCTGTGTTGCAAACTGAATGTACCTAAGTTGACCGATAGACTTTAAGGTGTAAGTCTGAAAAAAAAGAAAATTGTAAAATAACTTGCAATGGCCCATGTGGATGCTTTTGCTTTAAGATGCAGACCATGAAGCACAGTTATGCAGCTGGGCTATGAAGATAGAAGTGGATATATGAGGAGTGACTTAGCAGAGGCAATGCATTCAGAAGTTTCAGTTCAGTTCAGTTCATTTCAGTGGCTCAGTCGTGTCTGACTCTTTGCAACCCCATGAATCGCAGCACCTCCCTGTCCATCACCAACTCTCGGAGTTCACTCAAACTCATGTCCATCGAGTCGGTGATGCCAACCAGCCATCTCATCCTCTGTCATCCCCTTCTCCTCCTGTCCCCAATCCCTCCCAGCATCAGGGTCTTTTCCAATGAGTCAACTCTTCGCATGAGGTGGCCAAAGTATTGGAGCTTCAGCTTTAGCATCAGTCCTTCCAATGAATGCCCAAGACTGATCTCCTTTAGGATGGACTGGTTGGATCTCCTTGCAGTCCAATGGACTCTCAAGAATCTTCTCCAACACCACAGTCCAAAAGCATCAATTCTTCGGCGCTCAGCTTTCTTTACAGTCCAACTCTCACATCCATACATGACCACAGGAAAAACCATAGCCTTGACTAGATGGACCTTTATTGGCAAAGTAATATCTCTGCTTTTTAATATGCTGTCTAGGTTGTTCACAACTTTCCTTCCAAGGAGTAACGTCTTTTAATTTCATGGCTGCAGTCACCATCTGCAGTGATTTTTCAGTTCAGTTCACTGTTTCCACTGTTTCCCCATCTATTTCCCATGAAGTGATGGGACCAGATGCCATGATCTTAGTTTTCTGAATGTTGAGCTTTAAGCCAAATTTTTCACTCTCCTGTTTCACTTTCAGAAGTTTAGCCTATAGCAAAGCTGGATGTGTCAATACATCCTTTATTCATTCCATTTCTGTTTTCTTCATTCAGATCCTTGGTCCTTTTTTTTTTTTTTTTCTGTTGTTCTCTTAATGGGTTTTGTTGTTGTTTGTTTATATGGTTTTTAAAACTTACATAAGTCATTTATATGCTTAAGATAGGTATCTTTTGCTGTTATACTTAACTATAAATCCTTTTTACTATGTCTTTAACAGGCTTTATTTTTTGCTGAAATATAATATTTTTGAAGGTAATCTCTATGTTCTTAGGCATTCTTTTACTGATTTAAAAAATTTAAAGTCCTTCTCACTCAATAGGTAAAAATAAATATTCAAGTGTTTTCTTCCATTTTTGAGGTTATAAAATATTTAATTAAGATAAAATTATTTTATCATATTAAAATTGCTTTAGATAGAGTTAAAGTATATTTTTCAATAATAAGGAAATGATCAGTTAAGTATATCCAATTGTCTTAAGTTTAATATGTTACTTAATTAAAAGAATGAATTTGACTGGAGTCATGTCAATTTTATGACTGCACATAAACAAACCCATATAAAGTGACAAAATATTATAATGATCTATTTATTTCTTGTTCTTACTGGTTTGGAGGTTTTTCATAAGATGCTAAATTGTATTGTATAGTCCTTTGCAAAGCATGAACCATCAGAACACTAATTCTACAGAATGTTAATTTATATTGAGTGATAGAATGGTTTGTGATAAAAGACACTTGGGAAATACTGGTTTGAACAAAAACAAATTGGTTTTTCACTCAAGCACTTGCCAGAGTAATGTAAATTGTGGATTTCTAAGAGTAATATAATAAGCAACATTGCCTAAGCTTACTCAACCCTGGCCTCCTCCCATCCCCACCCTCCCTCCTTGTTTGTCGGAACATCTTTTAGGACTAGTGTTCTATGGAGCATATTTTTGGTAATGCTGATGTGTGAGAAAAAGAAATTCTGAATCAGATGTTAGGAAATCTTCAATAAGGGCCTCAGTTAATATGGAGCAGTTTCCTCACCTGTATAATAAACCTCAGACTTTCACAATAGTTAGAAATCTGTGAGATGAACTCCAAAAGCTCTGTCCACTTCTAGCTGTAGGTCCTTTGTGTCAGTGTTACCTAGCAAAATCACAGTTGCTCTATCAGCTCCCATATTCCATGAGGTCCCTTCTGAAACTGAAACTGTAGAAGGAATATTTGCATGTGTGCTCTGGCACTTCTAAGGCATGTCCTACTCTTTAAGAGCACAAGGACTGTAGCCCACCAGGCTCCTCTATCCATGGGATTTCCCAGGCAAGAATCCTGGAGCGAATCACCGTTTCCTTCACCAGTGGATCTTCCCTACCCAGGGATCGAACCGGTGTTCCCTGCATCTCCTGCACTGGCTGGTGGATGTTTACCACTAAGCCCCTTGAAAAGAATATTAGGTGATCTAAACTCTTTTTCACCTTTGACATTCTTGGTTCAAAGTTCAAAGCTTTGGATCATATTACAGAAATTGCTTACAATATCTTTGCTTATGTAGTGCTATTTAATTGTGGGATTTTGTTTATGATACACCTGGAAAGTTTGAATAAACAAGAAAAAAAATTAGAGTAGGGTTTCTTGTACGTAGAGTCACAACCCCTTCTGATTTGTCTTGAATATTCCTCCCTTATACTTGGTTCCCTGGCATAACCATTAATAGCATCTCCTTTCATTTCAAGGGCTAAATTATTCAAATGATAAATCACATGGTTATTTTATCTATACTCCAAATTCAACCACCTCCCTACCTACTGACATTTTTGTTAAACAGATAGCAGCATTTAAAAAATATCAATTTAGTATAGGTACTATTCTAATGAAGGCCTTTTTATGAAATATCTTATTTAGTTCTCCTAAAACTCTGTGAAGTTGGTGCTAATATCATCTCCATTTACAGATGGAGAAACTGGCATAACTTGTTCAGAAGAGATGCACACTTTTTAAGATTATTTTCCCATAGAGGTGATTGCAGAGGATTAAAGAGAGGATATATGTGTCTGTATAACTGGCTCACTTGCTATACACCTGAAACTAACCTAACACTGTAAACCAACTATCGTTGTTGTTCAGTCACCAAGTCATGTCTGACTCTTTGTAATCCCATGGACTGCAACATGCCAGGCTTCCCTGTCCCTCACCATCTCCTGGAGTTTGCCCAAGTTCATGTCCATTGAATTGGTAATACCATCCACCTGTCTCATCCACTGGAGGAGGGAATGGCAAACCACTCCAGTATACTTGCTATGAATACCCCCATGAACTGTATAAGAAGGCAAAACAATTATATTCCAATAATGATTAAAATTTTTTAAAAATTGTAGATTTTTGAATTAGGAAATTTAACTAATGACCTTAAATTTATTATCTAAATATAATATAATATGTGGTGTATTTAATAATTTTCCTTCAGCTATTTATTTGGTTGTAAATCTTTGATGTTTCAGATAAAACTTAAACCCTTTCCCTTAAAAAAAAAAGTGATACACATGTGATCTCTAATAATCTTATTCAGAGCTTCCTCTCTTAAATCAATACAAGAGGTTGTATTCATTGCAACCTTTAATACTAATTAATATAGCTCTAAAGCATATGGTCTACTCTGTCTATGCTTAAGCTATTTTTTCATTGAATATCCCACCCCTCCCTTTCCTCTTTTGCCTGTAAATGCTGTTAATCCTGTAAACGTCTTTGCTTATAGTGGTCTTCACCATATGCTATGCTGTGCTTTGCTTAGTCACTCAGTCATGTCCAACTCTTTGCAACCCCATGAACTGTAGCCCGCCAGGCTCCTCTGTCCATGGGGATTCTCTAGGCAAGAATACTGGCGTGGGTTCTCATGCCCTCCTTCAGAGAATCTTACCAACCCAGGGATTGAACCCAGGTCTCTCTTATTACAGGCAGATTCTTTACCATCTGAACTGCCAGGGAAGTCCATAAATATTGGCATGGGTAGCTTATCCCTTCTCCAGAGGATCATCCCGACCCAGGAATCAAACCGGGGTCTCCTGCATTCCAGGCGGATTCCTTACCAGCTGAGCTTTTATCTTCACCATAAAAGCTGCTTATTCTCTAGCTCATAAGGACATGTTATTAGTTGAAATTTCACTGAAAGTTATTGTCTCTGCTCTCATTTCAACATATATTCAGATATCCCCTTTGTGAGCCATAAATGATTCAATGATTGTATGCCTAGTTCCAATCCAGATTAAAGTTCTTGCAAGCCTGAGGCCATGCCTGCACTAGCTTTCCGAAGTGCTTCCTAAAATGCAATGCCATCATAGTTAATACCATTTTAGCCTTTCACTACCGCAGGGAAAGAAAATGCGAAGGTTCCTGAAAAAAAGCCACAGCTTCAAAAATGCCTAGTGTGTTCTTGGCTCTTGGTTGGATAATAATAGTATTACAAGGGGTCAGAATAGCCAGCTTTGACTTTATTCTTTGGTGACATTAGGCAATCTTTTTCTTCAAACCCAGTTTTCTCATCTGTAGATGATTATCTGTGTGATAACATATGCCCTGCCTACTTTAAAGAATTTTACGTGGATCTAAAGAGATTACTTATGGAGAAGTGCCTTGTAAATTGCAATGTGCTAATATAAGTATATGAGGCTGATTATTTACAATGATAAAGTATCTTGTATCTACAGGCATTTCTTTCTGATTTGCAGAAGAAAAATTTGAAAGCAACATTTTCTTGAAGTCTTAATTCAGTTTGAAGTCTAATTTTGCCTAATCAGTTCTAATAAACACATAGAAAAGGCAGGATCTAGGAATGCTACCTCCATAAATCAACAGGGCAGCCCATACACATGCTGTAGGAAGTTTCCAGTGCTAGGATCAGATGCCTGCTTCTCCCATTAAAATGCAGATAAGCTTTCTGGGTAAGTTAATTAGTCTGAGTCTGTTTATTAGCAGGCAGCAAAATTTTCAACATAGTAGAAACATGCAAGCAAGGCATCCAGGGGTTAATAAGATCTTCGCCTGTTCAGACATCTTTCTATTACTCATCTTGTTGTTTCTTTCCACTCAGCTCACCTATTTCCCATGTTGAGCTCCTAACCTGTCCCAGGTGGTTTGCTGAGCTACGATCCAATAATACTTGGAGGCAGGAAATTAATTTTCTGATGTCCCTACTTCAACTTTCTTTTATTGCACCTTACGTGTATCTTATATTTTCCCTCACCACATTGCCTCTGTGTATATATATATATATATATATATATGTACACACACACACACACACACACACACACACACACACACACACATATATATATATATATATTCTTCAATATCCTCCCATCTTAGGGAAAGCTGTAGGTCAAAAGAGCTTAGTTTATCAGTGTGTGAAACTTTGTGTCAGGGCCAGTCAGCAATAAAAGAACTTAGAAGAAATGGCTGTGAAGTAGGCAATTGTCCCCTTATCCATGTCATGGTGAGTGACTTGTAATCAGGACAACAAATAAATTTGATGTAGTAAACACATAATAGGTGTGCTTGCTTCTGTTTCATGTTTTCCTGTTTAGTGAAAGCTTTCCCCAAGAGACCATTTTTCAGTCTCTTTGAACTCTGTTGGGAAGATTATTTTTCATTCTAGTAACTTATCTTAATTTTCTTTTCCCAAAGCAATTTGCACTGCAGATATAGACTGACATTTCTCTCCTTTTTGTATTTGATTATATGTGCAAATAAAGTAAGGGTTCCCATTACTTAGACAGGGAAAGAGACAGGAACTAACATTTGTTGAACCCCTATGATTTACTAGGCAATGTTCTCTGTGCTTTGCATATTTTATCTCATGTAGTTCTTGTATCAGTTCAGTGAAATAGATCTGATTATCTCTATTTCAAGAACAAGACATCCAGCTCTCAGAGACCAGGTACAAAATCGACGTGTAATATGAGCCTGCATGTGTGCTAAGTTGCTTCAGTCGTGTCCGACTCTTCACGACCCTGTGAACTGTAGCCCGCCAGGCTCCTCTGTCCGTGGGATTCTCTAGACAAGAATGCTGGACTGGAATGCTGTGCCCTCCTCCAAGGGATCTTCCTGAACCAGGGGTCAAACCCTGGTCTCCTGCATTGGCAAGCAGGTTCTTTACCACTAGCAACACCTGGAAAGTGTGGAATATGAACCTTCGTGTGCCCTGACATGAATACCCTTGCTTTTGGTTATACTGACTGAGAGTAAGGAAGTATTCTGGCTTAAACTTTCTGATTGAAAGACAACCAGAAAAATATTTTTACTATAAACCATTCTTGATCACAGTATTTCTAAAAAGAAACAATTGCTTGGAAAGCAATGAATGTTCTTTGTTGTTGTTTTTTTTTTAAATAAAACTGTACTTTTGAGATCATTATAAATTCATAGGCATTTAGAAGAAACAGTGCAGAGAAATCCCTTGTACCCATTAGCCAAGTCCCCTTAATGGTTCAGCTCAGTTCAGTCGCTCAGTCGTGTCCGACTCTTTGCGACACCATGGACTGCAGCATACCAGGCTTCCCTGTCCATCACCAACTCCTGGACCTTACTCAAACTCATGTACATCATGTCATGATGCCATCCAACCATCTCATCCTCTGTTGTCCCCTTCTCCTTCCACCTTCAATCTTTCCCAGCATCAGGGTCTTTTTCAATGAGTCAGTTCTTTGCATCAGGTAGCCAAATGTTGGAGTTTCAGCTTCAGCATCAGTCCTTCCAATGAATATTCAGGACTGATCTCCTTTAGGATGGACTGGTTGGATCTCCTTGCAGTCCAAGGGACTCTGAAGATTCTTCTCCAACACCACAGTTCAAAAGCATCAATTCTTTGGCACTCTGCTTTCTTTATAGTCCAACTCTCCCCTTAATGATAACATCTTTCAAAACTATTGTAGAATATCAAATTAGGCTATTGACACTGATACCACCAAGATATAGAACACTTCTGTTATTAAAAGCTTCCCTAATATTTTCTTATTATAGTCACTTTGATTTCTCTTAGGCCACACTCCCGGATTTAATAACTAGCAACCACTAATCTGACCTCTTTTGTCATTTCAAGAATGTTATATAAATGGAATCATATAGTATATAAACTTATAAGATTGGCTTTTTTTCCCACTCAGCATGATTCTCTGGAGATTCACCCAGGTTTTTGTATGTATCGGTAATTTGTTGCTTTTTACTGATGAATGGTATTTCGTGGTTTGGATATACTACAGATGGTTCAACCACTCAGACACCGAAGGACATCTGGGTTGTTCCTAGTTTTTGGCTATTTTGAATAAAACTGTGATGAACATTTTTGTACAGGTTTTGTGTTTCTTGTGTGTGCTTTTCTTTGGGGTAAATGCAATTACTGGATTGCATGATAGTTACATATTTAGTTTTTTAAAACTGTAAAGCTGTTTTCCAGACTGGCTAAGCCATTCTATATTTCTACTAGCAATGTATGAGTGATTCCATTTTTCTGCATTCTCACCAGAAGTTAGCACTGTCACTATTTTTTTTTTCAGTTTGTCATTTTGATAGGTCATATAGTAACATCTTATTGTGATTTCAATTCAAATTTTTCTGATGACCAAACCATTAGACCGCCAGGGAATTCCCTAATGACTAATGACATTAAACATTTCTAATGTGCTTATTTTCCACTTGTACTGTGTATCTTATTCATTTTCAGTTCAGTTCAGTTCAGTCACTCAGTCGTGTCCGACTCTTTGCGACCCCATGAATCACAGCATGCCAGGCCTCCCTGTCCATCACCAACTCCCGGAGTTCACTCAGACTCACGTCCATGAAGGTGGTGATGCCATCCAGCCATCTCGTCCTCCGTCGCCCCTTCTCCTCCTGCCCCCAGTCCCTCCCAGCATCAGTCTTTTCCAGTGAGTCAGCTCTCCACATGAGGTGGCCAAAGAACTGGAGCTTCAGCCTCAGCATCAGTGTCCCTTTATGGTTTTGCCCATATTTTAAATGAATGATTGCTTCTTTTTTTAAACTGTTGAGTTTCGATATCTTCTTGATATTAGTCACATGTTAGAAATGTGATTTGTAAATTTTCTCCCACTCTGAAGCTTATTTTTTTATCCTCTTTGCATTGTCTTTTTCAGAGAAAAAGTTTTTAATTTTCATGAAATCCAAATTATGAGTTTTTCCTTTTGTGCATGGTGTTCTTGGTGTCTGGTGTAAGAAGTCTTTGCCTAGGCTTAGATTCTGCAGATTTTCCTCCGTTGAATTTCCTTTGTAACTCTATAAAAAACTCAATTAGATTTATTTGTGTGAGTCTACTTCTAGTATTTTCTGGATCTGTTCTGTTCCACTGATCTATATGTCTATACCTTCACCAACACCATAATCTTGATGATTGTAGTTACATAAATTCTGAAATCAGGAAGATAGATTCCTCTCATTTATTTTTTTTCCAAGATCATTTTATCTATTCTAGTTCCTTTTATTTTCCATATAATTTTTTCTCCCATAGCATCTCTGTCATCATATTTTTTCTGATGGCTTATTTTCTCTTCAAAAATGTGAAAAAATTATTTTCTTCTCTAGGAATATTATTTTAAAAAAAACATATTCCCCTTATTTAGGTTTTCCACCAATAACCTGTTAACCAAGACATTTGTTTTTCCTATTTGTCACAGCCATTTTTTTTTCAACTCTCTTTTTTTCAAATCTGATGCTTTCATCAGTCATTTTAGGGGGGTTGTCAATCAAGTGTTCTAAACTGAACTTATTAGTACCCTATTTAGAACAATATATATTCTGGATTGGAGGAGAATATTGTATTTTATTAACTTGAACCATATCAATAAATAGTTTCTAGGCACCATACTATCAACTGTGGGCAATAAAAATGTTCAATATAGTACAGAATATATAATGTATATTTATATGTATATATCATATATGTATATATATTATTTCCTTTCAAGATATTTCATTTACAAAGGTATTATGTTTTAATTTGAATGAGATCAGTATGATTTTGTTTTTTAATAAATTGTTGAGTCATTTATACGGACAGTGACTACATTTAAGAACTTAAGACTTGAGAAAACAGACGTCAAAAAACTCTAAGACAATCAAGTTTAACTATGAGAAGGGATTAAAAGGCACCCAGGAACCACAATTTAAGATTTACAGGTTTTATAAAGAAAATAAATCTGTTCAAGTTTCTGATTTTATTCTTGGTAGTTCTAAGTTAGAAGTGCATAAACTGAAGCCAGTCGATAGGATAAATGTAACCAAAAACATAACAAAAAATATGTGGAGTGTTACAGTGATTTCAACCATCTAAGATGTTCTTTTTAACTAATCATTGAAGTGAAAAATCATCAGTTCGTTCGAAGAGCTCAGCTTTAGTTTGGACTTTTATGGAGCAGTTGTTTCTGGTGGTTCACCTAGAACCTTAGTTTCTGATACTCCTGCTCAGTCATGTCTAACTCTTTGTGACCCCATGGACTGTAGTCTGCTAGGCTCTTCTGTCCATGGAATTTCCTGGCAAGAATACTGGAGTGAGTTTTTATTTCTTACTCCAGGGGATCTTCCTGTCCCAGGGATCTAACCCATGTCTCCCGTGTCTCCTACATCGGCAAGAGGATTCTTTATCATTGAGCCACCTAGAACCTTAGTTTATAGTCTCTGGTTGTTGCAAATTTACACTTCTAAGGGGACTCTTTAGAGATGATAAACAGTGATGTTTCAGAGTAAGGGACAAAGCTAGCTCTAGTTCACAAGTATCTGTCACCGCTGTGTTGCTCCATCCCCATCTTTGTAAGCTGCTACACCCTACGTAAGGAACACAAAGTTTAACAGTTTTTTTTTGTTGTTTGTTTGTTAGCCACTGTGAGTGATATGATTTTTAACAGTAGAGCATTTTATCCCATCCAGAAAGTAAACATTGGCATAAAATATATGTTCAAGAGGGCTGCCCCTGTGTCTCACCAGTAAAGAATCTGCCTGCCATGCAGGAGATACGGGTTCGATCCCTGTGTGGGGAAGATCCCCTGGAGGAGGATGTGGCAACCCACTCCAGTATTCATGCCTGGAGAATTTCATGGATAGAGGAGCTGGAGGGCTACAGTGCATGGGGTACCAAAGAGTCAGATGACTGTGGCGACTGAGAATGCATGCATGCAAAAGTTCAAAAAGGAAAAAGCTGTAGCTAGAGGAGGCAGTTATATAAAATCCATTTGGAAATACTGAGTTTTTCTTTTTGATCGTGATTACACCCATATCTAACCTTTACAGTTTTTAGTTACAGAAATAATATGGATTAACCACAACTTCTGGAAAAGTTCCCCATTGGAATTTTAAATTGTGAGCAATTTTCCCTACTGTCTGATATCTCCTAGAAGATTTTGTCAGATGTCCATTTGAGGTTTTATTTAGTGTTACAAAGCAGCCATTATTTTCATGGATCTTAAAACGCATTTTGTTTCCAGTATTTCTCTTAGAATTTGGGCCAAAACTTGTGTCTCTAGTGAAATCCTTTAACTTTTCCATGGAGTTGTCTTTGTATTACAAGATGCTCCACAAGTAAGGACTGTATTAAAGAAGCATATTTGGTGTCATGATGTGGTAAAGCACTTAATGTATTTGAAACAGTATCTCTTTAACTATAAGCCTCCACATTTAGGATAGAAATATTATTTTGAGGGTGGGGAGAGTACAGGGCAGAAACATCTTAATTTGAACATTATTCCAAGTCAGTTAAACTATTCCAAACTTATATTGGCTATCAGAGAATATATTTACCTTTTTATATTTAACAATCTGATATGTCTAGAAAGGATCATTGTTCATCAGTTTGAATCAACTGGGTTTCCCATGAAGGATCAGCTTCTATAAGAGAGACTGAAATAGTTATTGCCTATCAACTCTTTTTGACCCTATGGACCATAGCCCGCCAGGCTCCTCTGTCCTCGGGATTCTCTAGGCAGGAATATTGTAGTGGGTTGCTATTTCCTTTTCGAGGGGATCTTCCCAATCCAGGGATTGAAGCTGCATCTCTTATGTGATTGAGTTAATAGCTTTAGAATATGGTCTAGTATATTATTAAAGACAAAGGAGAAATTTATGAGTATCTGAGAAAAAATGATCTGGATTCTTATGTGCTCTGTACTAATTATTCTATCTCTGTACATGAATGTCTTGCCCATAAGAATTCTGATATTATAACTAAGTATTTCTCTTCAAACACACATAATATAGAAATGTTAATCATATCCAGGACATTTTCCTAGGACTTTCAATGATAATTATTCTGTAGTATAATTTATCTAGAAATACCATTTGTAAGGTAAGTTGTATCTTTCAAGTTTGTTTTGATTTCTAGCTCATTTATGTTCTAATAGTCATGTAAAAGTTCGGTTACATGTTGAAAGTATTCCAAATTTAAATTATCCATTTCATTTTTTTGATAAAATTTCTTAATTGAGGTCTGAACTTATTTGCGAAAGAGAAGATAAACTTCTCTTAAACTGTTGTCTCTACCCAAAATACTATCTAAGAGTTTTAAAGACTATTTTTTAAACACTACTAATGATTTATCTTTATTTAGCTTATAATTTTGAATCTTTATGCCAGCTACTTCTAAGAGAAAAGCTTCTTAAATTTCCTTTATGTAGTATATTTCCTTTTATTTATTTATTGTCTGGGTCATTTAAAAAATATGTATAACAGGGCTATTTAAATTATTTCCTGATTTTTCCCTCTTTACTCTTTTTAACAGTCTCTCCTGACTAAAGAGATAATAATTCAGTGAACAAACTCGAACAGCTATGACTTAGCACGTGTGACCATTCAGGGCAATTACTTTCTTGCAAAATCCTGAATTCTATAGGAGATATCCTGTATAATTTCTATAGGCCTAAGAAAAATTTTAATTATGGCTCTCAGCTTTTCTCTGCTGCTACAGCTAAGTCACTGCAGTCGTGTCTGACTCTGTGCGACCCCATAGACGGCAGCCCACCAGGCTCCTCCATCCCTGGGATTCTCCAGGCAAGGACACTGGAGTAGGTTGCCATTTCCTTCTCCAATGCATGAAAGTGAAAAGTGAAAGTGAAGTGGCTCAGTCGTGTCCGACTGTTCACGACCCCATGGACTGCAGCCTACCAGGCTCCTTCGTCCTTGGGATTTTCCAGGCAAGAGTACTGAAGTGGGGTGCCATTGCCTTCTCCACAACTTTTCTCTACATTGGTTTAAATGCAGCGTTTATATATTGATTTCTGATTTAGTCATTTAAAAGATATTGTGTCCAATGTGATTGTTCCTTTCCCGAGAACAGCTCTCGCAAAAGGGAGCTCAAGAGGTCAAAGAAGGAGCAGAAAGAATTAGACAATAAGACAAGATAAAGAGAGATGCAGGAAGTATAGATTTCAAATGGTTGAACAGGCGTGAACAAGAGAGCCTTTGTAAGAGATTTTCTTGAAGTCAGAATTTTATTTATTTGAAGATTTTTTAGCATGTAAGTTAAAAAAGATGACTACTGAATGTTTGAGTCTTTGCTTTATATTTTTTTCTGAAGCTCTCTTACATTTTGACATTTAAAAGTCCCACAAAATAGCCATCGTTATTCAAAGTAAAAGCAATTTTGCTATCCATCAAGATAAGCACAAAAATTATTGTTACTGTGAGAATTTATAGGAAAGAGCTTGTCTGCCAGGAGCAGGTTGTAGCTTTGCTATAGACAAACTCATGACAAATAAAACAAAAGACCTCTAAAATTGACCAAGAATGTGCATTTATCAATAATGTTTTGGGTTTTCTAATCAGATAGTAGCTAAGAATGGACTGTGTGATCAAAAATATAGCAAGTGTGAACGTTGGAATTTAAACTAAACAATATAACCTACTTTCATGAATTGGCAAGATGGTTTGGAAACTGGTCAAACCTGTGCCCTCATCTGTTGTTTGTGGAGCAAATTCTTATACATGCAACAAACACAGTCCTTCCAGGACAAAAGAACTTCAGTCATTCACCCACTTACAAAACACATATGATGTACATACATTATATATATACTATATATATAATATATATGACATATATATACATATATGACAGATTTATAATTAGCCTGGGGTATGGGGGTAGGTGTTTGGAAAGATGTAAGGTCTTCTTTACATTCCTGAGTCACAGTTCATGGATGGGTAACTAATCTCCTGGGAGCCAGGAAAAAGTACGTCAGCAAAGGTTTTCATTATTGTTTGGGGATCAGCAGAGCATAGGGGGCACTTAATCCTGGTTATTATTAAGCAATATCTAGTAACTACACAGCTCTTGATGACACAGAAGAGATTTATCATACAGTACAATCCTCAGTAGGGTCAACTAAAGGACAAGAGAAACTGTAAGGGCCCAAGATGGCATCAGTTATGCTAACAGCAATACCAATTTGTCTGACTTTCAGATATAAGGACCTATTCATGGCTATTTGGTTTTAGGAAGCTGAAGTGAATGTTGATTGATTACCCAGTTATAAAATCAGCTATCGTGATTGCTTTTACCATGGCTATAGAACAGTATAGAACAGTAATTGATTAATTAAACGAGTATAAAATCAGTAGTCATGTATGGATGTGAGAGTTGAACTGTGAAGAAAGCTGAGCATCGAAGAACTGATGCCTTTGAACTGTGGTGTTGGAGAAGATTCTTGAGAGTCCCTTGGACTGCAAGGAGATCCAACCAGTCCATTCTAAAGGAAATCAGTCCTGGGTGCTTTGGAAGGAATGACGCTAAAGCTGAAACTCCAGTACTTTGGCCACCACATGCAAAGAGCTGACTCATTGGAAAAGACTCTGATGCTGGGAGGGATTGGGGGCAGGAGGAGAAGGGAACAACAGAGGATGAGATGGCTGGATGGCATCATGGACTCGATGGACGTGAGTCTGAGTGAACTCCGGGAGATGGTGATGGACAGGGAGGCCTGGCGTGCTGCGATTCATGGGGTCGCAAAGGGTCGGACACAACTGAGCGATTGAACTGAACTGATAAAATCTGTTGACTATTTTTTACCATGTCTACAGAACATACAAACTTCTCCCCAAAATGTTCAAATTATTATTATTATTTAATTTTCATGATGGTTAATGCTAGGGAGTCGTTAAAAGAAAAAAAAAAAAACAGATGGCTAGAATAAGAAGCAGTCAGGGGCACTTAATGATCAAAACCTGGAGTCAAAAATTCATCAGAAGCCCTTCCCTCTACTGAGACCCATATGTAGAAGTTATGATTTAGTCAGTTTCCAGGAGCTCGGACAACTCTATTATTTAAGGCTTTTTCATGTGCTTCTGATTGAAATTCTTATTCTTTGCATTTACAGTTTGAGTTAAAGACTATCTCAACCTATATTGCTGCTTTATGGATGAGACCAGCGGGATCAAGAAAATTGTCTAATCTAGCTAGCTATTGACTCAAATGAAACTAAAACCATAACTCTTCACTTCAAGTTTTATAACCTCAATTTTGGTCTCTGAATGCAATTGTGGATATTCAGATCTTTACATTGGTTAGAGTAGTTCTGAGCTTTGTAAGATCTGATTCCTGATTATATTTCTGGATTGTTTTCATTAAGTTACTCCTTGAGAATCAGAACTTTTGTTTATTTTTATTGCTTGATTTCTAATGTCTAGAACAGCAATTGGCACATAGTGAATATATATTCTGAATGACTAAAACAACAAATGAATTAATAAATTTACTAGTCCTCTGATGGCCTAAATATACCTCCTGGAGCTTCCCTTATAGCTCAGTCAGTAAAGAATCCACCTGCAATGCAGGAGACCCAGGTTCAATTCCTGGGTTGGGAAGATTCCCCTGGAGAAGGAAATGGTAACCCACTCCAGTATTCTTGTCTAGGAAATCTCATGAACAGATAAGCCCAGTGGGCTGCAGTCCATGGGGGTTGCAAGAGTCAGATATTACTGAGCAACTAAACCACCATTAGTATACCTCCTAGGAAGTGGTCCTTACCTTTTTTGTCCCTTAGTTTCTTTCCTTATTTAAAAAAAAATGTAATGGTGGTTAATCTTTAAGGACTTTTCAAATCTGGCATCCTAATTAAGATATGACCTGTGAAGTTTACATTCTGAGGTGAGAATTCTATCAGATTTAGAAAGTAGAAATTAAAAAAGCATTAAGATATACAGTTCAGGTTGTGAAATTATAATCCACAGTTGGATAGGTAGGGGCTTATATAAATAATACAAGGTCTTGTAAAACTTTTCATTTTATATTGAGATAGAAAGTCAGAAAGAAAGTGAAGTCACTCAGTCGTGTCCAGCTCTTTTCGATGCCATGGACTGTAGCCTACAAGGTTCCTCTGTCCATGGGATTTTTCAGGCAAGAATACTGGAGTAGATTGCCATTTCCTTCTCCAGTATTAAAAGTAAAAAAGACACACCCCTGAAAATTATGGTGAATGTGGCCTGATGGATGAGATAGTTCTTGGTCATTGTATAGAGAAGAAAGAGACTTCACTGTTCCCACTCTTGCACCCTTAAGAGCAGAGTGAAATAAGAGCACTTTAAGAGTCCCCTCCAAGTATGGACAAGTCCCAGCAAAGATGAGCCAGGACAGATGTATTGCCAGGTTTCCTAGGCAACAGAGCCCCTTGGCATTATATTATAACAAGAAGAGCCTTGTACAAATGAAGAAAACAGTAATCAAGGGGGAAAGAGATAGGATTTGGATAAAATCTACCTGTGAAGAAAGTTTGAAGAGGTTTTTGGGAGGGGTTTGGGTTGTAAAGGATGAGACTGAAACTGGAACAAAATTGAGTTCTGAATTTAAAAGGGTAATACTGAAATGCATGTTTAAAACCATCTAATATGAGGTATCCCAAGCCTTTTTTCTGCTGTTGTGGTCATAATTTGTGTTCATTAACTTAGGTCATAAGTTGTGTTCATTAACTTGGGTTGCCCCACAGGTTCTATTGGCTGACAGCTTTCCCTGTAACTCAGAATCTTTCTCATTTCTCCATTCAACCACTACCCAGGGATTAGAGTGAACGTGTGAAATGAAACTGATTTGTCATTCTTGTCCTCTCTGCCCAATGGTCGAGGACTGCCTGTTAGGGTCAGATGTTTCACTTCAGAGACATACAAAGGACAATCTCTTGAGTTTATGGTAGAATAGACTTGGGGGGAGATGGGGCAGACTCTCAGCCACTCTGAGTGATAGCCCTGTGTACACTGCTTTAGACTGCAAAGAAAGGTACCTTTCAGCTCAGTGTTCTGGCCTTGAACCAGGAATCTAAGATAATCAGCTTAAGGAGATAGGCTGGGAGCATGACCTCTGGAGAAATAGAAGTCAAAACTGCTGTTGGAGAAGGAAATGGCAACCCACTCCAGTATTCTTGCCTGGAGAATCCCATGGAGGGAGGAGCCTGGTAGGCTACAATCCATGGGGTCGCAAAGAGTCGGACACAACTGAGCTACTTTCTTTACTTTTACTTTACTTTGAACAGAGACTATTCTTCAGTCTTTATTCCTGGCTTGCCAAGAGAGAAAGGAGGTCTTCTAACACCAGGATCCTGGGTTTCTGATGGAGTGGTCATAAGCCTAAACAAAAGGGAGAGTTGGCTTCAAATCCTGCCTTTGCTGTTTGCTAACCTGGTTATGTTGGACTGACTTCTTAAACATTTCAAACCTTAATTTTTTTTCAACTGTAAATCAATGGTACTAGTACTCACATTAGAAAATTTTTGTACAACAATTAAATTTATTGTAAACAGTTAAATGAGTTGATATGTAAAAAATGATTGGCACAGTGCTTAACAAATTTTAAGAGTTATTAAATGTCAGTTATCACTGATATTCTTGGCTCATTTCCATGATAACTTACATAGATAAGATTTTTTTATTTTCTGTTATCTTGCATTGCTTACTGAACTGAGTTGGACACCTTATTTAAAAATCTCTTGCTGCCATCAATAAGTTGAATTGCTCTTTAACTTTTTCAAAATTCTCCATGCCTCTTGAATCTCTGATTTTCATCTACACATCTGAGTTTTAGAAATTACCAAACGTGTTTCCACTTCAGAACCCCTGTGCTTGTGGATTTCACTACCAGGCATTCAAATGATTCTCTTTTATTCATGCCCCCTCCCCGTCAGGTGTAGCCACATAATCTACTTAAACATTGCCCTTCCAAGGAGACCTCCCAAACTGATCAATGTGTCTAAAAGATGTCTCTCTTCAACTGAGATCACTCTCTAGATTCTGCTCTTTTTAATTATGCTTTATAGCACTTTTCCTTACTAAAATTATATATTTGTTTCTTTGTTTATTGCTTGTTTCCAGAAAGATATAAATGAAAACAAGGTCTTCTTTTAGCTTGTACATTGCTACATGTCCAGCACCTAGAACCATGCCTGGCACATAGTATGCATATACACACACATACAGGCATGTGCTCAAAAGTGAAGGGATGATGGACGGATGGATGGGTGGATGATGGATGGATGGTGATGGATGGGTGGATGAATAAATGAAAAAATGAATAAATAAAAAGCAAATGGTCATAGGTTTGTTCCAGTTTTAATATGCAACTTCAACCACTATAAATAGTGCTACAATGATCAGTTTTATAAAATGTCACCTCAAACACATATATGGACATTTTTTTCTAGACAAAACACTTAGGAATGAATTTGCTAGACCACAGGGTACTTATGTCTTCAACTCTATTATATATTGTAAAATTGTTCTCCAGAGTAGTCAAATCTATTTACACTTCTACTGGCAGTGTATCACAGTTCTTAAGGATTATCATTCTTGTCAATATTTTGTATTATCAAATTTTAAAATTTGCCAATCTAATTGTATAAAATGATATATCATTATTATTTTTAAATATGTGCCTCTATGACTACTACTGAAGCTAAGAAAACATCCCAATAAATTCTCAGGCCTGCTGTGCAATCATTCCATCGCCACAGTGGTATCTGAGGGACTAAAAGTTTTTCTTTCTCTTCTCAGAGCAAAGATTTTCAATGAAATGCTTACTCCTCACTTTCAGTTGACTTTCCATTTGCAACTTCTGTCCTATGTTCAAGTTATTATGAGAAAAGCAGAACAAACACTACTTACTTTCATATTTTGGGTATAGCAGTCTTGGGTTTGGGCAAGGTACTTAGGATTTCTGAAAGTGAAATTAACCAGCACTTCTGCCCTTCCTCCTTTGTAGGATTGGTATGAGAATCAACTGGGACACTTGAATTAATGTCTAAAGAGCTACATGAATTTTAGGTATTAATACACCTTTTTTGCTGACCATTGTGAGGCTCTTCAGGAAAAGCCTTCCTCTTTGCAGCTAAAAGACACCCAGACAGAGTACATGCATCCTTCTGTTAGGGCTCAGTATGAGACTGAAGCTAGAATCTTCCCCTGTGATTTTTTTTTTTTTTTTTTTTTGCTTAGAGCATGAAGGGTTCAACTACCATAAACTATTAGGTCAGTGGGAGTCCTATTCAATAAGGAATTTACTCTTTCAATAATGAGCACTCCTCTAGCACCTTTGAGGCTGCCCCTCCCATGTTAAAAGAATGTGTACAATATTTAGTTTCCATGTGGCAATGCCTGCCTCCCAGAATTTACCAAGGAGCTGGAAATTAGGTCTCTAGGCTCAGTGAACAGCCAACTTTAAGTAAGATTTTCAAGTCATGCAGTCTGTCTTTATGTTTTGGATACTTTCTTCCCTTTTTCCTATGTAAGGGCACCGCATTTTTTCTATTGCGTACATACACAGACCCACACACACACCCCACATCAATAGTGTTAAAGAAAACTTCTCTGTGCTCCTTCATCCTGCCAGAGTTCCTGGGGATTTTCATTTTTGCAGAGATCAAAGCTTTAATCTCTACAGATTAAGTCCTAGGAATTGCTAGTCTCAGTTTGTGTATGGAGGATGTCACTGGGGCACAAGAGGACCTAGTGGCGACCCAGATTAGGAGGTCAGATACAGCAGGTGAGGATTTGACTCAGTGAAAGGCAGCCCTAGTCAATGTTCAGTCTCAGAAAGGAGGAAATTAGAGACCAGGATATAGAATGTTCTGGAAGGCTGGAGTTGCTAAGGTAATCAGGGATTTACGGTCACACATTTTGAAGTGGAAAGCAATCTGAATGAAGGAGGCATTTTTTCTTCTTTAAAGAAAGGTTTGAAGAAAAAAATAATATGTTATTTAACCCACTTTATGAAAAGAGACCACAGTAACTTTGCAATGTAATGTAATCTATGCATTTAAGGTCATTTCCTGGTGTGTTCACACTGCCTTTCTCTACCAAAAGAGCCTTGTGAAACAAAGCAAGAAAATACCTCACAGTAATATTTCCTTTCTGAAACAATTTCTTAAAAGTGCAGTTTAAAAGTACTATGTTCACATAGCCTGCAGTGCCCATCACCACATAAACTAACCAAGTTCCCTACATTGTACTGAGTGCTGAATACTCTTCCCATTTAGTCTAGTGTGATGTTTGATTTTATGTGCCAACTTGGCTGGGCCAGTGTCCAGATATTTTGTCAAATGTTACTCTGGCTGTTTTTGTGATGGTACTTTTGGATGACATTAACTTCTTAACTGGTGGACTTTAAGGCAGATTACCCTCCATAATGTGGGTGGGCCTCATCTAATCAGCTGAAGACTTCAGTAGGAGAAAAGACTAACCTCTTCTGGGGAGCTTCCCTGGTAGCTTAGACGGTAAAGAGTTTGCCTGCAGCATGGGAGACCTAAGTTTGATCCCTGGGTCAGGAAGATCCTCTGGAGAAGGAAATGGCAACCCACCACAGTATTCTTGCCTGGAAAATCCCATGGACAGAGGATCTTCACAGGCTACAGTCCATGGGGTTGCAAAGAGTCAGTGAGGACTGAGCAACTTTACTTTCACTTTCAATCCCTTCTGAGCCAGAGGGAATTCCACCAGGAGAAGGCCTTTGAACTCAAACTGCAGTATCAGTTTTTCCTTGGGTCTTTAGTCTGTAGGCCCACTCTGCAGATTTTAAACTTAACAGCTTCCATAATTGCATGAGCTAGTTCCTTAAAATAAACCTCTTTCTTTCCATACACACACACGCACGTGCACACACACACACACACACACCTTGGTAATTCTGTTTCTCTGTAAAAAATCCTGATGAACACAATTAGTCTAGGATTACAACACAGCTCTCCCCATGTCTCTTTCCCCAAACCTCTGTAGCCTCCAAAGACCACTGATAGGCAGCAACTGTAATGTAATCACCATGGAGAAAGATAACCTCAAAATGGAGTTTATTGCACAATCAAGAAATCAGTGAATGAAGTGATGTGGAAAGCATATGGACACTGAGAGTTTAGCCTAAATCCAACATTTACTTGCTCTGTAAGCATAAGAAAGCTACCTACCACTTCTGAGCCCTCAGTTTCTTCACTTGAAAAGTGGAGATCATGCTTATTTCCAGAAGGCTGATGAATATTTTGGTTATCTGTTACCAGAAAGCAAACCACTCCAAAACTCTGTGGCTTTAAAATGACAAAAAGAATCATTTGTTTGCTCACAGTTTTGTAATGTGGGCAGAGATTGGTGTGGATAGCTTTTTTTCAGCTCTACATTGTATGTTTTAGGCTGAAACATCCAAGATGGCGTTTTCTTTCCTGTGTCTGTTGGTTCAGCTGGAATGGTTGCTAAGGCATCTCCATCTTTCTTCACTTAATCTTTCCACATGCCTAGCTTGGTTTCTTTCACATCATGAAAGTATCTTGCATTTTGTCTAGCTTAAAGTGAAAGCGGAAGCATGCAGGCCCTAAAACCTAGATCAAGACTTGGCACAGATCCCTTCCATCTTATTGCACTGCTCAACATCTGCCATACAGATTAGCTCAGAACCAGTGGGAGGGAATGATACAACCACCTAAGTAGCACAAGGCATATCTCCTTTCAAGCTGCAAAAATGATGCTTTGTTACAAAGGAAACCAAATAAAAGGGCACATTACAGGGTGCAGCTCAGAATCAAGTGTTAAAGAAGGCAGAATTAATTCAGATAAAAATAATTCTTATTTGCATGGTTCTTTGGAGAAGGCAATGGCATCCCACTCCAGTACTCTTGCCTGGAAAATCCCATGGACAGGGGAGCCTGGTAAGCTGCAGTCCATGGGGTCTCTAAGAGTCGGACACGACTGAGCGACTTCACTTTCACTTTTCACTTTCATGCATTGGAAAAGGAAACGGCAACCCACTCCAGTGTTCTTGCCTGGAGAATCCCAGGGACGGGGGAGCCTGGTGGGCTGCCATCTATGGCATCACACAGAGTCGGACACGACTAAAGTGACTTAGCAGCAGTAGCAGTTGCCTTCTGCAAAACATGTGCATAGAGATTTGTCTGAGCCTTAGATTGCCTCTGAGGTCCAAGAAGAGAAGAGTAGGAATTGTTTTTCTTTTTTTAAAGTGAGAACACAGTAACTTGCACGATGTCATACAGTTGTGTTAAAACAGGTATGTGATCTGTGTCAGATACTATGTGCTGGCAAACTGATTCACCAAAAAAAGAGTCAGTCTGTAGCATTTGACAATTTCTGTGGTGTAAATGTTCCCAGCATAGCTGATTCCAAGTCAAGCTGGGGAAAGATGGGCATGAACGGCTCTCATCAGCCCATACATGTAGCTCCAGTACAACATGACTGGGGGATGACAGAGGCTGATCACCAAGAAAGTCAAGGTTCTGAAGTCGAAACATATGAGTAAATATATATTTGTGAACTTTGAATGATCAGTCCTAAACCAAATAGCCCTGAGACTCCTGGGGCTTCCCTGATGGCTCAGTGGTAAAGCAGGGGTTGATGGCTTGCAGCAATGCAAGAGCCGCAAGAGACATGAGTCTGATCCCTGGGTTGGGAAAATGCCCTGGAGGAGGGCACAGCAACCCACTCCAGTATTCTTGCCTGGAGAATCTCATGGACAGAGGAGCCCAGCAGGCTACAGTCCATAAGATGGCAAAGAGTCGGACACAACTTTAGCAGGCACACACGCATAACATGTACGGAGGCAAATGAGAAGATCATGACTCATCATATGGTCTATTTGAAGCAGGATATTTCCTTATAGAAAATAAAATAATAAGCAAACAAAGAAATAATGTAAAATAAGCAATTTGTCTTTGTTACCCTCCCATCTTCTTCTGGGGTCCTCACCAAGAAGAAGTGTGCTCCTGAAATATTTCCTTTTCCAGCTCTGGTAGCCTGCCAGAGCCCATGGGGTTCAGGTTTTTCCTCTCCTCTCCAAAATGAAATACTCATAAAAGAGTTTAATCACTGTTAATGGCTTCAACTATTAAGATTCCAGAGTATTAGGCAGACCCATGTTTATTGATGAATCTCTCCAAAATGCATTTGTAAGTCAGTTGTTTGGAACCTAGTGCACGTTACCCCACATAAATTACAATACATAATAAACAGTCCTTACACAAAAGTCTATTTTGCTGAGATAAATGAACCCTGACAGATTCTTCCTAAAAGGCAGATGATGATGACTATTATAAAAATCAGTAAATTGGATAGGCAACCAGATTGAATGAAATATTTTGAAATGATTTTTTAAAAATTTATACAGGTAAATTAGGTTTAATTAAGAGTATTGCTGAATGTTTTTGGGAAGATAGGAGGTTTCTTGACACTAATAGTTTTGTGGTTAGACGATGGTTCTAGTATTGCATCTCACCATTTTCAATTAGGTGTATTTTTAGCACTAACTAGGCTTCCCTGGTGGCTCAGAGGTTAAAGCGTCTGCCTCCAGTGCGGGAGACCTGGGTTCGATCCCTGGGTCAGGAAGATCCCCTGGAGAAGGAAATGGCAACCCACTCCAGTATTCTTGCCTGGAGAATCCCATGGACGGAGGAGCCTTGTGGGCTACAGTCCACGGGGTCGCAAAGAGTCAGACACGACTGAGCAACTTCACTTTCACTTTCAGGCTTCATATATCCTAATCATTACTAGTGTTGTGTTTGGGGACATCACAAGTGAAATAAAGAATTTTGAGATAAGGAAATGAAAAGAATGAAAGAGGAGATATTATCCTGATGAACTATTTCTTAGGTATCTTCTCTGCTGCACTGGCCCCACAAACTGTTACATGATCGGTTAACTTTCAGAAACTGAATACTAGATCCCTTATTTGGAAAATCATGTTGCATGTTAACATATATGTCATTTAAGAATAAAGGAGGACCTTATTAATTTATAATAAATAAGCTTATCTAATCTGTAATTTCTTAGCTTGCTAGACAACAGATTCCTTTGCTTAACTGATATTTGTTAACAATCAACAAAATTGGTCAGTTGTGAAGCAGTGTTTCTCCAGCTGCAGGTCCTGACTCAGAAGTGAATCATAAAGTCATTTGAGCAGGCTATATAGACATTAAAGGACAGAATAAAGTAAAACATTTCAGATTCCATTGCAAAGGATATATCATTTAATACAAAAATTAAAATACATTTTATTTTAGGAATGTGTGCATATATGTATATTAGGTCACAATGAAAAATGTGTTTCCTTTAAAAAAATTCTTTTTGTTGAGACAAAGATGAATATTTTTAGTGATAAAAGGTACAATTCACAAAGAAGATAAATATCATAAACCATTAGACACCTAACAATAAAGAAATGACAGTACATAAAGCAAAAACCAGAAGAAATATAAGGGAAGTGAAAAATACATATAATCATAGTGAGACATATTAACATTTCTCTTAGAATATGAAACATGTGTTTCTTACAGTGAGTTGTCCATTTAGCACATATGTTGGGAAACCTCTCATAATGAAACTGAATAATTAAAATGAAGGATGTCAGTTTATTCATTATTATTTTTACTGGGATATTAGATCAATAGAACACAATATACTTATCATATATGTTGTTATAAAGCATAACAATAAAATAAACACCAAGATTCTAGCATACAGTTTAAAACTTTACTGGTATTATTGTATCTATCTACATGCAACTCTGGTTCTTTTATTTCATTCTTGGCCTCTGAGTAAGATAAGAGGTAATCACCATCTTGAAATTAGCATTGAATAGCTTTGTCTTTTTCTCCAATAATTTTTATCAAATGTGTATTCTTATATTTAATTTTATTTATTTCATTCATTACAGAGTATCATACTAAATAGAGGCTTTTGAGATATATTTTTTTAACTCAAGTTTCTGTTTCTCCAGTTCATGTATGGTGGTCATATAGCTATGGTGCATTTATTTACTATGATATTTTCCTTATTGCAAGCAGTTCTGAAAATTTGTCCTGGTAAACATGTTAAAGAGTTTCTTGAGGGATGTCCCTGGCGGTTCAGTGGTTAAGACTCTGTGCTTCCAATGCAGGAGGCACAGGCTCAGTCCTTGGTGAGGAACCGAGATCCTCCATGCTGTGTAGTGTGGCAAAAAGGATAAAAAAGAGAGTTGCTCTGAGCTACGTATCAGGAATTTCTGTATGATCTATTACTAGAATTGGAATTCTGGAATCATAGAGCATTATAATTTTCAACTTTGCGAGGTAATGCAAAATTACTTTTAGAAAGATTTTTTATCAGTATACACTCTCATCAATATGTCAAGGCTGTATATTGTCACCCTGCTTATTTAACTTCTACGCAGAGTACATCATGAGAAATGCTGGACTGGAAGAAGCACAAGCTGGAATCAAATTTGCCGGGAGAAATATCAATAACCTCAGATATGCAGATGACACCAACCTTATGGCAGAAAGTGAAGAGGAGCTAAAAAGCCTCTTGATGAACGTGAAAGAGGAGAGTGAAAAAGTTGGCTTAAAGCTCAGCATTCAGAAAATGAAGATCATGGCATCTGGTCCCATCACTTCATGGGAAATAGATGGGGAAACAGTGGAAACAGTGTCAGACTTTATTTTTTTGGGCTCCAAAATCACTGCAGATGGTGACTGCAGCCATGAAATTAAAAGACGTTTACTCCTTGGAAGAAAAGTTATGACCAACCTAGATAGTATATTCAAAAGCAGAGACATTACTTTGCCGACTAAGGTCCATCTAGTCAAGGCTATGGTTTTTCCTGTGGTCATGTATGGATGTGAGAGTTGGACTGTGAAGAAGGCTGAGCGCCGAAAAATAGACGCTTTTGAACTGTAGTGTTGGAGAAGACTCTTGAGAGTCCCTTGGACTGCAAGGAGATCCAACCAGTCCACTCTGAAGGAGATGAACCTTGGGATTTCTTTGGAAGGAATGATGCTAAAGCTGAAGCTCCAGTACTTTGGCCACCTCATGCGAAGAGTTGACTCATTGGAAAAGACTGTGATGCTGGGAGGGATTGGGGGCAGGAGGAGAAGGGGACGACCGAGGATGAGATGGCTGGATGGCATCACCGACTCGATGGATGTGAGTCTGAGTGAACTCCGGGAGATGGTGATGGACAGGGAGGCCTGGCGTGCTGCGATTCATGGGGTCGCAAAGAGTCAGACATGACTGAGCGACTGAACTGAACTGATATCATCAACATTTAATATTGTTAGATTTGTTGATTTTTGCCAATCTATTGGGTATAAATGACATTGTGTGTGCATGCTCAGTTGAGTCTCACTCTTGTGACCACACGGACTATAGCCCGCCAGGCTCCTGTGTCCATGGGATTCTCCAGGGAAGAATACTAGAGTGGGTTGCCATTTTCTCCTCCAAGGAATCTTCTTGACCCAGTGATCAAACCTGTATCTCTTGCCTTGGCAGGTGGATTCTTTACTACTGCACCACCTGGGAATCCCAAAATGACTTTATTGTTAATTATTTTTAATGGCCATATCTATCAACACTTCAAATAGTAGAATAGGCATCTACTCACATATTTATTTTCTGTGAACTTCTGTTTTCCGAGTTGCCTTTTAAAGTCTGCATTTTTCTACTTTTTTTTTCTTGTTAATTTGAGAATTCTTTCCATCATGGTTGCTAATCTTTTTGTTGAATGTATGTGATTTAATATTTTATCTTTGTCCTTTCACTTTTTTTGTAGTGTCTTTTGTTAAACAGAAATTCTTAATTTTATTATAGTTGATTTTATCAATATTTTCTTCTTACCCTCTTTTGTGTCTTTTCAAAGACACTGACACCTAACATGAAGACATAAAATATTCTCATATTTTTTTCTAAAAGTTTTAAAATTCAATCAATCTGGGATAAAGTTTTGTTTACAGTGTGTGGTAGTTCTCCAATTTTAATTTATTTGCCTAAGAATAATTTTTTTTTCTTAGCACAATTTTTAATTCATTCCTCCTGTTCCTGATGATTTGTGACCACATGGACTGTAGGCATGTTCCTAATGATTTGCAGTAAAACTTCAATCATACATGTAACTCCCATATATGTAAGGGCCTGCATATCAGTCCAGATCAGTGTCACCAGATCAGTCATACTGTATTTTGGATATACTCATGCTAAAAATTATCTGTTGCTTGTTTTAAATTAAAATTCAACCGGGTACCCTATATTTTTATTTACTAAATATGGCAGCTCTAGTTAGGAAACTGAAAACCATATCAACATTTTCCAGCAGCTTTAAAGAGGAAGCTTTCAGCCAGGAGTATACATATTTACTATGTGAGGAAATTTTTTTTTTTTTTAAGATACAGACATCAAAGGCTCTCTACCTCAGATCTATTGAAACAAAATCTCTCAAGAGATGTCCTGGTCATCATAGGTCTTTTAGGAAAACTCTTGAAGCTGAATCTTATATGTCCATGTTAAGAACCACCATCCCAGGGGCATTTCAAGAAATCCTTCAGAATAAATTTTACTTTCATTAATTCAAGCTAACTAGTTTTGTGTCAGAAATAAATTGACCCTGATGTCAAAAGTTTGAGGTAGGGTTTAAATTAATGAAACTTGTACACCCGTGGTGGATTCATGTCAATGTATGGCAAAACCAACACAGAATTGTAAAGTAAAATAAAAAATTAATTAATTAATTAATGAAACAGTAAGTGAAAAGTGATCAACTCACATTCTAGTTTTGGATTCTATAGTGCAAGTTCTTAAAAGGGAAAACAAACTATCATGTGCTTGGATTGGATAGGAAAGGCTTTCTGGAGATACATGGTTTGAGCTGGCCCTTGAAAGACATCTAACACTGAAGTTTTTACCTTTCTAATTAAATTAGAAAAAGAGTCAAAATCAGGCCAAAGAGATTCCCTATCACAGTAATTTTAAACTCTTAGCCTAATAAAAGGTAACAGAGATACTAGGAGATCTAGAAAGAAAGTTTAAGATTGGCTGCCTAACCCTAGAATTTGGGGGCTTAGAATTACAGATTCAAACCTAGGAATATGGATAAGGACTAGGATAAAGGTGGAAGGTGGGGTTAAATAGCATGAGGCACAAATAGATTAGTATTAATAAAATCAATTAATTTATTAGATCATTATATTATCAGCTATCAAGAATGAATGAATACTTTTCCTGTTCTACTAGGCAGAAAGCAATAGGACGCAAGGCAGATATTGCATTCCCGAAATAGTACAAGAGATTCTTAGTCTTAAGTACATGTGGCATCTTTTATCTTACAGCTTCAGCATGAACATTACAAGAATGGATATCTTGTTTGGAATGTCCTTCTACCCTAAAGCCATGGGTTTGGGTTTTATCCTTATCCCAGTCATTTTGACCTCTCTATTCTTAATATTCCTTAATAATAATCGGTTGGACCTCACTGGACAAATACTTCTAAGCCCTTAAGCATAGTTTATGAAGCCATAGTACAGTCCCTCAACCTAAACCAACAAAAGTATAGACTCTCTGTCTTCCCCAGACTGCAGCCATTGTTATCTCTTCCCACCTTTCCTCTATACCAGTTGTGATATTTGATTAAAATGGTAGAAGACAATTTTAGCATGACCAGTATATTGTGGTTCTTTTGCATTTTTGAAAAAAAAAAAAGAATTTTAATTATATTTTTAAAAGCACAGAGCTTTTCAAAGAAGGACATGATATAGGCAGAGAGAAAAGGGAGCTTAAAAATTAGGGTCCATCTGAATACATCTTTGCTGCAATTATGATCAGTAAAAAGCTCTATGAATAGGAACTATGAGATAAACGTAATGAATTAATGTTTTAAGATTATTACAGGATAAGGCATAAATTGCAATGTAGTTATCAAAAAGACCAAAGACTATCTCTGGATAAGGGAGCATGAAATAAAAAAATATATATATGTTACATGAAAAATCTCTATTTTCACATAAAATTGAAATGAATATTCCTCAAGGCTGGTTCCAAATTGCACTTGTTTAAACTGTAATTAGAGAGAGAACTACACAATGTGTGGATAATACTAACAATACTGGTGAGATGATTAGCCATGGGTATCCAGCCAAAGATTGCTCTTCTGATAATTAGCTTCAGGATAGAGAGTCCAGTATTTGCCAAGACAAACAAATATGTATTAACAAAGATTCCCTGATGGGCTGGCAGGTATGTGTTTGGGACATGAAAGAAATCAGGAATTAAATAACTAGGCTCTGAATTGGGACATCTGAATGGCATCTTAAAGTGTAATATTCATTCTGATGGTCAGTTCTTGACATTTCCAACATACTTGGGGCAGCCACAAAGGTCCCTGCTTGGATCTTCATCGAAGAAAGACTTTGCTATTCCATTACAAGGAATACAATTCCTGGACAGACTCTAGCTGTTCCTGCCTTTAGAATTTGCCTCAGCTTTCAAGGCAAGGACTGACTATTATCTTGAAAGTTCCTAGCCAAATACAGAGCACGGCAAGCACATTAGGTCCTGGCTATCTCTACTCAACACAGGATGTCTCCAATAGGCAATTGCTGCTCCAGAGCTCCTCACTGAGGTAGTAGAATTAGATTTGCAATTCAGCCTTTTGTTCTCACTGCCTCACTGTACCTTAATATTGTATTATATTAAAAGCTCATCACCAAACCCAAGGTAGTCTAGATTTTCTCCTGTTTTCTAGAAGTTTTATATTTTTGCATTTTACATTTAGGTTTATGATCCATTTTGAGTTAATTTTTGTGAAAGATGTAAGATCAGAGTCGAGATTTTTTTTTTCATTTTACAGTGGATGTCCAGTCATTCCAGTACTATTTGTTAAAAGGACCATTGTTTCTCCATTGAATTGCTTTTGCTCTTTTGTCAGAGATCAGTTGACTATGAGTGAGTGAGTGAAAGTTGCTCAGTCAAGTCCGACACTATGAATAGGTCTGTTTCAAGACTTTCTGTTCTGTTCCGTAGATCTGTTTGTCTGTTCTTTCATCAATACCACACAGTTTTGATTCTTGTAACTTTATGGAAAATCTGGAGTAGTGTCAGTCCTCCAGCATTATTTTTCTATTTCAGTATTGTGTCATTGAGAGTCTATTTCTTCCCATACAAACTTTAGAATTATTTTGTCAACACCCCCAAATTAATTTGCTATAATTTTGATTGGGATTGTATTGTTTCAAGTTGGGAATAACTAAATCTTAGTGATAATGAGTCTTCCTATCCACAAACAGGATGTCTCTCAATTTGTTTGAATATTCTTTGGTATTTTTCAATAGAATTTTTCAGTTTTTTTCACGTAGATCTTATATATACTTCGTCAGATTTTTACCTAGACACTTCACTTTGGGGTGCAAATGTAAATGCTGTTCTTTTAATCCCAAGTTTCAATTGCTCACTGCTAATAGTATATAGGAAAATAGCTGGCTCTTCTGAATTAACCTTGTAACCTGTAACCTTACTATAATCACTTATATGTTCCATGAGCTGTTTGTCAGTTCTTTCAGATTTTCTACATAGATGATCACGCCGTTTGTAACCAAAGACAGTTTCATTTCTTCCTTTTCAATCCATATACCTTTTACTTCCTTTCTTTTTCTAATTTCATTAGTAGGACCTTTAATACAATGTTAGGAGTAGTAAGAGGGGACATTTCTTACCTTATTTCTGATCTTACAGGGAAGACATCTAGTTTTTCACTGTTGAGTATCATGTTATCTGTAGATTTTTGTAGATTTTTTAAAAATCAAACTGAGGAAGTTCCCCTTATTCCTAGTTTTCTGAGACTTATTATTATTATTACTGGGTTTTAGATTTTGTTAAATGATTTTTATGCATCTATTCATATGATCACTTGGATTTTCTTCTACAGCCTGTAGATATGATGGATTACAACAACTGATTTTCAAATGCTGAATCACCCTTGAATACCCGAAATAAATCCCATGATATATGATTCTTTTTATAAATAGTAAGATCTGACCTGCTAATATTTTGTTTAGGATTTTTGCATTTGTATTCATGAAATGGGCCTTTCCCAGTGGCTCGGTGTTAAAGAATCTGCCTGCATTTCAGGAGCCACTGGTTCGGATGATCCCTTGGTTGGGAAGATCCCCTGGAGGAGGGCATGGCAATCTACTCCAGTATTCTCACCTGGCAGCTTCCCAGGTGGCACAGGGGTAAAGAATCTGCCTGCCAACGCAGGAGATGCAAGAGACACAGGTTTGATGCCTGAGTCAGGAAGATCCCCTGGAGGAGGAAATGGCAACCCACCCTCCAGTATTCTTGCCTGGAAAATTACATGGACAGAGGAGCCTGGTGGGCTATAGTCCATGGGGTCGCAGAGTCGGACACGACTGAGGAAACACACACACACATTCTGGCCTGGAGAATCCCATGGACAGAGGAGCCTGGCAAGCTACGGTCCGTACATTGCAAACAGTCAGACACTACTGAAATGTCTTAGCACGCATGCCTGCATTCAGGAAATATATTGTCTATAGTTTTTCTTGCTTTTTATTTCTTTATCTGACTTTAGTATTAGGATAACACAGGCCTCATAGATGAGTTAGGAAATGTCCCTTTTTTTTCTCCTGAAAAGAGCATTGTGAATTGGTACAATATCTTCCGTAAAGATTTGATAGAATTTGCCAGTGAAAGTATGAACATGGTGCTTTCTGTTTTGGAATGTTATTAACTACTGATTCAATTTTTCTAATTATTTAAAATGTTTTGTGGTCCAGAATGTAGTATGTTTTGATGAATGTCATGTTTGAGCCTGAGAGAAATATGTATTCTGCTACTGAACCATCTCTAAAATGAAAACTATTCTAGATCAATGTTAGCAAAATCACCCTAGGTTTCAAGGGAATCAAATTCATCTCCCAGGACTCAGCCAGCCAGAAGAACACCCAACGATCTATAGAGCAAGATAAGAAAATCAAAACATTAAAAATGTAAATTTACCCTTTTATAATGTTCTGTATTATGAATTTTTCATAATTTATGGTTTGTTCTATTTTTGATGGAAACTTTGTTTTGAGTTTTGTTTTTTTTCTCAAATGAACATGGTTACAATGAACACAATGTACATGTTCATTGATGTACATGATATACATGCCCTTGTTCGTGATACACATGCTCCCAGTATACATATATAATAGGAACTCTAGACTATATGTTTAGAGGTGAAATTACTTGTTCTAAGAGTATGTACATATTTTACTTTTTGAGATAATTTCAAATTGTTTTCCAAAGTGGTTTTGCCGATTATCCTTCCACCAAGAGTGTATGTGCACGTGTGTGTGTGCCTGTGTGTGTGTACGTGTGTGTGCGCGCCTGTGTGTGTGTACTTATGTTACTCCCCACTATTGTCAGCACTTGTTCAGTTCAGTTCCGTTCAGTTCAGTTCAGTCACTCAGTCGTGTCTGACTCTTTGCAACCCCATGAATCACAGCACACCAGGCTTCCCTGTCCATCACCATCTCCCGGAGTTCACTCAGATTCACGTCCATCAAGTCCGTGATGCCATCCAGCCATCTCATCCTCGGTCGTCCCCTTCTCCTCCTGCCCCCAATCCCTCCCAGCATCAGAGTCTTTTCCAATGAGTCAACTCTTCGCATGAGATGGCCAAAGTACTGGAGCTTCAGCTTTAGCATCATTCCTTCCAAAGAAATCCCAGGGCTGATCTCCTTCAGAATGGACTGGTTGGATCTCCTTACAGTCCAAGGGACTCTCAAGAATCTTCTCCAACACCACAGTTCAAAAGCATCAATTCTTTGGTGCTCAGCCTTCTTCACAGTCCAACTCTCACATCCAGAGTAGAACATTTTTGCTTTTGTCAATTTAATGGGCCTTTAAAAAATTTTATTCTTTCACTAACCTCTTTTACATCCTATCATTACTATCCTGTTTTGAAGTAATTTCTATATCTTTCTCTTTTCTCTAAATTATTACATTTTAAGGGGAATAGGTCTTCAGTTCAGTTCAGTCAATCGTGTCTGACTCTTTGTGGCCTCATGGAATGCAGCACGCCAGGCCTCCCTGTCCATCACCAACTCCAGAAGCTTGCTCAAACTCATGTCCATTGAGTTTGATGCCATCCAACCACCTCATCCTCTGTCCTCCCCTTCCCCTCCTACCTTCAATCTTTCCCAGCATCAGGGTCTTTTCAAATGAGTCAGTTAAGAGGAATAGGTCTTAGGTTAGGCTCAGAAAATAATTGGTTATATTTTTGGCTCCTTTTTTGTTAAAATTTTACTCTTTGCCAAAAATTGTTCTAAGTGCCATTCATTACTTTATTCAATTATTACTATAACACACCCCTCTGAAATAGATATTGTTATTACTTTTACTATTATTATTTATATTTCATAGATTAAAAAACAATAGCTTAAAGATATAAAACATTTCTCTAAGGTCACACCAGTTCATTGGCACATAACATATAGTTTATAATCACAATCTCAGTGGCAAAACCTGATTGGAAGCCAGTGTTGATTCACTTCAAAACCTTGGTACTTTACACAAGCCTTCACTGCCAGTCCAAAAAACTAGTTGCCATTTATTAAATTCTCTAGTAATACAATTCTATTACTATATAGATTTCATTATTCTGGTAGTTGATTGGATCGAGAATTCTGACAACAACGTGCCCTTTACTCACTGAGATCCAAATGCTCAAATCACTTTTTAAAATGTGGGACATTAATAGTTTTCTACATTTACACAAGGCTTTTTGACCATTTACAAAAAGTCCATATTCTAGGTATGGTCCTATAACTATAGACACATATATTTTTATTCTCCTGGTTATAAATTCAGACTTCTTTATTCCTCCCAAGCTCTAATATAAATAGCTCTGAAGTTATATCTCCATGCGTAAGTTCCTAAAAATGAGACAGTGGAACATAAGCCAGTTAAAATTCTCAGTTCAAATAACCTGTCATACAAAATCAGTGTAGATGTAATGCACATTCATCATCTTTTTGTTTATAAAGTGTACAAACTTCTCCAATATGTTTTTGTGAAGTGTGCTAGTTAGAATTCTCAAAGGGTGAGATACACTGGCTAAATGAAAGCCTTTACTAGAATTCTCTTTGTTGTTTTGGAAAAGCTTATTTACATGCTGAAATTCAATATTCTATCTTCTCTTATCAGCTAGTGGCATGGGATTTTAAATGTAAATTACTTTGGAATATAAATGTTTATATTTGTCAAGCTGAGAAGAATAAGTTGTTAAAACAGTATGCTAAGGTGCTTGTTCATAAATGACATCAGCTTATATTCACATGTAGCTATCAGCTTGAATTAATGCAGTTACATTTAGGATCAGTGAAGGCAGATAAATTTTGCAACACGCTTATGGTTTTGATGGAGAACAAAATAATCTTAACAAAAGGACTAGGATAAAAGTTCAGAATTTCATCTGGAGTTTTTAATAGACATGGTAAACAACACAATGTTGGAACACAATTGTATTCCCTTTCAATTTGTTTTAAAGCTGGAGGCACAAGTGTTGGCTATAACAGTTTTTTTCTCTGGTATACAAATAAGCAAAGGATGGTGTATGTTGTTTTGGGGCACGAAATTTTTCCCCAGTGATGACAATCTTCTCCATTGGATATCTTCATAAGATCAGTACATAGTCTAGTAATAGATTTATTCATAAAGACTGTGGGAATAGACTATCACTTCACATTTTCATCATTACAATAATTTGGGAAGAATTTCTCCTAGCATTCAACTCTGCAAGGATTAGCTCACTATATCTTTTAGATAATTCTTCAGCAATTAGATTTGAGATTACTGACCAGGTAAAATACTGTTCTACATCGGCTTTATTGTTCATATATATTTATATTACTCGTATATGAGCAATAAACATGCATATGTTCATACATACATTAATGTGTATATATATGAAAAAGCCATGTACACACAGTTTAATATATATATACACATTAATGTATATATGAACATATACATGTTTATTGTTCATATAGGAATAATATATATATATATGAACAATAAAATCAATGCAGCTTCCCTGGTAGCTCAGCTGGTAAAGAATCTGCCTCCAGTGCTGGAGACCTGGGTTCGATCCCTAGGTTGGGAAGATCCCCTGGAGAAGGAAATGGCTACCCGCTCCAGTATTCTGGCCTGGAGAATTCCATGGACGGTATAGTCCATGGGGTCACAAAGAGCCGGACACGACTGAGCGACTTTCACTTATATATAGAAATGGAAAGAAAGACTGATATTTTATTCAGTGGTTATCAGTTTCAGCTCAGTTCAGTTCTGTCGCTCAGTCGTGACCGACTCTGCGACTCCATGAATCGCAGCACGCCAGGCCTCCCTGTCCATCACCATCTCCTGGAGTTCACTTAGTATTAAATTACTATGTAGTCATTGCTAGATATTGCATTATAAAGTGTATCAATGTCCATGAATCTCCTACAATGAATTCAGAGTTTTGGGAAAATAATGTTACAGTGTCTTCTACATTATCTGTGACAGTGATTTTCGAATTCTACCATGAATTCTGATTGACTTGAATAACAACTTCACTTCAGAAATTCTGACTCAGCGTCTCTGAGGGAGAGGTATGCATTTTAAAGACACATCTCTGGACCACACTTTGAGACCTAGTCCATGATTTTTGTTGACAAGACTATTAATGTATCCTACCTAGTTCCCAGTCTCTATCAGAATTCTTTTCACCGCCTGGGAAACGTGGCCACCACTCTTACAACTCTAGAACCATATTTCTCCAAAGGTGGATAAGGGAACACCTGTACTAGGATAAAGTAAGGTCCTTACTAAAGTATATATTCTGAGGTCCCTATACAGATCTATTAAATCAGATACATTTGGCTGCAGAGACTTAGAATCTTCATTTGAACCTCACTGATTTTTTTTTTGCCACCCACTGCTTTACTTCTAGGATCTTTCCGCACATGGAAATTTTAAAAGGATCATTTTGAGCATAGTTCTGCTTTGATCTTGTGTTTCAGGCATTGTTGCCTCAAACCAGGTTAATCCATTTCACACTTCAAGACAGCAATCCCAGTAAAATTCATTTTGAGAACTTAGATAAATTTGCTGAAATAATACCAAATTTTCCAGTTCATCTCCATGCCTATGCTCTTTATTTCCTGATTCATTTTACAATTTGACTATTTGACTTTTGGCCTCCTTTTTCTGTCTGACTCTGTGAACAGTCCTCCATCTTGAGAATGTGGAGTAGATGAGAGTTTCCAAGACAGAAAAAAAAAAAGTAGGGTAAAAATATCTTACTTTAGACATGTGGAGGCTAGAGTACAATCTTATTAAACTGGGATTCTGACATCTATTGAAGTGTTAGTTGATCTGCTGCTGCTGCTGCTAAGTCACTTCAGTCATGTTCGACTCTGTGCGACCCCATAGACGGCAGCCCACCAGGCTCCCCCATCCCTGGGATTCTCCAAGCAAGAACACTGGAGTGGGTTGCCATTTCCTTCTCCAATGCATGAAAATGAAAAGTGAAAGTGAAGTCGCTCAGTCGTGTCCAACTCTTCACGACCCCATGGACTGAGCCTACCAGGCTCCTTCATCCATGGGATTTTCCAGGCAAGAGCACTGGAGTGCGGTGCCATTGCCTTCTCCAGTTAGTTGCTCAGTTGTGTCCAATTCTTTGCAATCTCATGGACCACAGCCTTCCTGGCTCCTCTGTCCATGGGATTCTCCAGGAAAGAATACTGGAGAGGGTCGCCATTCCATTCTCCAAGGGATCCTTCCAACCCAGAGATCAAACCCTGGTCTCCTGCATTGCAAGCAGATTTTTACCCTCTGAGCCCAAAGGGAAGGATATCTGTAGAGACCTACCAAGAAAGCAAAAAGCATTATCACTCAAATGGGAATGATATGGAGTGATTACTATATTGCCAGTATAGCTTTTTTTAAATCACTGCAGGAAGTTGTTTCAAGATGATAAATCAAAGACTATCAGAGTTGAAACAGAGATCAGAAGTTTTCTAGTCAAGCCATGCAAAATTGCTTTTAGGAAGCAAAATCACCTCCTTTTTGCCTCATTACCTATTATCTCTTTGGCCTTAGATCTTAAGAAGATGTCTTACAGTGGGTACGGTAGCTTGGTGTCCACCATACTCTGGTGGACAGTCTCTCTGGTGTGTCCCTCTATATAATAGATGCCAGAAAGCCAAAACCTGTATTTCCTAAATTCTTTTGGAGCTAGGTGTTTGGATGTGTTCTGTCTTCAGACCAACAGATGGATGTATGAAAAATTTGGAGGGCAGAAATGAAGTGGTGATACTCCTTCCAAAATACATCTGCTAGCAACATGAACTTGGAGACTTTGGGACTGTCTGTAGACTATCCATGGACATCATGTTCAGACACCAGCTCTGTGAGGGCATGTGCTAGGTACAGATCCTTAGGCAAGATGAGGCTTTGGAGTTACCAGTTGTGGTAGCATCATCAGTCCCTGTAAAGGTGAAGTATAGGTTCTAGAGCAGCAGTTAGAGTGTCTGCTTCTTCAAGGTGACTCCTGGCTAAGAGCCAGTGATTAACACAAATGTACCCAAGATCCTCCTCAGTTTCCTTAGTGGGCCAGTTCTCTGGTATTTTTCTGGAAATTGTTATTTTTTTCTATTAATGAATATAACATGAATATGCAATTAAATGAAATTGAATCTGCACTGCAGGATTTAATCCTTACATCCTTAATAGTTTAAATGCCTAAGCTATCCCTAAATAGCTATTATGCATGTGATTCTCAAAGAAGGAAAGTTTATAGGTAGCTTTTCGAAAGGAATCTTCTGGGGTTTTGTCTTTCCTTTTAGTCCTTGTGCTACCTAGAGAGATCTAGGTCTAGGGAGTGATTGGAACATCTCATCTGCTCTCAACATGGTATGTTTTATATTCATTCATATTTATCTATGGTGCCTTCGGTTTCACTGATATTTAATATTTTATGACATGAACATCTATTCATATATTCTGTTGTAGCTGAATATTTAGATGAATATTTTTTCTACTAAGAATATTCTTGTGCAAGTGTTCTGTTGCACATGTGCACATATTCTGGGTTCTCTACTTTAGAATGGAGTTGTTGGATTGCAGAAAGAGCACATCATGGTCATCTCTACTAGGAAATAGAAAGCTGTTTTCCAAAGTCATTTAACCAAATTAAATTCTCAACAGCGATGGATGAGAATTTCCATTTCTCCATCTCCTCATCAGTACTTGCTATTACCAGATATTTTTAGTTTTCCTTTTGGATAAGAGTAACTTTACTGTTTATTTTCCAATTATTAATGTTGCACCGAGGAAAACAAAACATTCTTTCTTGCACTCAATACACATATGCTGAGTGAGAAACAGGGAAGACAGCTTTAAACAAGACAGAAAAGGATCCTGTTCTCATAGAGCTGACATTTTAGTGGAGATACACAGACAATAGTTAAACAAACAAAGAAGTTGTGATATGGGCTGTGCAAATGAAATAAGGTGATATGATAGAGAAAGAGTGGGAGTTTGCTTTTATTGGGTGGGGAGGGAAGACCTCTCACAAAAAGACTTAATAATGTAGGTAGGAAGATGGAGCTGACATTACTCAGGGTAACTATAGATTATGATTCAAACCAGGACAATAGGTGTAGACTGAAACTGTCCACAGCAAGCAGTTTCGTATGGTCGTCCTAACTTTGATAATTTTTACTCATATCTAGTTTTCCTCCCTTCCTGGGCTCAGAGAAGACTTACTTCTCAGCTTCCCGTGCACTTTAATGGAACCAGGTGACTAGTGCCAGGCAATGAAAAGTGCATCACTGTGGGCTGGAGCTGCGGAGAGCTCATGCATGACCATCAGGGTTTTCTCATTGCCCAGTGCAGCCATCAACATGGCAACATGGTCCAGATGGGTGACCACAAGCTACAAGACAGTGAGGCCTTCATCCTTCTGGGACCTTGAGTACATACAAATACATATACACACACACACACAGAGGAAAGCCCCAGTGAAAAGCCTTTCTGGAAACATAAAATACATGAGAAATATACATTTTGTTACTGTTGTTTTAAGACATTAAAAATTAAGAATTGTTTCTGCCACATAGCCTATCCTATTACATTCTAAGAGTAAAGAAACCTTTGAGCTTCTGTGGAAATTGTCATTAGCTACAATTCTCTGGTTTCTTAGGATTCAGTGTCTCAGTTATAAGTCATATTAGTGATTATTGATTATTACATGGCACAATAATGGCAATCATAATGAAAGTTCACATTTTAAAACACCTATCCTAGTTATATAGTATTTGGTGGGTATTATCTCATTTTGTCTTCAAGACAACTCTGTGAGGTAGTATTAGCATTAAGATTATAGATTGGGCTTCCCTGGTGGTATATAGTAGTAAAGAATCCACCTGCCAGTGCAGGAGACGCAGACACATTTTCGATCCCTGATCCAGGAAGATCCTTTGGGGTAGAAAATGGCAACCCAATCCAGTATTTCTTGTCTGGAAATCCCCATGGAGAGAGGCACCAGGCATGCCACAGTCCATGAGATCACAGAGTCAGACACAACTTAGCAACTGAACAAAAACAAGACTATAGATTAAGATATAATAAAAATTACAGAGGCTTAGAGAGGTGAAGAGAAGTCACTTGGACCCTATGGACTGTAGCCCACCAGACTCCTCCGTCCATGGGATTCTCCAGGCAAGAATAGTGGAGTGGGTTGCCATGCCCTCCTCCAGGGGATCTTCCCACCTGAAGGACTGAATCCACATCGCCTGTATCTCCCACATTGCAGGCAGATTCTTTACCCACTGAGTTACCTGGGAAACCCCCTATAAAATCATAGTGAGTTTCAAATAGGATAGTTCAGTTGCTTCTAAGTATGGCTCAGAGGAAACATACAGTAATATTTATGATTTTATTATAATCAATATCATGATCACAACTACTCATATCACATCTGAAACTTTGTGTTCGGTTCTGGATAACACATTTTAATATGGGAATGTACAAATTAGAGTGCTTTTAGGATTTGGCCAGTGTAAGATCTGAAGATTCTGTCATTTACATGACAATCATGTGAAAGAGTTAAGAAGAGCTGATTTGGAGACTAGAGTCTTCAGTTAACTATCTTCTAGTATCTGAGATGCAGTCACAAGACGAAGAGGTGTGATTTAACTCCAGAACAACAGCAGTGATAGGAGTTTCAGGGAGAATTTTCCAGCATGCAAAGTTATTAGAAAATGCAGTAGGCTGCCTTCTGAGCTTGTCCAGTGAGTGCTTGATGGCTCAAAATCGTGGCATCCTTTTGTAAAAGGGAAACTTGTATGGAGTTGGAGGTTAGGCTGAGTGAATTCTACAAGTAAAATGAGTCTTCAAGAAAGAGACTCCTCAGTGCACAAATGAAGCAGGCTCCAAGCAATTTGTATAGACAAGTAGTCATCTATTTAAAGAGAATTCCAAAGTATTGGTGGTCTGTATTCTTTTTATGTGCAAAAAATAATTCAGGGCCATTTTTGACAAGATTTCTAGGAGAAAGATTCATGAGAGGCTGGGTCAATTCTAGCCCATGTGGGTTACAAATTACTTTATTTATGTGATTTTCTGTTTAATTTTCATTGTATCTCTCCCTAATGTGCTATAAGCTTCACTTGGGCAGGGATTGGACTTGTCTAGTTCACCTCTCCACTCGGTATCTAGAAAATTATGTGGCTCATAGCATGCACAGAATAAATGTTTGCCAAGTGAATAAATTAATGAATGGTGGTAGAAGGAGCAGAATTTGGTGACCATCCAGTTGGGAGGAAGATAAGAGAAAGAAAAGCCAAGAATGACTCCCAGACTCTGAGTCTGGGTAACTGGTTGCATGTTTACAGCAGTCACCTAAATAGAAAATGTGGGAAAAATAGATATTTTGGGTAGTTTGAAGATGATGAACTGAATTTCAATGTGTCATATGTGTCCCTTGTGGGACATCCAGGAGGAGATAGTTTTACCAGGTCCTTGGCTTAGGGGCACATCTGTGTTGTGTTGCAGGTAGACCCATGATGGTAGATGCAATCTCATGAAGAAAATATAGAGATTGATACGGAAAGAAGGCTAAGGAGAGGATTCTGGGGGACCAACTACTTATGCTATTGACAGAGGGAGGTGGCTTCTTGAAAGAAATCCAGGAAAATGAAGCAGAAATATAAAGAAAGAAAGCAATCAGGAGTGAAATCAGAAACATCACAGTAGGAGAGGCTTTACTGAACAAAGTTTATTAAGGGAAGCTTCCAGATATTCTGTTATTACAACATCAAACTCATTTAAGTGCCAAGAACTTAGAATTAAAATCCCTACCTTTAGAATACCTAAAACCTGAGCTCATACTTTTGCTTAAATAATTTCAGTGATGAAGAGCTCACTATCATAAGGCATATCATGTATGACCCTGATAAAATGTGCATACACAAAGTTAAATAAAAGCTAACTTATTTTATTTCAGTGTTTATTTGAACATCTCTGTGTAAATTCTAAGCAGTAGTATATTAAATGATGCCCCATCCAAGTAGAAGAAATATAGGAGATACATGCCTTATTCAAAGCAAATGTTCCACTAGGGAAAATTTCTAAACTGCAGGATTCTGACTTAATAAAGGGCTGAGATCAGACCATCAATAGTGAATTAAACCTACCCAGGAGAATTAAAGGAATGAAAATCCATTTATACGGCAAAAGAAGCAATAGTCAGGGCTGAGGAGACAAATGCTAAATGAAATTAATGATAACTCCAAACTGGCTTCTCTCCTGGATTTATTTGGCATATTTCTTGAACAAAAGAAAATAAAGAACTATCCAGATAATTGGAAAATAATAAAGATATATTTAAAAATTTGATAGCAATAATAACCTTATATATACCTAAACATACACAACCTTGGAGTTTTTGGTCATGCAGCTGAGGAATAGGCAGAGTGGATATGATTTCCAGTAGTTGAAGCGTGTTGGAAAGCTGTCCATTCAAATAAATATTTATCTCACGGACCTTTCATAATGTCTGAAATTGTATTTAAGACTGTGCTATCCTGTTCATTGTAGCCATTGTAATTATTCAGATTTAAATTTTAAATAGTTAGCATCATAATTAAAGTAAAAATTCAGTTTCTCAATTGTATTAGCCACATGTCAATCTCTCAACATTCCCACGTAGTCAGTGGCTGTTCCACTGAACTGGGCAAATAGAGAATATTTCCATCGTAGTTGTAAAATGGTCTGTTGGAGAACTCTGGAGTTCTCTGTGTTGCAACTTCCTAGACATGTTCAGTTAAAATATTGATAGTGTTAAGTTATGTGAATAAATTAACACCTGGTACAGATCAGCATACGAAATAGCTTTGAAGTAATAAGGATCAGGTGGTCTTAAGGGGTAAGTAAAATAAACCAGACACTTATTACATGATGAACTTGAACATCTATCACCTGATGAACATAGACTTAGGTTTATTCCTCAAAAACAGCACACAGTAGAGCTGGATATCAAACTCCGGGCTACCTGACTCCAAAATCCACACTCAGTGCTGTCTTCCCAGACCTATGTAAGAAGAATGTAGAAGAATCTTGAGTCAAAGAGACAAATCTCACAACAAATGGCATAGTTTGGGATGCAGTAAGAGAGGCTATGCTCTGTAAATGGCTGAAGTTTAAGTTTAATCAAGGAGAGAGAGAGAGAGAAAAAAATTAGATACACAAGTAGGTGATAAAAGGAAAGGCGGAAAAAAAGCCCAAAGATCAAAATAAATAGCCTCACAATTTTCTTTTGTCTAAGAGTTCATGAAATAATGTACCAGGCTGTTCTGGCAAGTGCTTAGGACTAAATCTGAACTCCAGCTTTACAAAAGCCATTCTACTGGCTTTGAATCATGAACACGTATCATTGCTCCTTTTGAGTCATAGAGGTGGAACATCCATGATGAATTGACATTATTGATCTAGTAGCAGCAAAGATTAAAAACCAGGTTAGGCTTGGGTACTTAAGAAAGATTGTATGCAAAATGGGAAAAACATAAAGAAGCAGTATCTGGGTCTTGAGCAAGTTCAAGGTCCAAAGCAAGTATAAAATAACTAGGTGAGTCAAGGTGACTTCTTTTCTACCTTTTTATGAGGATATTACAAAGTTATAATTAACATTAAAGGAAAATAGTGTCATATTTACACATTTTTTCCAAGTATCTCTGTCTTTTATTGTACACTGGGGACTATTCTTTGTAAATACTTAGTATTCACCAAGAAAATATTCACTTTTCTATACAACACAATTTGTGGACAATGGAACAAAATCATTATCAGAACGACGCAGCTTATCCCTCTCCCCCTATTAAAAGAAATTTCTGGATGAGCTCATAAAGTATCTTAACTTTTGCTTTCCAATTTGCTAAGTGCTTGATAGCCTTACAATCTCATATTCTGGATTTTCAAGAATATGGAATTTCTGAGCTGGAATTCCAAGCCCAGAACAATGGGAAGAGAAAGAACCAGGACAAAGATCTCTGGGCTGAGCAGAAGCTCAGTCAGAGAAGGACTCAAATATGAAGTGTAGAATCGGCGGGATACGTAATAGAATTTGATGAAAGACAAAAAGAAATATTAAGAAGTTTACATCTTGCTTACAAAATTTAGTATAACATTGACATTTTTTTAAACATTGATTATATTCTTTTGACATTGACAATTCTAAGATGGTGAAAAAACAGAAAAAACTGTTTTTAATCATTACTTTAGGCAGTGTCATCATAGCCTGTCACTTGCTCCCAGCCAAGAACCACTGTTTTCTTAGCTGTTTCCATTTTCTCTTCATGTACACACCGCATTTTGCTTAAATTTCCTTTTTGCAAAGAAAAACAAAGCTCTAATGGTTTGCATATCTTAAATGGTTAGTCAAGCTTACTGACTAGTTAAATGGCTTAAACATGACTTTCAAGATCTTACCTCAGCAAAATTACAAGTGACTTTTTGAGTTCTGTCTGAGTCACTGGTGCAGTGATAAAACGCTTAGTTAAACCAAATGACAGGTAGGTATATGTTGTATTAACAACCACATCATAGGGTCCTTATAAGATTTCAATGAGCTAGAATAAATGAAAATACAATGCAAGCTGTAAATTGCCTACACAGATGCAGGTTTTTTGTGGATGAAAACATAATTGCAACTTTACCCTCATGAAAAAAAAATCAGCAAATATATGTTGAATATGTAAAATCACATATTTGTCATAAAAACAAATGATGTGTTAACTGCTTAACTGTGCACCTCTCTGTCCTTGTTGTTGAGCAAAGGTTCCTTCCAACTTACTCTTCCATACTAATCACAGACTTGCATAAAATAATTATTACGTGAGAATAGTGGGTGTTGTGGAACTAACGTGGGCTTTAACTCCCTCCAGATGTTCTCTCAGCTATGTATCCATTCATTTAACAATTTTTTAATTGAAACTCCAGAGCCTCTTTCATTGAACAAATGTTTTTGAGATCCCAGGTATGTTAAAAAAAAATGTAGCATGAGGACAGTATTGAGCTAAGATATGAAAAATAGGAATAAATCAGAGGAATAAGAGAAGAATTTTTTTCCATGCAGATAGAACACCATGTGCAGCAGGATCAAGGATTAACAAAAGTGAATGTGACTAGCCCAAACAGAAGAGATGGGGCTGTGGGCCTAAAGTGGAGAAAAAGACAGAAGCACACCCATTCACTGTCTTGCAGACCACACCAACGATTAGGAACTCATTGAAATAGGGATGACTTAGTCAGATTGACCCGGAGAAGGCAATGGCAACCCAATCCAGCACTCTTGCCTGGAAAATCGCATGAACGAAAGAACCTGGTACGCTGCAGTCCATGGGGTTGCGAAGAGTCCAACATGACTGAGCGACTTCGCTTTCTCTTTTCACTTTCACGCATTGGAGAAGGAAATGGCAACCCACTCCAATGTTCTTGCCTGGAGAATCCCAGGGAGGAGCCTGGTGGGCTGCCGTCTATGGGGTCGCACAGAGTCGGACACAACTGAAGCAATTTAGCAGCAGCAGTCAGATTGACCAGATAGAGTGGACAGAAGTCCATCAGTTCAATGGCAGATGAGGTAGTCCCAGGAAAAGAAGAAAGTAACTGGTTATAAAAAGGTAACAGTGAGAGTGATAGACATTGTTCCAATAAAATGTTCCTGGATATGAGTTGCACATTGATTCTCCACACCTAAGCAGGATATCAAGGCGGCAGTCACTTTACATCTCCAAATCTCAGCTTCTTCATTTGAAAACTGGAATTATTAACCTAAGGATTTGGGGCAATTAAGTAAATGAATGTACATAAAAACACATTGTCAGATCCAAAGTGGAAAATAACTTCAATCATGGAGCTCATTAGCCCTGTTTACTTTAGAATTTTCAAACTAGAATTGAAAGCAAATTGATAAAGATTGTGTTCTGTGAGAAATATAGCTGCTATGAATAGAAGCCAATGGCCTTACAATGGCCTTGATGGCCCCTTAGGATCTGGTTCCTGTTGTCTGTCTTTCCTTATATTTTACAAATCTTTCTTTTACTTCAGGTACCCCTTGAACAACACACCAAGCATCTCTTGAATATACAAGACATCTATCATTGCACAGTCTTTTCTATGTCAAGTGTAAAGTGCTAAAGTGCTTTTAGCACAAGCAACCCCAGCCAATTCCTTTATACATGGCTCAATATATTTTTTTCACGGCATTCATCATGTTTTATGCATACCTTACAATTTATATATGTCTTATGTTTATTGCCTGTTTCCCCTTGAAGAATGTAAGCTCTATGAAAGAAGGGAAATTTGAGTGTTTATTCACTAATGTTGGGATTCCCTGGTGGCTCAGACAGTAAAAGCGTCTGCCTGCAATGCGGGAGACCCGGGTTCGATCCCGGGTCGGGAAGGTCCCCTGGAGAAGGAAATGGCAACCCCATTCCAGCACTCTTGCCTAGAAAATTCCATGGATGGAGGAGCCTGGTGGGCTATAGTTCATGGGGTCGCAAAGAGTCGGACACAACTAAGTGACTTCACTTTCACTAATGTATTAACTGAAATAGTAGCTGACCCATAAAAGATATTCAACAGGTGTTTTTTGAATAATCTGAGAGGAATACAATGACCATATATCCTGGAGCTAATATGTAACAGTTCCCATTCTCCTGCTTCTCAATGACATTCATCAAATTTGTAGATAGCTGAAAATATTACACTGAGATTTTATAAAGGAAGGAAGAACAGATATGAACGAGCAAACAAAATTTTAATTCTCAATGTGTCTATGGAGAAAATAAGGAGGAAGTTAACACTAATCAAATCTCATTTCAGATGTCAGTGGGTAATTTAATAAACTATGAAAGAAAAAGTCCAGAAACTCATGAAATAATTGGTAATGGATACTGCAGGACTATGAAGAAAAATTATGCTTTGTGAATCTGAAAAATTATGTTCCATTAATTATGCTCCTTAGAAGGACTTGTTAAGTGTGCTTATAAACAGGTTCAAAAATTGGTTGAGAAAGTTTTGGCATATTTTAACTGCACCATCTTAATGTAACTTCATTCTCATAGTATGTGCATCTCAGATCATAGCTCCCATTCTATCCCCACATTGTTACCCCATCATTATCCAACTCAACTTTTCTTCACAGCACTTACTAAGTCTTGAAACATATTATTTTATACCTGTTTACTCATTGTTTGTGTCTCCTTCAGGGCACGATAAGCTTTATCAAGTCAAGAACTTTGTCTTTCTTAATCTCTGTTATAGCCCTAGTACCTCAAAGGGGACTGGCATACAACAGGCCCTTGATGAATATAAGATAAAAAGTTTTTTTAAACTTGTGTGTGTGTGTGTGTGCGAGAGGAGGAAGAAAAGGAAAACCAGCTGGGCAGAGCCTCTCTATTGTCCAATCCATGGATTAGGAAATCAAGGTCTTTCATCATTTCATTCAACAACAACTCACTGACGTGTACACACAAGTTGAAGATAATGAGATGTGGCTTCAGGATACAGGATGTCTATAATTTAGTGGGGAAGAAAGGCAAAGTTCTTAACAATCGGCTAGATAGGCCAAACAGATGCTGAAGATTGAGCTATAGAACTGAGCCAAAGTAGGGCCAGTGCCTAGGGCAGAAGTGGCCAGGGAAGACTGCATAGGGAAGGGGAAGGACTGAGGACCAGTCATTCTTCCTTCCATTAACTTCTGCTGCCTCTCCCTCAGTTGTACCCTATTCACTTGCTCTTCCATGAAAACATCTTTGCTCTCTGTCATTCTCAAAGCACTGGCCTTGGTGTGCCAACTAAGTTCAATTCTCCTTCATTAAAGTACATATACTCCCCACCTTACAAATCTAACATTCACTTCATGTCGACCTTTCTCAGGAAGCCCACTTTAATGAATTCCTCCTTACTTTAACTGTATTTCTACAGTTAAAAGCTGTTCACTATACCTGGTACATATAGGCTCTGTACATTGAACTGGCTAGGGAGACAGACATACAACTAATTATAACACAGGAAGTATTAAGCATTATAACAAAAGCACTATGGGAACAAAGGAGTAGGAATGACCTGTTTTCCAAAGAAGCAACACTGAGGCTAAGATCTAAAGGATTAACAGGATTTCACCTGCCAAGAAGGGCGGTAAGGACAGAGAAAACAATAAGGAACTCAGATATGAAAATGTATTACAAAGCATGAGTCATTCAGAGAAGCTGATCTATAGCATATGGAGTGCTGGGATATTGGATTAGAGATATATTTTGGAGGTTGATTGGGAAAATCTTTGGATGTCTCACCAAGGAGTTTAAACTTTGTACTATATACACATGGGAGCTATGTTTAAGAGAGAAATGTGGTATAATCAATTCTGGTTTTGGACAAATAACTCTGCAGGAGAAAAGCAGGGTAGGAAGAGATTAGAAGCACATTCATCACCCTAGGGATGGTAACTTTTACAACATTTTTTAAACGATTGTCCAAAATGCTCTGATGTAAAAATCAAAAAGCTATTTTAAGGAGTGGAATTTTAGATGACTGTAATCTTTAGGTTGGTTTTCTTATCTCTTTTAAGACCAGCATTATTTTACTTTTGCTATTGTTTTGAGTGATTGTTTTCAACACTTTTAAGTTTGTTAGAATATTTGCCAGTTATGTCCAACATTGAATCTTATGCTTGCTGGGCTATAAATTCCTGGAATTATTACAGTAATACAGATGCAATAGTATAGAAGAAGGAAGGAAAGAACACAATACTATTTCAAAGTTTCCTATGCATCAAATGTTTTAAAAATACTTTATTTTATTTTTTATGAAGACCCTGGGAAGAAGGCATTATTATTTCCATCTTATAGAAATTGAAACAAAGAGTTTAAGGAAATTGTCCAATATCTCACAGCTAAAAAAATGACAGGAATGGGATTCTAGATCATGCTTTGGCTCCCAAACCCATTTATTTCCATGTTACCATTTTCCATTAAATAAACATGAATCAAGAGTTTACTATGTCTCCTTTGTGAGTACTGGACTTTAGGAACATACCGTAAGTAAGTTGGTTTTTCTTTATTTTCAACATCCCACCTCATCATGCCCTCCAAAAACAACAAAAAATATTCTCTACTCTTGTCAGCCATACTCTGTTTGAGGAAGCTAAACTACAGATTGTATCACCCACATTCCTTTACTCTCTGGTTACCAATGGGGTCCTGCCATTGGGGGCCATAGGCAACAGTTCTGACAACAGGAAAATCCATTTCCCACACCTAATCCCTCTCTGTTTTGTAGTGGTTTTTCCATCTCTGACCTCCTCTTGCCTCTTCTACCCTAGAGCATGTATCAGCTCCCTAGCATTGTCAGCCCTAAGGTGCTTCTCTATTCCTTCCCTTTACCCTTGCTCATAACTCAGTAAATTTCTCCATCAACTCTTTGATGTTGCTATTGTTTCCATTCTAGGGCCCTAACTGATTCCATAATCTCACAGTAGACCATAAACTGCATGAAAACAGAGACAATGATTGTCTTGTTTATTGATTTATTCTCAAGGATAAGTAGTTCTTAAAAGGACTATGATTGTATACAGCCTGACAACCTGATAAAAATAGGTCCTATTGTTTAAATTTACATGCTGAAATATCAACTATTTGCCTACCTTGCTCCCATCCCCAGAGTTTTTCCAATATATTTTGTCTAGCTGTGTTTTTGCCCAGATTTGTTCTTGCAACACTTTCTTTTCACAGAACACTTAATATTCCAACATATAGAAAAATTCTACTTACCTGGAGTAGTTGGAAGATGAAACAGTCTGATTAAGTAAATGTAAAGAGCATGGTTGGGGCTAGTTCAGTTTCTATCACGTTTATCCCAAGTTCAGTTAGGGTGTGTCCTTCAAACTTTCTGGGTCTCTACGTTTATATAGCTGGAATAGTATAATACTAATATATATATTTCTGCTTTATTGACTATACCAAAGCCTTTGACTGTGTGGATCACAATAAACTGTGGAAAATTCTGGAAGAGATGGGAATACCAGACCACCTAACCTGCCTCTTGAGAAACCTATATGCAGGTCAGGAAGCAACAGTTAGAACTGGACATGGAACAACAGACTGGTTCCAAATAGGAAAAGGAGTACGTCAAGGCTGTATATTGTCACCCTGCTTCTTTAACTTCTATGCAGAGTACATCATGAGAAATTCTGGGCTGGAAGAAGCACAAGCTGGAATCAAGATTGCCGGGAGAAATATCAATAACTTCAGATAAGCAGATAACACCACCCTTAATGCAGAAAGTGAAGAGGAACTAAAGACCCTCTTGACGAAAGTAAAAGAGGAGAGTAAAAAGTTGGCTTAAAGCTCAACATTCAGAAAACAAAGATCATGGCATCTGGTCCCATCACTTCATGGGAAATAGATGGGGAAACAGTGGAACCAGTGTCAGACTTTATTTTTGCGGGGGGCTCTAAAATCACTGCAGATGGTGATTGCAGCCATTTAATTAAAAGACGCTTACTTCTTGAAAGGAAAGTTATGACCAACCTAGACAGCATATTAAAAAAACAGAGACATTACTTTGCCAACTAAGGTCCATCTAGTCAAGGCTATGGTTTTTCCTGTGGTCATGTATGGATGTGAGAGTTGGCCTGTGAAGAAAGCTGAGCACCGAAGAATTGATGCTTTTGAACTGTGGTGTTGGAGAAGACTCTTGAGAGTCCCTTGGACTGCAAGGAGATCCAACCAGTCTATCCTAAAGAGATCAGCCCTGGGTGTTCTTTGGAAGGACTGATGTTAAAGCTGAAACTCCAATACTTTGGCCACCTCATGTGAAGAGTTGACTCATCGGAAAAGACCCTGATGCTGGGAGGGATTGGGGGCAGGAGGAGAAGGGGATGACAGAGGATGAGATGGTTGGATGGCATCACCGACTCAATGGACATGAGTCTGAGTAAACTCCGGGAGTTGGTGATAGACAGGGAGGCCTGGCGTGCTGTGATTCCTGGGGTCACAAAGAGTTGGACACAACTGAGCAACTGAACTGGAACTGGAACTGGAATATGTCATCATTTCCATCTACTCTTGTGAAAATGGGAAGGTTCTTCTTTTACAAAGACTTCAGGTAATTTCCCCATGAACCTCAGGATTGCAAACAGACCAAGTTTCTTTGAGCCAATATACGTCCCACACCAACTGTGTGTTCTCAAGTATTTGTCAACTTCAACTCTCTAAGACAAGAAGTCCCAGCCATATGCTCTGAGCTGTTAGGTCTTGATTGAGCAATGCAGACAGATGGGCCCACTGGAAAGATGCCGAGATGTTGGCAGAACTGGCTCCTGACACTTGGGTGCTTTCTTTGAGAAATGAGAATTTTCTGGATGGTAGTAACAGTGATGGCAGTAGGGATACTGTTGAGGGGAACCAGTCTTGTTAAAAGTTGGCTCTCACCCATGTAAAACTGTACAAAAGCCTACATCCTACAACACAGTCTTGAAACTTGAACCTTCATGGAAAGGAGTTGTGAGCATTTGAGATTATAAGCGTTTGTGGCAGTAGAAGGAAGCTTTGCCAAGTCTAGTTTATTCATTTTTAAAATATTTTAAAGTAGGACTTGTTTATAAAAATACATCTATGGGGAAGCTCAGTATAATGTAATCTCTTTATTTTGACTTTGTTTATTGTTGTTATTGTAGTTTAGTCACAAAGATTTGTCTGACTCTTTTGTGACTGCATGAACTGTAGCTGGCCAGGCTCCTCTGTCCATGGGGTTTCCCAGGCAAGCATACTGGAGTGGGTTGCCATTTCCTTCTCCAAGGGATCTTCCAAACCCAGGGATCTAACCTGTGTCTCCTGCACTGCAGGCAGATTCTTTACTACTGAGCCACCCTGTAAACTTATATATTATATATATGTATATATATATAATTATATATAAACATATATATAATTATAATTATACTATTATACGTATAATATTTTATATACATATTTATAATATTTATAATATTTTATTATACTATGTATAATATTTTATATATAAGCTTATATATAATTTTATATATATATAATAGTATAATTATAATTTTACAATTGGCTAATCATCAAACAAAAAAATCTGGAAATACTTGGTGATCAGTTAATAATAATAATAATAAAAGATAATACTTGTGAATCATTTACAATATATCTAGAAAGCTATGAGTCCCTAAACTACAGCTGCAAGCCAAATCCAGCTTTGCACCTGTTTTTGTAAAGAAAATTTTATTGTAACATAGCCACAAACATTTGTTTACCTATCACCTGTGACTGCTTTTCCCACTGTAAGAGTGGGGTTGAGTAATTGTGACAGTCAGTGTCCTGCAAAACCAAGAATAGTTACTATCTGGCCCTTTACAGAGAAAATTTGCTGACCTCTAAGTGCTAATGTGAGCACCTCGCATGTTTATCTTGCTTACACCTTTCCTCACCTTAAGAAGCACAGCAGCACCCCGTACACCCCGCCCACCTTAGCTGCAGTTTCACTTGCCATGGTTTCACATACCTAAGATCAACCATGGTCCAAAAATATTAAATAAAACATTTCATAAATAAACAATTTGTAAGTTTCAAATCACATGCCTTCCTGAGTAATGCGATGAAATCGCGAGCTGTCTCACTGTCCCACCTGGGATGTGAATTATCTCTTGGTCCAGCATATCCACACTCCATTCACTACCTGCTTGTTCATCTCTTAGCAGCTGTTTGGGTTATCAGACCAACTGTCTCAGCATTGCAGCGCTTATGTTCAGGTAACCCTTATTTTGCTTAATAATGGCCTCCAAATGCAATAGTCATGCTGGCAATTTGGATATTCCATGACTGTGCCTCATTTATAAATTAGTTCATAGGTATGTATGTATAGGAAAAACATGGTGTATATATAGGACTTCATACTATCTGAAGTTTCAGGCATACCCTGGGGATCTTGGAATATAACCGCATGCATGGGGGGCTGCTAATGTATGTAGCATATTTATCTTCATCTTAGAGATGAGAAAACTGAGAAATGGGGAAGTTAATTGGCCTAAAATCTCACAAGAGATTCAGTCTCTGAGAGTCTGAATCTAGCACCCATGTGGTCTTGCCCTTTTTTCAGGCTTATTTTGAATATCATAACCCACAGAGCCTAGGAATTAGTGAAGAATTGGAAATGATTCTCTATTCTGTTCTAGTAATACCAAAACTGCCAGCTTCTGAGAGCATCAAGAGCCTTTAGCTATAACTGGCATGACCCAAATTGAATCTTCTCTGAGTCCCTCCCCACTTCAACTCCTTCCTCCTCAGCTATGCCCCTGACTCCCAAATTCCTTTCTCCATCTTCCCCTACTCCTAGGTGCTCTGCCACATTACTTATTCTTCTGGTCTCACAAGTCTTTCCATTTCATTAGGTTTTTTCCCCACTTGACTGTAGCTGAAAGGGTTTGAGTTATATGGAGGCAGAGAAGAAAAGTGAAGAGAATTCCTTTGCAGAGTCAAACATCCATAAGGCAAAAGAACACTTACAGGATTTCCTCCCCATGATATTTGATATTAATATTATTAAGCTAAAAGAGTTTTCATTTCTCTTCTATAGTTTGAATTGTAGTACAAAAGGCCTCCTTCCTTTTTTCTAATTTACTGTATGTGGGGCTTCTCAGGTAGCGCTAGTGGTAAAGAATCTGCCTACCAAAGCAGGAGATGCAAGAGATGTGGGTTAGATCCTTGGGTCAGGAAGATCACCTGGAGTAGCAAATCCAGGGAATGGAGTAGTATGGAGTAGTAATGGAGTAGGCAACCCACTCCAGCATTCTTGCCTGGAAAACTGCATGGGCAGAGGAGCATGGCAGGCTAATGTCCATGAGGCTAAAGTCATGACAGTTGCTGTCATGACCGAGCAACTGAGCACATACACACTGGCTAACCAAAGAAGTGGGGTGGTTTTGGAAAACAGGTAGGTGAGACTAGAGAAACTTCTTACCTTGTGATAACATGAAATAAATGTGGAACTTTAAATTTGCGGGTTGGGGAGCAGGAATTGAGCCTGCCATACTCAGACTCCCCTCTCATGGCTGAAGCAATTGTCCAGAATGTTGGTACCAAAGAATATAGTGTTAAAAGCAACCACGGGGAATTCTTATGATAGAATGTACATAAAGCTACTAGTTTTGGTGAAGATCTTGGTGAAGCTACTAGTTTTGTTCAAGATTTTACAATCACTAAAATGAGGATGATGGTAATAATAATGATCATCCTGGGAAGTCCCATGTCATGAAAGTTCCCATTACAGTTCCTCAGGGATGTGTTCTCTAGCAAGAGGGGTTTCTAAAGGAGGTAAAAGCAATTGTTGCAATAAACTCTTAACTGGTTACCACAGAGGCTTTTCTCTGTGGATCTCCACAGGACACTGCAGATGGAGTCATCGTTCTAACAGGTGATCTGATCAAGACACCTCCACCAGCCCCATCTCATTAGTACCAGGGCAGAAAAGAATGGTTCTTCTGTTGCGTGAACTGCAAAGCCCTTTTAATAATGCACATCATTTTATCAACGCTCATGTGAATTATATATTTTAATGACCCTGATGAAACCGGAATGCTTGACACTGAAATTAAACACACACACAATTAAACAAGGATCACTAAAGGTAGGGGGAAATGGAGACATTACTTCATAGCCTGAAAGATCTCTGTTCTAAGGAGTTTTCTACTTTACTTCTCAGCCTTTTGGCTAAGATCAAGTGTAGTATCTGTTCTAAGTAGTTTTCTGCTCCATGGAGTATCCAAAGCTTGCCCACTCAAAGAACCTGTACCCTCTTCATTCTCAAAAGCATTTTAAGTTAAAAAGTTTATTAACATCTATTTCTATAAAAATGCATATATATTATAATAGAAAGCAGTACTAGAAGAATATATGTCCTGATGTAAAAAAGATTGGCTAGTGCAGTGGGGAGTAGGGTATCACAGTTCAGTGCTGTTTCCTCTGTTTGCAAATGGATAGTATTTGTATGGTGAGAAGAAAACAGTCTTTGAAAAAGCTATGCCCTGGATGAAAAAGGAAAAGAAGGGCTATATTGTTGATTTTCATTTGTTTTGTCCTGATTTGCTTGAAATGTGTGATTATCCTTGAAAGTCTAAGAGTTTCTCTTCTGCATAGGGTAGTAGGGCCAATTCCAAGGTGTTCTGAGTATTAAAAAATGGCAGGCATTAAACTTTCTCCCTCTACTTCCTCCACAGTATTTTTCATATATTTTCGGTACTTTTCTCCCTTCAAGAACAGTGACTTGGCCATCTTATCAAATGTGCCTTTATTGCAGAAAAACAATATATAATATATATAATGTAATATATAATACTCTACACTTTATACATAAGGATATCCCCAGTGTTGGAGGAACATGGTTCTATGTGAAATTATTCTTTCATTACTGGGTGGGAACTCATGTTGTTTGGACTATCATTTCTCATATTTGGCTAAAATTTGCTTCTTTGTTCTTTTTACCCTCTTGATCTTTGTCCTGCCATTCACTACACAGAAAATCACTGGGTGTGCTCTCTCTTTTACTCCTTGTTTTATATTAACCAGCTATAGATTCGAATATATGGATGAAGCTCACAAAGACTATAGGTTTTAACCCTAGCAATTCTAGCTTGAATATCACCTGAGCTAAAGGACTGTCCTTCCTCTGCCACCTTTGTCTGTGATGCAGTGATTGAGAATATTATATTAGAGAATTCATAAAATTGTACACAAAAACAAAAGAGAAATGTCATTTTCTTTAAATCCTATCACTGTCAATGAAAAAGAGTCTCAAGGCTTTATATCTTGAATTCCTTTTGCTATAATGTCATCACTTACCCCCATCCATGCTTTATCTTTTTCATGCATTTATTCATTCAATAAATATTTATCAGCCATATATGCCAGGTGCAAGACAGAGTGCTAGGTGCTTTGGGGTATGAAACAATAAATCAGACATGGGAGTCTAACACCTACATTAAAAAATAAAAAAATCAGACATCCACTTACTTGGTATATAGGGAACCAGTATCTAGACAATTGATTTTTGTTCTTGTTATTTGATTTGTTTTTTGTTGACTTTACCTATCTCCTTGATGCTATATAGACAGCTAGTAAAGGTATAATTCCTGGAAGCATTTTCTCTAGGACAGAATTCAAAGAGGAAGGATGGCACACTAGTTATTTAAAGACACATAAGAAGATCTCTCTTGTTCCTGAAAGGTTCCTGTCTATTGTTCAGTAGGAATTAGTGATTCTTCCTCAGAACTTGTTTTAATTTTAATTTGTCCTTGATCTAAAATGAGCTTAGAGAATACAGGGGAAATAGTTTTTATAGAAGTTTCCAAGCCCAGTAAAAAAGAAAAAAAAATAATATATATAGAAGCACAGTCAGATGGGAAGAGGAGAGAAGAAAGGGGGGAAAGAAGATGAATGTTATTATTTTTTATATTAATTTTACAAGAAGTATGCCATGTTTATTCATTCACATACCACAATGATAGATGATCTTTAAAATCCATTGGTGGTAAGATTGATACTGGACTGATTATGAAAGATCCTCATGGAAACAACACATCTCTTTCTAAATTTTAGGAAATAGCCTCTATGATATCTAGTGGCAAACACTTTGAGGTCAATGTACAATATATAATATGAGATTTACCTCTAATCCTTTTGAAAGAGAGAAGATCACTTTTGATGCAGGGGCGAGGTGCGGAAGGAGAATTCTCATCATTGCCTTCTAAGAGCCACTTACTTTGCTTTCTTTTAGAGTTATGAGCCAGTTACATTTGCTCTTCTCCCTAACAAAAGATTGTATTCTCAGTCCTGGCTATACCTGCACTTTATCCATCCCACATAGACAATGCCAATGCCCCCCCGTTAAAATCCTGGAATGGAATGGAAGAGTCAGTGAAGAAAACATTGTATCTACTGCAAGAAAATCCACAATATTCATAAAATTTAGGTGAATTTATTCTTATGTATATAGAATAGTCTTTCTTTTTAGATGTCTGATGGCATTAGCACACACATGGTGCTAAGAGGACCACACCCTGGTCATAAGAGGAAGGATGAAGGACAGTAGAGAGGTTTCATTGTTTGGCCTCCAACCTCCTTTTCCTTAAGGACGTATGCCAGGTTGCAAAGGAAGAAGAGACTACAAAGCAAAAATAAGTGTTTTCATAAGACATTACAGACCCCGAGGTGGGACTTCTCTGTACTGTATGGCTGCGGTCACCAGAACCTGATTTGAGAGAAACCCCTTCAGCACTTCTTGAATTTGTGGGTAGGTGATATACACAGGAGTAGAAAACTGAGCCTCTGAATTCACCCAGACTTGGGTCTGAACTAAAGCTCCTGGTTGTCACTTTACAGCTGTGTCCTGAGTACATGTTACTCCTCCTTCATCTGTGCTCATACAAAGTGGGCTCATAGTCACGGGTCATAGATGGTTGTGAGGATTATAACTGTGGGGTAGAATGTTTTCTTTTTTTCTTATCTTCATATATGTGATGATAAAAATGATTTCACCTCAAGTGTTAGCTCTTTTTTTTTTTAACAACTAGTTCTTCTGAAACTTTTAGTTTAGAACCAAAGGGCAAACTGATGTGAAGGAAATTGGGTGATTTATAGTACACTGAGTCCCAGCATTACAAATGAACTTTATTCCAAAGGTTCATTTGTATGTGAGTCATCTACCACATTCCAGGCACGGAACAGATGCCAATTGCTGGGCGCCTTCCAGTTCTCAATGGCATCTGGCATTTGAGCAGCTCCTCATTCAGCTTTGTCCATCCTCCTGCTGCCCACAAAGGCAGTGAGTAAAGCACAGGCTTACCTCTACTGAAATTAAAACTTGGGTTTTATAAGGATTCTTAATAATTTTCCACCCAGTGGAATATATTGCAAAAAATTGAAAAAAAAAAAACAACCAACCCTTATACCTATTCTTTAGCAAATAGTTTTATTCATGTTCAAAGTATTGTTTCAAAGAAACTGGAAGAAAATTCTTGCATCTCAGACTGTCCTCTTCATGAAGACACTTGGATCTCCATCAAATTAAAACTAGGCAATTAATTCACAGGTACTGATTTTTTTCCTTCAAATAATCATTTCTTCTCCTCCATCTATGTCTTCTACCAGTGAAGAATACAATAAGGCAGAAAATGTCAGGATTTGAGGGAGAGAACTTGTGAACCATGATCCTCAATGGTAAGCAGTGAAAGCAAATACAAAAAAAAGATATATGTAGAAGCATTGCATTTTTGGAGATTAAATAGAACATGTCATGTATGCTATAGAGATAGAAAGGTTTCCAGCTCAATAAAATAGACTCCTTTTACCTGGATATCTTATAGAAACTAGGAAATGGGTTGGGAGCCTTGCCCATCACTACACTGTAGACTGCAAACAGGAGTCCAGCCTTAGACAAATAAGTAGCAGAGTTAAGAGAAATTCTCACATTATCGGCAAACACCAAGTCTAGAGACACCCTACTTCCTCGAAAGCTGATTCGAGTGAATTAAGAAAATATTGTGCATATACAAACTGCAGAAAGAGAAAAGAAACTATAAGAAGCACAAAAATATGCTTTTCAAAATGACATATTGTAATTGAAAAGAAAATCTGAAAACTAAATATTCAATAAAATACACTGAGAAAAAGAAAAAAGAAAAAAAGTCATACAGGAAAAGTAGGCTGAAATAAAAGAATAGCAGAATGGGATGAAAATGAAGTTAGGTAAGCTATTAAAAAAAAAAAGCAAAAATACCAAAATTATAGTAGCAGAATTACAGACCATATTGAAGGCAGATGGTGGCAGAAAAGAGAATGTGGAAAGTCAAATTAAAATGGGGGAAGAAAACGTGAGAAAACAAAGACATGAAAATAGAGAGGGCAAGATGATCACACAAGACTAGGAAGGAGAGAATCACCTGCCAGGGCCTGGATCATTGCTATACCTGAAAAGGAAACTGAAAAACGCAGCTGAATCAACGATGGCATATTTCAGAGAAGAGACCATCTCTGAGCCAATGACCTGAGGATGCAAATGGAAAGAGTTCAGTGTATGCTAAGCAAAATCAGAGAGTCATATGTATAGACACATCCTGGCAGAAACATGAATTTCAAGTTTAAAGAAAAACATTCTACAAACATCTAGACAGACAGAAAAGTTTCTTCCCACAAGGAGAGAGAATAGCTTCTTTTTAACAACACAATATTTCTCTTGTAATAGGACACTGATCTATAAAATATAAGCCATATGCTACTAAGAAAATCTGATCATGATTAAAAGTCCAGGTTCTAGAGAGTTAGTGAAATTAAATGCTATACAAAAGGGGATTCATGAGTCAAATGCTTATTTCACCCTAAAGCAATATATATTCCTAAAGGAAATATGTATGTATTCCTGTTTTGATATTATGACACATGCAAATAAGTTTAGAATACACCCTAGGGCCCCTCATGCTGCTAAGCTGTATCACACTTAACTTTAATTAAAATCTCATTTTTCTTCCTCCCTCATCTGTGTTTCAAAGATGACTTTGTTATATCTTTTTATTGAGCCCAAATAATCTTGACCATCTCCTTGCATAAACAGAAAGCAAAAGTCTCTCTTAAGAGTTCCCTAGGGACTCTTTCCGGAGAAGGTGATGGCATCCCACTCCAGTACTCTTGCCTGGAAAACATGGACGGAAAAGCCTGGTAGGCTACAATCCATGGGGTCGCGAAGAGTCGGACACAACTGAGTGACCTCACTTTCACTTTTCACTTTCATGCATTGGAGAAGGAAATGGCAACCCACTCCAGTGTTCTTGCCTGGAGAATCCCAGGGATGGCGGAGCCTGGTAGGCTGTCATCTATGGGGTCACACAGAGTCGGACACAACTGAAGTGACTTAGCAGCAGCAGCAGCAGCAGCAGCAGGGACTCTTTCACTGACTTTCAGTAAATGGTCTCAATAAATTTGGAGACCATGAATGTCTCCAAGATATTTATTGTCTTTCCTTATGTTCATGACCCTTAAAGAGAGTGTGTTGAATCCTGTCTACTTACTCTTCACAGCTCCTAATTTTCCCCAAGTCAGGTGACTTTTTTGGCTCATCATCAAACTATACTGGCTCAATTTATGGTTTGCTTTCTCCATCACATCCTAGTTCATTGGTGGACAACACTTTAACTAAGCTCCATTAACAACCTCAATGAATAGCTTGCACTATACCAGGGTTAATGAGAGAGTCACTGTCTCTTTAGAGTCCTGGTTTTCAGTGTGGTTTCATCCAACTAGACTGTTTTCTTTGGGAGAGAATATGGTGTTCAGATTCCTTCCCCCGTATGACGTTGTGAGCTGAAGATGGCCTTCCCTTGGATTAATGCACTGCAGTAGGAGGAAAAAAAATAATTAACTGCACAGCATATGTCCTTAATGGTTTGATAAAGGACCACAAGGGGCATCATGAAGAAGATGAGTGTGGAAAGGATTCCTTTTTATTAAGCTTAGCAGGGGAAGAGGTTTAAGATACTCATTTCCATAGGTAAACAAACAAGCCGAAGGAAAGGAACATCTGCTGGGAAGGGCTCCTCCAACATGTAGCAGATGTGTTTCAATAACAAAGCATATCCTGGAAGCATTTTAGGATTTAATTATTTAGCTATTTTATTGAACTGTGGAGCAAGGGGGTGGGCATGGATTGAGGAAGCATATTGTAAAATGACACAGCCTGGAAATTCAATTCCGAAAGTAGTTTAAGCCTCCACATGCTGAAGTTTCTTTCAGAACATATGCTAACTGCTTTTTGATACACAGACTCCAAGTGCAGTCACCCATTCTACATGCACGGTGGCAATCACTCTGAATTCTCCTCTCCTCTTCATCACCCCCCATACTCTCATCTCTCCCCTGCATTTTTGCAACAACTTCCCATCTCCTTCGGTTTTACCCTGTTCAAAACTATCTTCCACTGCCCACTCTTTCTAAAATGCAAATCTGATTATTGGATCTGTAAAACAAAAAGGGAGTGATGTGACATGAGAGCTTAGGAAGGATTAATCCAAAGCAAAAGAAAATTGATCAGGAGCAGGAGGAAGGAAGAGAATAAAATAACAGCAGTAGAAACTGTTTGTAAAGTACCAAAAGGTTCAGACAGAACAGTTCTGAATCCTGTACAATATACACAGCCAGACTCCAGCTCTCCTGGGCAATACCTTCTCCTAGGAATGATACAGGTTTTATAGGGGAATGTCAGTAAAGAAGAAGATGCCAGTCTGTGTGCAGTTTTTTGAAAGGCTAGACAAGTGAAGGAAAAGCAGTTTTATCACAACTGCCCAACAGAGGTGAGAGCAACCTCATCCACCTGAATTCCTTCCTGTGGTCTTCCTTGCCCATAGTATAGAAGTCCAAGAATTTCAGTGTGATATACCAGAACTCCGTTTTCTCTCTAGACTCTTCTTCCAAACTCCTACTGTGTACTTTGCACTCTGACAAGTATTTGCATTTCTCCAAATATATATCATCTCTATGATTTTACCTGTCTTCTCTTTTCTTAAGATTCCATATAATTTCTTGACTAGATAGTAAATTCCTGCCAATCCTCTAAAAGTTAATTTTGATCTCTTTTCCTCTATGAAGCTTTTCCTGCTCACCTTCACACTAACTCTTTGTCAGGGATAGCCCCCACAATCAACTTTCATGAAGTCTGGCACTCCAGTCTATGTTTAGCAGTTATCAATTCATATGGAATTCTCCATGCAAGAATACTTGGAGTGGCTTGCCCTGCCCTACTCCAGGGAATCTTCCTGACCCAGGGATTGAACTCAGCTCTCCTGCATTGCAGGCAGATTCTTTACCATCTAAGCCACCAAGGAAGCCCACAAAAATGGAATATAAATTTTTGAGACATAATGTGCTCAGTTTATGTGCATTGAATGAATGAGTGGCCTGCTCAGGATTGCAAAGTCCAGTGTAAATTGAATTATATGTATGCGGTAGGATGGGTAGGTGAGGCAATGCAGAGACATCCCTTCCCCTCTGACTTAGAGAACAAGTGTGACCCAGAAACAATGTGGGCTGGGGACTAGGACAGTGGCACAGAGCAACCACCGCTTTTGTTTTATTTTTGCAGTCAGTACTTTGGTTATGATGCTTTTAATCGTAAGTATCAGAAAATCCATCTTATCTAAATTAAGCAAAAATATCCAGAGTTACTCTAGTTTTAAAAAGCCCTTAATCATGGACTCATGGTAAAAGATTAGAATTCAGTTTCTCCCATCTCTTGGTTGTGTTTTCTTTCATGTTGTTTTTTTACTTAACCTCCCTGAAGAAGCCCAAGGCAGTTCCAGGTAAACAGCAACCTTCTATTGGCCAGTCCAGGAGAGGAGAGAGCCCTCTTCTCATCTGGAAGTGCCACATTAGGCTTATTGCTCTGACAACACCCGGATCCCCCTACCCATAGGTAAAGCAAGACACCATAGCCATTGACATATATTACCAGGTGAATATATACATACATAGCTGTGTGTGTATAATTATCACATGTTTTAAGATTTTTATTTTACATAAGTTCACAGAAAGAACTCTAGACTGCTTTAATAAAACATGTCATTAGTTGTATCTTTTCTTCTAAGAAATCTCTTCACTTCTCATGTTTTCTGTTTCCTCATCTTTTAAACCTAGAAATCTTCAGCATCCCTTCCTACTCTACAGTTCTCTGGAATGACATTATGATTCTAGGGCAAAGGCAAGTCTAATCCCAAGTGAACTGAGAGACAGGTAACTCTTGAGATAGACTGCATCACACACTTATGTTTTTGGCTCATTGTAGCAGATTTTACATTTTCAGAGCCCTGAGAACAAAATTAAAATAACAGCAACTGTGTATCAGAGCTTATTATGTACCAGCCTCAGTACTGAGCTCTTCATATGTTATTTCATTTGTCCTCACTCAACTCAATGAGAAAAGCATCATTACCCCCATTTTATAGATAAGGAAGTTATCACTTTATCAGTCACTCAGCTAACATTAATGAATGCTTACTACATGTTGGATCTTATTCTAGGTCCTGAGAACATAGAGATGAACAAGACAGTATAGGTCAGCCCTCACAGAATTTATATTCTCTGAAACTGAAGTTATTAGGAGTTTGCCTAGCTCTGGTTTATTCACCACTCAAGGGCAAGTCCAGCTTCTAGAGTGATGTAGAAGTCTATGGAATGCTGTTAGCTCTTCATGGCTCTACCTCTGTGAGTTTGCAGAACAGTATCTGTAGTGGGCTTGTGGTCAGTGCTGGGCAGTAGGGCCAGAAGCCAGGAAGACCTGGACATGGGGTAAGGAAAATCGAGGACACATTGGAACCTGCCAGCACCTTCCATTTGTCCCCCAGCGCCTCTAACCAATGAAGACCTAAGGACAGTAAGTACTGTTTCACTCGCATCTATCCAATCTCATGCAAAATGTTCTGATGGCTCCATAAAGGAAGGGAATCCTGAGAGATCCAGCTCCAGCCTAGCCAAACTGACTGCACAAGAGCACCACAGAGGGCATGGGGAGGTTTGGAAGGTGGTGAGTTAAGAGAGACAGACAATGAGTGGATTTTAAAAGTTACAATTAACATGTCAGATGCCAACATGTAGTTGAAGATTACAGGAGGATGCTGTGCTACAGAGTCGCTGGTGGCTACTTTACCTGGGGGTCAGGAAACTTTTCAGAGTTGGTAAGTGGAAAAGCAGAGATGTCAACCCAAGCAATGTGGCTTTGGAGCCAATTAATTTATCTTCTATACAAATTCTGTATAGACTTGAATGATAATAATGATTTCCTGGGGCTAGAGGTGGGGGAGGGTAGAATCCTCTCCAGAACAACAGGGTCAAAGTCTCAAGGTCCTGGAATTTGTGGCTTTAACAAGTACCTGGAGTGGCATTTAGCAGACCACTTTAGAGAACACTGCAACAGTGAGTCACAAAAGAGTAATAAATTCCTGAAACTGGACTGCTCACATCATCCTGAAAAGAAGACTGAGTTATCCCTGGCTGAGTTTGAACCACCAACCTTTCAATTAGCAACCAAATGTGCTCATCAGGTGTACCGCAGAGACAACTGTGCAGCTCAGCTACATGTTCAGCCCTAACAGATGGTCTCCTCTGTGTGCCATTCTGTCTGGAATAACACACAAGGACTCAGTAATATATACACACACACCATCAACTTTTCTGATTCATCATAAAAACTGTGCTTGTGTGTGTATATGTGTTCAAAAAGAAGAACCTGCAAAGCTTTTCAACTCCTCAAAGGTACTTTAAAAAGCACTGTGGTTAGACATCTCAGCAACTCCTTCAGACACTGGGGAGAGACGTGTGAGAGAAAACGTGCTTCATTTATATAGAAAGGCTTCCGGGCTTTAGAAACGCAGCCTGAAAGGCGAAACTTCACCAACAGCAATAGCTATTCGTCAACATTAATGGAAACGTCCACTTCCCCCAATGCTGAGAATTTCCAGGGGGATTAATTGTTTAATATTCACAAAGGACTTTGAAGATGAAAAGACCCACATAAAGGCTGAAAATGAACACTCCCTTTGTTTGCTTTTCTCATCCTGTAGTTGAATCTGCAAAGCCACCATGTCTTTGAAAATGCTCCAAGATTATAATCATGATGATCACCCTTGGAGTTGAGAGAGTGAGTAGAGAGGACTAATTTAGCCCAAGCTATAATTCCAGTAACTGTAAGAGCAAGGACTTCGGTATCAAACACAGTCCTGACACTTTACAACCTGCCAGCTCTAATCTTGGGCAAGTTACTTACCCTCTCTGAGATTCTATTCCCTCAGCTGAAATATTAACTAATTATACATACCTGGCTATTGTCAAGTTAGAGATATTTTAAAGGACTGGCACATTGCTGGTACTTGTACAATTAGAACTATTGTTGCCATCTCCAATATTTGAAGAATATTAATAAATGAGATTTCCAAGGCTTAATGCTACAAAAGCAAACATTGATCCTAATTAAATAAAAATTACATAAGAGTAGGAATGAGCCAGGCTGACAGATAAGAAATCTTTTGAATCATTTGTAAGTATGTGTGTGTGTGTGTCTGTGTGTGTGTGTGTGTGTGTGTGTCTAAGAGAGGACTATGCTATTATTTACTCAAGATTATATAACTTTAAATGGTCCTTTCTTTCATAATGTTTTCTTTTTCTTCTAATATCCCAACTACTTTCTTTGATAAGTCTCTGCTGTCGACTCCCATTCACACACTCACTCCCATCTTTAATGTTTATTTCAGTGTTTGTCAAAGTTGAGAACCTAAGAACTTCTGTGAAGCATCTGAGCAACTCAGCCTTGAAGAGATTGAGTATAGTAACTCTGAACTATAAAATGCTGCAGGAAGAGACACTTAGGCCCAAATCCATCCCCATTTCATTTAGATGTTGGGGATTATCTTGCCACTTTTTCCAAATCAGGAGCACTCTGGGAAACGAGGTAGGAGCTGGCAAGAAAGGATAGGAGAAATATATTGTTTTCTCTGCTTTCAATTCTACCTGGATTTAACCCATGGCGGGGATTCACTAAGCACCACTGTCCAGCTCCTATTTGCTGTCCCTTCAACTTTGAGACTCCTTCTTTAATAATCTCAGTGAAGTAATGACCCTGGCCTGGGATTCCTCTCCCTATGCTGATCACAACAACTCTGAACATAATAGCTATTATCATATGAATATAAAACTATACTACTATGGAGAGAAAAAATAAAATCAAGAATCCCCAACAGGTCCATTTTCTAACATTTAGAAAACATTGTTCTGCAGTGTACTGGTTTACAGAATAAGGTGCCCTGCTTCTCTGATATGTACAGATAAGTAACTTCAAATCCTAAAAGTTATGGTGCCAGTATGTGATGCCTGAAAGCTTGAAGCAGTCAGTGCTGTGGTTCTTCATAAATCAGAAAAGAGTTAAGGAAAAGAAGAGAACCAAGAGTTTCTCTCTGGTTTCCCTCATAGATTGCCATGATATAGAAAGGAGTGAAATTAGAGGGAGGCTTACTAAGGTAGCATACAATATCTTTAGGAAAATATCCTTTAAGTCAGGTTTAGAAAAATTTATAAAACCACATAATTGGCTTGGTTGGGAACAATATTAATATTATTATTAAATATCATTAAGGAACAATATAATATTAAATATCATTTAGGAACAATATTAATAATAAATAGTTCACAAAAGAACTACCTAAAAGAGTTGGTGACCCATAAGAAAAGAATGTAAATCAGAATGCAGAAGACCTGAGTTTGAGTACTACCATTAACATTAATTAGTTCTGTGATATCGGGAAATTCTATTAAACTTTGCTGGCTTTGTTTTTTGCTTGTTTGCCTGCATTTTTAGTCACTTGAGAATTGAGACAGTGGAAGAATTTTAACTTGACAACTTACTAAATTTTGACAAGAATTCCTCTGCACATGAATATCTCCCTTTAAGAACAAGACCCATTGTCACTATTTATCTTCTCAGTGTCCTTAGCTGGGGATTTCAAGGTACCCTGGATCCTCAGCACATATTGGTAAGAATGGATGTCAGGCAGAGTAGCAGGGATATAGATTTGGCTCAAGAGTCCAGAACACTGTAATAAATTCTGTTTTAGTTTGGTAAGAATTGATATCCATTAATGTCCAAACAAGAGGTACATAAGTATATAAGTTTCCTGAGAAGCCTGGATAAAGCTTACCTGTCTCCTGAGAATCCTGTGTGCAGATCAAGAAGCAACAGTTAGAACTGGACATGAAAAAACAGACTGTTTCAAAACTGGGAAAGGAGTATGTCAAGGCTGTATACTGTTACCCTTCTTATTTAACCTCTATGCAGAGTACATCATGCAAAATGCTGGGCTGGATGAATTACACAAGGTGGGAATCAAGATTTCTGGGAGAAATATCAACAACCTCAGACATGCAGATGCCACTCTAATGGCAGAAAGTGAAGAGGACCTAAAGAGCCTCCTGATGAGTGTGATAAAGAGGAATGAAAAAGCTGGCTTAAAACTCAACATTCAGAACTAAGATCATAAAAACAACAACAGCAAAACTAAGATCATGATATCTGGTCCCATTATTTCATGGCAAATAGAAGGTGAAAAAGTAGAAGAATTTATTTACTTGGGCTCCAAAACCACTATGGACAGTGACTGCAGCCATGATATTAAAAGATGCTTGCTCCTTGGAAGGAAAGCTACAACCAACCTAGACAGCATATTAAAAAATACTTTGCTGATAAAGGCCCATGTAGTCAAAGCTATGGTTTTTCCAGTAGTCATGCACGGATGTGAGAGTTGGACCCTAAAGAAGGCTGAGCACTGAAGAATTGATGCTTTTGAACTGTGCTGCTGGAGAAGACTCTTGAGAGTCCCTTGGACTGCAAGGAGATCAAGCAGTCAATCCTAAAGGAAATCAACCCTGAATATTAACTGGAAGGACTGATGCTGAAGCTGTAGCTTCAATACTTTGGCCACCTCATGTGAAGAACCAACTCATTGGAAAATTTCCTGATGCTGGGAAAGATTGAAGGCAGGAGGAGAAGGGGGTGACAGAGGATGATAGTTGGATAGCATCACCAACTCAATGGATATGAGTTTGAGCAAGCATAAGGAGATAGTGAAGGACAGGGAAGTCTGGTTCACTGAGACATGGGGTCACAATGAGCCAAACACAACTTAACTACTGAACAACAAAAGCAAAGTACATAAGTATTCAGGAATACTTAATCCAGAAGTAATTAATGCATTACATAGAGAGTGCTGAGGTAACAGTAAAACAACTGAGCATCCAGTAATAACTCAGTATGAATACTAATCACAGGCAACATGTAAAAAGTGTGAGTCATCTGGCTAGAAAAAGTAGAAATCAGTCTCAGTGGCTTCAGAGGAGGGTTGTACTAGGAATGTAGAGGTGAAAAGAGGAAAACTAAGACAGAAATCCAGAAACAGGGCAAAATGGTGGCAGAGAGGGCAAAATGGTTAAGAAAGTTGCCATCTGGTAGGAATTTAGTTAACACTTTGAGACAGTGTTGACTAAGTCTTGAACCTTTTCTCTGATGAACCAAGGCTACAAATGTCTAAGCTGAAAATACCGTGATGAATGAACCACCAGATTTTTGCTTCTAACCAAGATGGAGTGACACCTATCAGATTTACCCCTCTACCTAAAACAAATACAAATTAGACTAAAATAGATAATGATCTCAAAACAGTGGAGATGGGAAATGAAGGGCTGAATCTCTAGAGTTTGGGAGACAAATGATCCAGTGAACACTACAATTGCCCTAGTGAGAGGATTTTCAGGCTTTGGTTACAAGGAGTAACCCTTGAGTTGAAGAAATGGAGTCTGGGAAGACTAAGGTGATTATATTTTCAAGTATTAGAAAAGAAAAAGCTGCACAGAGAGGACTCCACACACTTGAAGAGAATCTCCATTGAGTATCCAGTGGAATAGTGACCAGTGAATGCCTGTGAGGCTAAATACTGGAGCCAGAGAAAGCTCCATCTAAGAGGATTAGAGAGAAGAGCATGTTGATGCTAACACAGACCATTAGTATTTCCTGCAGTTATGAATATCCTGCATATAAGAAGAACCAATAAGCCAGCTGAAGAAGAGGACAGATGTAGTGAGATTGACCACTTAGAAGTAGAGCTTAGAGTACAGTGTGGAGAACTGATTAAAAGGAAAGAAACCCAAATCAAAATAAATGTACAAAAATGACAGAGATTATTAACCTTTTTAAAATATAGAAATATAGGCACTTACTATGCTCTAGACACTGTGTTAGGTTAACTCCATGCACAATCTTATTTAATCCAACCACTAACTGAGGTCGGAGAAGACACATAAATTGCCCAGGTCACATAGCTAATAAGTAGATGAAATGGGATTCAAGTCCAAGTATGTGGTTCCAAAATCTGGTCCCTAAGCCATACTGCTTCCTTTCCTGGAGTTGGCTAATTCAGCCCTAAGACTACAAATCAAAGTCCTACATCTGTCCTGGAAGCAGAACATTGAGAGCACCATCCTTTACTTGACACCTGACCATACATAAAAACATTAATATGACAATAGTAACAACTGGTGTTTGTTTATTATTTAGTATGCATCAAGTCTATGTGCTGCACCTACATCCATTCATTTAGTGCTCCTAACAAGCAGGAAAGAAGTCTATTTATTTTTGCTTCTGAAGAGTCTGGCTACCAGAGCAAGTATATTACCCACCCAGGCATTTCACAGTTCACTGCCCTTGCATCAGCCAGACCCCCTGACTTCACTGCAGAAAAGACATCAGCACCATGCCAAAGATTAATGTGTAAGAAAAGGCAGCACTAAAAGAAGAAGAATATCACAGCTAATAAACTAGCTTCTCTTAAACTATTTTAAGATCTTTATTTGTGTAAAAATGCTGAGACCAGAGTGGTTGCTTAATATTATGGGACAGTTGAAGCCTTAACCAGGATCATGTGAACTTTGATTATTTTTTTTCTAATAACCACAGAATTTAAATATCATGCACCAAGATCGTTTTGCTATTTTCTTAGTAAGCCAAATGTTTAGCAAAATATACAAAACTTATTCAGTGCTGCTCCCCAGGAATAAGCCTCTGTGTGTTCTTTGAATCCATGACTTCCTAGCATATCATTTTTTTGTCCAAAGCCATACACTTGCCTCTCTTTTTTGCTGCTTAGAGTCAAAAACAGTAATGAGTAGGGCAAGTTAAAAGAAGCAATTGTGAACACTAAATTTTTCCATTAACTCAAAAAATAAGAGTTTCCAGGCAGTGTACTCAATGAGGGGCTGTTTTGACTGAAGAAATGATAGTCTCCTATTACGACTTTCATCTGATACTCTGTGTGTGTGTGTGTGTGTGTGTGTGTGCGCGCGCACGTGCATGGTGAATAATACAGAAGCAGGAATGTAGAAGGACATATATGGACCATTACAGCATATTCTTATCATAAGATCATAAAAATATGGTACTTATTTTTTTCAATCACCCAGGCTATTATGTAAGCATGACTTCCATGTTCAAACTGAAGTCTGTGGAGCATAATGAAGATTGATAGTGCTCTGAGGTCAGACAGTTCCGTAGCAAAGCAGGGAGAAGAGGAATGGTTGACATACAGAAGTCTCAAGTAAAAACTTCAAGTAGATGAGTAGATGGTTAGGGTGATAGGTTTGGCAGAAAATAGTGGATATTGGTTAAAAAGATTCAGAGTTCAAGGACTAGATTTTCCTCTTAGGAATGATGAGGGAAGAGAAGGCAGACTGTGATTCCACTCCATTCAATTCAATATGTAATTCTTGCGACCATGAATGCTCCATCCCAGTGCTTGGCACTGGGAATACAAAGGTAAATGAGATCTTTTCCCTGTCTTTGTGAAGCCCATGTTCTGCAGGAAGAGAGATTAGAGAGAAACAGAGGAATATTTATGAACAATTAACTCCAATTCATTTTGAAAAGTGTTGCCAAAGAGATATAAACAGGATGCATAAAATAGGAAACTCCAGCTTCTATGGAAGTTACCAACGACTTTGGAGTGAGTATATTGGTTAGCAATGTGCTAGGTGCTATAATTAATTAATCCCAGCTGTATAATAGCTCAAAATAAATTTATCTGGGCTTGTGTAACAGTTATCAGTGGGTTGATGGGTCAGTAAATCAAGTCTCCACCTTGGAGTATTTCAGAAAGCCAGATTGACTGAGGTTCTGCCATCTCCAATGCAAATCTCCCCAGATCTTCATGCATTTCCCCTTGTCAGTAGGCAGAAGGGGAAAAAACATAGATACACCAATTCAAGAGGTTTTTTTAAGTCATGTCCAGGAATGGTAATATCACTATGTTTATGTTCCATGACTAGATATAAGACACATGGCTACCCTACCAACATAGGAGGTTGAGAAAAGTAAAGTAGCTGTGTAGACCATGAAGAAGAGGAGAACATGAATTTTTGTGAACAGCTAGCAGTATCTGTCCCAGGCAGTAATATCTGAGCTGAATTTTGTAGGACAAGAGTTCACTAGTTAGAAGGCCTGAGGGTGCACTCTGACTATACATAGAAACAGTCCAGGCAAAACTGAACATTCTGTTCATCCTTTATTTTCTATTACCTACCAATCACCCTTCCCTGTCACCTCTGAAAAGTTTGTTTTCACAATTGTCCCCAAATACATCGGAGAGAAAAGTAAAGAATCAATCATGTGCTCCTAGCGTTACATGCATTTATAGCAGGGTAAATAATTGTGAGGCTATAGTTTTTCAATGCTATACTGTCTATTAAGGGCAATCAATCTTCTCTGAGGCTAGAGAGTCAGAAAAATTTGAAAACATTTATGCCATCTTCCATGCGGAGACAAAATAATTTCACTGAGTGATTCAATAAAGGTACATCCAGGAAAATAAAAGTTATGCCAAATAAATCAGAGAAACATAAATATAGGGAATTAGTAACAAAGATGCTAGAAGAAGGGATGTCCCTGGTGGCTCAGGCAGTAAAGAACTTTCCAGCAATGCAGGAGACCCAGGGTCTATCCCTGTGCCAGGAAAATCCCCTGGAGAAGGGAATGGCAACCCATTCCAGTATTCTTGCCTGGGAAATCCTGTGGACAGAGGAGCCTGGCAGGTTACAGTCCAAGGGGTTACAAAGAGTTGGACACCACTGAGCAACTAACACTTTAATGCTAGAAGAAATGAAAAAATGGGAAAGATTTTTTTTTTTTAAATGAAATTAAAGACTCTAGGAGCCAAATCTTATCTTGAGGGTGGATGTACAATAGGTCAGGGCTGGGTAACCAGATCAGGATAAAACATCAGAAGCTAGAATCTAGAATCACAGTGATTCTGGTCAACAGGGCTTGAGCCCAGGGAGGGGGGAATTGTGTGCTGGGAGGGAAGGTGCTAGAGCACAGAGAAAACCTAGTCCCTTCTAGAGGCTCTGCCCACAGCAAAGAGAGAGATGGACAAGCTCCCCAGCCCCCGCATCACTGTTTTTTCAGTCAGTCTCCAGGGATTCCTACGGGCTCTTCTAAGGCCTCTAATTGTTTTCAGAGATCTGCTCTCTCCTGAGCAGGAAGTGCATCTGAGAGCAAGTAAGCCAATGACTGTTTACTTGACTTAATTGTATTCAAAACAGCTAATCCTTCCACTTGAGGCAAGACTGAAGGGTAATTTTTATTCCCTGCAGTTGAGGGTCACAAGAGCCCTGTTTTGTTTCCTTTTTGCTGTTGTTCTTTTCCTGAAGTGGTAGAATCTTTAACCAGCTCGGTTAATAGGAAAATCGAACATAGGATTTTTCCTTTAGAGGCTCTGCAGTTAGGTTAAGAAAAGGATACAAATTTAAACTTTGGGAATGAAAGAGCTATTTGATTTCCTCATCCTATATGTGAAGATCTAGTTCACAAAATTAAAAATGTAAGTGATTAGATTGGTTTATATTTCCATAATCCTCTATGATAAAGGATTGAATAGTTCTAGACTTCTCAAAATATTTCACATTTTGCTGTCAGTCACTATCCCTTTGAAAAGTAGTAAATCCAGAGAAATTATTCCCTTTGTGTAGGACAAGAAAAAGGCCAGGAGAGAGTAAGTGCCTTGCATTTTGCCACTTGGTTGGAGTAAAACTTCTTTCTCTCAGTTTTTCATATGAAAAACAGATCTCTTATTAGTTGTATTGCCTACATCACCAGTACGTTTACATCTTGAAAAGAGTTGAGTGCACTGCAAATTCTGTGTGATACAGAATTATAGGTTTTACTGCTTTTATGGAAAGCAGTCATCACTCATTACATTCAAAGATAATATAATTAGGATTACAACTATCTAAGAGAGATGCTTCTGTCCAGACTGTTTCAAATGCCACAAAATATTGCAATAAAAAATATATATTTTAGTGTAAATTTTGATGTGTCTACCATAACTTGGGCTTCCCAGGTGGTGCTAGTAGTAAAGAACCTGCCTGCCAAAGCAGGAGATATAAGAGCCATGGGTTCGATCCCTGGGTCGGGCAGATCCCCTGGAGGAGGACATGGCAACCCACTCCAATATTCTTGCCTGGAGAATCCCATGGATAGAGGAGCCTGGCAGGCACCGTCCATAGGGTTGCAAAGAGTTGGACATGACACGCACACCATAACCTTATGCGGAGACACACTAAATAAAATAGATGAAAACAGAGCTGTTCTTGGTGGAGTGGTTGTGTGGGATAGAATCATCATGAATTGTCTCCACCCCCCTTATCTTTATAGGCAGCTTTCAAGGCAACTCTTCAAAAACTTTGGAGTACAACTTAGTGCATCTTGAATACCATAGGATAAAAAGACATTTTAGATATTATAGTTTCATCCATTGCTAAAATTTTGATTAAAGATTTTGATATTGCATTTTGGGAATGAAGAAATTCTCAGGTTCACATAAGTGTTCAACTGGCATTGGCCCTTAATAATAAAGAAACTGATCATGAACTCTAGTCCATTGATCGGGCTTCCCTTGTAGCTCAGTTGGTAAAGAATCTGCCTGCAGGGCAAGAGACCTGGATTTGATCCCTGGGTTGGTAAGATCCCCTGGAGAAGGAAATGGCAACCCACTTCAGTATCCTTGCCTGGAAAATCTCATGGACAGAGGAGCCTGGTGGGCTGCAGTCCATGGGGTTGCAAAGAGTCAGGCACAATTGAGCAACTAACACTTACACTTTTACTTACAGTCCATTGATCAATGTCTACCTTGATGCCAAAATCACAGTTTTTGATGCAACTACGAATGTAAATGTTCACTTACTTTTATTTGGGGATTGTCTATTGTTTTTATATACATCTAAAACTGATTTCTGTATGTTGACCTTGTATCCTACACTTTGCTGAATTAATTTATTACAGCTAATAGAGTTTTGTGGGTTTTAAGGATTTTATGGGAATAAATATAATTTTACCTCTTTCTTTCCAATTTGATTGCCTGTTCTTTTTGTCTGGCCTAGTTTCTCTAGCTAGAAGCTTCATGTAGTGCTGAATAGGCATCACAAAGGCAGCCCTACTTGTCTTGTTCCTGATTTAAAGGGGAAGGAAAGCTTTCAGTCTTTAACCATTGAGTACAGTGTTCCTTGTGGGTTTTTAGCATAAACACCCTTTGTCATGTTGAGTGAGTTACATTCTATTTTTAGTTTGTTCTATGTTTTCATTATGAAAAGCTGCTGTATTTTGTCAAAAGCTTTTTCTTCATGATTAGAGATAATTCTGTTTTTTTTACTTTCTTCTATTAATATGATGTATTATATTGAGTTATTTCTTATTGCAACTCTTACATTTCTGAAATAAATCCCACCTAGTTATGTATAATTCTTATAATTTTGGACTCGATTTATTTTGCTAGTATTTTGTCGAGGCTTTTAAGATCTTTCCCTTTTTAAAAGCCATTTATCTATCTGGCTGTACCAGGTCTTAGCTGCAGTTTGCAGGACCTTTGATCTTCATTGAGGCACATCCAATCTGTATTTGCAGCAGGCGAACTCTTAATTGCAGCATATGGGATCTACCTCCCTGACCAGGCATTGAACCAGGGCCCCTATATTGGAAGCACGGAGTCTTAGCCACTGGACCACCAGGGAAGTCCCTAAGATCTTTCCTTTTTAAATGGAATAAAGTAATAATTATATTGTGATGCAGCTAATATTTGTTGAGTGACTGTATCAGCTAGAAAATCCTAATCTTAATTTTCAGGTAGGAAATTTGTTTCTATCTGAACTTTAAGGTAATTACCTCTATATCGTTTTGAAATATACTATAATTTAGATTATCTAGTCATCCACACTGAAATTTCTCCAAAATTAGTCTGAGATCTATAGCCTGCCTTGGCCAAATGCAGATGATTTCAGAGAAAATGTACTGTTTGCCTTTGATATAAAAATTACAGCCTTTCCAATTTAAATATTCTAGGGATTGTCAATTAAGAAATTTGAGATTTTTTGAAAGTCATCTTCATGAATTATAGTGTTATAGACTTAGGTTCTAGAGTCAGACAGGCCTAGATTAAAATAAAACTCAATATTTGAGACTTCTTATATAAGTTATTTAACATCTCTATGTACCTATTTCCTCATTACTATTCATATTACAACAATGGTATGTACTTAATAGTATTCCCACAAGTATTAAATGAGAAAATGCAAGTAAGTCATTTAGAATCATGACTGGTACACACTGAACATTCAGTTAATGATGGCTTTTATGATAATTATCTTATTGGATTCCAGACAATCAATTTCTCTATTCTCATTTAGGTTTAAATCTGTTTAGAGAAAATTGGTTAGTTACTAAATTACATATGTTTATAAATTTCCTGTACATATTTCTACTAAATTACATATGTTTATAAATTTCCTGTACATATTTCTAAGCAAATATTAAATAATAGAAGAAAAGGAGAAGTGAGTATGGACAAAACAATGATATAGTAAATGTTTCCACTTTTCCCAGAAAGATGTGATGTGACACTACAAAGTAAAAGTAGCTTAAAGTGTTCTTGACTGGAATTAAGAAGCATGAGGTTGCAGAAGGATAAGGGCATAACCAAGCCAAGCAAAATGAATGGGCTAACTTAACATTTCCATGAAAAATTTATTGTACATTAAGTTAATGTGTTAATTTTCATATTAATGTACCATTCGATAAGAGGTAATTTAAAGAGCTATTTAGGATCTGTGATAAATATTATTCTGTTAAAAATAATTATGAACCTTTCTTATGATATCTTCTCTCTGGGAGAATTTTACTTTCTATTTCACTGACATCAGGTTTGTCCATGTGTCTGACTTCAGCCAATGAAATGTGAATGGATGTGATATGAGACTTAGCAAAAATTTAAGAGCCAAGAGTAGTTGTAACATTTCTCTTCTTTCCTCTGTTGTAAGATTTGTACTGTCTCAAATAGAGGCTGTTCCTTGAGTTCAGGTCTGAAAATGGAAATAATATGGAACAGAGCTTCAAACAACTTGCAGTAGACAGGTTTCCTATAAAGAAATTAGCCTTTGTTATTATAAATCATATAGAGACATTAGGGTTAATTATTGCTATAATATAATTTTGTCTAAGGGAAAAAATGTTCTTCCAAAACAGTTTAAGTGTTGTTCATGGTAAAAGGATATTTTAATAATGCAAATGCATAATTTTATAGGATTATTAAAATTGTATATGCACTTTTATGTGCTATAAGAGGGAGGAGCTCAAGACGGTGGAGTGGGACTTATTCCAGGGGCACAAAGATGGTTCAATATCCTCAAATCAACCAATGTATTATACTGCATTACAAAAGGAAGGATAAAGTCACATGATAATCTCATAGATGCAGAAAAAACATTTCACAAAATTCAAAATCAATTCATGATAAAAACTCTCCAGCAAAGTTGGTATAGAGAAAACATATCTCAACATAATGAAAGTCATTTATGGCAAATTCACAGCTAACACCACATTCAGTGGTGAAAAGATAAAACCTTTCCTCTAAATTTAAGAATAAGACAAGGATGACCACTCTCACCACTTCTATTTAATAGAGTTTTGTAAGTCCGAGCTATGCAATCAGTTTAAAAAGAAATAGAGAAGGCATTCAAATTGGAAGGCAAGAAGTAAACTGTTCACTATTTGCAGATGACATCATACTTTATATACAAAACCCTAAAAGTCTCCACCAGAAACTATTAGAATTAATAAATGAATTTAGTAAAGTTGCTGGGTAAAACATAAATATATAGAAATCTGTTGCTTTTCTGTACATTAGTAATGAACATAAATCAATGAACTACATGAAAAATCATATCAGGAAGAAAAAATACCTAGGAGTAAACTTAACCAAAGAGATAAAAGAACTATATTTTGAAAAGTGTAAAACATCGATGAATGTAATTGAAAATGGTACAAAGAAGTGGAAAGATATTTTGTGTTTATAGATTGGAAGACTTAATATTGCTAAAGTGACCGTATTATTCAAAGCTATCTACAGATTTACTGCAATCTCTATCAAATTACCCATGGCATTTTTCACAGATCTAGAACAAATTATGCTAAAATTCATATGAAACCATGAAAGACCCAAAATAGCCAGAGCATTTTTGAGAAAAAAGAAACAAAGCTGGAAGCATCATTCTCCCTGACTTCAGTCTATACTACAAAGCTATAGTAATCAAAACAGCTTGATACTGGCATAAAACCAGATATATAAATCAGTGGAATATAACTGAGACCCTAGAAATAAACCCACACACTTAGGTCAGTTAATTTACAACAAAGGAGGAAGAAAGATACAAAGGAGAAAAAACAGTCTCTTCAATCAGTGGTGCTGGGAAAACTAGACAGATAGGTACATATAAAAGAATGAAATATAACATTTTCATTGTACAGAAATAAACTCAAGATTATTAAAGACCTAAATGTAAGATCTGATGCCATAAAAATCCTAGAAGAGAACACAGGCAAAATACTCTTTGACATAAATCCTAGCAATGATTTTTTGGATCTGTCTCCTAAAGCAAAAGAAACAAAATACTTAAGTATACTTAAAACTCTTGCACAGCAAAGAAAACCATTGACAAAACAAGAAGACTGAATGGGAGAAAATATTAGCAAATGATATGACTGATAAGAGGTTAATATTCAAAATACACAAACAATTCATACAACTCAATATCAAAAAAAAAAAAAAAGAAAACCCAGATGAGCAGATATTTTTCCAAGGAAGATATACAGATGGTAAAGAGGCACATGAAAAGATGCTCAACATCACTAACCATCAGAGAAATGCAAATCAAGTCCACAGTGAGATATCACTTCACACCTGTGCAAATGGCTATCATCAAAAAGTCTGTACATAACAAATGGCTAGACTGTGCTTAGTGAAATGCGTCAGAGAAAGATACTGTATGTTATCACTTATATGTAGAATCTAAAAAATATATAAATGAATTTAACAAAACAGAAACAGACTCACAACTATAGAGAATGGGTGGTAGGAAGAAATATTTAGTTATTACTCTATCAGAACCACTATCTATGAGGTTATTTTTATCATGATATAAATTGTAACAAATTCTTTCTCATAGACTGGACTTATAGATGATCCAAATAGAAAATCATGTGAGAAATCAGCCTGAAAGTACTAGAGGGAGGATGGATCAGAGGGGATGGGGAAGGAGAAAGAGAAAGTAAAGAGAACGAGAGAGAGAGACAGAGAGACAGAGAGAGACAGAGAGACAGAGAGAAACAGAGAGAGAATGGGTACAAGGGGAGGTTTTAGGCATCTATTTAAAAAAGCAGAAGAAAAATTCCTGGAGAATCAAGTTATTCTACCCTTCTTAGAGCAAAAGACCAGAAACAGCATTCATCTATGGAAATAAAGGTCAAAGAGTGCATATAATCTGTACCAGTCAAGCAGCTAGAGGGAAATGGGGTTCTAATTCCCACATCTGATCCAGAGGAAGGGAATGCTTTTCTCCTCTGAAACTGCTTTAACTCCATGTTTGTTGAAGCCGCACCTGCCTTTGTCTGAGTTCTGGAGAGACCCTCTCCCTCTGCGTTTGTTTACTGTCTCTTCCTCTGCCGCCCACATGGCATTTTCCTTTACTTACAGGAGTCCTAAAGACCCGAAACAGCAGCAAGCAGATTAAAAATTAATAAAAGTCTCAGAGGGAGAGTACCAAGAGGCGGCTGGCTCTGTGATCGGCAATTTTTTGAGGTTCTTTAAATACCCAATTATTTTCAGGACCCCTACAGAACAGAAATTACGGGTCATGGGAAATAGGTTTTCAGGCCAGAGGGAATATATTTTTAAGCAAAAATTCTTTTAACTTGGAGAAGAGAAGAATTATGTTTTATAGTACTGCTCTTCATTGCCAACCCCTCTCCCCCAAATCTCTACCTATTCTTTTTCTCTCTTGATGCACCCAGCAGGAGTGAGGAGAATTTATCTTCAGTGTAAACGTCATTATTCTACAGTGTCTCTTCATCTGCCCAGGAGGTAAGGATGCTGTGTAGGGAAGAAAAAAAAAAAAAAAGCAAAAACAAACAAACAAAAAAAGGCAGTAAATGAATTAAAATCAGGCCTGAGAATATTTGATGATATGTTACATCCCAGCTCAAACAGGAAGAAAATTTAAATCCAATATGTCAAGGAATTGAAAAGCAAACGTTTTTAGATTACTATGTTTCTTTGGATGAAAAACACTTTCTTAAAGAGCTTAATGAATGTACCAAGCCATAAAATGACCTCCAAATACTGTAAAAACAAATCTATAGGAAATATTTCTCTACCACTTTCATTTTGAATTTCCTAAAACCTATATTGTGGTTAGTAAAATATTTATGCATTGCACTCCAGAAACATATTATTTATGATGTGCAATCAGGAAAGATTGCATCTGATGACCACATTTTCATTTAGCCATGGGAAGGAACAAATTGTAGTTGAATTACAAACACGGAAACCAATCAGGCAGGGTGCAAATAATTTGTTCAGCCTGAGACAGGGTTGTCAGGAAGCAGCGCTGTAATGTGATTCAGAGGAGAATCTGTGTTATCATTACCTTCCAACAGGTTGTCAGAAATCAGCAGACTGAAAGGGAGTTTTCCGCAAAGGCAGGAAAGATAAAACTAGGAAAGAAAAAAATAATAATTTTTTTTAAGAAATGTAGTGTTAATGGAATGCTGAATTATTAGCATTGCAGAAAGAAACAAATGTAAATTTTGGTACCTAGCAGAGTCAATTGACTATGACTTTTGTATACTGTGTGTGTTATTTTTCAATCAAATCTAATGTTCCTTTCCACCAGTAACGGTTAGCTTTAAAAATGCAGAAACCTCAGGAGATCTGAATTATGTGTTCAGAATTGTCTATTAGATCTTACTGTAAATCACTTAGCCGTATGAAACAAGACCTTTGTACACCATTCTCCTGCCATAAGAAAAAATTATGTATACATTCTTGCATGCTACAATTGTAAATTGGATGGTGAAATTGCTTAGGAGGGTAAAACTAGAGAATAAGGGAACTTAACTACAAAATAAATCCCACTTAACATTTACTGACCATGTATGGAGAACTTGAGTAAGGAAAAAATTACTTGGAACTCTGATTGGTTATGACTTACATGACTCATGCTTCCTCTTTCTCTTGCTTTGGTTTTTGTTTTGTTTTGTTTTGTTTTGTTTGCTTTTGTTAATTGTATTCTTTATTTTTGGTTCACCACAGTATACCTCTCACCAGACAAAAACAAACCACATTTATTAGTTGAAAAGAGATTACCCATAGGCGATAATATGTCAGTCTATTGCTCAAAAAGGCTTCCCTGATAGCTCTGTTGGTAAAGAATTCGCCTGCAATGCAGGAGAACCAGGTTCAATTCCAAGGTTGGGAAGATCCACTGGAAAAGGGATAAGCTACCCACTCCAGTATTCTTGGGCTTCCCCTGTGGCTCAGCTGGTAAAGAATCTGCCTGCAATCTGGGAGACCTGGGTTTGATCCCTCGGTTGGGAAGATCCCCTAGAGAAGGGAAAGGCTACCCACTCCAGCATTCTGGGCTGAAGAATTCCATGGGCTGTATTGTCCGTGGGGTTGCAAAGAGTCGGACACGACTGAGCCACTTTCACTTTTACTTCCATTGTTCAAAAAGTGTTGGTGGCTCCCTGTTGCCTATAATGTCAAAAAAATGTTTTCAGTGTAGCATTCAAGGACCTTCATAGTCTGTCCCCAAACTGCATGATAGAAAACATGGATAGTCTTGGAAGTCTGAATGTCAAGTCCTTACTACTGGACAATTGGATCAGATTCGGCAATATACTTTGTCTGCATCTAGGGACCAGCACAGAGTTTCTGTGAAGGATATGGCACAATCTACTCAGGTGTATTCTGACTGTGACATTAGCACCAAAGCAATAGCCTGAACTTCAGCTTCTGTCATTTTTATGATTAATCCTTCTTCTCTTTGTGTGTTTCCAGGTTATCAGGGAAGTCTGATTTTCTTTTCTCAGTGTTCCAAGCTTCTAGCTGCTTCCCAGTATACAATAAAAATTTCTGGACTCTTATTGCTGAATCTTGCCTCATTCTGTTCTAAGTTCACAAACTGCTTTTTCTTCTTGTAGCATGTCTTTTCCAATACGCTAGAGTCAGACTAGTAATTTAAATCAGGAAGAAAGGCCACACTCATGGCATAGGGCCATTCCCGAATTGAGACCTAACTTCCATATTTAGACTTTGGTAGTGGCATTTTGAAATCAGTAGGTATCTAAGGTATGCCACTGAGGACTGTAAAAGTTTTTACCATAAAAAGCTTTTAGAAGAGTAAGTGCTCAATGGTGTTTAATAAGTGCTTTCTATTATCATTGATGTTGACTTATGAGCTCGAGACTCAGGCAGTACTTTTTCAAGGATACCCTTAAGATGATGGAAAGAGAAGGAAAAGTCCAAAGCATCAATAATTACAACACCTGGAGAAGAAAAATCCTTGTTTGGGATAACTCACTTGGCATCCTTACAAATATTGACTCTGAAAAACAGGGTCAGTGGAGACTGAGGAATGAATGCATTTTCCTCCATCCAGAAATATTTCCATGTCACTTGTCTCCAGAGAACCAGAATACTAGGAGAGAGATTAGACAGAACATCAGAAACTGGTGACTTAAGACTCAATATCCAGAAATTAATGATGAAAGAACATTACTGTGAAGCTCCTCTGGGATGAGGGGGAAGCCTTCAGAAGATTCTTGATTTGTTTCCCTTTTTTAAGAAAAAGGTAGAAGGGAAAAGGAGGTAACACTTTGATCAGCTGGAAAAAAAATAGTTTCGCAGTCATATCTTGCAAACACACCTAGCTTCCTCAATATAAGTGCATTACCAAGTGTCCATCAATGCTGATAAATTTAAATAAGACTAACCATGGTGATAAAAGGAGAGATGTGTATCTGTGGGGAAGTGTGTACTACCTATTTGCTATATTTAAGCTGTTTACCCAACATCTATAGATGTTTCAACATAGAAAAATAATATTTTCAGCCTTCTTAGACATATTGATGGGGTATTTATTTTTTTATTTGATTTTTTAAGTTATGAAACTATAGTAGCACATTTACAGGAGACTTGGAAAATACAGAACAAGGTCACACATAGTTCCACTATATATTACAATTATTTTTAAGTAGATAAATTAAGACTTATTAACTGGAGTTTTAATATCAAACTCTCAAATATAAGTAGAATGAAAATACAGAGAAGTAGAAGGATATAGTAGACCTGAAAAGCACTGTGAACCAATTCAGCATAATCAAGATTTATATAATTTTCACACAGCAGTAGGATACAAATTCTATTCAAGTTCCCACAGACTATAAACTAGGAGACACTGGAACATATCCAGAGACATAAAACAAGGGGCAAAAATATTGTGGTCTAAAAGTATTGAAATCACATAGAATCTGTTGATTGGTTATTTCAATAAAACTGTTATTGTCACGGATTTTTCCCTAAAGAATTGCCTGAAATTCTATTTCCTTTCTTTCTGTTCCCTCTGTCATTTTGTCATGCATTTAAGCAAACTCAAAGCATTTATCCTTATTTAAGGCAGCATTCTACATGTGTTAGGCATGCAATTCTTCACCTGAGACACCACTTTAAGGAAGAGTCGTGGCTGCCAAAGTTAGAGGTAATTCAGTTCTTCAAGAACTGATTCATAATGATCCTGGAAGGTCTCTTTAATCCCGGACTTTATGAAAACAACTAAAAGATTTCTTGGAAATGGCTGAAACCTTACACACTTATCCACTTTATACCACATGTTTCCTATGTGCCCTGGAGGACAGTTAAACCCCAGCAATGTAAGAAGATGATAATACATCTTTCCTGGCTTCTAAAGGGTCGCAGTTTGGTTGCACAGTTAGTGAAGTAAAGCTGAGACATGAACCTAGGATTTCTGAGGATAAATTTAGGGCTGTTTAGAATGAAAATAATTTCAATGAAATATTTGTCTTAGGGAAATTTGGGGGAACCACCAGAACATCCATTCTGAACTCATATCAACATCAGGCTGTCATCAGAGAGTTTGGAATGATTCTTCTTGACCAGATAGCATAGATGGCATGCTTTGATAGATGAAAGAATTCAGGTAGCCTATGTAACCCAACTACTTCGTGGCTAGTGCTACACATTAAAAAAAAAAAAAAAAAAAAGTCCAGCAACTAAGAATAATTCAAAAGGAATATTTAGTGAAGTATGTCTCAAAAAAGGCAGTAGAAGCAGAAGTTTTAAAGGGGTAAATCCTTTGAAGGGGTAAATCCTTTGAAGCTAGCAAATCTCCTTTAAAAATCCCCTTCTATCATACCACTTCCTTTCACTTTCTCTTTCACTCCATAGTTGTCACAAATCTCTTGTTTCCCCCACTACACACACCTCAAAAACTTCCATCCTCCTCAGGCTTGCCTGTCTGGCTCAGGTCTTTTCTTTTTTTTTTTCTCTCTCTTTTCTTTTGTGTTATCCTTTGTCTTTTGTCCTGATTCGCACATAAGTAAAGGAGAATTGACCTAACAAATAATACATTATTTGTTAATACGTCTCTGAAGAGGGAGAGAGAAGATGGCAAATGCTTATACTTTGATGTCATTTCTTTTATCCCCTTCACACTCAGACTTTTAAAAAATGGAGTTAATATTGCATCCCACACCTTCAGAATGGTGCTAAAAGGCCCATCCTACATTTTACTCACATAAGAAATTGCTGTTCTGAGTCACCTAGAACATAGCTGTTAAGCTTGGATGTACAATAGATTCACTGGGAGCTTACTAACGTCTTCAGCAGCAGCTGGTTTTCACAGAAAATATGAGCAAATAAGATCTCCCAGTATGGACTTCAGTAGTGTACTGAGAGGTGAATGGCTTGTGAGAGAAAATTTTACTCACTTCCCTGTCTCTTAGGGACCCTTGAGCCACAAGTGAAATCTAATCTAAAGGGAAAATGGGTGGTGGACTTCTGTGATTAAAGCTTAAGAACAACCTGGACAGAATATAGATGGTTTTAATAATCATAATGCTTAAAGTGGCTGCTAACCAGCGGGGAAGGAAGATTCAACAGAGCAGTTAACAGTAACTATGAGAAGAAGACATGTCATGTTTTTCCACCTTGCAGAATTGAAGTTGCTCTGTCACCAGGCAAAATATTCTTCCCATATGCCATTGTGCTTACTGTGGATGTGTGTGTGTGAACATTTGACAAGATAAAACCTCTCCTATTTCTCTTCTTGAAAAGAAAAAGGCTATTTTCCTCTTTCCTTTCAGCTGAATTTTACAAGTACTTTTCAAGTTTCAAACCAAGATGTCAGTTTTTGAGTGGAAATGCTGTAAATTCATCGATTATTAGGGAATTGGACATCTTTACGGTAACCACTTTCCAACCAGAAACACGTTAGTGCTCTCCTTTTATCAGACCTTCATTATATCTCTACACAATTGCTTTTTAGCTACACATTTCTTCACATTTGAGAATTCATTTATTCATTCATTAAAAATCGATTGAACATTTTCCAATGCTAAGCACTGTTTTAGAAACTGAAGATATGAAATTGAAGAGACTTGACATGATCCTTGCCCTGATGGAGCTTAAATCCTACCTAAAGGAGATAGCATAAAAGGAAAGCAAAGAGAGAGTTGTTTTTGATGGTCATGCCTAGGAATTTTATATATCTTTGTACAGAAATTGTGTATATATATTTTGAATTTTTTCCTTAGGATAGAATTTTGGAGGTTAAATTCTTATATCTAAGATTATGAACATGAATAAAGTTTAAACATTAGAATTCTTTATAGAAGTAACCAGTTGTGACTGGATGGCACTACAGGTTACATTTCTTCAAGCCTCAAAGAGCCTGCAGGATTTTGAGGGCAGAAAATTGGAGAAGATGTAGAAGAATGGAAGCCACATTTGAAGAAAGGTTTTGGTAATGACTGGAGGTGAGGGAATTTGATCAGAGATGTGGACTTAATGATGCCATATCCTCCAAGTTACAGAATCCCGAGATGGTCCTGCTCTGCCCTTCATATACCACACCCCTAAGAAATGCAACAATGTACCATACAATTTCCATACTCAGAAGAGGTTCAGAAATATTCTCTTGCTGCCTTAGCACCTGGAGGGCAACCCTGTGGCCATAGTAACTCAGCTTCACAGGGAACCCTCAGGGGGCCTGCAGAGACAGAAGCAAATTGAGAGGAAGAAGCTTCTGAAACACTGAGCAGAAGATAACACTGTGCCATTTGTTTAGTAGTAATTAGGATTTGACCACGCTGTCCTGCACATTCAAGACCCCGAGATTAAAGTAATGTTAATGGATGTGCTCACACAACCTGGATCTCTGTCAGGATCACTGACTTAGCCTCTGACAACAGCTAAATCACTCCTTGGAAATCAATAAATATTTCCATTCCAATGCTTATCAAAATGCTCCTTATATTTACTATGTTCTGATGTATTCACTTGATGCTACAGTAAATATTTGACAGCTCATTAGAACTTCCTTAGAAATACGGGGAGTACCTGGAGTTGGCCGCCACAACAAAGCCTGCTTTACCTATAATGCAGTTCAGGTTTCCTGGGAAATCGACTCTGAAGCATTGATTTGTGTGCAGGAAATTCACTGGGTGATGCCGTTAGGGTGAATACCTGTGGCCAAGTGAAGGCAAACAGGCAAGTTGAAAGAGAAGTAGTTAGAACCTTAGCTGATTTCATAAGGAGGCAGTTGAGGGGTTCTGGAGCTGGGTGGCCCTACAGAGTTGTCCCATCCTGAAGCAAGGAGGGTAGTCCTTTATACCTCTGCATTAACCTGTCTTTGGATGTCCACTGAGCTTGGATAAGTGGGCTCTCTTCAGCTAGTGGCAGTGCTCAGAGAGGGGTAAAAGGAGAGTTGTCAGCAGTCAACATTCCTGGCATCTAGGGGATAATTTATTTTGGTCCTGAAGGGAGGGAGGTAGTGACATATTGCAGAATTCACTGCATATCTTAAAAAAGAGAAAGCTGCAAGTTTTCATTGCTTTACTCTTCCTTGCGTTTCACTCATGTCTATGAAGTTGACACTACTTGTTCTGTCTTCTGCAGCCTCTGCTCCCAGGACTAGCCCTGAACCTATGGAATTTAAGATTCTACTCTTCAATTAAAACAAAGAACTATGAAAGTCCATTGTAGATGTTGATGTGATGTGATTTATGCCCAAGACTTTTTCAATCTCATTTTCTGGCACCCATAATTACTATTACTATTGTGGATGTTTGACCCCAAATGTTTTCCCCTGGGTTTTATAAATGCTGTCTCTGGTCCAAAATAATATAGTATGGAGAAAAGGTATAGGAACCTGACCAGGGCTTCGATCCTATCTTTGTCACTTATTGGCTCTGTAACATTGGCAATTCATTCACCCAGTCATGGTTTTTTCAACTGTAAAATGCCATAATAATAATGATTTTAATAGTTAGCCCAGGATTTTATAAGATGACATCTGTGATTTTAATAGTTAGCCCAGGATTTTATAAGATGACATCTGTGACCCAGATGAAAGCTTTCTAACCCTTGAGAAGTAATGATAAAAATGAAAATTAATCATTATAACAGAATCCAGTATTTCCAAATGCTTTCTGCATACCTTATGCAGTACCAAGAGCTTTGTATTGGTTACCTATTTAATCTTCAAACAAAACCCATAGGATGTGGTTATTTAACCAAATCATTTAACAAGTGGATAAAAAATATTTGAGAAATGATAAGTTACAAATCAATCAGAATGAATACAATTGAAACAGCTGTCAGGATAGGCTGTTATATTTTTATATACCCACTTTACAGATAGGGATATTGAGACATAGAAACTTTAGTTGACCTAAGAACACATGGCCTGTAGGTGGCAGAGATGGGTTTAAATCTCTGTAGTTTAGACTTCCCAAACTATAAAATTAAAGGTTTTTTTTGTTGTTGTTGTTTGTTTGATACTATCTCCAAATCGCATGTTCTAGCTAGAGTTGCTTTAAACCTTTAATTTTATTACCCCAGGAAGCCTTAAGCCTTCCTGATCTCTCAATATAGCTCTGATCCAACAGATACATCCATCAAAGTTATTTTCTTTCTAAAATCAGCCAGACCTTTCACCAAATACAACTGCCAAGGTTTATTGGACTGAAGGTTAATGTTGTGAGTCACTCTGAGCCAAAGTGATTTTTGTAATTATATGAGATAATAGTAACTACTAAGAGTGATTTTGGTAAAAGCAAGCTAAAAATTTAGTTTATTTAAATAATTCAATCAGGAGTGACATTTGAATCCAGATTTGGGAAGAAAGCAACTCTGAGGGTCTGCAAAAGAGGGAGGTGACTTGAGTGACAAAGAAACCTTCAATAATAAAGTGACATGAACTGCTATAACCTTGTCAATTCCATTGCACACAGGCTTTCTGACAATGGTGAAACCAGAAATTAACACAAAAGGTTGTTCCCTGAGGCAAAATAGATTGATTCAGTTTCAGAAAGCAAAACAGAGCATCATGATGGAGGCACTGGGTAAACAGAGAAAAGATGCACTTTTTTTTTATTATTATTTTAACTGAAAGAAACACAAAAACTGAAATTCCTAGAGAAGCAGTCCCTGGAAACCACAGATGGCATCTCTACAGCCACTCTAAGATACTTGTGCCAATTATTCTGGAGTAGAATTGTGGTGTGTGTGTGTGTGTGTGTGTGTGTGTGTGTGGTATTTACATGGTGTTTGGTATGTATGCACCTATGTGTATAGATGTATGTAGTTTGGTGGTAGTGGTGATGGAAGATGTGAAAGTAAGTTAAATAAGTAAGTTAAACTTACTTGAACACATTCATATATACAAATACATACTACAAAGTCACACGTGAAAGACTGAATCCTTGAATCCATACATGTTCATGACTCCTTCTGTGGCAAATTCCACTATATATGTAAACTTTCACCTTCACTTCCCTGTCTGTCGAAATCCAAGCACTTCCTGCATTTTCTTTGATGGCTTTGACCTTGGCCACTTGTGCCTCTGACCTCCCTCTCTCAACATTTTCTCTCCTGCTCATGCCTTTTCTGTCTCCTGAGAAACCTGAGTACAAACCATAGGAATCCCACTGATGCTATAGATACAGGCTGGCTTCCATGATGCAGAGTTAAGACATACAGAGAGAGGATTGGGGGCTAGTGTAAACACAAAATATTCAGCAGATCTACCCAGTGCCAGATCTGTGATATGTACTAAAAACACACAGATGTGTGAGGCATCCTTGTCTTCAGGGAGCTTACAGTCTAGTGAGAGAGAATTGTATCATCCTGTGGAATGTGTAATGAGAGCTATTAAGAAGTGGTTGTCATGGAAACACAGAGGAGCCCACCAGACAGAATAGAGGTTAGGCATTGGCACTAATGAGTGGCCAAATGCAGTGAAATGCTAGATCTGAGCCTTAGAGGAGCTCATCAAGCAAAGGGAGCTGGTGCAGCAGGGATGAAGGTACAGTTTGCTGTGCTGAGAGAATGCTATAAGCCAAGGCCTCAAACAATCTGTTTGGTGTTTTATCAATAAAGTCACAAACCATGGGTCTTAGTCTTAGAGTGGTGAGATCTGACAAACATGAAATCCATGACATCAAAGCCAATTTTAAAATAATGTAAGTTATCTGCTTATATCTCTTGAATACCATGGGAAAGTCTCATGCTGGAACTCAATAGTTTTAAGAAAAATATGCATTTTTTTCTCTCACCTTTAAGACTCTCATACCGCGGGTGTTCCAAAACCCGTCCTAAACAAACAAAAATAAAGAAAAGAAAAATCATCCCATCTGTATTAAGTAGGATACTTTCCATTACAGATGGCCCAAACCAACTCCTTCTCCCTCAGATGAAGGGGAATTAATTAGCTCCTATCCCCTGGTGGCTCAGCTGGTAAAGAGTCTGCCCACAATGTAGGAAACCTGAGTTCGATCCCTGGGTTGGGAAGAGCCCCTGGAGAAGGGAACGGCTACCCACTCCAGTATTCTGACTTGGAGAATTCCATGGACTGTATAGTCCACGGGGTTGCAAAGAGTCAGACTCGACTGAGTGATGTTCACTTTTGTAACTGACATACCAGAACCCAGATGAATTAAACAGGTTGAATGCTATCCTCATGACCCTCTCTGTGCTGGTTCCATTCCCAGGTGGCCTCTCACCTTAGAATGGTGAGATGGAGTGGCTGTTCTAGGCTTCAGCCCCCCAGTTTGGATCCAAAAGACAGAGACCATTTTCCTGAAGCTGTTCAGAGAGCTGGGATTTCTCAACCATCTGACTCATGTCATGTGTTTATCTCTGAATCACTGCAGATAAGCAGATAAGCTTACTTTCCAAGTAAGGATTTCAACCCTACCTGAACCACATAAAATGGGAACCAGGAATGATTCACCTGCAAAAAAGTTTGGACATATGTTTCTGAAGAAGTGGGAGGTATACTATCAATTTCACCACAATAGTCAAACTCTACAGCCAGTTGTTATCTATTTTATCCTCACTTAATTCCCAATTAACTATTATTAAATCTAAGATTTAGCTTGGAAAAGCTGACACTTCTGGTGGAAGGGATGCAGATGTGGACTCAGTCCTGTGATAGCTTTGATCTTATCAAATACACTATTTCGTTCCATTATTGCAGCCACACTCTGACCATAGCACTGTTTCCCAAGTTTTGTAGATGAGGCAAATAATTTTAAGAAATAAAGCAAGAGGCCTAATGTCTATGCCCAAACCACTAATGCTGAAGAAGCTGAAATTGAAGAAGACCTACGAAGACCTACAAGACCTTCTAGAACTAACACCCAGAAGAGATGTCCTTTTCATCATAGAAGACTGGAATGCAAAAGTTGGAAGTCAAGAAATACCTGGAGTAACAGGCAAATTTGGCCTTGGAGTACAGAATGAAGCTGGGCAAAGGCTAATAGAGTTTTGGCAAGAGAATGCACAGGTCATAGCAAACACTCTCTTCCAACAACATAAGAGAAGACTCTACACATGGACATCAACAGATGGTCAACACCAAAATCAGATTGATTATATTCTTTGCAGCCAAAGATGGAAAAGCGCTATGCAGTCAGCAAAAACAAGACTGGGAGCTGACTGTGGCTCAGATCATGAACTCCCTATTGCCAGATTAAGACTCAAATTGAAGAAAGTATGAAAAACCACTAGACCATTCAGGTATGACCTAAATCACATCCCTTATGACTATACAATGGAAGTGAGAAATAGATTCAAGGGATTAGATCTGATAGACAGAGTGCCTGATGAACTATGGGAGGAGGTTCGTGACATTGTACAGGAGGCAGTGATCAAGACCATCCCCAAGCAAAAGAAATGCAAAAAGGCAAAATGTTTGTCTGAGGAGGCTTTTCAAATGGTTGAGAAAAGAAGAGAAGCTAAAGACAAAGGAGAAAAGGAAAGATATAAGCATCTGAATGCTGAGTTCCAAAGAATAGCAAGGAGAGACAAGAAAGCCTTCCTCAGTGATCAATGCAAAAAAATAGAGAAAAACAGTAGAATGTGAAAGACTAGAGATCTCTTCAAGAAAATTAGAGATACCAAGTGAATATTTCATGCAAAGATGGGCCCAGTAAAGGACAGAAATTGCATGGACCTAACAGGAGAAGGCTGGAGAAGGCAATGGCACCCCACTCTAGTACTCTTGCCTGGAAAATCCCATGGACGGAGGAGCCTGGTAGGCTGCAGTCCATGGGGTCGCGAAGAGTGGACACGACTGAACGACTTCACTTTGACTTTTCACTTTCATGCATTGGAGAAGGAAATGGCAACCCACTCCAGTACTCTTGCCTGGAGAATCCCAGGGATGGAGGAGTCTGGTGGGCTACCATCTATGGGGTTGCACAGAGTTGGACAAGACTGAAGTGACTTAGCAGCAGCAGCAGCAACAGGAGAAGGCAATGCACCCCTCTCCAGTACTCTTGCCTGGAAAATCCCATAGATGGAGGAGCCTGGAAGGCTGCAGTCCATGGGGTCACTGAGGGTCGGACACGACTGAGCGACTTCACTTTCACTTTCCAGTTTCACACATTGGAGAAGGAAATGGCAACCTACTCCAGTGTTCTTGCCCGGAGAATCCCAGGGATGGGGGAGCCTGGTGGGTTGCCATCTATGGGGTTGCATACAGTCGGACATGACTGAAGTGACTTAGCAGCAGCAGCAGCAACAGAAGCAGAAGATGTTAAGAAGAGGTGGCAAGAATACACAGAAGAACTATACAAAAATGATCTTAATGACCTAGATAACCATGATGGTGTGATCACTCACCTAGAGCTAGACATCCTGGAATGCAAAGTCAAATGGGCTTTATGAAGCATCACTATGAACAAAGCTACTGGAGGTGATGGAATTCAAGTTCAGCTATTTCAAATCCTAAAAGATTTCAAGTTAAAGTGCTGTTAAAGTGCTGCACTCAATATGCCAGCAAATCTGGAAAACTCAGCAGTGGACACAGGACTGGAAAAGGTCAGTTTTCATTCCAATCCCAAAGAAGGGCAATGCCAAAGAATGTTCAAACTACTTCATGATTGCACTCATCTCATATGCTAGCAAATTAATGCTCAAAATTCTCCAAGCCAGGCTTCAACAATACGTGAACCATGAACTTCCAAATGTTCAAGCTGGATTTAGAAAAGGCAGAGGAAGCAGAGATCAAATTGCCAACATCTGTTGGATCATAGAAAAAGCAAGAGAGTTCCAGAAAAACATCTACTTCTGCTTTATTGATTATGCCAAAGCCTTTGATTGTGTGGATCACAACAAACTGTGGAAAATTCTTTAAGAGATGGGAATACCAGATCACCTGACCTGCCTCCTAAGAAATCTGTATGCAGGTCAAGAAGCAACAGTTAGAACTGGACATGGAAAACAGACTGGTTCCAAATTGGGAAAGGAGTACCTTAAGGTTGTATAATGTCACCCTGCTTATTTAACTTATGTGCTGAGTACATCATGTGAAATGCCGGGCTGAATGAAGCACAAACTATAGTCATGATTTCCAAGAGAAATATCAATAACCTCAGATATGCAGATGACACCACCCTTCTGGCAGAAAGTGAAGAGGAACTCAAGAGCCTCTTGATGAAAGTGAAAGAGGAGAGTGAAAAAGTTGCCTTAAAACTCAACATTCAGAAAACTAAGATCATGGCATCTGGTCCCATCACTTCATGCAGATACATGGAGAATCAGTGTAAACAGTGAGAGATTTTATTTTCTTGGGCTCCAAAATCACCACAAATGGTGACTGAAGCCATGAAATAAAAAGACACTTGCTCCTTGGAAGAAAAGCTATGACCAACCTAGACAGCATATTAAAAAGCAGAGACAATATTTTGCCGACAAATGTCCATCTAGTCAAAGCTCTGGTTTTTCCAGTCATCATGTATGGATGTGACAGTTGGACTATAAAGAAAGCTGAGCACTGAAGAATTGATGCTTTTGAACTGTGGTGTTGGAGAAGACTCTTGAGAGTCCCTTGACTGCAAGAAGTTCAAACCAGTCAGTCCTAAAGGAAATCCGTCCTTAATATTCATTGGAAGGACTAATGCTGAAGCTGAAGCTCCAATACTTTGGCAACCCAATATGAAGACCTGACTCATTGGAAAAGACCCTCATGTTGGGCGAGAATGAAGACGGGAGGAGAAGGGGATGGCAGAGGATGAGATGGTTGGATGGCATCACCAGCTGGATAGACATGAGTCTGAGCAAGCTCCAGGAGTTGGTGATGGACATGGAAGCCTAGAGTGCTGCAGTCCATGGGGTCACAAAGAATCAGATATGACTGAGTGACTGAACTGAACTGAACTGTCTTAGAGGTTACATAGGGAACTCCAAGCTTAGATTTCTATTTTCAGAAGCAATGCTTTTTCTACTATGTCAAGCTGATAGAAGATTTCCTTTCTCTACCTTTCTACCTTCTATCTCTTTGTCTCTACCTGCCTTGGTTTACAGTAAGCTAAGACCTAAATTTTCTGTCCTGTTCTTCAAATACAACAATCAAGTCTTGGTTTCACACTAAATTTATATTTCTTGTTTTCAGAATCAAGGAACACCAACAAATAAAAGATAACATCATTTTAAAACACCACCTAGAAATACTACTAATAAGTAACATTAAGTAGTATTCAATTTGGGCTTCCCTGGTGACTCTGTGATAAAGAGTCTGCCTGCCATTGCAGGAGATATGGATTTGATCCCTGGATTGGAATGATCCCCTAGAGAAGGAAATGGCAACCCATGCCAGAATTCTTGCCTAGGAAATTCTATGGATAGAGGAGCCTGGGGAGCTACAGTCCATGGGGTCCCAAAAGAGTCAGACACAATTTAGTGACTAAACAACAAATATTCAGTTTATCTCTACATACAGATATAGCAATGAGAATAAAGACTATTATTATTGTATATTCTTCATGCTTTTAAATACTCCCATTATGGGTTATTTTGCATACTATTTAAAATAAATTTCTTCACTTTTCTTTTAATTTAGCAAAAGGGAAGGAAACTGCTTTGACACTTAAAGATATTTCTCAACTTCAGACAAAGCTCTATTTATTACCATATATATATTTATTTATATATGAAAACCAGTCATGTCCAGCTCTTTGCAACCCAGGTACTGTAGCCTGCCAGACTCCTCTGTCCATCAAATTCTCCAGGCCAGAATACTGGAATGCAGAGTAGGTAGCCTTTCCCTTCTCCAGGGGAATCTTCCCAACCCAGGGATCGAACCCAGGTCTCCTGTATTGCAGTTAGATTCTTCACCGTTTGAAGCTTACAAGTCTTTAAATGCCTTTTGGTTGACAAGATTTCATCAGTTGTTTTTACTCAGGAAGGCTCATGTTTGAGAATATTTGCCTGTTGCTTTGCATTTGATGTATTATTTGGCTGTGTTTATTTATTTATTTATTTTGGCTGTGTTTAATTTTCTTTTAGAATTGTATAGACTTAGCTCCATTGTCCTCTGACACTAATTGGTGACACAGAGAACTTCAGGGGTAAGTCTGATTTTCCTCCTTATTTGCAACTTTGTCATTATGCCTGGATGCTTAGCAGGTCTATCTTGTATAAGTCGTTATTTCTGGGAACATGCACTATTATTTTGTTCTGAATATTCAGTTCCTCCTTTCTTTGAAGTTCTCTGTTTTACAAATTATCTTATGATTTAATGCCACCTAGTCTGAGTCTCTAAGAATTTCTCTCCTTTCATAAACAATCACCCTGATACCACATAGCTTTGTTTTGTCACAAATGTCAATTATCTAATACTTACCTGTTTCTTTTTGTTTCTAATGTATCCATCAGTTCCATATTGATATTGTTTTATTGTCCATCTTTTTTATATAATTATCTTATTTAGGCATTTTCAATAAAATATTAAATGTGTAAATATGTAGAATACATATTGAATATATATATTTGAAGACATATTCTTGTTTGGCATATTTTTCTCAGACTGAATTCATCTGTTTTTTTTCATGTCATGTTCATTCCTTGGGTGCATATTTGAATATGTGTTTAGCTATAGTTATTTTGTTTTAAAAGTCATGTCATTTTGAGGATCAGTTTTCTCAAATCTGCGGTGATCATCCTGGCTTTCCATTGAACGCCTAAGTTATTGGGAATCTATTTGTCTTCTTGTAGAAATATTCTGCAGTTAGATTATTCTAGTGGAAGGGAGGGGGCAATCTCTGTGAGGCTTTAGTTCCATCTTTGTTGGAGTGTTGCTTTGTTTTCTGATACATTTTAAAATTCCCTGTATCATTCATATCCCATAGTAGGAACTATATATCTCATTTCCATGTGTGGATATCCTGAAGGTTTAACCATTAGCCCTGTTCATTGGAGTGGATTGCCATTTCCTTCTCCAGGGGATCTTCCCAACCCAGGGATCAAACCCTGGTCTCCCACCTTGTAGACAGACACTTTACCGTCTGAGCCGCCAGGGAAGTCATCCCCGTTCATAATGGATCTCTAAGAAAAAACATATGTATATATACATAAACATATATGTTTTTAATCCTACAGATTTGAAATGTATTTCCTTGGTGTGCCTATTAATAATTTCAGATTAGGAAGTATTGATGAGACATCTCAAAATTTTACTGACTTTGCCTATGTTCCTGTACCATACTTTTAAGCCCCAGGATTGAGAGCAGGAGCTGTCAAAAATACTTGGTGCTCTCTTTGGCAGTCACTTCTAGTCTTTGTGAGTCTAGTAATATATTTAGTTTCTTGCTTACTTGCTGCTGGTGGATTTGTTTTTTTTTTTTTTTTGCTGACACTTTTTATTTTGTTGCTGGTGGTTGTGTTAGGTAATTGAAACTAAAATGTGTGACCCAGATTTACTCTGCCATCTAACCTACAGGTTTTCAGAGCTAAATTTCATGCTTACTTGTAGTAATCATCTCAGTTCTGGTTCGTGGCAAAACTATGTCCCAGCTTCATCTATGTGGTGTTTAATCATCACAGTCCTCATCACCATTCTCATCACCATCAAATTCCATATGTGTTTTAAATCAAACTTGCCTCAAATAACTGTAGGAACATGGAACTGTAGAAGGTAAGAGGGAAAACAGGTATTATCTAGTTAGGTCCTTCCAGTTTGCAGTTGAAGAAAATGGACCTAGACAAATTAAGTGAAAGTGACATTCACACAGCTGACTATTTTCCAAGGAAGTTCTAGATTATGAATGAGACCATATCGGTATAACAGAAAGAGGACCACTTTGGAGACAGATAAACTTATGTTTGCATCTCACCTCTGCCACATACAAGTATGTGAACTTAAGTTATTTCATCCCCATTTATCTCATTCTTCTCATCTGTGAAAACCTTAGAGAGTTTTGAGCAAGATTTAAGGGAGTGATGATATAAAGTGTTTAGCACTGTGTCTTATACAGTAAGCTCTTAATAAATGGTGATAAGCATTATTATTGAGTGAGTTTATAGAGCTAATTACTGGCTGTACTAACAAAACATTACTGTGAAAGAAACAATCTCATAATTCAATGGTTAAAATGACAGTAATTCCTCATTTGCCCTGAGTGTGTGGATTAGGTGAAGTTGAGTAATCTAGACTGGGCTCAGTTAGTTCTTCTACCCTTGGCTGGGCTGCTCTACCTGTGTGTGGCCTACTGGGGTTTAGTTGATCTTGGGGGGGGCCTCAGCTAGCCTGTTCTGCTTTTCTTGGATGGGTTCACTCACATGCATTTAGCTTTCTGGAGGTTGGATGATTATGACTAGGCCCAGCTCAGGGTGGTTCTGTTTTATGTGTCTCTCATTGTCTCCTGAGACCAAGGAGCTAGTCCAGGCACAAAGTTCTCATGGCTTCAGCAGAGAAATAAGAGAGTAAGCAAAACTATGTGAGCTTCTTAGGGCCCAGGCTCTAAACCAGAACTCCTACCTAATGCTTTTGGCCAAAGTCAGTTTCACAGGTTAAGCCAAAGTCAAGAGACTAGAGTATGAAACAGGATGAGACAAAGAACTGTTATACAAAACACAATCCATTGTTAAGACCAAGTGAGGTCTAGAATGCTGCAGAGAGACAGACATAAAGCTTGAACTATGGAATCAGACTGACCAAGATTTAAGGCCTGGATTACCTAGTTTACAAATGATCTCTGTGACTTTGGTCAAGTTATTTAATTCTTATTAAAATCATTTTCTTAATCTGAAAAATGGAGAAAAACACTTGCCATGCAATATTGTGAGCTCAGAAAGAATTTATTGCATTGTTTGGCACATAATATTTAATAATTGCTATTGGTAGTATTACTTCCTACTTTCAGTCTTGGGTTCTTCCCTTTATACAATATCAGGATGTGTTATTATTTTAAAACTTAAAAAAAATACTTCTCTCCCCATGTTAACAAATGCTTATTTATTTTCATCTTAAGAGGAAAAATAGTTGCTAATGCTTCTTATTGATGTTTTCCTCTACTAAATGCAAACAAGTAAATACTGACCCTAATGAAAGCATGTTTAATGGAAAATTCAGTTTGATTTATTTGCTAATTAGCACCAATTGGACTTTGAAGGGACAGGTGAATGATGCTTTCATACAAATATTTGAATGTGATACAGCCCATCAGGTTTACAGAAAAGAGTTAGTGCCAGAAAGTCAGAAACTGATGAAATGTGTCCTGTTTAAGAGGATTCACTGGGAGCATGAGGTAGCATGCGTGCTTGCATAATGTGGAGGTCAAGAGAATGCTGTACGGGGCACACAGAAAGATGAGATGAATGTTTGGAAAATACCGCTAATCAGAAGAGAAAGTTGGCATTCTGCATTATGAATCTATTAGCAGTTTAGCTAAGTCATCTCCAGGATTCTGTAATTCAGTGGGATTTACCCAGCACTTTGCTTTTGGAAGGCTTCCCCGGTAGCTCAGCTGGCAAAGAATTTGCCTGCTCTGGTTCGATTCCTGGGTCAGGAAGATCCCCTGGAGAAGGGATAGACTGCCCACTCCAGTATTCTTGGGCTTCCCTGGTGGCTCAGCTGGTAAAAAACATCTGTCTGTAATGTGGGAGACCTGGGTTCAATCCCTAGGTTGGGAAGATCCCCTGGAGAAGGGAAAGGCTACCCACTCCAGTTTTCTGGCCTGGAGAATTCATGGATTCTACAGTCCACGGGGTCACAGAGAGGAGGACGCTACTTCCACTTTCAGACAAAACTAATGAAAACCTCTTTCTTGAAGAAGGAAATGGCAACCCATTCCAGTATTCCTGCCTGGAAAAACCCATGGACAGAGGAGCATGATAGGCTACAGTCCATGGGGTCACAAAGAGTCAGACACAACTGAGCAACTTCACTTTTGCTTTGGGAAGGAATTCAATGCAATTCAGTAAATGTTTCCTGAGTGTGATCCCTATACCCACCACTGGAGATAAAAAGGAGGAGCCAGAGAGAATCTCTGTTCTCAAGTAACACATAACCTAGTGGAGGGATCAATCACATATACAAAGTAATAATAACCAAGAGCTGTGGGTGCACAGAAAAAATATAAATGAATCTGAGTGTATTTAAATTGAGTGCTGATTAATGAAGATGATTTTGACAGATTTGGAAAGGAGGGTAAAGTTATAATTAATCAAATTAATATCAAACCAGTCCATCCTAAAGGAAATCAGTCCTGAATATTCACTGGAATATTCATTCATCCAGTGTAAGCTGAAACTCCAATACTTTGGCCACCTAATACAAAGAACTGACTCATTGGAAAAGACCCTGATGCTGGGAGAGATTGAAAGCAGGAGGGGAAGGGGACGACAGAAGATGAGAAGGTTGGATGGCATCACTGACTCAATAGATATTCGTTTGAGCTTGCTCTGAGAGTTGGTGATGGACAGAGAAGTAAGCCTGGTGTGCTGCAGTCCATGGGGTCACAAAGAGTCAAACACAACTTAGCAACTGAACTGAACTGAACTGAAATTAATATGAGATTTCTGGCTCTTCCAAGGGATAAGGGGAGAGACAGGTTATAGAACATCCACAGCAGAAAGATGCATAGTTCAGGCTGTATTAAAACACTTTGCTTGGCATGTACTGAAACTGTTAAGCATTGCACTTAGAGACTTTGTCCTTATCTCTCTCGCACTTCTAGTGAGGTTGGTACAATGCAGGCTCTTGGGCACCAAAGAAACTGATGTTCTCTGATTTTTTTTGAGGCAGTGAACTCACCCATGATGAGCTGTGTTCTAAAAGGCTAACTGATAACTGAATCGGGACTGAGAACTAGCCCCCTGATAATATGGTACTTGCTTTCACTGAGCTTGCATTCCAATGAGTGTAGCAGACACTAACTAAACAAACAGAAAAGATAAAAGCAGATGGCAATAAATGTACTGAAAGAAAAAGGGGCACTGGGGAGAACTCAGAAAGGACTCTTCAAAGTGTTGAGATAAAAGGAATGTGAAAATCAAGGAGAAAGACATTCTGGGCAGAAGGGAGAGTAGATACAAGAATATAAGAATTCTGAGGTAAGAAACTCTTTGGCATGTTGAAGAACCAGAATGCAAACCAGTGAATATAACGGTTCAACTTGTGGGATGAGATGAAATTGAAGAGGTGGCAGGAGAAAGGTCAAGTGAGCTTTGTAGGTCATGGGGGCAAGTTTGGGTTTTATCATCAGAGGAAGCCATTGAATTATTTTAAGCACGGTTATAATATATTCTGTTTTTAGAGTTTAAAGACAAATTTAGCTGCTGTGTAGCGAACAGTGGGACAGGCTATCTGTTGTCAACTGAGTGCCACCACCATGTCCTTCTGGGGCTCCTGATTCTGTTTCTCAGCATCGCCTCCCATGTTTGATCCTGGGCTACATTTTGCCAAGGAATGCAAAATATGTGATATCTGTAAAGTGGAGGTGAATTAGAAGCTTTGTTCTCTAGAGGTGAAGGCAGCAGATGAATGTGCACATTTGGGCATCACAGAACTCCCCGCCAAGTCCTGAAAACTACCCATTTCATGGCTATTGATTAAGACTCTTGGGGAGCTTCTCAGACTTTCCCAGAATGATGACAACTTTCAGACAAGCTTAGAACACCCACCAGATTTTGTCCCACAGGCTGAGGTCTTCAGTGTTGTCTTCTCTGACCTTCAGCTTCCATTTCTCTGGCATCTGCCCCCACTCCACAGCTCTGTCAACAACCCCATAAGCTCCTGCTGCTGCTGCTAAGTCGTTTCAGTCGTGTCCGACTCTGTGCAACCCCAGAGACGGCAGCCCACCAGGCATCCCCCGTCCCTGGAACTCTCCATAAGCTCCTACACTATGTTAAACTCTTTGTTTCTGGAATGCATAGCTTCTGTTTAGCAACTGATAGATAAAAAAAATATTGGAAAGTATTAGAGCTATGAGAGGGCACAATTAGGACACTACAGAGTATTGGAGAAAAATGATGGATTTGAGACATACATGGTAGAAGCACAAAAACATTACATGTGGATTGTTTGGGACAAAGAAGTAAAGAAGGAATGGAGGATGTCTTCTATATTATTAGCTTGATTAGGGTGCCACTTAATGAGATGAGGAAGTTTAGTATTAAACAGATTATACAGGCATATATCCTAAAAAAAACCTTGAAGAGGGAAATAGCTGGCCAAGACCAAGAACTTTCTAGAATGGCATTATGGCTCTAGGATCATTAGGGATGTAGGGGACTTTGGGGGCAAAAAGTCAGTCAGGGAAAGATATATTTTTACTTTTTTTATGTTCACTAAAGGAAAAAAATTGATAAATTGGCTTGAGGAATCTCAGGAGCAAGTCCCTTGTAGCAGGAAGAGTATTTTTTTCTTGAGTCAAAGAGAACTGAGTTCAACCTTGACTAAAACTTATTAGCTATGTGTAACTTTGAGGGAGCTGTCTAACCTGTTTGAGCCTGCTTTATCTGTATATTCACCTGGCCAGGTGGCATAGTGGTAAAGAATCCACTTGCCAAGGCAAGAGATGCAGGCTCAATCCCCTAGAGTAGGAAATGGCAGCCCACTTCAGTATTGGTAGGTCCATGGGGTTGCAAAGAGACAGACATGACTAGCGCTATCTTTATATTAGAGATAATTTCAATGTCTACCATAAAATATCAAATTAAATTATGGATATCAAGTACCTGGTGATAAATAATATCCTTTTTACCTTGAATGCATATTCGTTGAAAAACTACTAAATACTAGACACTGTGCCAAGCAATTTGGATATAAATTCTCCTTAAAAGTTAAGGGTGCTACTAATCAGATTATGAAAAGCCCTGGCCCACTCTGGAGTCTTAGGGAAGGTTTCCTGTGAAGTGATGTTTGAGTGAGACTCTGGAAGTAGAATACGAATCACCTTGATATACACAATGGAAGTTTTTATCAGGTGGAGGATGGAAAAAAGATGAAGACCATTCCCAGTCACAAGTACAACATTGTAGAAAGCACTAAAACAGGGTACAGAAAAGTACATTTGCTATTCAGAAGAGACAAGTGTGACTGCAGCTAAAAACTTGCAGGCAAAAAGGATAGAAAGACTTCTAGGATTTTTCCTCCTAATCCAGGCCAGCTCTCAAGAGTGAGATAAAGCCAACGAATAACAGCAGACATTTCATTCAGCCAAAATCACAATCATTACTTGATGAGCAGTTACCATTTGTCAAGCACTGCATTATGCACCTAACTCTTGTTTCGAGAACTATTATGTCTCAGACACTGGCATATGATGATGAAAAAGACAAGCAGTTGCTCTGTCTTAACTTAAATTTTACTTATTTAATTATCATAGTAATCAACTGAAGTTAGAGATGAAGTTTAGATAGATCAACAACTTACCAAGCTCATACAGCTAGGAAATATTATAGTTATTTTTCCATCTATTCACTTGCTCTATACAGATTTATTATGCACCTACCCTGTGCTGGGCACGGTTCTAGGTTCTTTGGACATCAGTTCAGTTCAGTCGCTCAGTCATGTCTGACTCTTTGCAACCCCAGGGACTGCAGCACTCAAGGCCTCTGTGTCCATCATGCCAGGCCTCTGTGTCCACCACCAACTTCCAGAGTTTACTCAAACTCATGTCCATTGAGTTGGTGATGCCATCCAACCATCTAATCCTCTGTCATCTCCTTCTCCTCCTGCCTTCAATCTTTCCCAGCATCAGGGTCTTTTCAAAGGCTGGAAGCAAAGAAGATGTCTCAAGGAATATACATCCTAGTAGGTTAGTCCAACAATAAACGGTAGACATACTATGTGAATTATATCACAGGTTAGAAAATGATACATTCTTTGAACAAGGAATAAGAGCAGAGTAAGAGAAACTGGAAATTCCAGCATCTCAATGTTGATAGAATATTGTGGTGGGATTCTTTGAAGAGATAGCAGTTGACAACTTGGTGAAGGTGTGGGGAAGTTAGATTTGTGTCAGTCTGATGCCATAGTTTGCTCAGGCCACCATAATCAAATACCATAGTATGGGTTGTTTAAACAACAGAAATCTATTTCTCAGTTTTGGAGGCTGGGAAGTCCAAGATCAAGATATCAGCTGATTCAGTTTCTATGGAAGACTGTCTTCCTGGTTTGCATATGGCTGCCTGCTCATTGTGCCCTCTCATGGCAGACAGAGAGAGAGAGGTTCTTCCTCTTCTTATAAGGCCATAGTTCTATTTCATTAGGGTCCTGCCCTTTCAACTTCATTTCATGTTAAATACCTCCTAAAGACCCTATCTCCTAATACAGTCAAACTAAGGGTTAGGGTTTGGTTTCTTTTCTGTTTTTTTTTTTTCCAGGGCTCTAACATAGGATTTTGGAGGGAATATGATTCAGTCTGTAGCATCTGGGGAAGTGCCTTCAAGCAGAGGGAACAGCCATGGCAAACGCACAAAGGCAAGAGTCAGCCTGGTGAGTTAAGAGCCTAATGTGGCTGCAGGTAAAGGAGGTATAAGAGAACATGAAGTCAGAGAGGCAAAGGGGACCAGTGTGTGAGGAACTAGCTGGCTGGGGGCTCTGAATTTTATTTGAGTAAAACAGGGGCCAGTGCAGAGCTCTGAACAGAGGAGTGACCCAATTTGGCTCATTTCAATGATATCACTGTGACTGCAAAGGGAGTTGTCCCTAGAAGTGGGGACCAGTTTGATACTACTGTTAGTTACCTGGACAAGAGATGATGCAGGCTCAGCCTAGGTGGTGACAGTACAAAGAGTATAAAGCAAACATATTTTGGTTGTAACTTTTATGTAAAGTAAACAGTACTTCCTGGAAGAAAATAGATTTGGGATGTGAAAAAAACAAGTCAAAGATAACATCAAGCTTTTTGACTTGGGTAACATAAAATTTGGTTTGTCATTAATTAAGATGGAGAAGGCAGAGGTGAAGCTAGTTTGGGGACAAGATAAGGTATCATCCTCCCAGTAGAGCCTTTGTTTTCTCCAGGTCCATATGCAACTGTAATACTTAGGGGTGATGAGCAGAGGTTGGGTTACTAGTAAGGATGTTGCTTCCATCTTCTCAAAACTGCTCAGATTTTACTTGAACAAAGGGTTTCCTGGATGAAAAGTAGTCTGAAAAACCATTTACAAAGCTCAGCCACTGTATTTTACCAGAGAGAAGACTTAAGCCATGCATGCTTAACAGCTTAGCCCTGTTTGTACCCCAAGGTTTGGGTAGGAGAGAACACAGAAAATCCACAGAGACAGAACATCTAGAAAAAGAGAAAGGAAGTCTCTGCCCAGTCTTGATGTTAGGCATTTTGAAGAGGCAATCTTGCCAATACTGGCAACCGCATATACATAATGAAAAGGAAAGGAATACCATCTACTGAGTTCCAGGTACCAATATTTTATCATTTAATTCTACAGCAACCCAACATCACAGATAATAAAAATCAAGGTTGCACAAAATTAAATAAGTGGACCCTCAAATGTGATTTAATGGACATAACTGGGAAGCACAGGGTCAGGGCTAGAGCCCCAGCCTCGTTCCCAACCTCACATTCTCTGCACTATGCCAGAGTGAATGTAGCACCGTTATTTTAAGCGCTCAAATATAGCCAGATCCATGCTGAAATACTGGTCTGGAAATATAGACTGAAGACCTATGATGGGTGTATTTTTCACTGATAGATGGGGTGAGGAACAAAGAATTGAGGAAGAATTCACGACATAAACTGTTAAGTGCATTCCCAGCTGCTGAGTCTTTGTCAAACAACACTTTATCCACTGGACAGCTTGACGTCTACTAGGTGATGGCTGTGGCATAGGGGACTTCAGAAGAAGGGAGGAGAAAAGAATGTGGGGTATAAATAATATGCACGAATTACTGGGAGCTCAGTAGCTCATGAAGAATGAGCCTTTGTGATATACGGTGCCCCTCATCTGGGACCATAGGGCGGTCATAAATGCCAGAGTGACAAATGACTATAAAATCTCCAAGCCAAGCCTTCAAGAAGCCAGCCTCCTGAGCTTCAGCAAGTGGTAGGTCAGGTAGCAGAATGACAGAGGGCAGCCCACGGCCCACTCTGTGAACCCATCACTGCCTCCTTCATCATACCTCACACTCCAGCATCCCCAGAGTAACTACTTTTTCACAGATACCCATCATTTCTTTCTTTTTTTATGCTGTTCCCTTGCCCAGAATACTCTCTCCTGCTTGTCACTAGGACCAGAGCCTGTCCAAGCATCGCTTGCCCCCTCCGGGTTAGTTGTCCTCATCTTTCTTTTCCTGATTTTCTATGCATATTTTCTCACTGTACTTACAGTGCCCTAGGAAGTATGATTATGGTTCTCTTTGTATGCTTATCTCCTCTGCTAGACACTGAACTCCCAGACGTCAGAGAACCTATTTTTTCCCTTTTAAATCCTAGTGCCCAGCATACAGCCTATACACTAGTGGTTCATAAACCTTAGTGTCCTTTTGAATCACTCAGAGGGCTTCCTGGGCCTCATTCTCAAAGATTCTGAGAAAAATCAGATGAGTCTGTGGTAAGGCCTGAAAATCTGCGTTTCTGACAAGTTCTCAGGTTTTGCTAATGATGCTGGTCTGAAGATAAATTTTGAGAACCATTGTTGTATACCATAGTTTTTGCTAAATACATTTATGTTCTATTACATAAGTGATTATAAGCATCCACTAAGGAGTCACCCAGGACCTGGGTTTAAGTCACAGTTCTCCAAGCTAGAAGTCCTTAGAAAAGTGAGTTAAGCTCTCTGAGCCTCAGTTTCTTTATCTAAAAGTAAGCTCAATTAGATAATGCTAAAGTACTTACCCTGATGCTCCACAGCTCCTGCTGATATTGAGCTGAAGACAGATGCACCAGGATGAAGGGAAATAAGAGAGAAGGAAAGATGGAACAGTCTGGTAATCCCTGAACCAGCCTCACACACAGAGCCCAGCCGTGAGTTTAATTAAATACTCCACACATTTACTTACTGAAGTATCCTATTTCCTGAACATAAACAGATAAGAGAGCAGTGGTGCATGGCAGCCTCTAGAGTGCTGGGAAGAATCTGTTTTGAATTTTTTTTACATCAATCAAATGATTCATATACACCTCCTCTTCAGTAGATGGCTTTCAGAATTGAGTCTGGTGGGTTTTCCACCAGGGCTCATCGCTAAAACCTTCTCATTAATAGATAATCAGCTTCTGCTGATCTGCTCCTAGGCTGCCTTCCAGAGCAGCTGTTCCCTCCTGTGTGGTGATTTAAGCTATGTTAACAGTGATGAAAACAGATTTGTGTTGCTTCTCTTCTCATTAACCTTATTACAGAGTTTTACTCCCAAGACATATACTTTCTATAAATATATCAAATTTATAAAAGGATTAAAACTTTTTAACCTGCATTGTCTTGAAATTTCTCAATATCTGAGTGAAGGGTAGGTGATTGGTAAATCTTCAAATTATGGGTTTGATTGGAGGTGATGGATGGTCTGTGGTCCAGCCTTTGAGCCTCCAATTTAGCTGACCCTCACATCTCTACTGCACTTCCTGGGGCTGCCCTCACTCTTCCCACACCACTGGTCTGCCCCACAGGGCTTATTACATTATGGCCAGTTAGATCACCAGCCTTCCCTACAGTGACCAACTCTTCTGTTTGCCTGGAACTAGGAGCACTGTGAAAGCAGAACTTTCCATTTTAAAACCAGAAAAGTTCAGGAAAAACCAGGATAAACTGGTCACTCTGCTGTCAATCCTGCAATTTGCTAGTAGCCAAGCCTGCAGAGTCCTGAGGTCACGACTGTTTCCAAGTCACTTTTGCTGTCTCTGCAACATTTATCTCTGGCAATTTTGAGTTTGCAAATAGCTTTTAATCATTAACGCTTCCATCATCTCTGCTTCCCATACCCATGGCACTACCAGGCAAATGTATAATTAATTAATCACAAAAATTGGGTGAAAATAATCATAAACAGTTGTAAATCCAGCCTGGGGCAATCAGCTGTCAGTAGGTTCAGAAAGATATGGACTAGTGTGGAGGTTGTAATAAATTTCCCCAAACACATTTCTAAATCCCTGATTTTATTTTTTTCTCTGCCTTGTCTTCTATTTTTTAGTGGGAAATAACGTATATGCCTCAGCATCACTTTTACCCTTGTTATATTGTTCCAATGCCTACAGCTATTTGTACTTCAATGATTCCATTGCAGCTAGGCTCTGTTTACATATTTCAATTTTGAGGTGAGTCAGCCTCCGGCAGGTTTGTTCTCTTACCTGATTTCCCAGCCTGACTTTCTGCTTCCATTTCTGGGGCTACCCGGAGTTTGACTCAGCGGTGGGCGAGAAAGCATGCAGGTATAGAAACACAAAGGATGAAAAACTCTCTGTACTTTGTAACAGCTTGAAGGTATTTTACTGAAATCTGAAATGTGCTCAGGTTAACAAAGTTGAAAACATCATTCGAATTCCTGCCCTCTTCAACTTCCAGGTATCATCTCACTGGACTGTACCCTTTGAAGCAAACTGATTCCAGGCGTATGTATCAGGGAGCAGCATACTACAGCATGTGTGAAAATGGTTGTCGCTTTGGCCAGCACATGGAAAGCAGATGTTTTCCAAGAGAATTGATGGCATCCCAGACTCATCACAATCTGTCCACAATCTGTCTTTCCAGACGTATCACCCCCCACCCCCATACATGCTCAGCCACAACGAAATGATCCTCCAAAACCCATTATGCCTTTTCATGCCTCCACTCATCTCTGCGCTTGCTATTTTCATAACCCAGAATATTGTCTGTACTCCTGTTTCTCCTTCCTCACCTGCTAAATCCTTACTGATTTTTTAGGATTTAGTCAAATGACATCTTTAAAGCCTTTCTGAACTCCAGCAAACAGTTGTTTATTCACGGCTCTTTCCTCTCTTAGCATGTGAAACATGCCTCCGTGTATCAGGCCCCAACAGGACCATAGGGTCTAGAACCTGTGTCAATTCAAGTATGTCTGGGAGCTGCTAGAGATATGGTATGGTAATAAAATGGAGTGTTAGCAAGAGGAGCCTGCTGTTTTGTGAGAAAGGGGAAGCATGTTTACTTTGAGACTAGTAGCTTATTCAATCCCTAAGACTCCTCAAAAATTGATAATTGTTTTTCCTCTTTAACCTTATTGTCAACTGTAGCAGCTTATATTTTTGTTGCTCCAGTACCCTTTTCCATGACTCTTCTTCCAATAACAGGCAAACCTTATTCCTGACTACAGTGGGAAATTTATGATTCTCCCTGCAAAAAGTGGTTGGCCCAAGGGGTGGGCATATGACCCCCTCAGCCAATCAGAATCCTTCCCTGGGACAGATATCTACACAATAGGAAGAGCCACTAAGAAATCTAGTTCAGAGTGTGAAAAAAAGAAGTCAGGCCCACTAATGCTGCAGGAGTTAAGAGTACTGTTGCCATGGTAACAGTAAAGGGCAAGGCAAGCTGGGCAAGGAAGGTCAAGTTCCTTGTCTCCAAACTTTTACCTTTCCATCACTAGTGCTCCCTACTGTCAGAATCTTAAAGGAAGTCAGCTGGCAAAGGGAACACTGAGTTGTAGTTTCAACTCAGCATCACAGAATAGACTCTGGAAAGGTGGTTCAGAGCTGAGATACAATCATTTGTACAGGCATTTTGCCACTGGCCTGTATGGTTTCTCAGATGGATGTGGAAGTGTGTGGGTCTTCTAGGGGCCTCTGGACATACAGATACAAGAGAAACAGTCAGTAAAATGATCTGAGAACGAGCAAGTCATGAAAGACTGTGTAAAAAGACTAGAAATGTGAAACCACCCCCATATTCTATTCTCCATTCCTCTCCACCTTTCTTTTTTTTTTTTTAATAACCTTATTGTTGGGAGCAAATCATGGAGTAGCAGTATAGCAATTAGGATTATTTTAGCAGGATTTCTTGCTATCCTATTTATTTCCCATATTTGAGAAACAACTTATTCATCTGTTATAGGCCTTTCTCATATGGCATTGTGTTTTTATGTCAATTTCCCCCACCAAACTACAAACACTTTTATGGAGATCTTCTTATTCATCTTTTTACTAGTTAAATGCCCAGGATTCACTGAACATTCACTCATTTGTATTTATCCAGCAAACATTTATTTAGCACATTTTATATGCCATATCCTGAACTACAAGTCAAGCATATACTAAATCTTAGCTGCTACCCTCAAGATGCTCACGGTCTACAATGAGGTACATTTCACACCAGTCAGAATGGTTGCGATCCAAAAGTCTACAAGCAATAATTCTGGAGAGGGTGTGGAGAAAAGGGAACCCTCTTACACTGTTGGTGGGAATGCAAACCAGTACAGCCACTATGGAGAACAGTGTGGAGATTCCTTAAAAAACTGGAAATAGAACTGCCTTATGACCCAGCAATCCCACTGCTGGGCATACACACCAAGGAAACTAGAATTGAAAGAGATACATGTACCCCAATGTTCATCACAGCACTGTTTATAATAGCCAGGACATGGAAACAACCTAGATGTCCATCAGCAGATGAATGGATAAGAAAGCTGTGGTACATATACACAATGGAGTATTACTCAGCCATCAAAAAGAATACAATTGAATCAGTTCTAATGAGGTGGATGAAACTGGAGCCGATTATACAGAGTGAAGTAAGCCAGAAAGAAAAACACCAATACAGTATACTAACACATATATATGGAATTTAGAAAGATGATAATGATAACCCTGTATGTGAGACAGCAAAAGAGACACAGATGTACAGAACAGACTTTTTGACTCTGTGGGAGAGGGAGAGGGCAGAATGATTTGGGAGAATGGCATTGAAACATGTATACTATCATGTAAGAAACGAATTGCCAGTCTAGGTTCAATACAGGATACAGGATGCTTGAGGCTGGTGCACTGGGATAACCCAGAGGGATGGCATGGGGAGGGAGTTGGGAGGGGGGTTCAGGAGTGGGAACTTATGTACACCTGTGGCGGATTCATGTTGATGTATGGCAAAACCAATACAGTATTGAAAAAAAAAAAAGATGCTCATGGTCTAATAGAAGAAAGGGATAATAAAGAGGCAATAATAATGCAGACTGTATACATGCTCTGGGCATAATGAGAACACAATACTGGGGCTCCTAATCCAGGCTGAGGCAGGGAGACCAGATAGAAGATTGCTGAATTAATCCACTTTAGAAATTAGAAGGGTTTCCACCAAAAGTGGCCAGTAGGAATGAAGATTAGTAGAAAGAACTGAGACCTCTTAGATGTCAAATTTTATAGCATGTGAGTCAGCTGGAAGCTTACAAACACCACCAGCCCCTTCCCCAATGATTAAGCATTTTTCAAAACCAGTTACAAAAGGGATGGAACCTAAATGTCAGTAGTTTTTAAAATATCCAGGTGATTTCAATGTTCAGTTGTCTTTGTTGTTCAGTCGCCAAGTTATGTCTGAGTCTTTGTGACCCCACAGACAGCAACTTGATGACTAATGGTATATATAGTAAGGAAGTGGGGGATGTAGAGAGTGATTTTCTAGCTTCTGGTCTAGGCAACCACATGGATAGTGGATGCTGAAAAACTTGCCCTAGAATTACTATGTATTGCTTTGTCTTTCAAAGGGTACCCTGTAAAGGTAGTATGTAAAAAGCAACTACTCAATAATTTTTTTTTATATAAACAAGTACCTGGGATGTAATGTCTTCTCAGAGGAGAAGATTAAGAAGCAGAGTTTTGAATAGTATAGTTTCTACCAACAAGTGCAGCTTCCACCAGCAGATGCTTAATAAATGTTTGAAGGAAATTAGCACTGATGACTGTAAACAAATAATCTCCAGTGTGCAGGTAGTGGACTTAAGTAATAGGCTCATATACATGAAAAAATTCACACACATCCTTATCAGTAGTGAGTGCAATTTTTAACCGAAACTAGTGCTTAAAAAATATAGTATCTAAAATGGTTGATTTGTAATAATCATTGACAAATAGGTTACATTAGACTCTTGTAAGAATCTCATGGTGTTAATTCCTACTTTTGTTGTTGCTGTTCAATTGCTAGGTTGTGTCTGACTCTTTGCGACCCTATGGACTGCAGCACATCAGGCTTCTCTGTCTTCCACTATCTCTCAGAGTTTGCTCAACCTCATATCCATTGAGTCAGTGATACTGTCTAACCATCTCAACCTCTGCCACCCCCTTCTCCTATTGCCTTCAATCTTTCCCAGCATCAGGGTCTTTTCCAATGAATCAGTTCTTCCCATTAGGTGACCACTTCGGTTGGAGCTTCAACACCAGCATTAGTCCTTCCAATGAATATTCAGGGTTGATTTCCTTTAGAATTGACTGGCTTGATCTCCATGTAGTCCAGGGGACTCTCAAGAGTCTTCTCCAGCACCACAATTTGAAGGCATCAGTTCTTCGGCACTCAGACTTCATTGTGAAACAACTCTCACATCCATATATGACTACTGGAAAAATCATAACTTTGACTATATGAACCTTTGTTGGTAAAGTGATATCTCTGCTTTTTAATATGCTGTCTAGGTTTGTCATAGGTTCCTTCCAAGGAGCAAGCATCTTTTAATTTCATTCCTGCAGTCACTGTCCTCAGTGATTTTGGAGCTCAAGAAATACTGCTACTTACCAAATACTTCCAGATCCCCCTCTTCTCAGGCATAGAATGGAATTAGGCTTTCTGGTCCCCTTGTGTTTGCAAAGGTGACATGACTAGTTCTGTCCAATGACTTGACAGTGGAAACAATCTGGACCACAGCATTCAATGGCCAAGCATTTAATTCAGTTCAGTTCAGTCACTCAGTCGTGTCCGACTTTTTGCGACCCCATGAATTGCAGCATGCCAGGCCTCCCTGTTCATCACCATCTCCAGGAGTTCACTCAGACTCATGTCCATCGAGTCCGTGATGCCATCCAGCCATCTCATCCTCGGTCGTCCCCTTCTCCTCCTGCCCCCAGTCCCTCCCAGCATCAGAGTCTTTTCCAATGAGTCAACTTCGCATGAGGTGGCCAAAGTATTGGAGTTTCAGCTTTAGCATCATTCCTTCCAAAGAAATCCCAGGGCTGATCGCCTTCAGAATGGACTGGTTGGATCTCCTTGCCGTCCAAGGGACTCTCAAGAGTCTTCTCCAACACCACAGTTCAAAAGCATCAATTCTTCGGCGATCAGCCTTCTTCACAGGCCAACTCTCACATCCATACATGACCACAGGAAAAACCATAGCCTTGACTAGATGGACCTTAGTCGGCAAAGTAATGTCTCTGCTTTTCAATATGCTATCTAGGTTGGTCATAACTTTTCTTCCAAGGAGTAAAGTGTCTTTTAATTTCATGGCTGCAGTCACCATCTGCAGTGATTTTGGAGCCCCCAAAAATAAAGTCTGCCACTGTTTCCACTGTTTCCCCGTCTATTTCCCATGAAGTGATGGGACCGGATGCCATGATCTTCATTTTCTGAATGTTGAGCTTTAAGCCAACTTTTTTGCTCTCCTCTTTCACTGTCATCAAGAGGTTTTTTAGTTCCTCTTCACTTTCTGCCATAAGGGTGGTGTCATCTGCATATCTGAGGTGATTGATATTTCTCCCGGCAATCTTCATTCCAGCTTGTGTTTCTTCCAGTCCAGCGTTTCTCATGATGTACTCTGCATAGAAGTTAAATAAGCAGGGTGACAATATACAGCCTTGACGTACTCCTTTTCCTATTTGGAACCAGTCTGTTGTTCCATGTCCAGTTCTAACCATTGCTTCCTGATCTGCATACAGATTTCTCAGGAGGCAGGTGAGGTGGTCTGGTATTCCCATCTCTTTCAGAATTTTCCACAGTTGATTGTGATCCACACAGTCAAAGGCTTTGGCATAGTCAATAAAGCAGAAATAGATGTTTTTCTGGAACTCTCTTCCTTTTTTGATGATCCAGCAGATGTTGGCAATTTGATCTCTGGTTCCTCTGCCTTTTCTAAAACCAGCTTGAACATCAGGGAGTTCACGGTTCATGTATTGCTGAAGCCTGGCTTGGAGAATTTTGAGCATTACTTTACTAGCATGTGAGATGAGTACAATTGTGCGGTAGTTTAAGGATTCTTTGGCATTGCCTTTCTTTGGGATTGGAATGAAAACGGACCTTTTCCAGTCCTGTGGCCACTGCTGAGTTTTCCAAATTTGCTGGCATATTGAGTGCAGCACTTTCACAGCATCATCTTTCAGGATTTGAAACAGCTCTACTGGAATTCCATCACCTCCACTAGCTTTGTTCGTAGTGATGCTTTCTAAGGCCCACTTGACTTCACATTCCAAGATGTCTGGCTCTAGATTAGTGATCACATCATCATGATTATCTGGGTCGTGAAGATCTTTTTTGTATAGTTCTTCCATGTATTATTGCCACCTCTTCTTAATATCTTCTGCTTCTGTTAGGTCCAGACCATTTCTGTCCTTTATTGAGCCCATCTTTGCATGAAATGTTCCCTTGGTATCTCTAATTTTCTTGAAGAGATCTCTAGTCTTTCCCATTCTGTTGTTTTCCTCTATTTCTTTGCATTGATCGCTGAAGAAGGCTTTCTTATCTCTTCTTGCTATTCTTTGGAACTCTGCATTCAGATGCTTATATCTTTCCTTTTCTCCTTTGCTTTTTGCCACTCTCCTTTTCACAGCTATTTGTAAGGCCTCCCAGACAGCCATTTTGCTTTTTTGCATTTCTTTTCCATGGGGATGGTCTTGATCCCTGTCTCCTGTACAATGTCACGAACCTCATTCCATAGTTCATCAGGCACTCTATCAATCAGATCTAGGCCCTTAAATCTATTTCTCACTTCCACTGTATAATCAGAAGGGATTTGATTTAGGTCATACCTGAATGCTCTAGCGGTTTTCCCTACTTTCTTCAATTTGAGTCTGAATTTGGTAATAAGGAGTTCATGATCTGAGCCACAGTCAGCTCCTGGTCTTGTTTTTGTTGACAGTATAGAGCTTCTCCATCTTTGGCTGCAAAGAATATAATCAATCTGATTTTGGTGTTGACCATCTGGTGATGTCCATGTGTAGAGTCTTCTCTTATGTTGTTGGAAGAGGGTGTTTGCTATGACCAGTGCGTTTTCTTGGCAAAACTCTATTAGTCTTTGTCCTGCTTCATTCCGTATTCCAAGGCCAAATTTGCCTGTTACTCCAGGTGTTTCTTGACTTCCTACTTTTGCATTCCAGTCCCCTATAATGAAAAGGACATCTTTTTGGGGTGTTAGTTCTAAAAGGTCTTGTAGGTCTCCATAAAACCGTTCAACTTCAGCTTCTTCAGCATTACTGGTTGGGGCATTTAATTAGTTTAATTAATTATAAGACTCTGGAGTTCTTTTACCACTTTGGCACAGTTGCCAACAAGATCAAAGGCAATGGTATCTATATCAACTTGTTTTCCTAAGTAGCTATGATGTGTCTGATCTGTGAGGGCCATGAGCTAAGACTAAATCTTTGCTGCTTTAACTACTAGATTTGTGAGTTGTTTATTACTGCAGCATAAGACAGCTTTCCTAATTGATAAACACTTTAACCTAGGAAGATTTCTCCTTCTAAATTCCCGGTGCTTGTTGTCTGTATTTATTCAATTGTAGGTACTATATCTGCCTTTTTAATTCTTCTTTTATTTTTTACACCTATTTTTCTCTTCAGACACATATGACTCTGTCTCCAATTAAAACATAAGCTCCTTCAGGGCAAGAACTGACACTGAATAAGGTGTTTAAATTATCTGAGACACAATTTCTTAATCTGTTAAATGGGAATATTAAAAACTTCCCAACATATTTTCAGGAGAATTAACATACACACACATAAAATATCAACCACAGAGCCTAAGCCAAAATAGAAAATCAAAAATTACAATTTTTCTTTTCTTCTATTCATCTTTATGACCCCCATAAAATTTAGCACATTGCTATCTGAAAAGGTATAGTCATGCACTAAATACCTACTATGTGCCAACCCTAACTAGATGCTATTTTAACTCTTATTCATTTCAGTTCAGTTCAGTCACTCAGTCATGTCTGACTCTTTGCGACTCCGAGAATTGCAGCACGCCAGGCCTCCCTGTCCATCACCAACTCCTGGAGTTCACTCAAACTCATGTCCTCAAGTTGGTGATGCCATCCAGCCATCTTATCCTCTGTTGTCCCCTTCTCCTCCTGACCCCAATCCCTCCCAGCATCAAAGTCTTTTCCAATGAGTCAACTCTTCGCATGAGGTGGCCAAAGTACTGGAGTTTCAGCTTTAGCGTCAGTCTTTCCAATGAATACCCAGGACTGATCTCCTTTAGAATGGACTGGTTGGATCTCCTTTTTGTCCAAGGGACTCTCAAGAGTCTTCTCCAACACCACAATTCAAAAGCATCAATTCTTCAGCACTCAGCCTTCTTCACAGTCCAACTCTCACATCCATACATGACCACTGGAAAAACCATAGCCTTGACTAGACGGACCTTTTATGTATTATTTTTCCACTTTATAGATGAGAGTATTGAGACTCAGAGATTAAGCAACAGAGTACTTTTTCTGCTCAAATGGTAAGAAACAATATTCAAATCTAGCCTAATTCCAAAGTTTGTCCTTGCTCTCCCCTAAAGCACATTGCTTCCTTTGTTGATTTAATTACAGATTTATGAATTAATTATGAATTTTATAGGAACAAATACAGTTTGAAGCAATAAGAAAAGTGATATCTTTATGTACATATTTATCTACCTATCTTTATAATAGTCCTCATTTCTGTGAAGCTATTGAATGAAAAATATACTATCAATTAATGCAGTTTTTTGAAAAGAAAATACTAACATTGAAAGTAAATATAGATTTTGTTTCACATTGGTTTTAGAAATTCAAGATGGAATGGAAAAAAGGAGATAGGTTAAAATTTATTAAAATCTTGATAAAAATAGAGACAATGACAGCCACAATACCATGAGGGCATTTTACTTATATATTAATAACAAATCCCCAAAACAATCCTGAGAAAAAGTATCATTGTCTTCATTTAGAACTGAGAAAACAGAATAACTGAGTTACTTTCCCAAGTCCCACAACTAGTGAGAGGCAAGACCACCTGACTTGTCAACGCTGTCTTGTCTTTATGTGCTGGGCAGAGTTGGTGCCTATTTGTGGGGAGTGGTTTGAGATTTCAAAGCTGCTAGCCACTCTCTTAAAAACACCTTCTCATTTCCTTGGATCCTATAATTGAATGTACTGACTGCACAACTTGATAGTGCAAGGTCCCTCAGTTCAGTTCAGTTCAGTCACTCAGTCGTGTCTGATTCTTTGTGACCCCATGGACTGCAGTACACCAGGCTTTCCTGTCCATCACCAACTAACTCCTGGAGCTTGCTCAAACTCATGTCCATTGAGTCAGTGACGCCATCCAACCATCTCATCCTCTGTCGTCCCCTTCTCCTCTGGCCTTCAGTCTTGCCCAGCATTAGAGTCTTTTCCAATGAGTCAGTTCTTCACATCATGTGGCCAAAGGATTGGAGCTTCAGCTTCAGCATCAGTCCTTCTAATGAATATTCAGGACTGATCTCCTTTAGGATGGACTGGTTGGATCTCCTTGCAGTCCAAGGGACTCTCAAGAGTCTTCTCCAATACCATAGTTCAAAAGCATCAATTCTTCGGCACTCAGCTTTCTTTATAGTCCAACTCTCACATCCATACATGACCACTGGAAAAACCATAACTTTGACTAGATGGACCTTTGTCGCCAAAGTAATGTCTGTGCTTTTTAACATGCTGTTTAGGTTTGTCAGCAAGGTCCCTAGGGGCATGTTAGTCCAGAGCAAGGGAGAAGCACGCATTCCTGCCTAACCCTTCCTTCCCATGCCTCCCACTGCTCTGCCCCAAAAAAGGGTTATCACTGTGTGTGTCTAAAACCTTGTAAGATAAGATAAGGTCACTCAAGGAGAGCCAGAGAGGACAGTTTCCCTAACCTCACAAGATAAGAAACTCTGAGCTATATGAGGAAGAAAATTAAAGCTGCAGACTGTTTGGCACCAGAAAACTAGAAGATCAAATTCCTAGGATGCTAAGAAGTTGATGCTATCAAAGGGCTTGTGCTAATAAAATGATCCAACACAGAAGAGGTATCTTTGTAAGTTGGAAGTGTGCCATTTGCCCCGTTACTACCAAGACCTCCTAATGCTGTCATCTGTGCTGTGAACACCTGTGCCCCTCTGAACAGGGAACAGCTCTGGGCTGATACCAGACAGATTTTCCTGCAAATGAGTTTTTAAAGCATTCCACTCTGCTCAACCATCTTGTCTTTCTAGAAATTGACTAGTAAGGCTCATGTCAGCCCAGGCCTGAGTTCAGTTACTGATTAGGCATGTGGGTCTGTTTTTAGCTAGCTACACAGAATAAAACTGACTTTCAAACATTTGTCAGCTAATGTAACATGGGATGCATTGCTGCCTGAGATTTATCCAAAACTCTGAGGGATACAGCCTCAGAGCATTATCTGACAAAGGATACAACCAAGAATAGCCTGATGGATATTCCATCCCCACTATTCCACTAAACAGGCTGAAATATACACCCAGATTAGGCTCAATCAATTTAAGCACAACCTGACTACCCAATCAGTTCCTGAGGGCACTGTTTTCACTGTCTTGCCCTTTCACTGAATTGTGTCTTGAAGGGAGAGCATTAAACTGGATTGAGGGTTACTGCAAGAAACTGCTCGTGGTACTCATCGCTGAGTCTACTGAGAAGTGTTTTTGGACACATCAATCTTTACATCACATATTGTACTCTTCTTGAGGATCCTGGGGAGAAAGACCCGTCTGCTCTCAGCAATAAGAATAGAACTAATCCATTTATAGCTTATCAGTCCTGTGAACTACGTAAAAGGCAGTGTTTTAAAATCTTCCTTTTAGTTGCCAACTCTTATAAAATAATTTTTAGAGCATGGGTATTTATAATATGCACATTAAGTTTCATCATTGCTATTCTTAGGGCTCCTGCCTTATTTCTCTTAATTAGTTTACTCCTAATTTTAACCTATTCCATCTTGCTCTATATTATACAAGTTACCTTAAATCCCTTCTGGAAAAAAAAATTGCTGTTCTAAATAGACTCATTGTATGTTGACAGTAGTGCTCTAACAAGATCCATTCCTTCATCTTTAAAGTATTGTTTTTACAAACTTATTTTATTGAAATGAAAATGATTCTGGGCAGGACTAAGTAAAGTGACATATTAAGCTGTCATCAGTCTCTTACATCTCATTTTCTATTATTTGAATAAAGAAATAGACATCTGGTTAAGCCTCATATTTGCTGTTGACACAAAATGGATGAGGATGATGGTTTTATAAAAAAACAGAATAATAATTTTCTAAGTTCCTGGTAGATCAGAATGATAGGATGACTTCAAAAAAGCTGAAAGTTAGCTGAATCCTATGTCATGTCCTTCATTTTACTAGTTATATATGTCATGTCCTTCAAGTAAATAGTTGCACAAATAGAGGAGAAAGCTTCAATTAACTAGAGCTGGAATGGATAAAAAGATCCAAGGAATTTGATTAATTATTAGTCTACTATTTAAGTCAAAATGCGTCACCACTGACTGTGTGTGCTGTGTGCTCAGTTACTTCAGTCATGTCTGACTCTTTGCAACGCTATGGACTGTAACCTGCCAAGCTCCTCTGCCCATGGGATTCTCCAAGCAAGAATACTAGAGTGGGTTGCCATACCCTTCTCCAGGGGATCTTCCTGACCCGGGGATCGAACCCATGTCTCTTATGTCTCCTACATTGGCAGGTGGGTTCTTTACCACTAGTGCTACCTGGGAAGCCTCATCACCACTTATTATAAGGCTATAAAGTGGTAAGCATGAGTCACAGAAGACTCATACCTAGTTCATGGTAAGGTAATTACCTCAGAGCTTATTCGGCCCAGGTTAATCTCTCTCTGGGGCTTCTCTGGTGGTTCAGTGGTAGAAAATCTGCCTGCAATGCAGGATATGCATATTCGGGTTGGAGAAGAAAATGGAAACACATTCCAGTATTTTTGCTTAGGAAATTCCATGAACAGAAGAGCCTGGCAGGCTACAGGCCAGGGTGTCTCAAGGGGTCAGACACGACTTAGTGACTAACCAAGAACAACAATATTTCTGGAATAGGGAAGTAGTTCAGGATAATACTTCTCTGTTTAATCAAGCTAAGTTTTTTAAGAAGTTTAAGGTTCACAGCAATATTGAGAAGATACTTTATAATTCAACTCTTACATCCATACATGACTACTGGAAAAACCATAGCTTTGACTAGACGGACCTTTGCCGGCAAAGTAATGTCTCTGCTTTTTAATACGCTGTCTAGATTGGTCATAGCTTTTCTTCCAAGGAGCAAGCATCTTTTAATTTCATGGCTGTGGTCACCATCTGCAGTGATTTTGGAGCCCCAAAAAATAAAGTCTGTGACTGTTTCCATTGGATTTATTCCACTGGGTATATTCTATGGGTTTGAGTAAATGTGTAATGACATGTATCAAACATTATAGTATTATACAAAGTATTTTTACTCAAAAATACTGCATTCCTCCACCAGCCTTAATCCTGGCAACCTCTGATCATTTTACTGTCTATCGTTTTGCCTTTTCTAGAATCATACAGTTGGAATTATATAGTATGTAGCCCAACCTAGACAGCATATTAAAAAGCAGAGACATTACTTTGCCAACAAAGGTCCATCTAGTCAAGGCTATGGTTTTTCCAGTAGTCATGCATGGATGTGAGAGTTGGACTATAAAGAAAGCTGAGTGCCAAAGAACTGATGCTTTTGAATTGTGGTATTGGAGAAGACTCTTGAGAGTCCCTTGGACAAAAAGGAGATCCAACTAGTCCATCCTAAAGGAAATCAGTCCTAAATATTCATTGGAAGGACTGATGCTGAAGCTGAAACTCCAATACTTTGGCCGCCTGATGCAAAGAACTGACTCATTGGAAAAGACCCTGATGCTGGGAAAGATTGAAGGCGGGAGGAGAAGGGGACAACAGAGGATGAGATGGTTGGATGGTGATGGGATTGTTGGATGGCATCACCGGCTCAATGGACATGAGTTTGAGTAAATTTCGGGAGTTGGTGATGGACAAAGAGGCCTGGTGTGCTGCAGTCCATGGGGTCACAAAGAGTTGGACATGACTGAGCACTGCACTGAACTGAACTGAGTCTTGTCAGATTGACTTCTTTCACACAGCAACATGCATTCAAGTTTCCTCCATATCTTTTCACAATTTGATAGTTCATGTTTCTTCAGTACTGAATAATATACCATTGTCTTCATGTACCACCGTTTATTTATCTGTTCACCTAAAGACATCTTGATTATTTCCAGTTTGGAGTTTGTAAACAAGGCTGCCAAACACATTTGTGTGCAAGTTTTTGTGTCTACCTAAGTTTTCAACTCCTTTGAGTAAGTACCAAATAGCACTATTCCTGCATCATATAAGAGTATGCTTAGTTTTGTAACAAACAGACAACTTGTCTTCCAAAGTAGCTGTGTCATTTTGCATTCCCAGCAGCAATGACAGATAATTCCTATTACTTCACATCCCCATCAGCATTTGGTGTTTCGGTGTTTTGGATTTTGGCCATTCAGGCAGTTATGTAGTGGATATGTTATTGCTGTATTAATTTCCATTTCCCTAATGACATATAATGTGGAACATCTTTTTATGTGTATATTTGCCATCTGAATGTCTTTTTGGTGAAATGTCTTTTAAGGTTTTGGACTCATCTTGAATTAGGCAGTTGTTTTTTTTTTTGTTGTTGTTGAGTTTTAAGAGTTGTATGTACATATTAGACAATAATCCATTATCAGAAGTGTCCTTAGCAAGTATTTCTCTTAGTCTGTGTTTTTTTCTTCTCATTCTCTTAATATTATCTTTTATAGAGCAGAAATTTTGAATTAAAATTCCAGCTTATCCATATTTCTTTCATAGATCCTGCCTTTGGTATAATATAATAAAAAGTGTTGGAGAAGACTCTTGAGAGTCCCTTGGACTGCAAGGAGATCCAACTAGTTCATTCCAAAGGAGATCAGTCCTGGGTGTTCATTGGAAGGACTGATGCTAAAGCTGAAACTCCAAAACTTTGGCCACTTCATGCAAAGAGCTGAGTCATTGGAAAAGACTCTGATGCTGGGAGGGATTGGGAGCAGGAGAAGAAAGGGATGACAGAGGATGAGATGTCTGGATGGCATCACCAACTTGATGGACATGAGTTTGAGTGAACTCCGGGAGTTGGTGATGGACAGGGAGGCCTGCCATGCTGCAATTCATGGGGTCACAAAGAGCTGGACACAACTGAGTAACTGAACTGAACTGAATAAAAAGTGATTGCCTTACTCAAAGTCATCTAGGTTTTCTCATATGTTATCTTCTATGAGTTTTACAGTTTTGCCATTTACATTTAGGTCTGTACTTCATTTTGAGTTCATTTTTGAGGATGCAAGTTTTTGTGTCTAGATTTTTTTTTTTTTTTGTATATGGATGTCCAGATGTTCCAGCACTATTTGTTGAAATGACTGTTCTTTTAACCCATTGTATTGCCTTTGTTTCAGTTGACTATATTTATGTGGGTCTGTTTCTGGGCTCTCTATTCTGTTCTCTATCCTTTCATCAGTAACACACTGTCTTGATTACTGAAGCTTTATAATTCTTGAAGCTGAGTATTGTCAGTCCTCCAATTTTTCCTCCTCAGTGTTGCTTTGGCTATTTTGGGTCTTTTGCTAATCTATATAAACTTTGAAATGTGTTTGGCAATACCACAAAATAACTTTCTGGAATTTCAACTGAGTTTGGTTTTAATCTAATAGATTAAGTTGGAAAGAACTGACAACTAGACATTATTTTCTCCTTATGGATGATAATGAAGTATCTACTTGTTTAGCTCTTCATTTTATTCATCATAATTTTGTAGTTTTCCTCATATATACCTTGTATTAATACATATTTTATGAGATAATGATAATAAGTTACTAAGAATGATGAAAACATGTCTTTTGGGAAATTACTGAAAGCATTATGTTGTGAGATAGGCTTTGGTGTTCAAACATGCCTAGCCACTTGAATTAAATCGCTTCTGATAGCTGATTCTTTGTTTCTAGTGAGAATTTATTTAACAAATTGCTTTTCTTCCTGAGGGGAAAGAGCAACACGTGGATGATATGGAGATCCATATGGGATCATAAGATAAAGAAGAAGACAATTTTTAAAGACTGTTCAAAGCCAAAAAGTAGAGAAAATTCTAAAAATTGTATCAGAAAGGTAGTGGGGAATAGAATCTGCATAAATTGAATACATAATATATAATTGACCCTTGAACAAACAATGTGGGAGTTAAGGACACCAACCCCTGCACAATTGAAAATCAGCATATAATTTTACAGTTGGCCTTTTGTGTCTGCCATGCCACATCAAAGGATTTAACCACCTGTAGATCACGTTATACTTTGGTGTATATTTGTTGAAAATAATTTTCTTGTAAGTGGATAAGAACAGTTCAAACCCATGCTGTTCAAGAGTCAACTGTATATGCCAAGTTAGATAATTATGTTTTAGAAAACAAATTTTGATGTCAGTATATTAGATATATATATTACAAATCTTTTTCTACTTGAACAAAAACTTAGACTATCAAATTCATAAGGATCAAAACAGAGAAACTGATTATCATAGCAACTTGGAAAATTAACCAGTATCGTTTTCATTGTTGTTTTTCAGTCCCTAAGTCATGCCTGACTCTTAGAGACCCCATGGACTGCAGCATGCCAGGCTCCTCTGTCCTCCACTATCTCCTGGAGTTTGCTCAAATTTATGTCCATTGAGTCAGTGATACTATCAGATAATCTCATACTCTGCTGCCCCCTTATCCTCTTTCCTTCAACCTTTCCCAGCATCAGGATCTTTTCTCATGAGTCAGCTCTTCACATCAGATAGCCAAAGTATTGGAGCTTCATTGTAGGCATAGAGAAAAAAAAAAAAGATGAGTTAAAATCCACACACTGTCACTTACTAGTTATGTTAACTTAAGCAAAATTAACTCCATTCAGCTTCATGTTTTTCAAATGCAAAATAGGAAATTTAAAAAGGTACTTCATGTTAGCTCACAGTATTGACATATGAGTTAAAATGAGATCATATTTTACAAAGCATTTTTCAAACTGTAATATGCTAGAAAACTTTTTATCATGACTGTTATGACTAAATAAATTTCAGAATGTTCAAGGGTACTGAGTAATGATGAACCTCAGTCTCAAGTGGACTTGGCTACTCTAGTCTAATGTTCCCAGGGAAGAGCCCTTAACTTCAAGAAGCATACACATTAATGATAGGGAGTCTGACAAAGAGAGAGGGATATAAATGCTGAGATTTTTTTTCCCCCTGGCAGTTAATAGAATAGTTACACATAAAGAGAATTCTGTATTTATTTGGGATAAGCCAATAGCTGACTCTTGTGGGAAGAGAAAAGTTTAGCTTCCTTGCCTTGAGGCTGGAGAAACCTCAGTGTGTAAAGTATGGTACAGAGCACGCTGCAGGATCAGGCTGAGGCTGGTACTTTGCCGGGAATGACACTCTTTCTGGGGTCCCTCTTCCTCTATCCCTTACCAGTTTCTCCTGAGAACATTTCCTTAATATATAACTTGTACATGAGTCCATATCTCAAGCTCTGCTTCTAGTGAATGCAGCCCAAGAACAGATGCGTGCATACCTCCCAGATGGTAGCTAAGACTATCTGACTCAGCTTGGGAGAGGAAGAGGCTAACCAGACAGACTCCTGAGTTCTGGCAGAGAAGGCCATGTTATCCTTAGCAGGTGGATAGCTCATCACCTGTTAAACTTTCCGTGTGATCTTAAGGGAAATCCTCTGCAGGACCAAAGACAAAGAGCAGCTTTGTCAGCGCAGAGGGCGCTGTTCAGGGGCCCTGTGAGCAGGGGATAGAAAGACAGCTTTCAGCAATAGAAAGAGCTGAACGCTTCTGCAAGCATGTACCAGTCCAACTCCCCAACTCAGAATACATTGTACTAGAACTTTGCTTTTCCCAAGTCTTTTTAGAGATAAATAATTCCCTGTTGCTGTTGTGGTTTAGTCACTAAGTCATGTCTGACTCTTTTGCGACCCCATGACATATAGCCCACCAGGCTCCTCTCTCCATTGAGTTTCCCAGGCAAGAACACTGGAGTGGGTCACCATTTCCTTCTCCAGGGGAGTCTTCTTAATTCAGGGATCGAACCCACATCTCCTGCATTGCAGGCGGGTTCTTTACCACTGAGCCACCTGGGAAGCCCCAAAGATTTGATAGCCTGCTTGCCTTAAAACATTTCGCCTGAAACCTATCCCATAACACCACCCAAATCTTCTCTTGAATTTAAATTTAGGTGCAGGCTGGTGAGAAAGATGGGACAAGTTTGTTGAGTTTCTATTATGCACCAGAAATTTTCTACACATTGCCATTTAATCCTGTTCATAATCTTCTCATCTCTCACTATCCCCAGAGTAAAGATGACAAAATTGAATCACAGATCTGTTAGGTAAATAACCCAAAGGCACATGGCTTACAAGCAGAAGATCTGGAGTTTGAAATCGGGTGTGTTTGGATGCAAAGCTAGTACTCAGTCCCCTACATCAATCAGCCTACTTCCAACAACCTGCAGACCTGAAGCTAATAGAGAAACATCAACTTTTTTTTAAATTCTAAGACTCTTGTATACTATTTCATTGAGAAGGCAAGGGTAGAATCCAACTAATAGTGACCTAAATAATATTGACAAGTATTACAACATAAGAAAATTGGAGGTCAGCAGATTCAGGCTGGTTCAACAACCTGACAATCTCATTAGAAGTCGAGAATCTCCTTCATCTACCTGCTTTTGCATTCTGAGCTCATTGGTAAGTCTCTCCTCATAATTGCAGGACTATATTATGACTTCTAAGGTCAAAAGGAGATGAAAGGGAGCAAAAAAAAGGAAGGGTATCTTTGTGGATGTCACTTTTGTATTTCATAAAAATAAATTATTCTTATAAATTGTCTCAAGCTATTGCCTTCTGTTACATGTCCACCTCTCACTTCAAAAGCAACTGGAAAAGCAAGTATCTGACAAAAGGAAATGAGACACTGTGAAAAGTATGATTTGTTTCTAGCAATAATGTTTTATTTCATAAACATGGCTTTTAAATCAGAGTTTTAAAAATGGAGAAAGGAGTATAAGACAGTTGATAGGAAAAAGCCGTGTTTAATATGAGAAGTAGATCTGAAAACTCAGCTTCCTGTCCCCTTTCTTCCAATTCAGGTAAGCTCCTGAAATCCCTGGAGACACAGGGCGTCATTCCCACTCCTAAGCTATGTGCTGAGAGGGCAAGAGTTTGGAGGAAGGCCTGAAACAATAGCATCTGACATCTATTTGATTCATTTCTTGACAACACCGGGGATGAGAATGAAGAAGACTGACAAGAGATAGGGAGAATTTTTTTTGTTTTCATCCTGTCACAGCTACTGACCCCAATCAAGCATGGCCCCAATGGACAAAGTTCAGCCCCACTAAACTCAGAACACTGAGCGAGTGCAATATTTTTAGTAAGAGCAATGGCCAAGTACAACGACGAATCGATTTTTTAAAAATGACAACCATAGTCCCTAGAAACTCATCTCTTTCTGCTGCCATCTGGTATCACCTACCATGAACTTGACCCTGGCACAGATGAAGAGAAGGGAGTCTTTCATTTTCAGGGTCCTACGTGCTAGAGAGAAGGAAAATATAGAAAGAGAGAGACTGAAAGTTTGGCAAATCCATTTCTGGAAAATGGACAAATGTGGAGAGGTGATTCACAGAATTTGAAACTAATATTTTGAACAATGATAAAGGTCCAGGACATTTTAAATGTAAGTGGGCAGGCCTTGATACACTACCAGAAATGGAAACTTCTACATGATAATATTCTGATTAAATGGCAGAAGCATATCCTGAAGCACAAAAATGACTCACTTTTCATCTCTTTTTTACTTTTTTTTAAGAGTATAATTCCTTTATAACAATGTGAATCAGCTATACTTCTAGCTGATTCTTGTTTATATATATATCACCTCCCTCTTGACATTTTTCATCTTATGCATCTTAAATTTTATATAGATTTCACAGATTACAGTAATAATACTAAATATGGGTTAAGCATAATCTGTTTGATGGGTTTTGCTTTATACCTTTTAGCTATATTACTTCTTTTAATACTTAGAAAAACAAAATATATTACTTCTTTTAATACTTCTTTAATACGTCTCCATCTCCAATGGAGATGACACTGTTATAATTTCCATAGTGCATATGAGGAAACTGAGGCATAGGCATAGCTCAGAAAATTAGTAACTGACAGAGGCAGGATATGAACTCAACAGAGACTGTGTTCTTATCTACTAAGCTAGATTTTTCTAGAAATGAGGTCACCTTAGTATAGCCATCTAGCTAAAGGTTAGCAGGTACACCCTCCCCTGCATACACACACACACAAACAAAATGGCTTGTCATCAAAAACATTTGGTAAATGCTAGTTTAGGCAATGTTAAGCACTTTCCAAAATTATTGACTCAATGGTTTTTTATGTTCTAGAAAATATTTTGGAGAAGGAAATGGCAACCCACTCCAGTATTCTTGCCTGGAGAATCCCAGGGGTGGGGGACCCTAGTGGGCTGCCGTCTATGGGGTTGCACAGAGTTGGACACAACTGAAGCGACTTAGCAGCAGCAGCAGCATAGAATATTTGGAGATTGATATTCAATGTAATCCATTTAAGAGACAACCTGTAGAGCCCAGACTGGCACTCTGTGATGACACAGAGATTGAGGGAAGGTGGAGGGGCGCATAGGAGGGAGGCTCAAGAGGAAGAGAATATTTATATACATATATACTGTCAGTTATGACTGATTCATGTTGTTGTATAGCAGAAACAAATGCAACTTTGTGGAGGAATTATCCTCCAAAATAAATTAATAAGACTAGAACAATAGAAAAGATAAAGGCAATCTGTAATGCACAGACAGGGATAAATTCCTCAAGGTAGCAGTCATGAGCCCTCATTATTTCATCAGTCCACTCTAGTCTTGATACCATTTCAAGAAGATAGAAAGCAAAATAAGAGTAAATAATAACATTATTATCTGAGGTTAAATGTTTTCAATGTACTGGACACTACTTTAAATGGCTTCCATATGATTTCTTATTTATTCTGCATAACAACTGGATGATGTAAAAACTATTTCCTATTCATTATTCCCACTTTGCAAATGAGGAAACCAAGAAATAAAGATCTTAAATAACTTGGCCAAGGTCTCATGTAATAACTGGCACTAATATTTTAATTCAGTCAGATTGACTTAGTTGAAATGAAAAGTCAGATTTTTTAAACTGACATAGTTACCTGGAGAGTTTTAATTTCAATCCTTTAGAGAACGAAAGGATTAATTGGGAATGATTAAAACTACCAGGATTGTAACATTCTGTATTTTATAAATGAGCTAATATTAAATAAAAACACATAGTAGACAAATTATTAGTACTATAGGAAGTTGCCTGGTGTTAACTTTTAGTTCTACCATATTAATAACAAGATGAATTATTCAGCCAGGTGTAGCTACAAGGAAACCTTCCTCTCTTTGTCTTTTCTGGGTGACAAGGTTCATTTTATAATCATTGTCTCTCATGTTTTATATTAATATGTTTGGATCCAACTACACAGAAGTGAATTGTTAAGTTCATGGAGCATCATCACCATTGTCCGTACCAGGGCTCACTTTAACTTTATTTTATTTTACTGTTATTTTGACTTATCTGCCAACTCTAATCCCATCCTCATAACAGTCACTATAGTGTCTAGCGTATTTTTGTGTGATTATTTGTTTGGTTTTAGAAAAGCATGTGTCTTTGGTGAACATTGCTTTTGCCTAGCAATGGGCCCACCTCTCTTTTGAGCACCATGGCTCTCAGGTCTGTGCCAGACCCTCTTTACAGCAGCTCAGTGTCTGACTTCTGAGAACTTCCTACTCTGGGCCCCTCTAACTTTTGTTGAAAAATGAAATGTTTTATTTATTTTTCTTTGTTTTGTTTTGTTTGTGTTGGAGGTGGGTTAAGCGAGAAAATGTCTCTCCCATTTTGTGGGATAACCAACTATATATGTACAGATAACATTATTGAATAGTTGTCTGCTTTTACTCACAGTTTATACGTTTAACAGTTTTATCTCATATTTTATAGATTACATTCTGCCACTTTTTTAAGGAAACAAACCTTACTTATAGCTTATTGAATCAACCATGTTCTCTTCCACCCTAATCCTCTGAATTACTGCCTCTGCCACCTGGAACACATCTCCCCCAGCCCTCTTCACTCCTCATTCACTTATTAATGTTGCTTGTAAACCATTTTGACTTGTAGAATGAATGACTTTATAGAATGCATGAATGAATGAATGGCAGGCATTGTCGAAAGAGAGTATGTCTCGTTTGACCAGATGACCTCTGCAGAGATAACTGGTAAGCAACCTTGCCTGCCCTGTATTTTGCCACCTAATCTAGCTCAGTGAGGCTAGGAGAACTACTTTACAGTGACATCCACGAGCTGTTGACCAAAGCATGCGTCTTCATGAGTGTGCCTGCAAAACCCCGAAGGTTACCAAGAGACAGTTTCAAGTCCAGAATGGATTTTTTCAAGCTTAGTGCAGAATTACAATTATGAACAAGAGTACAATCAAGGGTAATCATACACTTTAGATTTAGAAAGATGCTGTGACTACCTGATACTTGGTATCTGATATCTGGAAATAACACACTGTTCATAACACCTAATTGGATAGCAGTTTGATATTTAATGGTGCAGTGCATCCTGCTGTTAATCTTCTCTTCTTCAGTCCATGTTCTAATGAAATTAGCACTCAGTCAGTTTGCTGGCTCCCTGAATCTATTGCAAATCAAACAGTGGTCTTCACATTAAGGTTTTCCACAAGATAATGAGGAAGTTTTCCCTGAATATCTGAAATATAAGTGAAATGACTGGAACACATCAACATTCACTGGAAATGGGACCTTTGAGAATTTGAGCAGTTCATGGTCCTCATGCTCTCTGCCTAAACATGGTGATTGCCTTCCTGAGAATGGGGCCCTCTGCCCACCTACAAGGCCAGGAGCAGCTCAAACTCAGGCCAAGGACCTTGCACAAACTCTATACCCCACAGGAAGTTCCTGCTAGTGTTTGTTTGTTTGAAACAGAGCCTGGGGAACCCAAGGCTTAAGGGATTTTTCAAAAACATTGGAGATCTTGGTGGAAAGCAACTAAGCGAAGTTAATAGCTCTATGATACAGGCAGAATGGCAGAGCAGTGTGAAGTTTAATAGCGAGAACGAGGAAGAGTCCTCCTGGGATCACAGTCAATCACGAGTTCCAAAAGGCTGTGTGCATGAACTAGGCTGATATGACAAAGAAGTAATCTGAACAGGATGTGAGACAGACTTCAAAGCATTCCTCAAACCATACACAAACCCATCAACAGGGTAGAAACCTCACTGGCATAAACTCTGACACAAAGAATCCCACTGACCAAACATTGAACAAAAAGCTTCTCCGACCCAGGGGAGACTCCTAGAAGCGAGACTTCAAACTGAAATCACAATCTTCCCTGAACGTCTTGAAGACTATGTGCATATCCAAGGCTGCATCTTCTTGGGAGCAATCAGAGAAGGAATTTCCAATTTCCTAGTTCTTGGTTGAATATGCAGCAAAATCCATAAAGGCCCTGAACTTTGATAGCTACCTTCAAGCCGCACGTGAATCCTGCAGTAAAGCGCAAAGATATAACTGGTTAACAGATCTTAAGCACAGTCTTTGAGCAAGGAGTAGCTTATGCTGACCAGAGATGAATCCCAAGTAGCCAAGCTAAAAGATAACATCAAGGGGAAAAAATATAAATATAGATATTAGAGATAGCAAACGGCAGGGGGAATAAACTTGGCAAAATTAGTTCAGCCAAGTTCTTAAACAAATAATCAAATAAAAGAACAAACCAAGGAATGGTGGTTAATATCCAGAGCTGTTAAAATATATTATCTAAAATACAGTTTTCAACCAAAAATTACGAGGCATGCCAAAAAGAAAAAAAAAGAAAGAAAATGACCCATATAGATGAAAAAAAAATCAAACAATAGAAACTGCCTTTGAAGGGACCAGTGAGGTATACTTTACACCCTTTAGGATGACTATAATCAGAAAAGCAGAAAATAGTAAGAGTTGGCAAGGATATTGAGAAAGAGAAACTGTATATGCTGCTGGTGGAATGTAAAATGAATCATTTGCGTGACAAATAGTTCGGTGCTTCCTAAACAATTTTAACATAGAATTATCATATAACCCAGCAGTCCCACTCCGAGGCATATATCCCAAAGAATTGTAAACAAGTATTCCAGTCACCTCATGCGAAGAGGTGACTCATTGGAAAAGACTCTGATGCTGGGAGGGATTGCGGGCAGGAGGAGAAGGGGACAACCGAGGATGAGATGGCTGGATGGCATCACTGACTCAATGGACATGAGTCTGAGTGAACTCCGGGAGTTGGTGATGGACAGGGAGGCCTGGCGTGCTGTGATTCATGGGGCTGCAAAGAGTCGGACACGACTGAGCGACTGAACTGAACTGAACTGAACTGAACTGATTCAAGCAGATACTTGTACACAGGGGCTCATAAAAGCACTATCACAATAGCAAAATGGTAGAAATAATGCAAATGTCCATCAGTAGATGAATGGGTAGACAAGATGTACTACGTCCGTGAAATAGAATAGTATTCAGTCATAAAAAGAACTGAAGTATTAATATATGCTACATCTGGATAAATCTCAGAGATGTGCTAACTGAAAAAAGCCAGGCACAATGTCCAATATCCCATTAATCCCTTTCTGTGTGTTTTATTTTTTTCTATCTCTAGAGCTTTGATTTGGTGTGTATTTATATCTACCAAGTATAAACTAGTTTAGAAAATCAGTGAAAATCCAGAGAAGCAGGCTCTAGGCTGAACTTCCAAAAAAATTTTCTAGTCTTTAAAATCACAATGCCGCTGCTCTGGTTGTGAGAACGGCAATTAACAATGTGGAAAACTGTTAAATTGGATAATTGCTCACTCCAGAACCAAGTTGCATATGTCACATTCAGGATAGCTGCCACCTCAAGGTGTGCGTTGCCCCAGCCATGGTCCATGCCAGAAAAAAAATGGATGCCTAAGCTTATCCACTTCTTATATAGTTCCAAATCTAGACTGAATGCAAATACTATGTATTCAATTCAATTCAGTCACTTAGTCATATCCGACTCTTTGCAACACCATGGACTGCAGCATGCCAGGCTTCCCTGTCCATCACCAACTCCCAAAGCTTGCTCAAACTCAAGTCCATTTAGTCGCTGATGCCATCCAACCATCTCACTCTCTGTCATCCCATTCTCCTCCTGCCTTCAATCTTTCCCAGCATCAGGGTCTTTTCCAATAAGTCAGTTCTTCGCATCAGGTGGCCAAAGTATTGGAACTTCAGCTTCAGCATCAGTCTTTCCAATGAATATTCAGGACTGATTTCCTTTAGGATTGAGCAGTCAGTTTATATATCTTCCACAGTTTCACTGTATAGATAAGAGATGGAAATTAGCCAGATTATAAACTTTTGATTAGGCTACATATAATTAAGCAAGCCCTTTTATTTTTTGCTCATTTGAGTCAATCAATATATTATTTTATTGGGGTTAAACCAATTTCATTTGTTTGTTTATTTTTTATCACACGCCCAACTCTTAGTTGATAAACTTTAAGGTTTCTTCAAACCCTATTTTTCTATGACTCATTTTACTTTGCTCAAGAAACTTACCAGCAATGATTTTGGTGTGAAGGAAATGCAATATTAAATGAGAATTATGGAGATCAAAATTGTCAATAACCTGGAGCCTATCTCTCCCTTCCCTTTTATCCTACTACCATCCCTTATTCTTATTTTGGTTTACCATCCCTAAAGGGAACAAGAGTCCTCTGAAACAACCATAGGATATTCAGTTTGGCAAATTTTGAAAAGATTTTAGCTCTCTCAGTGCACTGATAAGAGGACTAGGGATAATCAAATGGGTCCAAGGGTATAGACAAAAGATAGTTGAGTTGAACTTCTCTTCCTTAAGTGGAAGGATAGAACTTATGGTTTTGGGGTAGAGGACAGTACCCAGTGGGAAAGTTGCACTAGGTAGAATTGAAACAATGCAGTATAAAGGCACTTTTATTAAGTACTGGGAATACAAAGACAAGCAATACAGGGTCATCAAAACACTGCAAGCAACTAGTTCCCCAACTAGGGAGAAAACAGCAACATTTTGGAAAGCATATTGAGCAAAAACATTTCCAACGGGGATAAATCTTTCTTCAGGGAGTAAAACGCCATGATTTTGGTTAGATTTCTTCTGTTCTGTACTCTCCAAGCATGCTGCATTTTCCCTTGATAGCATTTTATTATAGCTGTGCATAATTATTTGTCTAATTACTTGGTTAATATTCATGTCCCATGATAGATATCAAGTTCTATAGGGCCAAAGGTGATATCTAGCTTGCTAATTTCTATATTCCCAGAACTATTAGGTTGGTGCAAAAGTAATTGCAGCTTTACATCGTTGAAATTTGTTGTTTGATATTGGAATACATTCTTAAATAAATGTGGTTATGTTATACATCATTTTAATGTGCAGTTCTCACAGTTGATTGTAATGATTCCTATTTTGATTAATAAAGATGTGTTTGAGCCTAGTTATAATGATTTAAATTTCACAGTCTGAAACCGCAGTTAAGTTTGCACCAACCTAATATATCCTAGAGCCTAGAAAATAGGAAGACAGGTAATAAATATTTTTTCAATCTGGTTGAATGGAACTAGTGTCCTGATTTCAAAATCAGGGCAAAAGTAAGAAGCAATTACCTTCCAAATTTTCTTCCCCCTCTGTACCTGCTAAGCAAAATCTTACCCAAATACTAAATTCAAGATTAAACAAAATAGCATCCCCCAAATAATCAGAAGCTTAATGTTAAATAGCTAGAAGTACTATACTTGCTGTCACACCAGTATTCCCTAGCTCCCATTTAGGTGTACTTGTTACGTGTTTGATACCCAGCTTTCAGCTTTGAATATATGATTCAATTTAATCTTCATCACTATATTCTAAGAGTATCTTCTATGATAGGTACCACTATTATACAGATAGAGAAAGTATGGCCCAGAGAATTTAAAAACTTATTAGAAATTGATAGAGCTAAGATTGCAGCCATGAAATTAAAAGACGTTTACTCCTTGGAAGAAAAGTAATGAGCAACCTAGATAGTATATTCAAAAGCAGAGACATTACTTTGCCAACTAAGGTCCGTCTAGTCAAGGCTATGGTTTTTCCAGTAGTCATGTATGGATGTGAGAGTTGGACTGTGAAGAAGGCTGAGTGCTGAAGAATTGATGCTTTTGAACTGTGGTGCTGGAGAAGACTCTTGAGAGTCCCTTGGACCGCAAGGAGATCCAACCAGTCCATTCTGAAGGAGATCAGCCCTGGGATTTCTTTGGAAGGGATGATGCTAAAGCGGAAACTCCAGTACTTTGGCCACCTCATGTGAAGAGTTGACTCACTGGAAAAGACTTTGATGCTGGGAGGGACTGGGGGCAGGAGGAGAAGGGGACAACAGAGGATGAGATGGCTGGATGGCATCACCGACTTGATGGACGCGAGTTTGAGTGAACTCTGGGAGTTGGTGATGGACAGGGAGGCCTGGCATGCTGTGATTCATGGGGTCACAAAGAGTCAGACATGACTGAGCGACCAAACTGAACTGAACTGAACTGAAGATATGAACCCTGCTCTTTTTCTTCCAAAGTTGGAGTCAGTCCCAGGTTGACTGGGCATAGCTTCTTCCAAAATAAACTAAGCCCCAAATTCTTTTCTCAGTGATTGAACTACAGAGAAGCTGATATAAATACTATTTCTGGCCTTAACAGTGTTCAAATGTGATTTCCAGCTGTGCAGTAATTGTCCCCAAATCCCATTGAAACCAGACAGTTTGGACAAAGCAAGAGGTTTATTCCAATAGGATTTTATGTGACATAGGAAAACCCAACAATTCTCTGTGGAAGACAAGACAGATGGTACATGCTCTGGATATGGGTCCCACATCTCCATTTCTAGAAGAAATGTATTATTTTAACTCTAAATCTTTAAAAGCTCTTGGATAAAGTTATAGCAAGCGCTCTTAGGTTTGTTTTGTTTGCAGAATGGAATGGTAGCCTGCACTTTTAAAACTACAGTTTTTCAGAAGATTCCTATCCCTTTGTTATATAGCACACTAAGAACTGAACATTTTTATTTTAAATTTTCCAGTGACAATGACAGTCTAGACAACTTAGATGAAATGTGCTTTTGAATTACTGGGTAGTTCCACAGGAGGTAGAGACACATTATGCTTTGATGCAGCCATGCTCTTTAAAAGCAAGATGCTGCAATCCCATTTTCTAAATGCCTGGTGAGAAAACAGAATAGAATTGTAACTTTTAGGGCATTATAATTAAAAGTGAGGGCCATAGTCAAAGAACTTTATTTTTCAGCATAAGCTTTGCTGTGATTTCTAACTTCTGAGGCTCATGGGGTTGGATTCCCAGAGCTCTGTCAATAATGTGGCTCACTAACAAATTTGATGTGTTTTCTCAGCTGTATCAGAGCATCTTAGCATAACATTTGCACACCGCTCCCAAAGGATCAGAAGGAGTCTAGAGGTTTATATTAGCATTTTGAAGATTGCTATTATTTTAAAGTTTTGTGAGAAAGTAGAGAACTCTCAGAACCATTTGAAACTTGAGTACGATTTTACCCAGCTATTTCATCCAGCATACAACTGCAAAAAGGTATTCCTCTACAGGGGAGTCACAGAGTGTTGAAAGGAAGAACAGTTTCAGCTTCATCTAATCTGGTCTGAGTTTTATAGTCTGATGTGGTTCAATCCATACACGGAGAAAGACCATCTGTGACATTCACTAACAAGGGTCTGTTTAAAAAAATCTACTGTTGTGGTTAAGGAATCTTGACTTCGGAGACCCATTTGTCCTGTATGAAAGCCAGCAGTGCATATTAGTAAACAATATGCTTCCCTGGTGGCTCAGACGGTAAAGCGTCTGCCTGCAGTGTAGGAGACCCGGGTTTGATCCCCGGGTCGGGAAGACCCCCTGGAGAAGGAAACGGCAACCCAATCCAGTATTCTTGCCTGGAAAATCCTATGGACTGAGAAGCCTGGTAGGCTACAGTCCATGGGATCGCAAAGAGTCGGACACGACTGAGTGACTTCACTTTCACTTCACATACAATACCTACATGTGAAGTTTACCACTTCTGTTTTGCAGCAGGCATCCAACTTCCTAGACCCAGGATACCTAAGTATGTCATCATCTTGGGAGAAGTCAAAGTCTATGCGACAATCCTACCAAAATCATTTAGAGCTCTTGTGGGTTCAGATGAACAAAAATCCCAACTCAGACTGATGTAAGCCACAGAAAGCATTTAACAGTTCATGTAACTGAAAGATGCAGGGATAAAGTACATGTAAGAAAAGCCAGTATCCTTTTTTGTTTGGGGCTCAGTCAGATTTTCTATGGTATTTGAATTTTGACCATAACTTTTCTTGAGAAATCTCTCTTTGCTTGACCTCTGTGAGTTCATTGGTATTCTTTCTTATACCTCTTTGACTACTCATTCATGGACCCACCCCCTTTTCTTCTAACCACCCAAATAGTGGTCTCTAGGCCTGGGACTATATTCAAATCCTAACTTGTTTTAGCTTAATGGCCTCATCTGAAAACACACACTCAGCTACTCTCTTTGCAGTAACAACTCTTAAATCTACATTTTCAAGCCTAAACTCCCTCTAAATCTTCTCACTGTGCACCCAGTTTCCTCCTCAGTATCTTTATTTAACTACCCTACAATTATCACCACTCCGTGTAGTCCATCTGACCCACTCTTCCACTTTAATATACAGATGAAACCACTTTTCTTTCATACTTTCAATTAATTGTTAAATTTTCACATGCTTCTGTTAACAGATAGTTACACATTGTCATAAAAAAATAAAAAATAGAAAAAAACCTCAAACATTTACCAGCCCAAACAAACCAGTCCTTTCTCTCAAACTCCAGATGGAAAAGAATAGTTACAAAGCCGCCCCACCCTACTACTAATACCCTTGTTTCATTCTGGCTACACAGATCACTTTTAAACACTGGTCTTACCCATTCTTCTGGACACTTGTTCACCACATCGTTATGCCTTGACAAGTTTAAATATGAGCCAATTCACACACTTCAAGTTTGCAGCTATTTGACAAATAGTCACATACTAGAAATTGTTTCTCAGGTAGACTGGCTACACCCAAACCAGCTCTTCCCCATGAATTCAGACTATTTTGTTAACAATGAATCAGCCACCAGACCAGTCTCCTCTCCCTCCTATCAAGTTCCCTTTGGAACCCTGGTGCTTTCCCCTCAGGGTTTTGTTTGTTTTGGTTTGGTTTTGGTCAGTGTCTTGTCAGTCTTAGACAATGGGTTTTTTTCAAAACTGGAACCTCAGAGAGCAGAGGTTGGGAATATCTGACTCTTGCCATTTTGGTGTTCTGCTTAGAGTATCAAAGGGCACAGGTACACCCAACCCCCAATGTAATGTATGACTACTCTCCTTCAGTTCAGTTCAGTTCAGTTCAGTTGCTCAGTTGTGTCTGACTCTTTGTAACCCCATGAATCGCAGCACGCCAGGACTCTCTGTCCATCACCAACTCCCAGAGCTCACTCAGACTCACATCCATTGAGTCAGTGATGCCATCCAGCCATCTCATCCTCTGTCGTCCCCTTTTCCTCCTGCCCCCAATCCCTCCCAGCATCAGAGTCTTTTCCAATGAGTCAACTCTTCGCATGAGGTGGCCAAAGTATTGGAGTTTCAGCTTTAGCATCATTCCTTCCAAAGAAATCCCAGGGCTGATCTCCTTCAGAATGGACTGGTTGGATCTCCTTGCAGTCCAAGGGACTCTCAAAGTCTTCTCCAGCACCACAGTTCAAAAGCATCAATTCTTCAGCACTCAGCCTTCTTCACAGTCCAACTCTCACATCCATACATGACCACAGGAAAAACCATAGCCTTGACTAGATGGTCCTTTGTTGGCAAAGCAATGTCTCTGCTTTTTAATATGCTGTCTAGGTTGGTCATCACTTTTCTTCCAAGGAGTAAGCATCTTTTAATTTCATGGCTGCAATCACCATCTGCAGTGATTTTGGAGCCCCCCAGAATAAAGTCTGACACTGTTTCCACTGGTTCCCCATCTATTTCCCATGAAGTGATGGGACCAGATGCCATGATTTTCATTTTCTGAATGTTGAGCTTTAAGCCAACTTTTTTCACTCTCCTCTTTCACTTTCATCAAGAGGCTTTTTAGTTCCTCTTCACTTTCTGCCATAAGGGTGGTGTCATCTGCATATCTGAGGTGACTGATATTTCTCCCAGCAATCTTGATTCCAGCTTGTGCTTCTTCCAGCCCAGCATTTCTCATGATGTGCTCTGCATATAAGTTAAATAAGCAGGGTGACAATATACAGCCTTGATGTACTCCTTTTCCTATTTGGAACCAGTCTCTTGTTCCATGTCCAGTTCTAACTGTTGCTTCCTGATCTGCATATAGGTTTCTCAAGAGGCAGGTTAGGTGGTCTGGTATTCCCATCTCTCTCAGAATTTTGCACAGTTTATTGTGATCCACACAGTCAAAGGCTTTGGCATAGTCAATAAAGCAGAAATAGATGTTTTTCTGGAACTCTCTTGCTTTTTCCATGATCCAGTGGATGTTGGCAATTTGATCTCTGGTTCCTCTGCCTTTTCTAAAACCAGCTTGAACATCAGGGAGTTCATGGTTCACGTATCACTGAAGCCTGGCTTGGAGAATTTTGAGCGTTACTTTCCTAGCATGTGAGATTACATATGCACAACTAAGAAGGGATAGTCAGTATCCCTTTCTGTAGCAGAAAAAGGATGACTTTCTACTCTACCCACATGAACATGCTGACAGTCTCGCACCAAACAACCAAGTTCATGCTTCAGTCGATACCTGGATATATCAATATGCCCAATTAAAATTATAATCTTTTACCACAAAATGTGTTCCTTTTACTATACTTATCATCTTGGAGACTATTTATATCTGCAATCCCAGCCTCAAATGTAAGAAACCTTCTAGACTTCTCTCTCATATCATCAACATCCAATTCTACTTCATCCTCTTGACTCAGACTCTTCCCTTCTAGTGTCAATGCCTTAGTCGTTAATTCTTGAAGGGGTCATGAAGTAGCTGGCCTTTATGTTTTCCTCTTGCATTATCCACACTGCTTCTTAAATGATTGTTTTCAATTATAAAATGATCATATTTCCAGAATTAATATTGATCTGTTGCTCCCTGTAATTCTCAAGATAAAGAATATACTCATGGCTTCTAAGGCTTCCATGTTCTATGATTTGGACCATGCCCAGCTTTGGAGCCTCCTCTCCAGCTACTCCTCCATATAGTTTGTAAACTCTCCAACCTTCATATGATTCACCAACTATGCCACAGTGTTCCCTAACCCTGTGTCTACACACATGCTTGTCTCGATACCAGCAACATCCAGTTTTTCCTTTTCAACTAAATTAACCGCCTTTTCCTTCTGCAAAATGTAGTTCAAGTAATTCAAAATTTAGGAAACATTTTTCGCCTTTCTGTCAGGTTTTTATGCCCTCTTCTGAGTAATAGAACTATTTATCACATCACAACATGAAGACTAACCTACTTGTCCATTTTCTCCTCTAGACTATAGTTTCTTTAAAATGAACACCATGTCTTATTTCTCTTGACAGTCACATCAAAGAGTACACTGCCTGTCACCTAATGGGTGTTTCATAACTTTGACATGTAAGACTGAATAGCATGGGTAAAGTGTCCAGCACATTATCAGTGCTCAGTAAATGTTAGTGCTTGCCTTAGTCATCTGTAAAACTAATTCTCATTTACACACTATAGGAGCCATAGTAAAGTGAACTTGGTAGGTACTCAGATTCACTGATCTGAATTATCGTTTTCTTCTTCTTATGATTATTATTATTAGTTATCAGTTCAGTTCAGTTCAGTTGCTTAGCCGTGTCCGACTCTTTGCGACTCCATGAATTGCAGCACGCCAGGCCTCCCTGTTCATCACCATCTCCAGGAGTTCACTCAGACTCACATCCATCGAGTCCGTGATGCCATCCAGCCATCTCATCCTCGGTCGTCCCCTTCTCCTCCTGCCCTCAATCCCTCCCAGCATCAGAGTCTTTTCCAATGAGTCAGCTCTTCGCATGAGGTGGCCAAAGTATTGGAGTTTCAGCTTTAGCATCATTCCTTCCAAAGAAATCCCAGGGTTGATCTCCTTCAGAATGGACTGGTTGGATCTCCTTGCAGTCCAAGGGACTCGCAAGAGTCTTCTCCAACACCACAGTTCAAAAGCATCAATTCTTCGGTGCTCAGCCTTCTTCACAGTCCAACTCTCACACCACTGGAAAAACCATAGCCTTGACTAGATGGACCTTAGTTGGCAAAGTAATGTCTCTGCTTTTGAATATACTATCTAGGTTGCTCATAACTTTTCTTCCAAGGAGTAAGCGTCTTTTAATTTCATGTCTGCAGTCACCATCTGCAGTGATTTTGGAGCCCAAAAAAATAAAGTCTGACACTGTTTCCACTGTTTCCCCATCTACTTTCTGATAAAATGTACCAAATATTTGCCAAGCACTCTCTTCCCTTTATGCTGTTCAGGTACAGTTTCTGTCAGTACTTTGCCAATAAGGGAGAGAATACAAATATGAAACTTGGTGCTTAAACTTCTTATAGAGGTAGCTTCTATCATTTGCCATTAAAACAAGGTCTGACATAGTTTAAGAAAATCCATTCAAGACATGGAACTGGGGATATGGAAAGCAAGACATCGTGGCACTAACCACCACAATAAATCAGTCTGGCCTTTCATTGAGTTTTATTAATTCCGTCTCCCCCCATCTACTTATAGCAATTCCAGTGTGCCTTATATGGGAATATGATGATGTTTGGAGTCATTTTCTATAACAAAGAAAAGGATCTTGAAGGCAAAACCAACAGACAGAAGAGGCAATTCCCAGATTAAACAAATTGACCTTTCTTTATATCTGAATTCTTTGAGTTAAATTATCACCACCATCATCATCAATGCCAAAATGTACAAGATGTAAGGTTTTTGTAGGCAAAAGAAAGGAGGACAAAGATGTTGAAAGAGTGGATTTAGTTCACCCAAGGTCAACTTCCTTTGGGTGAAAATAAAGGGCCTTAGGCAAACTAACTCAGTAATGCTGACCAGGAAATTCCAGAGTAGTTTAAAATTTCCCTCCTGAGAAAAGTTGAAACTGCACTTAGCTTAGGCTGTAAGTCTCAGTAAGGCTTAGCACAAAAGACTCCATTTGGGTCCTATTGTTTCTTTTTAACACTAGCAACCTCTGAAGATGTGTCATTTTTTCTATGGTTCAGATCTGGATTCATGGAGAGACTGAATAACTTGTCCAAGATCACTCTAGCTTTTCACGTTTTAAGTGGGCTTTCAGTGAGTCTAATAAGAATCATTTAAGAAAAACGCAAAAAGAGTTTTGGATGTCAGCACTGAAAGTCCCTATTTAGAACTCTATAGTGAGTTTCTAGCAAATAAGATCTGGGTATGAGTTCTCTAGGAATATTAAATAACTGGTATCTAGTAGAGATCCACACAGTCCAAAGCTTTGGCATAGTCAATAAAGCAGAAATAGATGTTTTTCTGGAACTCTCTTGCTTTTTCCATGATCCAGCGGATGTTGGCAATTTGATCTCTGGTTCCTCTGCCTTTTCTAAAACCAGCTTGAATATCTGGAATTTTACAGTTCACGTATTGCTGAAGCCTGGCTTGGAGAATTTTAAGCATTAGTTTACTAGCATGTGAGGGAATACTGTTCTGTAACAGATACTGGGTTGTGAGGAGGTAAGAAACCAGCCCTGATAGCTGATCTAATCCCTATCAATTAGACCTGGTGCTCCTATACTGAATATTAACAACATCACAGAATTATCAACATCAGCAATGACGCTGGGCTCACACAGTTCCACAGAATGTTTGATCTCTGGTGTTGGCAAGCACAATAAACATAACTTTGTTTATCTACAGATGTGTTCCTTGTACTTTTAGACTGATGAGCATCCAGTTACTTATCCACATCTATTTTTCATCTCACTTTCTTCTGGCTCCAGAGCTCTGAATTTCTTTGATATATATTCTCTATGTGGTTTTGATATTATAATTCATAAAAAGAAATACTTATTTGGTCTTTGTCTCCATCCCCAGTTCTAGCAGAGAGCTTCTAAAACACTTAGGATTTCCTAAGTGATAACAGAAACAAATGTATCTTTTGTTATAATAATGAGTAAACTTTTGGGAAGCCCTTACATCACCTAAGGATGGGGGGACTGGTTACCAGGGAACTAGCCTTGTGATTGGAGGGTTGGGATTTTCAATTCTACCACTCAGTTTCCTGGGAGGGGAGACAGAATGGATTTGAATCAACTGGAGAAGGAAATGGCAACCCACTCCAGTGTTGTGGCCTGGAGAATTCCATGGACAGGGAGCCTGACAGGGTACAGTCTACGGGGTCACACAGAGTTGGACACTACTGAGCGATTAAAGAAACAGTGATTAAATAATAATGCCTATGTAATAATGCCTCCATAAAAACCCAGCCCAAAAGATGCGATTCAGAGAGCATCCAGGTTGGTGAACATGTGGAGATGAGGGAAGTGTGGTACACCTGGCCAGGGCATGGAGGCTCCTCTCTGCTTCCGGGATACCTTGCTCTATGTATCTCTTCTACATGGCTGTTCCAAGTTATACCTTTTTATAACAAATCAGTGTTCTAGTAAGCAAAGTGTTTCTCTGAGTTCTGTGAGCTGCTCTAGCAAATTAGTCGAACCCAAGAAGGAAATTGCAGGAACTGTATAATCAGTTGATCAGAAGTACAGAAAACAACCTGGATTGTGGCTGGCATCTACAGTGGTTGGGCCAGAGTGCAGTCCTAGAGGACCGAACCCTTAATCTATGGAACCTGATATTATTTCCAGGTACATGGTTTCAAAATTGAGTTGAATTTTAGGACACCCAGCTGATGTCAAAGTATTTCTTGTTGAATGTGTAGAGAATATTCCCTCAACACCTGCGTTGAAAATCGATCTCAGAACACCAAAAAGAGTGGTCATGACATAAGAAAAAACAATATATATTCTCTTTGAATATATATATCCTCAATATATTCTGAAGATAGAGGATCTTTATTAATTTATGGCAGGGGTTAGCAAACATTTTTCTGTAAAATGCCTGAGAGTAAATATATGTAGGGCTATACGGCTCTCTGTTGTAGCTTCTCAGTTCTACCTTTGTAGTGTGAAAGCAGTAACAGAAAGTGAAATTGTTAGTCTCCCAGCCATGTCCGACTCTTTGTGACCCCATGGACTATAACCCACCAGGCTCCTCTGTCCATGGGACTCTCCAGATAAGAATACCGGAGTGGGTTGCCATGCCCTCCTCCAAGGGAAGATCCCAGGGATTAAACCCAGATCTCCTGCATTGCAGGCAGATTCTTTACCTACGGAGCCACCAGGGAAGCCCGAAAGCAGTAAAAGACAACATGAAAATAGGCAGCCAGCAAGATTTAGCCAACAGACCTTATTTTGCAATCTGTGGTTTAGGCCAACAATGGAAATTCTATTCACGCTTTAACTACTGGCATAGAAGGGGGCTTGTGGCCCATTTAAGGCAAGAAAATGTGAAAGCACTTTGGCTGTGGGGAGACTCTGAGAAACACTCTTTTTAAAAGACTCATCAAAGAAATAATCCCTACTGGATGTTTGTGAGGGAGGTTGTGGTGCCTGGAATTCTCAAGTCATCTCAGGAACACAGGAGAGCTAGCCCTTGAGCTGGAAGGGAGAAAGAATCTGGTCCACTGACTTGCTTAATTAACTAATTCTGGAGGTTTTCTACTGAGATTTCTTTGAATCCTTTTATTTGTTTAAACAGTTTTGAATTGCTTAGCTGATACTATCTCTGTCTTGCTGATGTGGGAAATGAGGATTAGGCACTTATTCTAGGTGAGACCTGGGATGGCATTATACTCATTTCCTCTTTTAGCTCATTGCCCTCACCTTCATGCAGAAGATATCAGTTAGATCTCTATCTTTCTCTTTGCTGCTTTCCTCCCTTCTTCCCTTTCTTTCTCCCTCCCTCCCTTTCTCCCTTCTTTCTTTTCTTCTTTCCTTCCCTCCCTTCACATAAATATTGCACAGTTGTGAAAAGCAGAGCTCTGGGGTCCGACTGACTTGTGGCCCCAGCAATGACTAGCTCTGTGAACTTATGCTGAGACCGTGGACTATAGGATAATACAATCTACCTCACGTGATATGGAAATTAAATCTAAAATAAAACAAATGAATAGTGAAAGTGAAGTCACTCAGTCGTGTCCAACTCTTTGGGACCCCGTGGACTGTAGCCCTCCAGGCTCCTCCGTCCATGGGATTCTCCAGGCAAGAATACTGGAGTGGGTTGCCGTTTCCTTCTCCAGGGGATCTTCCCGATCCAGGGATTGAACCCAAGTCTCCCGCATTGCAGGCGGACGCTTTAACCTCTGAGCCACCAGGGAAGCTAACAAAACAGAAACAGATTTACAGATATAGAGAACAAACTAGTGATTATTAGTGGGGAAATGAAAGGGGGCAAAGGCAAAATAGAAGTAGGGGGCTAAGAGACACAAACTACAATGTATAAAATAAATAAGCTCCAAGGATATATGCTACAGCACAGAGAATGTAGCCAGTATTTTATAACTACTTTAAATGGTGTATAACCTATAAAAAATACAGAACCACTATGTTGTACAGTGGAAACTAATATAATATTATAAATCAACTATACTTCAATTTTAAAATAATAATAAAAAAGCTTCACTTCTATGACTTACTGATTTGCTGCCCTGCCTCTTACAGCTCTCAGCTGGTTATGGTATTCTCCGTCTTGTACCAAAATTCATTCCTTAAAATGTTGCATTGGTTACTAAATTCTTTTCAGTATTCAAGACACTGTGATTCTTTGTTTTGACATAAAAAGTTAACATTTGTCTTCAAAGTGCTTCACTAGTTTGCTAACACCATTTTACTTCTTTTTAAAATACATCTCCTAGTGACCCCTCTCCCAACAAAACAGCTGCAACCTAAAATCTTGGGTCCCAAACATACTTAGTATCTAAAAGTGGACTATGTCCAGCTACACACTTGCTATATTCTCAGTTTTCTCATCTGTACAATGCTTACCTCACACCATTTAGAAGAGAAAAAAGAGGGGTGAGTTTTATGAGAGCACGTGATAAGACTCCAATGGTATAGCAGATGATTCACTTTATTTTTGAATAGTGGTGATATGATAAAGAGCCAAATGTATTCCAAAGAGTTTTCTAAGTTCTACACACTGATGTTTTTAATATCTGAATTTTTTGTCTACAGTCTCATTTGATGGAGAAGGACGTGGCAATCCACTCCAGTACTCTTGCCTGGAAAATCCCATGGGTGGAGGAGTCTGGTAGGCTGCAGTCCATGGGGTCACTAAGAGTCGGACACGACTAAGCACCTTCACTTTCACACATTGGAGAAGGAAATGGCAACCCACTTCAGTGTTCTTGCCTGGAGAATCCCAGGGACAGAGGAGCCTGGTGGGCTGCCATCTATGGAGTCACACAGAGTCAGACACAACTGAAGCGACAGCAGCAGCAGCAGCAGTCTCATTTGGTGAACACATACTAAATACCTGACTATAGATTATCATTGTGGAGTACAAAGATAAAAAACCAGACATAGCCCTTGCCTTTTAGAAAAGTGTGGTGTTTGCTCCTTGGATAGTAATGCTGTACATTACATAATTGTACAAATTTTCGAATTTGTCAGAGTATATTCGGATAAATATATGAAGCAGGGGAAAAGCAGCATTCATAGGGCTGCTGCTGCTGCTGCTGTTGCTAAGTCGCTTCAGTCGTGTCCGACTCTATGTGACTCCATAGACGGCAGCCCACCAGGCTCCACTGTCCCTGGGATTCTCCAGGCAAGAACACTGGGGTGGGTTGCCACCTCCTTCTCCAATGCATTAAAAGTGAAAAGTGAAAGTGAAGTCGGTCAGTCATGTCTGACTCTTAGCGACTCCATGGACTGCAGCCCACCAGGCTCCTCCATCCATGGGATTTTTCAGGCAAGAGTACTGGAGTGGGGTTTCATCGCCTTCTCCCATTCACAGGGTTAGCAGGGTTAGCAGGGTTAAAATCAAAGACATTGAAATCAGCAGACATCAGATTCAGTCCCACTTTCCACTTAACCACGATGCCACCTGGGACTTGTTGCTTAACCTTGCCAAACCTCAATATCCACATTTACAGTATAAGAATTTTAATACTATCTATCTGGAGGGACTGTTGTTGGAATCAACCATATATGACATGTAAAGCCTTTAAATGAGTACCGTCTTATAAACACTCAATACCTGGCAACAACTATTGTCCTCACTAAAGCGTCAAGGTTTATGTTACTATTTGAAATGAGGCTTTGCCTACATCCAAAATGACAATTTTCAGAGCCCATCATTAATTTTTTTCTACCTTCAAATAACTTCAGGTGTAACTGCTAATAAGAAGGAGAGAAATTCACATACATCTATTGTCATTCACTTACAGAATTTATTCAAATTAAAAATACCATCAGATTTAAATAGTTGAGAAACATTCATACTTGTTCCCACAAATACAGATTGGAAAGAGCCAATTAAGATTACTTTCTCCTATGCCCTAGCAAGCATTCTACCCAAGAGGATTTTACATTTCTCAGGGGATCAGGAAAAGAGAGAGAAAGTGTGTGTGTGTGGGGTGGGGGGGGAGTCCTTTCTGCTCTCAGGCAGAAATTCAAAGAGGACAAAAAAAAAAAAAACTCTTCTTATGTTGATCTCCTTCTCTGGATTTTCTTGATTTTATAAAATGGGCTTAAAGGTCCCCTCTAGTTCTCTAGTTTGATTTTTCACTTTCCAAGCCAGGGTAAATTGCATAAGCAAGGTCTGATACAAACTTCAAGCTATGCATACAGGAGACTTAAAATAAAAACTGCAAATAATAGGCCTTCTCAGCGTCTTTACTTGCCAGTGCTTTCTTTATCCCATCCCTGTGCACCCTTCTGCCTGCAATCCACACAACTCCACACCTTTACTGCTTTTCCCTCTAGCCTGAAATGCCTTTCCCTCCTTACCCCTTCAGCTGTTTTGGTCCAAATCAACCCCTGCTAAGCTGTTCCTATAGCTACCTCTCCCCCAAGGCAGAATCAATCACTCCTGGTGCTTTGATTCTACAGTGGCTTGTTTATGCTGTTTCAACAATTTTCACATTGTTTTCTAATTAGTTGCTTGCATTTCTATTCCTTTGCTCTTCCAAACCCTCAATGTTTTCGTTTGCTTTCCCCCGCCCCCCCTCAGTCAAAATAACTGTTGTCTCACGCTGGCCTGGGGACCTCTATGAGCTTATAATTATTTGGCCCCAGTTCTCTTTGAGAAAAAGACCATATATACAGCAATGGTTATCAACCAGGGCAATTTTGCCCCACCCTCCCAACCCACCCCCACCTCTGGGAACATTTGATAGTATATGCAGACATTTTTAATTGTCACACTGGGGTGGTGCTACTGACATCTAGTGGGTAGGGGTGGGGAATGTTCCTAAATACCCTACAATGTACCGTACAGTCCTGACAACAAAGAATTAAACAGAGGAAAACAATAGAATGGGAAAGCCTAGAGATCTCTTCAAGAAAATTGAAGATATCAAGGGAAACTTTCATGCAAGGCTGGACACAATAAAGGACAGAAACGGTAAGGACTTAACAGAAGCAGAAGAGATTAAGAAGAGGTGGCAACAATACATGAAAGAACTATGCAGAAAAAAATCTTAAGGACCCAGATAAACATGATGGTGTGGTCACTCACCTAGAGCCAGATATCCTAGAGTGTGTAGTAAAGTAAGCCTTAGGAAGCATTACTATGAACAAAACTAGTGGAGGTGATGGAATCCCAGCTGAGCTATTTCAAATCCTTAAAATGATGCTGTTAAAGTGCTGCACTCAATATGTCAGCAATTCGGAAAACTTCAGCAGTGGCCACAGGACTGGAAAAGGTCAATTTTCATCCCCATCCCAAAGAAGGGCAATGCCAAAAATGTTCAAAGTACTCTACAGTTGTGTTCATTTCTCATGCTAGCAAGTTTATGCTCAAAATCCTTCAAGCTAGGCTTCAGCAGTCTGTGAACCAAGAACTTCCAGATGTACAAGCTGAGTTTTGAAGAGACAGAAGAGCTAGAAATCACATTGCTAACATTTGTTGGATCATGGAGAAAACAAGGGGGTTGCAGAAAAACATCTACTTCTGCTTCATTGACTACACTAAAGCCTTTGACTGTGTGGATCACAACAAACCGTAGAAAATTCTTAAAATGATGGGAATATGAGACCACCTTACCTGTCTCCTGTGAAACCTATATGTGGGTCGGAAACAACAGTTAGAACCAGATATGTAACATTGGATTGGTTCAAAATTGGGAAAGGAGTATGTCAAGGTTGTATATTGTCACCCTGCTTATTTAACTTATATGCAGAGTACATCATGCAAAATATCCAGCTGGATGAATCACAAGCTAGAATCAAGATTGCCAAGGGAAATGTCAACAATCTCAGATATGCAGATGATACCACTCTAATGGCAGAATGTAAAGAGGAACTAAAGAGCCTCTTGATGAGAGTGAAAGAGGAGAATTAAAAGCTGAGTTGAAATTTGACATTCAAAAAATTAAGATCATGGCATCTGGCCCCATCTCTTCATAGAAAATAGAAGGGGAAAATGTGGAAGCAGTAACAGATTTTATTTTCTTGGGCTCCAAAATCACTGCCAATGGTGACTGCAGCCATGAAATTAAAAGATGCTCCTTAAAAGGAAAGTTATGACAAACCTAGACAGCATATTAAAAAGGAAAGACATCACTTTGCCAACAAAAGTCCATCTAGTCAAAGCTATGGTTTTTCCAGTAGCCATATATGGATGTGAGAGTTGGACTACAAAGAAGTTTGCGTGGTGAAAAATTGATGCTTTTGAACTGTGGTGTTGGAGGAGACTCTTGAGAGTCCCTTGGACTGAAAGGAGATCAAATCAGTCAATCCTAAAGGAAATCAGTCCTGAATATTCATTGGATGGACTGATGCTGAAGCTGAAACTCCAATATTTTGGCCACCTGATGTGAAGAGCTGACTCACTGAAAAAGATCTTGATGCTGGGAAAGATTGCAGGCTGCAGGAGAAGGGGACAACAGAGGACAAGATGGTTGGATGGCATCACTGACTCAATGGACATGAGTTTGAGCAAGCTCCAGGAGATGGTGAAGGACAGGGAAGCCTGGCGTGCTGCAGTCCATGGGGTTGCAGAGACTGGACAACAACAAGTTCCTCAGTCATACTAGCCACATTAGTCACTACTGCAATGGACAGAAAAAAATACAGAACATTTCCATCTCACAGAGTGTCCTATTCAATAGTGCTGCTTATATATTTTCATAGCACTAGTTATCTTTCTCAGCATTTATCACAGGAGTCAATTTATGTTTATTTCTGCCATTTTTGAAGATAATAAATTGTTCTCCCCAACTAGACTCCATGTTCCATAATGGCAAGAACTGCAATGTTTTTCCTTTGTTACTCTTGAAAGATAATGGATCCTTAATATTTACTCATTGAAAGAAAGATGAATGAATAGTTAAGAGTCAAACTCTATTGAAATATAATCCATACACTAAACAGGTCACCTATTTAGTATACTAATTGCAAATGTGCAATTCAATGGCTTTTAGTATAGCCACAAAGTTGTATGATCACCATACAATCTAACCTTAAAACAATTTTGTCCCTCTTAAAGGAAACCCTGAACCCATTAGCAACTTAGCAATTTTTCTCTTCTTCCCACTACATGTAATAATATATGTAGTCTTTTGTGACTAAGTTCTTTTATTTAGCACAATATTTTTAAGAATTATCCATGTTGTGGCAGGTGGCAGAACCTCATCCTTTTTTATTGCTGATAGTATTTCTTGTATAGATATACCATATTTTTTTTTATTTATCAGTTGGTGGACATATGGGTGGTTCTGCTTCAAAGCTATTGTGAATAATACTGCTATAAACATCCTTGTACATGTTTTTGTTTGTACATATTTTCCCATTTATTCTAGGAGTAGAATTTCTGGATCATATGATAACTCTATGCTTAACATTTTAAGAAAATAGCACTGTTTCCCCAAAGGAGATGTACCACTTTACATTTTCGTCAGCAATTTTTTTAGGTTCCAATGTCTTCACATCCTTGCTAACACTTGCTATTATATGTCACGTTGATTATAGCAGTCTTAGTGGCAAGTGAGTGGTGACTCACTGTGGTTGTGATTTCCATTCCCCTAAGGACTGATGATGTTAGGCATCTGATAATGTTTATTAGCCATTTGTATATTTACTTTGGAGAAATGTCTATTCAAATTATTTGCCTGTATTTTATTTGTGTTGTCTTTTTGTTGAGTTCTTTACATATTCATGATACAAGTCTGTTGTCAGATATATGATTTGCGATATTTTTCTCATTCTCTGAGTTTTTTTTTTTTTCACTTTCTTGATGGTGTACTTTGATACACAAAAATTTTAACTTAATGCAGTTCAATTTATCTACTTTTTCTTTCATTGGTTGTGCTTCAGTATTGTATCTAAAAAGCCATTGCCTAACTAACCCAAGATCATGAAGATTTACTTCAGTTGTTTTCTAAGAGTTTATAGTTTTAACTCTTACATATAGTTTCATGGTCTATTTTGAGTTGATTTTTGTATATTATGTGAAATAGGAGTTCACCTTGATTCTTTTGGGTATAATTATCCAGTTGTCAGCATCATTTGTTAGTCAGACCATTTTTTCCCACATGAATTATCTTGGCACTCTCATCAAAAATTAATTGACCATTAATTGAAGAGTTTGTCATTTGACTCTCAATTTTATTACCTGGATCTGTTTATCTTTCTGTATGCCAATATCAAATTATCTTGATTACTGTAGCTTTTTAGTAATTTTTGAGATGGGAAGTGTGAGTTCTCCCACCTTATTCTTTTTAAAGATTGTTTTGGCTATGGTGGGTCTCTTGCATTTCCATATAAATGTTATTCAGTTTTGAAAAAAAAAAAAAAAGTCACATACCCCTACCTTATCAAGGCCCACATCAGCAGATCAGGCTTCCAGCATTTGTATTAACTTGAATCTGAAATCCATTTTATAGTTTTGAGCACTGAGCAAATGTATAGCAATTTTTTTCAACTAGACCATACTTTTAAAGTTCATAACATCTCTAGTTCACAGGATTGATGCTTTATTTGAAACCAGGGGTTCAGCAGCATGAGCAAAGATGAACAGGGACAAAAGATATATTTGGACTCATTGCTTGAACTTTTTTTTTTTCATTCCAAAGCTCTCTCCTGCAGTGGGAACTCAGTTTAACACACCATCCCTAACACTAGAAGCAATTTGCCTTCTTCTGGCTAAAAGAAATCTCCCCTCACACCTGGAATTTGGACTTTCTCAGACCTATGCTTAGTTGAGTTTCAGTTTTATTAACAGTAATAGCTATGAGAGAGTGACAGAATTTACTTCACAGTATTATTCTGAGGCTTATTTTAGATGAATTTATAGAAAACTGCTTACATATATTTGGCACTCAGTATGAATTATTTCAATTACCTAACTCATCTCTTACAAGAAAACCCATGTGTGAGGACTCTGTAGAATGCCTTGTCAGTCCTTCATGCCTCAAGGATAAACAAAAACCATACTCATGTCAATTAGCCTTTCCTTTAACATCAAGAGTGTTATTGAGATCAAGAATGAGGATGAAATTTCACTGATAAATGGGAGCTGAGAAGGAGGACAAACTACTTGACACAGAATAAGAGGTGGACACCTGGGGCAAGAGAAGACAAAGTGAAAAATTAAAAAAAAAAAAAAAGAATCATGCCTAGGAACCAAGTCAAAGAACAGAGAATAGAGATGAGGAAAATTAGGATAGATTTACTTCATACATAATGACTTGTGTTTACAATCTTTTGTGTCAGGATTTGCCTTCTGACTCTTTAAAAGACTCTGCATTATCTAGATCAACCAGAAAGGAGGGTAGGGGTGGGAAGCAAACTATTTTAAGCCAAAAACTCATTCTATTACATTTTCTAAAGCAAGACCTATTCTGAGAAGCATAATTATTTGCTAGGAATATTTTGGGAGCCTCTATGGGGCAAGCAAGTTGTCAGACTTTTAAAGACAATGCATCATTCTTAAATGGTGACCTTAGAGAAAATTAATTGTCACTCCTTTTCATCCTTTAGTGAAGATATTCCAAGCCTTAAGGTTTTGTGACGTTATTGGCAGCATCTACCTGAATTTTTAGACCATTAAATCTTAGTTGAAGAATGTCAATGTGAAATGAGATTTATGCCAGCTTGTCTAATAGACGTGACAAGCAATTCAAATATTATCCCAATCTGAATACTCTTACATTCACCAAGGTGAAAATTATTAGGCTTGAGATGAGGATTACTAAGGCTAAGTCTTCCCCAACTCCCATTCTTCCTTTCTGTGTTTTCCATGATTTAATAATCATTCTGCTGGGAAAGAACATTTGAAATTCTAGGTAATGGCATACATAATGCAAAAACGAAGGGAGAAACATCAAATGTGTCCTATCAGTCATTGTAGTAATCTCACAGTGCTCTTTTTTTGTACTGTTGTTCCCTTCAAAGAAACAGTGACAATTCCTTAGAAAATAAATTCATGAAACACCTTGTGTGTGCAAGGTACTTTGTTCATTGTTATTGGGAACATAAGGTAAAAGCAGGTATGATTCCTACCCTCAATATAGTGTAAATAACAGTTTAAGATAACAATGGAAAACATTTGTCAAGCAATATAGGAGTTATTACAAATGAAAGCACAACAATAAATACCATAAAAAGTCTAAGAACTGAGTGACTCTAACAATCCATGGTTGTTTGGGAATGTTCTCTGAAAAGAAGGTGAACTTTTTCTTAGTAAACAAAGACAAGACTTATTTCCTTTGTGACTATTATGATTTTTTATTTAACAGGCGTAGGCTAAAAAGAATTTATTATGCAAGTTGTTGTTAATCGGGAGTTTTGTTTTTGTTTTTTTACTTTAAAAGCCTTGCCCCATTGTTAAGCTAGTCTGTAATCTTGGAAAAATCATCATACCTCAAGTTGTTTATTTATAAAAAGACAATAATACCAACATTTTTTATGTACTGCATTTTTATTTATTTATTTATCTTTTACTTTACAACAATAGTGTATTGGTTTTGCCATACATCAACATGAATCGCCATGGGTATACACGTGTTCCCCATCCTGAACTCCCCTCCCTCCTCCCTCCCCGTACCACCCCTCTGGGTCATCCCAGTGCACCTTGTGAGACTACTTTAATTGAAATAATATCTGTAAAGCTCTTTGCACAGTGATTGACACAGTGTAAATGCTCAGCTGCCTCTAGGTTGACTATTTGGCCTGATTTTTCCACTTATGGTCTTAATCATCAAGTTTTTCTTAAAAGGATCAAAAAATGTGAATATTTTTAATCAACTATTCCTTTTATTGTTTTTTAACATTTAAAAAAATTGAAGTGTAGTTACTTTACAATATTGTATTAGCTTCAGATATACATCTAAGTGATTCATATATATATAAAAGGCTTCCCTTGTGGCTGAGCTGGTAAAGAATCTGCCTGCAATGCAGGAGACCTGGGTTCGATCCCTAGGTTGGGAAGATACCCTGGAGAAGGGAAAGGCTACCCATTCCAGTATTCTGGCCTGGAGAATTCCATGGACTGTATAGTCCATGAGATCACAAAGAGTTGGACACGACTGAGAGACTTTCAGCTCAGAGAGAGAGAGAGAGGAATATATATATATATATATATATATATATATATACACATTCTTTTCCAGATTCTTTTCCATTACAGGTTATTACAAGATACTGAGTATAGTTCCCTGTATTATGCAGTAGGTCCTTGTTGTTTATCTATTTTACATATAGTAGTATCTGTTAATTCCAAACTCCTAATTTATCTCTCCCCAACCCCCTGCTATTCCCTTTGGTAACCATAAGCTTGTTTTCTATGTCTGTGAGTCTATTTCTGTTTTGTAAATAAGTTCATTTATGTCATATTTTTTAGGTTCCACATGTAAGTGATATCATATGTTATTTGTCTCTCTCTGTCTGACTTATTCATTTACTACGCTAATCTCTAGGTCCAGTCATGTTACTACAAATGACATTATTTCATTCTTTTTTTGGATGAGTAGTATTCTATTGTGGGTTTCCCTGGTGGCTCAGTGGTAAAGAATCCACCTGCCAATGTAGGAGACATGAGTTCGATCTCTGGGTAGGAAAGATCCCCTGGAGAAAGAAATGGCAATTCACTCCAATATTCTTGCCTGGAAAAATCCCATGCACAGAGGAGCCTGGCAGTCTACAGTCCCTGGGGTCACAAAAAGTCAGATAGGACTTAATGACTGAGCTCTCATGCAGCATTCTATTGTATATTTACACCCTATATCCTTTATCCATTCATCTGCCAGTGAACACTAAGGTTGCTTCCCTGTCTTGGCTGTTGTAAATATCAACTATCCATTCAACTAAACAAGGATACCTGCAGTAAATGTAACAATTGTTACCCTAAATGTTTGGGTATGATTGTATGAGTCAGAGTGATGTGTGACACTTCGATGCTGAGACATTCAATTTCTGATACTTGAACCTCCAGTCTACCCCTTTAAGCTGAAGTGATTGTGAAAGTGTGGCTTGATACGAAGAGTCATTGCTGAACCATACCATGAAAAGCTGCTTACCTGAGAGAAAACCTGTAATAGACATAGCAGAATTAAAAAATAAATTTTCACTCTTTTAATTAAGTCACTGAGATTACCATGATAAACCTCAAAAAATATTACTGGGAGCTTCATATTGGTAATGTTTTCCGATGAGATTAAAAGATTAATGTAGTATTGTTAAGGGACTTCATGCTCAAGCAAAATAAAAACAAAATTTCTGGGTACTATCTGGAAATACTAATACATTTCTCTCCCACACTTGAAAATACCTGACTAAGATCTCAAACAGTGAACACTGATCATCTGAATTCTGTAATGAAATGCAAGCTCCCCTCTCTGACTTCAAATTTTGAAGTCAGATTTTGGGATTGTGATACCCCATTCTTGCCAGCAAAGCCATCTGGCTTGGTAAAATTAATTCTTAGATAAGAAACTCATAGAATTTCCAAGATAAACTTCTTGGAAACTTTTGGCAACCAGGAAGTATTCTTGGCTAGAATTCAGAGATCTGAGGACTGCTTTAACAAACAGTGTAACTTTCAAAGTCAATGCCATAAATTAGCTTCATAGCTTGGTCAAATCACTTTTCACTTCTCTAGGCTTTAATTTCCTTGCCATAAGATCAAAGTGTTGGATTAATGATATCTAAGTTCTATTTTAACAGCATTAATGTGCAACCTGTCGTTTCAAATGAGAAAATAAAATATAGACTTTTACCCCGTAAGATAGAAGTTGTTACTCCAGAGAAGTAAAGCCCATGATGAAATCTGAAGATATTTTTTTTTAATGTAAACACTAAACAATCACAAAAAAGCAATGTGAATCACCATTATTGCATAACCAGTAAAAGTGTGAAAAAAAATCCCTTAGATTATGGTCATCTTGAAAGGAAATTCTACTCCTTCCTAATCTTTGTGTATCCATGTAAAATGACATCTGATTTATATAGTATGTGTTCAAAAATTATTTTATGGAGATGATCAATGGATTAATAAGTCTTTGGCTTGTTAAATGGGATGCATGGATATTGAAAATATATCTTTGCTATTTTTTTGTCTTATGTATGTGTAGTTTACTGTATGAAATGCTCTTTGTGAGAAAAAGAGATATCGTGTAAGTTTTAAAATGCTTGAAGAAGTGGTATGCAAAGTAGAAAAGTGCTGGGCAAGATTGAAGGTAAAAGGAAGTGGGGGCAACAGAGGATGAGATGGCTGGATGGCATCACTGACTCCATGGTCATGAATCTGAGCAAACTTCAGGAGATAGTGGAGTGGAGGACAGGGGAGCCTGGTGTGCTTCAGTCCATGGGGTCACACAGCATTGGACACAACTTAACAACTGAACAACAACAAAAGCAGAAGGAAGTGGGAGTTGAAAGTCATTAGTTGCTGAGCTGCTGTGTCATCCTTAACTAATGGTGTGACTTTGGGAAAACCACCTGCTGACCCTCAGTGTTCTCATCTATGAAATGGCTATTAGAAATTTGCCATGTCTCCTAAGTAAGAGTTGCTGTGAAAATAAAATGGGATGATATATGAAGAGGTTTTGAAAAATGAAAATACAGGTTATTATGATTGGTAATCAGCCAATGAGGAAGAGCTTCTATTTCTGAGAGTAAAGTTCTCAGAGGCAAGAACCTTGTGTGGAACCTGGAAACCCTCCGTTAGTTCTTGTGGTATCTTGAAATCTGCTTTTTATTAGGAGTCCTAGGGTCTCTGTTCCTTCTTTAGGAAAATTGCCTTTCAGAACAGTCCTGTTCTCAGGGCAGACATTGGTGTTATTTTCTATTAATAGCATTTTTTTTTCTATCTTGAAATTTTTTGGTCAGATTTCCCTTCCCTTCTGAAACTCTAAATGTCAGTGTGTCCCCAGATCCAATCTATGGGATACATACATACATACATACATATATATATATACATATATATATCTTCACACTCTGTGTGCTATCATCCAGATCTATTACTTCCAAATTTAGGTTCTTTTATCTTGACCTGAAATATAGACTCTTATTTCCACCTGTTTTATCAACTTTTCCAGTTATGTATCCAATAGACCCTTGAAACTCAACAACAAACTCTCAACCCATCTGTCACTCCCATATTTTTCCTCACCTTTGCAAAAAGCATCAAGCACCCAATAACTAAGGTTTGAAAGTCTAGAATCATCTTTGATTTTTATTTTTCTCCCACATTCTACATTTAATCCAGCCACTTAAATTTTGTCGAATTGCTCATCTCCTCTATTATCTCTTTCCTTGACTACTTCAGGAGCCACTTAACTGGTTTATGCTCTTACTCTACCACCAGAATATTTTTCACTCAATGGACAGAGTGGCCTTTTTTTTTTTTTTTTCAGAGTGGCCTTTTAAATACGTGAGCCAGATTAAAGTATGGTGTTTAGGACAAAATCTAAAATCCCTGAAGTAATCTTAAGCTCCTTTGCCACCGCCACCTGTTCACTGCCCTCCCTCCTCAAGGGTCTCCTGATTCACCGGGTCATTGTTTGAACACACCAAGTCTTCTCTCATTTGGGGATTTTACACATTCTATTCCTTCTGTCTGGAATGCTACTTCTCCAGCGTCACAGTTCACATCCTGTCTTTTCAGGAGCTTCTCAAAAATCATCACTTTGGAGAATCCTTCCCTGCTAGCATCTTTGAAATGCCTCTCCTTGTTATCTTTATCTGCTTAGTCTGCTCTTTTTTTTATCTCCACTGCAGCATCACTATTGATTTTTCTGCTTTTTCAGATTTTTTTCTGAAGTATTTATAATACGTAGATTTTCTTTTGTATTAGTTTAAAGAAATAAAGATAAGCTTTAAGAAGTCAACATAATTTAAGGTCCAGGCTACCTACTCTGAAGCTCATTTGCAAAAGAGACAGAATTAGCAGGAAGAATAAGACACACAGACCTGTAATTTCCTCTTACTGAATTAGAAAAACTGAGGCAAGGAAAAGAAACTTATAATTTCAGAAATGGAAGAATGCCTAGTTAATATGTATTAGGGCAGGCAACCTTACATTTTACAGAGTAAAATTCTTAGAGGTAGAAGAGAGGAAGTCTTACAAGTGTTATTCAGTAAGTGCAAAACAGTGTCTTGGGAGGGAGGTGTTACTTGATGCTCCATCACATTTTTTTGGCTACACAGTTGAGTATTCATTACAACCAATGGTTTGAACAGCAATGGAAGGTCACTGCTGTCTGGAAAGAAGAGAAAAGAAAGATGTCAACATCAGAATACTTTTCAGCTAGGACTGAATTATGCTTTATGGCTAATTCTCAAAATCAATGTTTAGAATATCTCAAAATACCATACAAATTCTGGGATTGCTGCTGCTTCACGGTTTGATTAACTCTATAAAATGAATGACATCATTCTAGAAATGTCAAAAAGTGAAAACAAATCTAGACTTGATTTTGTTCATGATTTCCTTTCTCCACGAAATCCTTGCTCAGTTCAATTTGAAATGGCAACAGCAGCAATAAAGGCCATTGATCATGTCAGGTTTTCCAAGTGATATTTCGAGTTTGAATTATAATAAAATATTTCTCTAATCTGAGAGATGGCCACTGCATCTGCTAAATACTACAGAAAGCAATGTTATTAAAAATTAACAATGTTTTTAATTTAACTGGTATTGCCATTAACACTCATATTTCTTACAGTCATATTATTCTAGTTCCATTAGGCCTTTTGTGCACATGCCATGTTTATTCTGCTCTTCTATTATTTATACATTTAATTTGTGATTAGGTTACTTCATATATTTCAATTGCATTATAATGCAATGTGATAATACAAAATTCTAGTCAATAGAATTCCTCAGTCAGTAGGATTCCATTTCTTTCATTAGCGCTTGTAGTAAAGGGTCTGATTCCATTTCAATGTTTGACTGCTTGATGACGTTCAAAATCTATTTCTCCTTGTTTTCCTTCTGCCGCACATTCAGTCAAACTGATAAGAAAGCCCTGTTCTCCCTCCTTTTGGCATAAATGGAAAATTCATACCACTGAAGTGCTGTCTTCTGCAGGGAAAACTTCTGCTCCTAACTACTCCTCATGTCAAATATCATAAACACTCAAGTCAGCCCCCTTTTCATACCATGTCAAGCCATTTGGGGATGAACTTGGGGAATCTACCCTGCTCTGCCCAGAAAGTCTCATTATGTGAGTTACAACCCTTTTCCTACCCACAAGGAATGTATGTGGTGTCATCATTCTCAATATTAAAACCAAATTTTGGATCAGGATCCTTCCTCATTACACAGAGTGGCTACGACACTTTGGCATTCTATAGGTTACTTACTTATTAGGTAGGGAACCTAAATAAAGTGTGGTGGAAAAGATTTCAATTGGTTTATCATTATATTAAAGAAACAACACTGTGCATCTTGTTAGATTTAAACGAGGTACAGCAACATTTTAACTTTATTTGCCATTTCAAGCAAAGAAATAAGGTAGATCAGGTGAGCTAAGTTTTCCTTTTCCTGAATAAAAGGAGAGCTGAGATGATTAATAGCAATAAGAATGTTAGCACAGTTGTTTAAAGCTTAAATGAGCAAATTCTAATAAGTACACACACATTCCATAGAATAAGAAATGGTGCTTATTAAATAATATTATATTTCTGGTAGACTAAAATAAACCTTATACTTAAGATTTAGTGGATGGACTTGAGAAGAACTTTGTGCTGAGTAGCTTCAGGTGGAATATGACCATCTCAGGAAGATGCTTGTTCCTTCCAAGTAAATAAAACAAAAGACTAATTTTCTCCACTTTTTAAAGTACTTGATATCATAATTTCCCCAAGATTTTATGACACCATTTAAAACTATAATTTATATTTCAAAAATAATTTATATAAAATTACATGGTTTGGTTGTTTTTTTACTGATTTTTTAAAAATTCTATATCAGAATTGAATTGACAATAGCTGTTGGACATAACACATTATTGTATATCTGTGCAAAAATTTTTCCCCTTTATAATATGTTACTGTTTCTTTCCGTATTAGGCTTGACAGATAAAATATAGGATGCTCAATTAAATTTAAATTTCAGATACAAAATTTTTAGTACACATATTTAGTGTAACTGTGTCTCATGCAACATTTGGGGCTAAAACAAAAGAATCTACTATTGCTGCCTTCCTATGTATGTCCCCTCAGTCTTTTATTCTAGGTATGATAATTCTAGTATCTGCTCTCTTTTGATATAACTATTATGTTTCCAGTTTTGATTGCCTTCCCTCACTTAATGCAGAAAACGTTAGTGATGTGCTCAGATTCCCTCCAATCCATTTGAACCTAAAGACTTTCTTCAGAGGACTTCCTTTGAACTACTAGAGCCACTGTATTGAGTGTGCTCACAGAACTAGAAGTTCCTAGGCTTTGATGCCCCCAACTTCCCCCTACATATCCTTAGCTAATTATAGATAGGTGCAGGACTTTGAAAACCTAATTTTCTTGTCCTTGGGTCAGGATAAATTATTTATTAAAATTATTTTATGATAATAATTGAATATTATAATATTAATATATTAAGTTATATTTTATACATTATATTAACTTATAAAATAATAACATATAGTTATATATAGTTATATAATATCTAAATAGTTTCATTAGAATTTCTTTGTGAGATCAGATTGAAGCTACATTATAGGACTTTGCTTCAGATTACACCTTTGTTTGACTTCCTCCTCTTTCCTCTTTTATTTTCTGCACTCTTTACCGGCATCATCTATCAGTACTTCCTTAATTTCCTATACAAGAATCCTTATTTGGGGATTCAGTTCAGTTCAGTCGCTCAGTCATGTCCAACTCTTTGCCACCCCATGAATCACAGCAAGCCAGGCCTCCCTGTCCATCACCATCTCCCGGAGTTCACTCAAACTCACGTCCATCAAGTCCGTGATGCCATCCAGCCATCTCATCCTCTGTCATCCCCTTCTTCTCCTGCCCCCAATCCCTCCTAGCATCAGAGTCTTTTCCAATGAGTCAACTCTTTGCATGAGGTGGCCAAAGTACTGGAGTTTCAGCTTTAGCATCATTCCTTCCAAAGAAATCCCAGGGCTGATCTCTTTTTGAATGGACTGGTTGGATCTCCTTGCAGTCCAAGGGACTCTAAAGAGTCTTCTCCAACACCACAGTTCAAAAGCATCAGTTCTTCGGCGCTCAGCTTTCTTCACAGTCCAACTCTCACATCCATACATGACCACTGGAAAAACCATATAGCCTTGACTAGACGAACCTTTGTTGGCAAAGTAATGTCTCTGCTTTTCAATATGCTATCTAGGTTGGTCATAACTTTTCTTCCAAGGAGTGAGCATGTTTTAATTTCATGGCTGCAGTCCCCATCTGCAGTGATTTTGGAGCCCCCAAAAATAAAGTCTGACACTGTTTCCCCATCTATTTCCCATGAAAGATCCTCATAAAGCATGGGTTTGTAAGTTATGTACTCTCTATAGTTTCAGACCTTTTTATTATTTCTGGCCCTTGAGGATTTCCCATTCTATCTTGCATACTCAGAAATATAATTAAAATAAATTTGCTATGAAATATCTAGAATCTGTGTATTTTAAGGTAGCTAAGCTAGTTACCTGGACTGCCATAGTCTGCAAGTATAAGATTTTTGCCCTTTATTTCTAAATGTTATGTTGAATGCTTATGTTTTTGATCTTTTGATTTTTCTTGTCTATGGATTTCAAAGTCTTTTCCAATGAGTCAACTCTTCGCATGAGGTGGCCAAAGTACTGGAGTTTCAGCTTTAGCATCATTCCTTCCAAAGAAATCCCAGGGCTGATCTCCTTCAGAATGGACTGGTTAGATCTCCTTGCAATCCAAGGGACTCTCAAGAGTCGTCTCCAACACCACAGTTCAAAAGCATCAGTTCTTCGGCGCTCAGCCTTCTTCACAGTCCAACTCTCACATCCATACCTGACTACTGGAAAAACCATAGCCTTGACTAGATGGACCTTAGTCGGCAAAGTAATATCTCTGCTTTTGAATATGCTATCTAGGTTGGTCATAACTTTTCTTCCAAAGAGTAAGTGTCTTTTAATTTCATGGCAGCAATAACCATCTGCAGTGATTTTGGAGCCCCCAAAAATAAAGTCTGACACTGTTTCCACTGTTTCTCCATCTATTTCCCCTGGAGTGATGGGACTGGATGCCATGATCTTTGTTTTCTGAATGTTGAGCTTTAAGCCAACTTTTTCACTCTCCTCTTTTACTTTCATCAAGAGGCTTTTTAGTTCCTCTTCACTTTCTGCCATAAGGGTGGTGTCATCTGCATATCTGAGGTTCTTGATTTTTCTCCTGGCAATCTTGATTCCAGCTTGTGTTTCTTCCAATCCAGCGTTTCTCATGATGTACTCTGCATATAAGTTAAATAAGCAGGGTGACAATATACAGCCTTGATGTACTCCTTTTCCTATTTGGAACCAGTCTCTTGTTCCATGTCCAGTTCTAACTGTTGCTTCCTGACCTGCATACAGGTTTCTCAAGAGACAGGTTAGGTGGTCTGTTATTCCCATCTCTCAGAATTTTGCACAGTTTATTGTGATCCATACAGTCAAAGGCTTGATGGTAGGAGGGATTGGGGGCAGGAGAAGAAGGGGACGACTGAGAATGAGATGGCTGGATGGCATCACTGACTCGATGGACTCGAGTCTGAGTGAACTCCGGGAGTTGGTGATGGACAGGGAGGCCTGGCATGCTGTGATTCAAGAGGTCGCGAAGAGTCGGACACGACTGAGTGACTAAATTGAACTGAACTGAACTGATGGATTTAAAAAATGTGTATATCTCACACATTTTGTTATACATTGTTTCATTGTCATTTAACTCTAAGTATTTTGTCATTTACTGCTTATCTTTTTTAATACAGAAGTTTTCCATAGATGCTTTATTGGTTTAAAGACATGAGTGACTACTGGGCATATACCCTGAGAAAACCACAAATCAAAAAGACACAAGTACCCCAATGTTCATTGCAACACTGTTTACGATACCCAGGACACAGAAGCAACCTATTTGTCCAACAACAGATGAATGGATAAACAAGTTGTGGTACATATATACAATGGAATATTGTTCAGCTATTAAAAGGAACAAATTTGAGTCAGTTCAGTTGAGGTGAATGGACCCAGAGCCTTTTATACAAAGTGAAGTAAGTCAGAAAGAGAAAAACAAATATCACAAATTAATGCATATACACGGAATCTAGAAAAATGGTACTGGTAAACTTATTTGCAGGGCAGGAATAGAAATGCAGACATAGGGAATGGACTTGTGGACACAGTAGAGGAAAGAAAAGGTGGGACAAGTTGAGATAATTACACTGACGTATATACACTATCATGTGTAAAGCATAGAAAATGAGAAGCTGCTATAACACAGGGAGCCCAGCCCCGTGCTCTGTGACAGCCTAGAGGGGTGGGATGGTGTGGGGATGGGGAGAGCTCGGCGAGATATACTTAAGGCTGACTCATGTTGTTGTAAAGCAGAAAACAGCACAACACTGTTAAGCAATTATTCTCCAGTTAAAGAAAAAAGACATAAATGATTTAAAATTCAATCATTTGGGACATTAATTTCTAAGTTTATATGTTTTATGTATATATAAGAGAAACTGTAAGGTACAATGTTAATTCTTTAGACTAGTTTAAAGATATATGCATGGTCTAGTAAGTGATATTTTTGTGACTGTTCCAAATGTTACAGAAAATTCTCTGGATTATCCTCATTCATCAACTCAGACAAATTTATGGTCTTCTTTGTTTTTGTCTGCTCCTTTTTATCAGTTTCTAAGAGTGATATGTTAAAATCTCTAATAAGAAGATTAATCCTTACCTTTATTTGTCACTTGTTGCTTCACTACATTTTGAACGTACATATAGTTATGTCTATATTTGCTGATTATTCTATCTTCTAGATTGATTACTGTTTTCTCACAGCAAGCAGCATTCCTCTTTGTCACTAATTATGCTTCTGCATAAAATATTATCTTGTACTCTACTAAAATTGCTACTCTATATTCTTCTGGTTTACATTTGTCTCACAGTTTTTACATTAACTTCATTTTTCAGCCTTGTTTGTCCATTAAGAATGTCTCTTACAGAAATCAGTGATGAAAATGAATCTATTATATATTTGTTGTTATTGTTTTTATTATAAAATAGAACAATCTAAACATTCTTTTTGACCAATGAGTTTAACCAATTTTAATTTATTAAAATTTACTTTATATTGTGTATAGTGAAAGTGAAGTCTCTCAGTCGTGTCCGACTCTTTGCGACCCCGTGGACTATAGACCACCAGGCTCCTCCGTCCATGGGATTCTCCAGGCAAGAATACTGGAGTGGGTTGCCATTTCCTTCTCTAGGGGATCTTCCCGACCCAGGGATCGAACCCAGGTCTCCCGCATTGCAGGCAGATGCTTTAACCTCTGAGCTACCAGGGAAGTCTTCCTGAATATATTGTGTATAGTATATAATAAATATGTGTGTATATAAATATTATGATTTAATTTTGACCCTTATTTTATGCTTTCTAATTACTAAGTTCATTTGTGTGTATAGTTTTACATCTTTCTACCTTGAATTAGAGAGATTGAACTCTGATTTAGCAACATCTATGCTTCCCTGGTGGGTCAGAGGTTAAAGCATCTGCCTGCAATGTGGGAGACCTGGGTTCAGTCCCTGGGTCAGGAAGATCCCCTGGGGAAGGAAATGGCAACCCACTCCAGTATTCTTGCCTGGAGAATCCCATGGATGGAGGAGCCTGGTGGGCTACAGTCCACTGGGTCGCAAAGAGTCAGATACGTCTGAACTACTTCACTTTCACTTTCACTTATGCTTAAATTTGGGCTTCCCAGGTGGCGCCAGAGGTAAAGTACCTGCCTGATAATTTAGGAGACATAAGAGAGGGATCAGAGGATCCCTGAGTGGAGAAGATCCCCTGGAGAGGGACATGGGAACACACTCCAGTATTCTTGCCTAAAGAATCCCATAGACAGAGGAGCCTGGCAGGCCACAGTCCATAGGGTCGCACAGAATTGGACACAACTGAAGCAACTTAACACACACACACAATTTTCCCTCACCAAGCTCACAGTTTAGCAATATATATATTTCTTGCTGAGCAGCTCTGATCTCCCAGCATCACTTTTAAATTTCAGAGTTTAAAAATATTTTTATAAGTAATTTGAGCTATAACATATCTTATAAAATATGGGTTTATTTATATTTCTTATACTTTATTATTAACTTCCAGATTTATGCTTTATCTTGCTAGGGTGTAACCTTCAATGGCTCCTTCAAAGAGACTGATTGGGGTAAAATTTCTCAGAAACTATGTACATAGGAGTATTATCATTTCATCCTCATTTTTAGATGATTACTTAGTGGAATGTAAAATTCAAAGTCCCAAGATTTTTCTCACAATACTCTGAAGATGTTACACAACTAACTATTGCTGATGTTGAAAGTCAGGTATCATTCAGGAAATCAATTTCTCTTGGCTTTAAAATGCTGCATTTGTAAAAGGACAAAGCTGTGGTGGATCATGTGTAAAGAGTTTTGTATTAGATGGACATACTCCTGGCTACAAGGGAGAAGAATGTTAAGCATGGGTTGATAAACACAAAGAAATTTATTTGTTTCACATAAAAAGAAGTCATAGCACAGGATACTCAGAATTAGCTCAGCAAACCCACAAAGAGTCTATCAAACTCTTATGTCTTGGTAAAGGCAAATCTAGTTTCCCCATGTTTAAAATGAAGGGATTGCTCTAGAGAGCTACTAAGATCTCTTCTAGCCACAGTATTCTGTTCTACGAACAGTAATATCACATAATGTAATCAGAGGGGTTCACAATAGTGCTTCTGAGTTTTCAATAAATTAATATATCAAGCTGGCTCCTGGGTGAGTCAGTGGTAAAGAATCCGTTCAATCCCTGGGTCCAGAAGAGCCCCTGGAGAAGGAAATAGCAACCCACTCCAGTTTTCTGGCCTGGTGAAATCCCATGGATACAGAAATCTGGCAGGCTGCAGTCAAAGACCTGGACATGCCTGAGAGATTGGGTGCACACATGCACATAATGTATCACACAGTTCGACAGAGGCGTTTAATGTAGCTGAGATTTGTTTGCCTTACAAAGGTCGACAGAGCACTCAGTCACGTATACCTGAGGGAGAAAACCTTACAGAAATCCCTCTTTTCACTTTCTTCATTTGAAATAAAATTATTAATATACCCAGCTATAATCCAGTTCTTAGATACTGGCCTCCATTACTAAATGCAAGTGATGTGTGCATGCTAAATCACTTCAGTTGTGTCCAAATCTTTGTGACCCCATGGACTGTAGGCCACTAGGCTCCTCTGTCCATGGCATTCTCCAGGCAAGAATACTGGAGTGGGTTGCCATACCCTCCTCCAGGGGATCTTCCCAACCCAGGGATCAAACCCACATCTCTTACGTCTCCTGCATTGGCAGGCTGTTTCTACACCACTGGCATTACATGCGAAGCCCAATTCACATGATACTGACCCATAAATGACTACAAGCCACCTTCTGGCTGCAGCAAAGCCCGGAGCACCAAAGACCTAAAGATAATCAATTTAATGGGGCTGCTGGGAAATTCTGAGGCAATTTCTGTGTCAAATTATGACTTAGAATCGCTTTTAACTATTGATATCTCAGTTAAACAGAAACACCACAAAAACAATTTCTAAAAAGTAACAAATGCTTGGTAAATTAATAAAATTATTTTATATAGAATTGGCCCTAAGACATATTACTTAGTAAGTGCTATATTCTGTGAATTTAAAAAATATAAGAAAATATATTTTAATACATGTGGTTATTGAAAGATGATTTAAGTTATATTACTAGTGGATGAATATTTTAAATATTACACCTGGCCTCTGTTTTTATTCTCTGCTTTACAGATGAGAAAGCTAGACACAGAATAGTTAAGCAGCTTGCCTAAGTTAATTTCAGTTCAGTCGTGTCCAACTCTTTGCGACTCCATGAACTGCAATAAGCCGGGCCTCCCTGTCCATCACCAACACCCGGAGCTTACTCAGACTCATGTCCATTGAGTCAGTGATGCCATCCAGCCATCTCATCCTTTGTTGTCCCCTTCTACTCCCAACTTCAATCTTTCCCAGCATCAGGGTCTTTTCAAATGAGTCAATTCTTCGCATCAGCTGGCCAAAGTATTGAAGATTCAGATTCAGCATCAGTCCTTCCAATGAACACCCAGGACTGATCTCATTTAGGATGGACTGGTTTGGCAATAAGGAGTTCATGATCTGAACCACAGTCATCTTCCAGTCTTGTTTTTGCTGACTGTATAGAGCTTCTCCATCTTTGGCTGCAAAAAATATAATCAGTCTGATTTTGGTATTGACCATCTTGTGATGTCCTTGTGTAGAGTCTTCTCTTGTGTTGTTGGAACAGGGTGTTTGCTATGACCCATGCATTCTCTTGGCAAAACTCTATTAGCCTTTGCCCAGCATCATTCTGTACTCCACGGCCAAATTTGCCTATTATTCCCGGTATTTCTTGACTTTCTACTTTTGCATTCTTATCCCCTATAAGGAAAATGACATCTTTTTTTGGTGTTAGTTCTAGAAGGTCTTGTAAGGTGTTCATAGAACCATTCAACTTCAACTTCTTCAGCATTACCAATAAGGGCATAGCCTTGGATTACTGTGATATTGAATGGTTTGCCTTGGAAACGAACAGAGATCATTCTGTAGTTTTCAAGATTGCATCCAAGTACTGCATTTCAGACTCTTTTGTTGACCATGGTGGCTACTCCATTTTTTCTAAGGGACTCTTGCCCATAGTAGTAGATGTAATGGTCATCTGATTTAAATTCACCCATTCCAGTCCATTTTAGTTCACTGATTCCTAAAATGTCAGTGTTCACTCTTGGTATCTCCTGTTTGACCACTTCCAATTTGCCTTGATTCATGGACCTTACACTCTAGGTTCTTATGCAATATTGCTCTTTACAGCATCAGACTTTACTTCCATCACCAGTCACATCCACAACTGGGTGTTGTTTTTCCTTTGGCTCCTTCTCTTCATTCTTTCTGGAGTTATTTCTCCACTGATCTCCAGTAGCATATTGGGCACCTATCAACCTGGGGAGTTCATCTTTCAGTGTCCTATCTTTTTGGCTTTTCATACTGTTCATGGGGTTCTCAAGGTTCATGGAGGTTGCCTAAGTTATAAACTAGTAAATATCAGAGCTGAGATTCAAACACAACAGACAAGCTCTTGGGTTTATGATCTTAACTACTGTTTTATTGCCTGTTAAACTATTCTGATAAGCTATTTTCACTGCTTATTTTTCATTGCTTTTTATTAAACATATTATTTTAATATTATTGCATTATGCTTAATTACCTTTTTAAGAGAATTAGTGCACATTAGAGGTTCTCTTATTTTGTGATTAAATTTTGGCAAGTGGCTGCATTTATGTTTTTTATTACTATTTTTTTTTCACCTGTATTCAAATCAACCCAGGAACAAAGCAATAACAGATATTTTACACATTCTTCAATGATTGGCAAGATATATTTAGGTAAAATACAAGTTTTTCTAAGACAAATATTTTTTTTTAAATTTGCTATATGCACTAGATCATATAAAAGTATTTTAAAATTTAAAGAAATTTGATGAATTAAAATTAAAAGAAATTAAAATTTTCTTTATATTCAGGCAATTTGGTTTATATAACTAAAATTTTCATTATATTTCTACTTTTGTTTTATAAAGCATATTTTGAGGTTAAGATTTCTAAATCCCCTCTTTCCCAAAAATCTTAATCCAAACAAGTGAAGCACTGGATAATCCAGTTAAATGATTTTCTAGTCAGCCATTGTGATTGATATTTCTGCTATTACTCTTTGTGCTTTTTGGGTTTTTTTTTTTTTTTTCTACTTCCATGTTCTTTTATGTCATTTTCTATAAGAACAAAGTTTCTTTTGCTTTTATTTTCACAGTGTTTTGGAAAGTTTATACATCATGTTTTTGTAATTCTACATATGGAAATTACTAAGCTTTTTTTCTTAAAAAAAAAAAAAACCACTTAAGCTCTATTTCTTTAGTTATTAGTGGCAAATGAAATGCTATAATTTATTTCTAAAAAATAAGGTATAGAGCTCAGTACATTTCATCCACTTTCACCATTATCCCATCCCCTACAATACATACTTCACAATGTTTATTAAAGTAATCTGGAATTGTAAATTACTATTATTATTCTAGTCACATATTGTTATATTAAATATCTTGTGCTTGCAAATGGTATGGTGGTGGTGGTATTAGTCGCTAAGTCATGTCTGACTCTTGTGACCTCATGGACTGTAGTATAATCCATCATAAAACCACCAATAAGCTCTTCCCCTAGTTTATGAAATAAAGCTTTATGAAGACAAATAAAGCTCTATGACAGCCCAAGTCGACTGCTATCCTGGATTTAGTGTTGACCTTTGCCTACATTTAAGAATTGTTGCTACATATACACTTTACTACACATATAGGTGTGTATGTGTGTGCATGCATATGTGTTTATACATATCCACAAACTGTATATAGTAGTAGTTTGCATGTTTTTAAGCCTTATGAAAGTGATATATTCCATAGACTATTTTGAAACTTCCTTGTTTCACTCAATATTATGTTTCTGAGATTGCCTATAATGATACATACATCTTCACTTAAATAATTTAAAAGTGGTATTGCATAAACTGCAATCTGATTTCCTATAAATGGACAATTAGGTTCTTTCTAACTTTTTGCTGTTACAGATAACATGCTTTTATGGCACTCATGTAAAGATTCTTGTACACATCTTGTAAAAGGGTATCTATCCAGAGTCAGAATCTTGGAATGGAATTACTGAGCTCTAAATACACCTTCCCATAGATTTTGATTTCACTGCTGCTGCTGCTAAGTCGCTTCAGTCGTGTCCGACTCTGTGGGACTCCATAGACGGCAGCCCACCAGGCTTCCCCATCCCTGGGATTGTCCAGGCAAGAACACTGGAGTGGGGTGCCATTGCGTAGATAGTGTCTAATTCTTCCCCAAACAACAGCCTCAATTTACATTACCACCAGCAATTGGAATTTCCAACTTCATTCCCATCCCTGCTAACACTTGATTTTGTCAGAAAGTTTCATTTTTGCCAACATATTGCATGAACATGTATCTCATTATGGGTTTTATTTTTCCTTCCTTGTTTACCAGCAAGGTTGACCTTTTTTCCAGTTTCTTTCTTAGCCTTTAAGGTTGTGTTTTACCTGTTTATTACTTATTTACCTATGCAAATTTTTCTTTTTGATTGCATTTTTCTTATGGTTAGTAGGAGTTATTCTACTTTTTATTCCAGATACAAAATCTTTATCAGTTATGTGTGTTACTAAAATCTTCTCCAAGTCTACTTACTGCTTGTCATTTTTATGTCTTTGTCTGCAAAGTGTATAAAATTTGAAAATAGTCAATGCATCTTTTTCCTTTAATGATTTGGGTTCTGTGGAGTCTTGTTTAAGATATTGCCTTCATAATATCATAATATTTTTTGGAAGTTTTCAAATGTTTACTTTGTATATTAAGCCTTTAACTCACCTAGAATGTTTTTTTGTGTGTGTATCAGGTGAGGTAGAATATAATTTTATATTATGTATTTATTGAATTGTATACTATTTTTCCATTTGTCTCAATGCCTCCTCTTTCATATATCTCTTTTCTGTACAATTATGTGTCTTTTCTGGGTGATTTTTTATATTCCATTGCTCTAAGTCTATGTATCAATTTCTGGAACAATATTCTTCTTGCTTAATTAATATCTATCATAATAATCTTATATAACTTTGTAATTCAAAAATTTAGAATGATTCCTTTGTGTCAATTTTGATCAAACCTTTCTCAGTCCAAAGACTGGGGGAAAGCATTCAGCTCAGGAAGATATTCTTAAATTAAGATTTTGGTTGTTAGTGTCTCAGAGTCTTTACCATGCTGAATTTTTAATCTTAGTCCTCAACATCAAGTGCCCTTTGACATTCATTTGTCTTTTTCTTCAATAGTTCTTGAAAGCTTATCAATCTGATCTTCCACACATTTGACCTGACATTCTATATTTTAAATTTGGCTTTCATTTTCTCCACAATAGATTTTAACTTCATTCCATTCTCATTTCCTGTGGTCTTTTACATCCTCTAATCTCCCCTTTGCCATTTATTCTCTTAGAGTTCCCAGTAAGCCCATTTCCACCTAATGGCATTCTGCACCTGCCTCAGAGCTCTCTGTCTGCATTCTGTATTGAGGATTCCAACAGAGTCCAAAAATTTTATTCTATTTCTGCAGTGGCTAATTCTCTGACATTTTTCTCTTAAAGCTCAGAATGTTCTCCTCATTCATATTCACTATTATGTTTTCATCGACTCCATGTATAGGCTGCCCTCTGTACTCAAATGAGATGGGGTTTTGAGAGCCAGCAGGTATCAGCCTTTGCTACGGGAAGGCTGTGTGCTTTGTCAGTGCATTGACACTGCATCCGCACTGTGTGTGGGCTGCTTGTGCACTGAAACTTCACTAACCTCCGTGCAGTCCAGGTAGAGCAGGTCTTCATCTAATGGAACCCGTCTGCACTGAGTCAGGAGGAGGGCATGGTGGCTTCCCCCTGGCTCTATTACTTGTTTCTTCTTTTTGCTTCTGTACTTTAAATGAATGGACTTTATTAAAGTCTGTCATTCTCAGCATACTCTAACTCACTAGACTTTTAGCTCCATGATGGCTAGGGGCCATCTCTAATAGACTTTGACATCTACACACTAACCTTAAACTAGCGATCTATGTTGTCTGTCTTCAACCCCTGTTCCACACTCTTTATGCAATTCAGTCAGACTGTCATCCCCATTACTGTTCTAAAACAATTCATGACAACTTACCCATGACCTTCCTCCCCAATGGTCAATCCACAAATCAATGCTTGCCTCATCTTGCCTGACACACGGAGCCTCTGCCACAACTGGTCTTAGTCTCCCTTTTGAAATGCTTCTTAATTGCCTTTGAGAAAATTCTACCTGTTCAGTTCTCTTCTCAAGTTGTCTATCCCTCTCAATCCCCTTCGCATTTGCCATCATATCACTGACTTCTTAGTACTGGAGTAGTCTGGACTCAGGGCATAGACTTTCACTCTTCTCCATATACACTCATCTCTAGTATCACCAGTCTCGCGGACTTAAGGGCTTCCCTGGTGGCTCAGTGGGTAAAGAAATCCACCTGCAATGCAAGAGACCTGGGTCTGATACCTGGATTGGGAAGATCCCTGGAGGAGGGCATGGCAACCCACTCCAGTATTCTTGCCTGGAGAATCCCATGGACAGAGGAGCCTGGTGGGCTACAGTCCATGGCATCATGAGTTGGACACGACTGGGTGACTAAGCACAGCACAGGTGCCATTGCCTTCTCTGAATATAATGTATACACATATACATATTTATATCTACCCCGAGTCCTCCCCTGAATGGCAGATTCATTAATCCAACTGCCTGTACAATATCTTTATTTTGATAGTCAATAAGCATAACAAACTATCTGCATCCATAGCAGGAATGACTATTTCCATAACAGCAATGACTATTTTCTCCCTCATCTCTTACCCTAAAACTCCTCTGCTTCTTGGTTAATGACCTAATTAGTCTGCTCAGGTTGCCATAACAAAAGACCATAGATTGGGTGACGTAACAGGATTTATTCCTCACAGTTCTAGACACCGGGAAGTCCAAGACCAAAGTGTCAGCTGATTCCATTTCTGGTGAGGATAGTCTTCCTGGCTGACAGACAGCTGCATCCTTGTTGCTTCCACACATGACAGAAAAATAAGGAGCTCCAGAGTCTTTTTCTTTTTTGAAAGGATACCAGTATTATGGGATCAGGGCTCCACCCTTATGATCTCATTCGTTTAACCTTAACCTCCTCTTTAAAGGCACTAGTTCCAAGGCAATCACTTAGGGGTTAAGTTAAGGCTTTCAAATATGAATTTCAAGAAGACACAATTCAGTCTGTAACAATGACATTTTCATTCTTTCTGGTTGCTCAAGCAAAATACCTTAAATGTCCTCAGCTTATTTTTTCTTTCTTTCACAAAGTGAAGTCGCTCAGTAGTGTCCCACTCTTTGCGACCCCATGGACTGTAGCCTACCAGGCTCCTCCGTCCATGGGATTTTCCAGGCAAGACTACTGGAGTGGGTTGCCATTTCCTTCTCCAGGGGATCTTCCCCACCCAGGGATTGAAACCGGGTCTTCCGCATTGTAGGTAGATGCTTTACTACATGCAATTTATCAACAAGGCCGGCCTGCCTGCCTAACCCTTAGTATATTTCCAGAGTTTGCAACCTTCTCACTACCGTGCCTACTACTCCAGCTACCTAAGTTCTTTCCCTGAGAACAATCCCCTGGCTGGCCTGCTTGTGCCACACTCTCTACTGTTTCTTCATAAGTCAGCAGCTGGGAGTAACTATTTTCAAATATAAGTGGAATTGTAGCATCCTACTCAACACTATCCAAGGACTTCTCATCTCATTCAAAGTCGAGTCCTTTCAGTGAGCTCTATCACATGCTACCATTCAGCTGCCTGTACTTCTTAGATCTCAGTCCTACCAACCTTGTCCTTGATCATTGCTCTAGCCACACTGGCCTCCTCATTGCTCTTCCTGGACATGCCAACCAACCTTCCACCTCAAGGGTCATTGATAGTCTGAACCATCTTCCAGAAACATCTTTCTTACTAGAATTCCCTGGGGATCACACCCTAAGGGATCCATTTATATCACTACATAAAAAGACTGATACCTGGCATTTCCTTTTCTCCTTACCATCTTTGTTTCCCCAGCATTGATACTATCTTGCCTATTTGTTGTCTTATCCCACAATTTGGATGCAACCTCCATAAAGTCATGATTGATTTTAGTCTTATTAATGACTTTATCTGCATGACCTAGAATACATGTCACACAGTCGATGCTTCATAAATCATGAGGACTAATACATGTATCAGAGAGGTCAGTTCAGTTCAGTTCAGTCGCTCAGTCGTGTCCAACTCTTTGCAACCCCATGAATCGCAGCACGCCAGGCCTCCCTGTCCATCACCAACTCCCGGAGTTCACTCAGACTCACATCCATTGAGCCGGTGATGTAGTTGGCCACAATTCTGGCTGGCACAAATCTGGAAACAAAGAGTTGCCCCACAACATTTTTGATCAGGTCGTCTTTTATAAGAGGCACACAGCAGAAGTTGCATGAGGCAGAGTAAGCTAGAATGGTATAGTTTCTTCCGTCCAGTTCATCTAATGTTTTTTCCCCCTCTTTTTTTTTTTTTTTTTTTATGATCCTTATAGTGGAAAACTGGGACCTGATTCATGAGGTGCTGCTAGCCAATTGCAATTTTAATGTAGAAATTGAAAAGAAAACAATTTAACTGAGGTGACGTTCTGTTCTGTTCTGGGTCTTACATGTGAGAGTGATAATAAAGATGGGCAGGAGTCAAGGTCATACTTTCAGTCCTTTTTGCTGAAGAAAGAGTTGGAGAGCAATAATAAGATAAGATAATTCAAAGTGATGAAGCCAGACGTCAGGTTTAGCTTGGGAATACCACTGTTCCACTGTTCCTGAAAGGCAGGGTTCTCTGAATCCAATACAGGAAATAAATTATTTTGGTGCTACTTACTGGAAAATGGGAAAATGAGGGAGTGAGGGAAATGACTTGCTTATCTTTGGGGATGGCATTAAGTGAAAGTACAGGTTTGCTTTATCTTTTTAGAAAGGGAAAAACATGACCATGGCAAACTAACCAGGAAGAGCATTTGTGTTGTTCTCCTTTAATGTAAATAGAACCAAGTTATTGCAGTCCACTTTCAGCCTGCAGTCTAGTGTCTGCTAAGTCGCTTCAGTCGTGTCCGACTCTGTGTGACCCCATAGACGGCAGCCCACCAGGCTCCCCTGTCCCAGGGATTCTCCAGGCAAGAACACTGGAGTGGGTTGCCATTTCCTTCTCCAGTCTAGTGTCAGTAGCTCACAAATCGCTGAAGATAGGTGCCTATGAATCTTCTCTGGAAGCTTGATTTGTGGAAAAGTGTTCAGTAGATTTAGAAGACTGATTATGATTCTTTCCATCTCCCCCTAAAAAACGCATACAACAGAAGAGTGCAGTGATCAAAGCAAACGTCTGTCACAGTCCCAGAACAGACACTAAGAGACACGAAGAAGGAAAGAGTAAAATGTAACTAATGTGTTTTGATTAAACAACAACAAATGTAGCCTACACCGTCTTTTATTTTTTAACAAACAACTTTTTAGTGAAGTATAGTTTTGTTTTGTTTTGTTTTCTTATTGTGTGCTAGAGGAGACTGCTGAGCTACAGTCCATGGGTTACAAAGACTCAGACACCACTGAGTGGCTAAGCATATAGTTGATTTACAATCAGCAAACTAATTCAGTTACATGAGTTTTTTTCAGATTTTCTTCCATTATGATATTGAAAATAGTTCCCTGTGTTATACAGTAGGCCCTTGTTTATGTGTATCGTAATATATAGTAGTGTGTATCTTTTAATCCCAAACTCCTAATTTATCCCTTATCCCATCTCTCCCCTTTGGTAACCATACATTTGTTTTCTATGTCTATGAGTCTATTTCTGTTTTATAATTATTTATGAAATTATTTATTTCATTTTGTGTCAATATTTAGATTTCACATATAGGTAACATCATATGATACCTATCTTTCTCTATCTGACTTACTGCACTTTGTACGATGATCTCTAGGTCCGTCTATGTTGCTGCAAATGGCATTATTTCATTCTTTTTCATGACTGAGTAACATCCCATTATATACATATATACACCACATTTTCTTTATCCATTCCTCTGTCTGTGGACACTTAGGTTGCTTCCGTGTCTTGGCTATTGTAAACAATGCTGCTATTATTTATTTACATTTGGATGTATGCATCTTTTCTAATTAGAGTTTTCATCTTTTCCAGATATTCACCCAGAATGAGATTGGTGGAGCTTATGGTAACTCTGTTTCTAATTTTTTAAGGAACATCCATTCTGTCCTCCATAGTTAGTCTTCTCTGTCTTTAGAAGCACATGACTTACCTGATCAGTTAATCTTGCCTCTAGCTAGCCTGAATATATCTTCAAGTACAGCAGAAAAGGATGGCAAATTTTGATTATTGAGAATATTCCTGCCAAAAATGTGGATGTTCAAATATTTGTTGAATAAAAAAGGAATAAATACATTTTACATTTATTTCACATCTAGTAATTGCATCCTTACTTTTCCCCACCTGCAGGCCATAGTCCACCTCCATTTCCAGAATCAGTCACTATTTGGTCCACCATGCTTTTTACTTGTTTATTTGTCCTCTATCATATTCTTAAAATATAAAACCCATTAAAAATCAATCAGTGTAGCCCATCATATTTTACTATACAGAAAAATTATGTATTATCCCCTTTGATCAGAAATGTATTTGACAAAATTTAACACCCACTCATATTAAAACATTACATAAAATATAATTTGATGGATATACCCTTAACATAGTATTATTTACCTTAGTCCCCAAATCGACACCCTACATAATGGAAAACAATACATGTGTGTTTTTTTTTCCACTGTCATTTTTTTCCACTGAAATTAGAAAAAAGACAAGAATGCCCAAGATCTCCTGTATTATTTAACATGACATTGAAGGCTTTATTAGCCAATACAATGAAACCAAAGGAAGTAATTAGGAACCTAAAGTCTGGAAAGTAATTCGTAAATCAGTGGTTATTTACTAATGATACAGTAATAAATCAGGGAAATCCTCCCTTCTCCTTTGTACTCTGCTCCTATCCAGTGCTGTCAGGATAACCACACCAGGCTTGCTTCTTTTGAGAAGACCATCAAAGAGATGCCACTTTGCTGCTAAGCCCTAACTGCCTGCCTACCTGAAGTTAAACTTGCTTCCCCTAGATTGAAGGCTATGATGTGCTCCCTTGATCGCACAGTTTGACATTTAACTTTTGTGAGTATATATCTGCCAGTCAATACATATATATATATATATATATATATATATATATATATATATATATAAAACACAAATGGTGAAAGGTAAGATTTCCAGATCTTCCCTCCAAAAACTTAATATCAGATGCATCACAACTGGTGTTCAAAAGGCTCTATGTTGCTGCTGTAACAAATCACCACAAACTTAATGGCTTAAAGCACCACCAATACACTGTATTACTGTTCTGGAGGGAGGAAGCATGAAACAAGAAGCATGGCCTGACATCACCATCTTAGCCAGTCTGTGTGCCTTCCTGTGGCTCTAGGGGAAGACCTCTGTCCTCACCTTCTCCAGCTTCTCTAGGCTGCCTGCATTCCTTGATTCATGGCTCTTTTCTCCATCTTCAAAGCCTACAAGTGTGGGCAGGATAATTTTCATGTTGCCCCCTCTTTGGTTGTCTCTCTATACTGCCTCCCTCTTTCACCTGTAAGAACTCTTACATGAACACACCTGGATAATCCAGGATAATCTGCCCATCTGGAGATCAGTTGATCAGCAATCTTAATTCTGTCTTCAACTTTAATTCCCTTGTTCATGTAACCTATGAAGCGACTCTGCATGCACCAAGCACCAACATACTCACAGATCCCGGAACTAGGACATGGACGTCTTTGGAGGACTATTTTTCTGCCTACAGCATGCTGTTAGATGACACAGCCCCAATTTTACAAATTGAGAAAACTTCGTCCGAGCATGGATTAGAATAAAATACTCCTGTCTCTCAGACCAGAATAATCTTCACATAGCAGACTCAATACATTTTATATAACTTTAGTCCTCCCCCAGTAAAAATGAATACTGCTCCATTTACCCCATTTATAAAGTTTAATAGATAGATTAAACTTTCTAATCTAAAATAGTGTATCTAATAGGTAGCTACACCATTTAGAAAGCATAATACACACAATAGACATGGATGTTACCTTTAAAATTCAAAATTCATTGCCTAATACTGTTTTTAGTGTAGTAGTGTCATGAAGGGAGAAGGCAATGGCAACCCACTCCAGTGCTCTTGCCTGGAGAATCCCATGGACGGAGGAGCCTGGTGGGCTGCAGTCCATGAGGTCGCTAAGAGCGACCCGACTGAGCGACTGAGCGACTTCACTTTCACTTTTCACTTTCATGCATTGGAGAAGGAAATGGCAACCCACTCCAGTGTTCTTGCCTGGAGAATCCCAGGGACGGGGGAGCCTGGTGGGCTGCCGTCTGTGGGGTCACACAGAGTCAGAAACGACTGAAGCGACTTAGCAGCAGCAGCAGCAGTGTCATGAAGATGACAGCAAAAGCAAATTATGCGATTGAGATTTTAACGAATATTTCTGCCAGTGAAACTTGAAAATCTGAGCACTGATGTGAGAAGCATGTTGTTCTCTTATTAAACATACATTGAACTTGCACACATCTAAAGGGACTTCCTGTCACAGCACTGAAATTTGATGTTTGATCTTCAGGTTCAAATTTCAGCTGACACACTACAGTTACCCCATTTTTTAAAATTAATAAGCGTCTGAGATTCTTTTTCTGGGAAAGGTCAGCTTTCAGTATTATCATTAAGTGACACCTCTCTCTTTTTTGTGAGGCAGCAGAGGTTAGAAGCACAGAAATCAGGGAAACCAAAGAGGTCAACACCTTTATCAGCATGACATTCAGGGACTGCCTGACATAGAGAGTCCAGTGATTTGTTCTCTTCTGTTTTGACTCCAGAAAAAAAGGTGCTGTCAACCTCATTTAGAGGGTTATTCCACATTTCTACTTATTAGGTGCTCTTTTCACTCAATTTTCCTATTTTATTACAACCCAGTACCCTTGGTTATTATCTTTCGCTGCCATTCCTACATTGTCAACTGAACTTACCCAGATAATTTTGATCCATGGAAAGAACAAATCAGCTCCTGTATTCTCCAAAGAGGTGGTCAGCCTCTTTGGAGGAAGATGATGCAGGCAGAGGAGGAAATTAAAAGGCCGGCACCATGACTGAGCCAGGAAACTTGAGGTTAAGAAGAAACAGGGGATTGTCGTCTCAAGAATAACCTGTTCATTCTTGCTGTGGTGTTGAGTGAAGTTCAATACCTAAGAATCCCTGAAAATTTCAGGCTTTCTTAGTTCTGGACATTTCCAGGGAAGATGATAGTTGTGGGTAGGGAGGACGGAAAGGAAGTAGCTGGTCTCCTGGGAAAGAGTCAATTCCATATAATTCTACTGCAAATTGCGAGTTTCTTTCCTTGGCACTGATGATATGGAAATCATAATATATGGCCACTATACTTCAAAACCTTAAACTATAAATTTGTTCTTAAAAATTTGCCATGTGTGGCAATGGCTCTTAACAAAATTTATTGTGATGGTCTTTTCTCAATATATACAAATATCAAATTATTATATAGTACACCTAAAACTAATATAATGTTATATGTCAATTATATTACAATTTTTATATACACAGTGGGGCCTTGAACAACACATAGTTTGGAGCATCAACACTCTGTGCAGCTGAAATTTTTCATGTAACTTATAGCCAGTCCTCTCTACACATGATTCCTCTATACCTACAGTTCCATATTTGTAGATGCAACCAACCTCAGATTGTGTAGTATTCATGGTATTTCCTACTGAAAAAAATCTGGGTGTTTAAGTGGCCCCATGAAGTTAAAACTTGCATTGCTCAAGTGTCAAGGCATTTGTAATGTTAGGAGAAACAAAGGAAAGAAGACATTAATTTCACTATGAGTTAACGTGAAACTCATAGTGAAATTAAGGAATGAATTAAGGAAGGGATGAGGAGCTGGAACACTTTCATATTTAAAAAAATAAAGTTATTTGAGGATGATAATGTTTGGTTCCTCATTTTAATCCCAGTTCTTCAGCAGTGTAAGGAGTCTTGAGTGTAATACTAAGAAATTTGGGGGCGGTCATAAGATGGCAGAGGAATAGGACAGGGAGACCACTTTCTCCCTCACAAATTCATCAAAAGAACATTTCAACGCTGAGCAAACTCCACAAAACAACTTCTGAATGCTGGCAGAGGACATCAGGCACCCAGAAAAGCAGATCATTGTCTTCAAAAACAGGTAGGAAAAAATATAAAAGACAAAAAAGAGATAAAGGAGGTGGGGAGGGAGCTCCATCCTGGGAAGGGAATTCCATCCCAGGAAAGGAATCCCGTCCAAGGAAGGGAATCTTGAGAGGTTTCCAAACACCAGGAAACACTCTCCCTGCTGAGTCTGTGGCAAGCCTTGGAAGCACAGAGGGCAACATAACAGGAAGGAAAAATAAATAAATAATTAAAACCAACAGATTACAAGCCCAACAGTAACTCCCCCAGCAGAAAAGCAGCACAGACGCCTACATCCACCACTAGCAAGTGGGGGTTGGGCAGGGAGGCGTGGGAGGTGCGGGCTGCAGTGCTTTTTAAGAATCGGGCAGGAACACCCCGCACATAACCAGAACGAACTAACTTGGGATAGCAAACCAGACTGTGGGATAGCTACCATGGAAAAAGCTCAAACATAAGACACCACCAGGACCGTGCACAAAACAAAGGACGGAACAGAAATAGCCGGCTGCAGACCATCCCTTGCCAGGGACAGGCAGCCAGAACCATAAGGGTTGGAAGAGGGCAATAGCAGCCCCAGAGAGACTTTACCTACCAAACTGCAAGCAGGCTTCTTTACTAAGACTTCCGGGGGTTCTGGACAGTCACCATCTGCCTCACAAGGGGCGCCAGCGGTACACCCAGAAAACTGAGCAGCAGAGACGGGAAAGGCGATAAGTCACAGGGACCACACTCAGCAAACACCTGAGCTACTCGGACCTGGGAAGGGCACAAAACACAGTCCCAACCGAATCTGTGCCTCTGAGGGCTACATGAGCGCCGAACCTGAGCGGCTTAGACTGGGGAGGTGCATGCAGCCTAGGGCCGGCCTCACACGGTTCCCACCGGAGCAACGTAGAGCCTGAGCGGTTTGTGCGCCACAAGCAGCGGCAGGCCCAGCGGGGCTGAGACACTGCGTGCACATGACATTGTTACTTGTTTGCAGCATCCCTCCCTCCACACAGCGCGTCTAAACAAGTGAGCCTAAAAAAAAAAAAAAAAGTGTCCACCACCGCCCCCCTGTGTCAGGATGGAAATCAGACACTGAAGAGACCAGCAAACAGAAGAAGTTAAACAGAGGGAACTGCCTTGGAAGTGACACCACACTGCCCACAACACCAGAGAAAGGGCCAGATATATCTTTACTATTTTTATGGTCATTCTTTTTGTTTTGTTTTGTTTTTTGTTGATGTTGTTCTGTGGTTGTTTTTTCTTCTTCTTCTTTTTTTTTTCTAACTTTTAAAAATTGTTAAGTCCTCTATTTCTTCTTTAATTTTTATTTCTATAACCTACTATTACTTTTCAAAAAAAAAAGACCCTATTTTTTAAAGCAAATGCCTTATATAGTCTATGTGTGATTGTTGTTGTTGCTTTTTAATAATTCTTGTGGTTTTGTTTTGTTTTTCTTCTTCTTTTCTTTAATATTGTATTTTTGAAAATCCAACCTCTACTCTAGATTTTTAATCTTTGCTTTTTGGTTTTTGTTGTCAATTTTGTACATTTAAAAACTCAAACTTCACTACCCAATTTTACCTGAGAGCGCGATTACTACCTTGACCACTCTCTCCTCCTTTGGACTCTCCTTTTTCTCCACCAGGTGGCCTCTGTCTCTTCCCTCCCCCTTCTCTTCTCTACCCAACGCTGGGAATCTCTGTGTGTTCCAGACGGTGGAGAACACCTAAGTTACTGGCTGGATCTGTCTCTCTCATTTTCATTTCCCTCTTTTATCCGCCTGGCCACCTCTGTCTACTTCCTCCCTCTCCTCTTCCCTGTATAACTTCGTGAATACCTCTAAGCAGTCCAGACTGTGGAGCGCACATAAGGAAGTGATTACTGGCTAGCTTGCTCTCTCCTCTTTTGATCCCACCGCATCTCATTCCAGTCACCTCTAACTACCCCCTCCCTTTTCTCTTCTCGATGTAACTCACTGAACCTCTCTGTGTGTCCCTCAATGTGGAGAAACTTTTCATCTTTAACCTAGATGTTTTATCATCAGTGCTGTATAGATGGAGAAGTCTTGAGGCTACTGTAAAAATAAAACTGAAAACCAGAAGCAGGAGGCTTAAGTCCAAATCCTGAGAACATCAGAGAACTCCTGAATGCAGGGAACATTAATCAATAGGAGCTCATCAAATGCCTCCATACCTACACTGAAACCAAGTACCACCCAAAGGCCAACAAGTTCCAGAGCAAGACATACCAGGCAAATTCTCCAGCAACACAGGAACACACCCTTGAGCTTCAATATACAGGCAGCTCAAAGTTACTCCAAACCATTGATGTCTCATAACCCATTACTGGTCACTCCATTGCACTCCAGAAAGAAGAAATCCAGCTCCACCCACCAGAACTCCAACACAAGCCTCCTTAACCAAGAAACCTTGACAAGCCACTGATACAACCCCACCCACAGCAAGGAAGCTCCATAATAAAGAGAACTCCACAAATTCCCAGAATATAGAAAGGCCACCCCAAACGTAGCAATATAACCAAGATGAAGAGAGAGAGGAATACTCAGCAGGTAAAGGAACAGGAGAAATGCCCACCAAACCAAACAAAAGAGGAAGAGATAGGGAATCTACCTGAGAAAGAATTCCGAATATTGATAGTGAAAATGATCCAAAATCTTGAAATAAAAATGGAATCACAGATAAATAGCCCAGAGACAAGGATTGAGAAGATGCAAGAAAGGTTTAACAAGGACATAGAAGAAATAAAAAATAATCAATATATAATGAATAACACAATAAATGAGATCAGAAACACTCTGGAGGCAACAAATAGTAGAATAACGGAGGCAGAAGATAGGATTAGTGAAATAGAAGATAGAATGGTAGAAATAAATGAATCAGAGAGGGAAAAAGAAAAATGAATTAAAAGAAATGAGGACAATCTCAGAGACCTCCAGGACAATATGAAACGTTCCAACATTCGAATTATAGGAGTCCCAGAAGAAGAAGACAAAAAGAAAGACCATGAGAAAATCCTTGAGGAGATAATAGTTGAAAACTTCCCTAAAATGGGGAAGGAAATAATCACCCAAGTCCAAGAAACCCAGAGAGTTCCAAATAGGATAAACCCAAGGCGAAACACCCCAAGACACATATTAATCAAATTAACAAAGATCAAACACAAAGAACAAATATTAAAAGCAGCAAGGGAAAAACAACAAATAACACACAAGGGGATTCCCATAAGGATAACAGCTGATCTTACAATAGAAACTCTTCAGGCCAGAAGGGAATGACAAGACATACTTAAAGTGATGAAAGAAAATAACCTACAGCCCAGATTACTGTACCCAGCAAGGATCTCATTCAAATATGAAGGAGAAATCAAAAGCTCTACAGACAAGCAAAAGCTGAGAGAATTCAGCACCACCAAACCAGCTCTCCAACAAATGCTAAAGGATATTCTCTAGAAAGGAAACACAAAAAGGGTGTATAAACCCGAACCCAAAACAATAAAGTAAATGGCAACAGAATCATACTTATCAATAATTACCTTAAACATAAATGGGTTGAATGCCCCAACCAAAAGACAAAGACTGGCTGAATGGACACAAAAACAAGACCCCTATATCTGCTGCCTACAAGAGACCCACCTCAAAACAAGGGACACATACAGACTGAATGTGAAGGGCTGGAAAAAGATATTCCACGCAAATAGAGACCAAAAGAAAGCAGGAGTGGCAATACTCATATTCGATAAAATAGACTTTAAAACAAAGGCTGTGAAAAGAGACAAAGAAGGCCACTACATAATGATCAAAGGATCAATCCAAGAAGAAGACATAACAATTATAAATATATGTGCACCCAACGTAGGAGCACCGCAATATGTAAGACAAATGCTAACAAGTATGAAAGGGGAAATTAACAATAACACAATAATAGTGGGAGACTTTAATACCCCACTCACACCTATGGACAGATCAACTAAACAGAAAATTAACAAAGAAATGCAAACTTTAAATGATACAATAAACCAGTTAGACCTAATTGATATCTATAGGACATTTCACCCCAAAACAATGAATTTCACCTTGTTCTCAAGTGCTCATGGAACCTTCTCCAGGATAGATCACATCCTGGGACATAAATCTAACCTTGATAAATTCAAAAAAATCGAAATCATTCCAAGCATCTTTTCTGACCATAATGCATTAAGATTAGATCTCAATTGCAGGAGAAAAACTATTAAAAATTCCAACATATGGAGGCTGAACAACATGCTTCTGAATAACCAACAAATCACAGAAGAAATCAAAAAAGAAATCAAAATATGCATAGAAACTAATGAAAATGAAAACACAACAACCCAAAACCTGTGGGACACTATAAAAGCAGTGCTAAGAGGAAAGTTCATAGCAATACAGGCATACCTCAAGAAACAAGAAAAAAGTCTAATAAATAACCTAACTCTACACCTAAAGCAACTAGAAAAGGAAGAAATGGAGAACCCCAGAGTTAGTAGAAGGAAAGAAATCTTAAAAATTAGGGCAGAAATAAATGCAAAAGAAACAAAAGAGACCATAGCAAAAATCAACAAAGCCAAAAGCTGGTTCTTTGAAAGGATAAATAAAATTGACAAACCATTAGCCAGACTCATCAAGAAACAAAGAGAGAAAAATCAAATCAATAAAATTAGAAATGAAAATGGAGAGATCACAACAGACAACACAGAAATACAAAGGATCATAAGAGACTACTATCAGCAATTATATGCCCATAAAATGGACAACTTGGAAGAAATGGACAAATTCTTAGAAAAGTACAACTTTCCAAAACTGAACCAGGAAGAAATAGAAAATCTTAACAGACCCATCACAAGCACGGAAATTGAAACTGTAATCAGAAATCTTCCAGCAAACAAAAGCCCAGGTCCAGATGGCTTCACAGCTGAATTCTACCAAAAATTTCGAGAAGAGCTAACACCTATCCTACTCAAACTCTTCCAGAAAATTGAAGAGGAAGGTCAACTTCCAAACTCATTCTATGAGGCCACCATTACCCTAATACCAAAACCTGACAAAGATGCTACAAAAAAAGAAAACTACAGGCCAATATCACTGATGAACATAGATGCAAAAATCCTCAACAAAATTCTAGCAATCAGAATGCAACAACACATTAAAAAGATCATACACCATGACCAAGTGGGCTTTATCCCAGGGATGGAAGGATTCTTCAATATCCACAAATCAATCAATGTAATTCACCACGTTAACAAATTGAAAAATAAAAGCCATATGATTATCTCAATAGATGCAGAGAAGGCCTTTGATAAAATTCAACATCCATTTATGATAAAAACTCTCCAGAAAGCAGGAATAGAAGGAACATACCTCAACATAATAAAAGCTATATATGACAAACCCACAGCAAACATCCTCAATGGTGAAAATTTGAAAGCATTTCCCCTAAAGTCAGGAACAAGAAAAAGATGCCCACTTTCACCGCTACTATTCAACATAGTTCTGGAAGTTTTGGCCACAGCAATCAGAGCATAAAAAGAAATAAAAGGAATCCAAATTGGAAAAGAAGAAGTAAAACTCTCACTGTTTGCAGATGACATGATCCTCTACATAGAAAACCCTAAAGACTCCACCAGAAAATTACTAGAGCTGATCAATGAATATAGTAAAGTTGCAGGTTATAAAATCAACACACAGAAATCCCTTGCATTCCTATACACTAATAATGAGAAAGTAGAAAAAGAAATTAAGGAAACAATTCCATTCACCATTGCAACGAAAAGAATAAAATACTTAGGAATATATCTACCTAAAGAAACTAAAGACCTATATATAGAAAACTATAAAACACTGATGAAAGAAATCAAAGAGGACACTAATAGATGGAGAAATATACCATGTTCATGGATCGGAAGAATCAATATAGTGAAAATGAGTATACTACCCAAAGCAATCTACAGATTCAATGGAATCCCTATCAAGCTACTAGCGGTATTTTTCACAGAACTAGAACAAATAATTTAAAGATTTGTGTGGAAATACAAAAAACCTCGAATAGCCAAAGCAATCTTGAGAAAGAAGAATGGAACTGGAGGAATCAGCTTGCCTGACTTCAAGCTCTACTACGAAGCCACAGTCATTAAGACAGTATGGTACTTGCACAAAGACAGAAATATAGATCAATGGAACAAAATAGAAAGCCCAGAGATAAATCCACACACGTATGGACACCTTATCTTTGACAAAGGAGGCAAGAATATACAACGGAGGAAAGACAATCTCTTTAACAAGTGGTGCTGGGAAAACTGGTCAACCACTTGTAAAAGAATGAAACTAGATCACTTTCTAACAACACACACACAAATAAACTCAAAATGGATTAAAGATCTAAACGTACGACCAGAAACTATAAAACTCCTAGAGGAGAACATAGGCAAAACACTCTCCGACATAAATCACAGCAGGATCCTCTATGATCCACCTCCCAGAATTCTGGAAATAGAAGCAAAAATAAACAAATGGGCTCTAATTAAAATTAAAAGCTTCTTCACAACAAAGGAAACTCTAAGCAAGGTGAAAAGACAGCCTTCTGAATGGGAGGACATAATAGCAAATGAAGCAACTGACAAACAACTAATCTCAAAAATATACAAGCAACTTATGCAGCTCAATTCCAGAAAAATAAATGACCCAATCAAAAAATGGGCCAAAGAACTAAATAGACATTTCTCCAAAGAAGACATACGGATGGCTAACAAACACATGAAAAGATGCTCAACATCACTCATTATTAGAGAAATGCAAATCAAGACCACAATGAGGTACCACTTCACACCAGGCAGAATGGCTGTGATCCAAAAGTCTACAAGCAATAAATGCTGGAGAGGGTGTGGAGAAAAGGGAACCCTCTTGCACTGTTGGTGGGAATGCAAACTAGTACAGCCACTATGGAGAACAGTGTGGAGATTCCTTAAAAAATTGCAAGTAGAACTGCCTTAGGACCCAGCAATCCCACTGCTAGGCATACACACTGAGGAAACCAGAAAAGAAAGAGACACATGTACCCCAGTGTTCATCACAGCACTGTTTATAATAGCCAGGACATGGAAACAACCTAGATGTCCATCAGCAGATGAATGGATAAGAAAGCTGTGGTATATATACACAATGGAGTATTACTCAGCCATCAAAAAGAATACATTTGAATCAGTTCTAATGAGATGGATGAAACTGGAGCCGATTATACAGAGTGAAGTAAACCAGAAAGAAAAACACCAATACAGTATACTAACACATATGTATGGAATTTAGAAAGATGGTAATGATGACCCTGTATGTGAGACAGCAAAAGAGACACAGATGTGTAGAGTGGACTTTTGGACTCTGAGAGAGAGGGAGAGAGTGGGATGATTTGGGAGAATGGCATTGAAACATGTATACTATCATGTAAGAAACGAATCGCCAGTCTATGTTTGATGCAGGATACAGGATGCTTGGGGCTGGTGCACGGGGATGATCCAGAGAGACGATATGGGGTGGGAAGTGGGAGGGGGGTTCATGTTTGGGAACTCATGTACACCCGTGGTGGATTCATGTCAATGTATGGCAAAACCAATACAGTATTGTAAAGTAAAATAAAGTAAAAATAAAAATTAAAATATTAAAAAAAAATTTGATTTTTTTTCTCTATCTGATGTAGAATTATCATTTAGTAGAAGAAAAAAAGGACTTGGTAGTCATTTAAACTTTGGTTTGAGAATCACTGGGGGAAGTGTCAAAAGGCATTTAACTATCTTTAGTGTTAACGCCCTTGTTAGAAAGGGTAGCAGGAAAAGGTGTCAGATTATAGACTTGTTTTGTCAATAAGATAAGAAAATACTCAGATGTTTGGAAACATCCAGCATGAATCATGCAGATCTAAGGATTTCAATAAATGATAGCAATTCCATTCCTTGTTCTCTTTCTGCTTCCCTTGCTTCTTCCATTTTCCCTTCTAATGGAACATCAATAAAGATATTAAACAGAAATGTAATTAAGAAGACTATATCATTTGGACTATCATAGACCCCACCTTACTTGCTTCACAACCTCCATTCACTCAGCTTCCATCAAAATATCCCACCCCCTACTTTCAATAGTCACTCCTTATCCCACATTACCATATCAAAGATGGTATATGGTTATCCTAGTGATAGAATGAGGAGGCATTAGACTTAGGGTCCTGTTTATGAATCCATATAATAACAGATTATAGAAAATAAGTTTAATTAGAACTTGAGGGACAGTCAGATGTGAAAGAGACAAGCATTAATTGGGTAGGAAATGACCTGTATGAGTCTTAAGATCATGTCAAACTTGAGATCTTGGTTTAAATGTCTTATTTCACTGAGTAGGTAACTGAAACCCAGAGGTCAGGCCAGGATTCAAACTCAGGCTGCTAAATCAAGAGTATGCTCATTTACACAGGTGTTTTACAATGTGATGGTGGACCAGCGAAGCAAATGATGTGGGTGCCTCATGGATGTTGGTTTCAGTTAAGCCTGAAACCAAATGTATAAAATCTTGAGCAGCTCTCCCAAAGTTAGAGAAGTATTCAGTGAAAGTCACATGTGAAATAAGTTATTTTCCTCTTCCATCTGCTTGTTGTATTCTCTGCACGACTTCTTTAAATGTTCTGCTTTTATTATTCTGTGCTGTGAACAAAATTCTGTTTGTGAACAATTTTGTGATGGGTGTAACCTCATTTTAGTCACTCACTGATAGTCACTAATTCATCCTTCACTTTTTCAATCAATTTATGCTGTTTATGAATTACCATATTATCTTCCACTGGAGAAGGCAATGGCACCCCACTCCAGTACTCTTGCCTGGAAAATCCCATGGACCAAGGAGACTGGTGGGCTGCAGTCCCTGGGGTCGCGAAGAGTCCGACACGACTGAACGACTTCGCTTTCACTTTTCACTTTCATGCATTGGATTAGGAAATGGCAATCCACTCCACTGTTCTTGCCTGGAGAATCCCAGGGACGGGGGAGCCTGGTGGGCTGCTGTCTATGGGGTTGCACAGAGTTGGACACGACTGAAGTGATTTAGCAGCAGCAGCAGCAGCTTCCACTGGAGTTGAAGCCTGGGTTTTCCTAAGTTTCATAAACAAACTGCTCTGCTGTATGAACAGAGTCTGACTAAATTCTGATTGATCAAGCCACTTGTGGTTTGAGAGGTAGAAAACATATGGATTTCATGTGCTCTGTAGACCATCTAACAGCTTTTATGTATTTCACATGAATATTTGGCAATATGTCTTTCTTTTTTTTTCAGTGTGTTTATTTTATTTTTTATTTATTTTTTAATATAAATTTATTTATTTTAATTGGAGGTTAATTACTTTACAATATTATATTGGTTTTGCCATACATCAACATGAATCTGTCACAGGTATACATGTGTTCCCCATCCTGAACCCCCCTCCCTCCTCACTCCCTGTACCATCCCTCTGGGTCATCCCAGTGCACCAGCCCCAAGCATCCAGTATCATGCATCGAACCTGGACTGGTGATTCGTTTCATGTATGATATTACACATGTTTCAATGCCATTCTCCCAAATCATCCCACCCTCTCCCTCTCCCACAGAGTCCAAAAGCCTGTTCTATACATCTGTGTCTCTTTTGCTGTCTCGCATACAGGGTTATCATTACCATCTTTCTAAATTCCATATATATGCGTTAGTATACTGTATTGATGTTTTTCTTTCTGGCTTACTTCACTCTGTATAATAGGCTCCAGTTTCATCCACCTCATTATAACTGATTCAAATGAATTCTTTTTAATGGCTATGTCTTTCAACAGATTCTGCGATTCAATACCCTTATAAGCAACATCTTCCCTTAGGGTGACCAAGGCAGGAAAAGAGAAATTGAGATTCTTGTTAAAGACTGCTTCATTACAAATTTCTGTTCTACTCCTTAACAGCTAGCCCTAGACAAATCACTAGTATTTCTAAGCCTCAGTTGCCTCATCTGGACATGATAATTGTACCTACCTCATAGGGATTTTTTTCAGAATCAAATCTGATAATGCATGTCAAATACTTAATGTAGTCCCTGGCTTATCTAAGCATTTCACAAACATTGGCTATCAACATCATCATCATGATAAGTGGCTAAAATCCATATTTATTTTTATTATGCTAATTACAAGTCTGCACTTATAAAGATGAAATAGGAACATAAAATTTTGCAATGATGAAATGCCTCAAGTTTATATGTAAGTCAGGGAGGTGTTCACTGTAGTCTGGTTTGCAAATTTTGCACATGTAATGGTTTTCTATCATGGTGGCAAGTCTTGTAGCTTAGTTCATTTAGCACTGATTTTCAGTTATACCATCCTCCACCATAGGAGGTAAGGGAACTAAATCTTTATTTTCCCTGCCAGTTGATGAAATTGAAATAGAAGACTTCTAGGAAGAGCTTCATTTTCCAAATAGGAAGGCAAAAGAATAAGCTCTCTTAAAATCCAGATCTTGGTTTTTAAAGCCAGTCTCCAGTAAAAGACCAGAGCTCCTTAGGTAAAGGGCTTATTCTAGGACAAGGACAGGGAATACACAAGATAAGCTGGGAGCATCTTGTACCAGAAAGTAAGGAAGTGCTCAAAACAACAACAGCAAACTAGGGTTGGGGGCAGTGTGTCAAAGGGACAGGAACTGACTGAAGGAGCTCACACCAGTAGCCAAAGCTAAAACAATTTGAGAAAAAAAGGACACAAAGTAGAATTGGACTCTAACCCAAAGCCTCAGATAAATGTCCATAGATCTACATGAATATTAATAAAGTCTTCACAATACAAACAAATGGGAGGAAAGAGACAATTCTCTTAGGTAGAATCCCAAATAATGCCACTTATGCTTTCAGAGATAGGCTTTCATTCCATAAGTATTTACATATATATATATAAAATTATTATTCATGACAGTAACCATGATGCAGCCTTGAGATTGGCCCCAGCTCAGCCCAGTTCTCACGTTGAATCTGTCTGCTTCACCAAAGCACAGTCGTAGAGCCATTTCTCTCCATACTTCCTCCATGCATCCTTGACCAGGGCCCACCCTCTCTCTTATAGATGAAGAAGAAATTAAGGACAGTGCATGTGGTTGTTTCACAGGGTAAATTGGGCAAGGGCCAAGCAAAGGTTTAAGGGAGACATGGGTATTCATCCAGCTGAAGAGTCCACAGGCAAATCCTGGCTGTGCTTTGGACACTAATGAAAGTGTCATGACTGAGCTCCTCAAGGTGGGACAAGAACAGTGCTCACTCAGGAAGTGTTGAGTCTTCCTGGAATACTGATTCCACTCACGCTATAGAGTGCTTCCAATTCCGGTGCCTCATCTAGGGACACACAGTTCCTTCCACCTTTGCATATTTTCTGCTCCCCCTTCTGCTCAACAAAGCCTAGAGAAATTACTTTGTCATCTCATAGATGGAAACCCTCCCTATCTTTATATATTCTAGATCTGTTGTAAATGCCCTGAATTATTTCTATTGACTACCAAGATTTAGGATTTTGAATCTCAAAACCATTGTTCTTCTGCCATGTCCTTTATCCAAGACACTTAATAAACAGCCTAGCTTAAAGAGAAACAAGTGTTGATAGAACTGGAAATAAAAATCATGATCAGAAATATCCACTTCAATCTCTCTCTTTCCTCTTTTCCTCCCTCCAGCCCTTTGAAGCATCTATATAGTCCAAAGATCATAATGCAAGATAGAAAGTTCCAAGTGCCTCAAGGCATGTACAGGGGAAACGGGAGGCAGATGACAGAGGGAGCATTGTCCTGTTTTTAGATACACCTTGAAGGATGGGAATTTGAACATGCAGGACTTTGAAAAGTACATTCTTGGCAGAAAGAGCAGCCTGGAACTAGGGAGAGAGCAGGAGGTACCCATTCATAGCAACCATGGCTTGGCCAGTTTGTTTGGGGCACAGGCCTGATTATATAGGGCTTCAAATATGAGACAAAGAGGTTTGGACTTTGCTGGACAGTGTTAGGACCTGCTGAAGGTGCCAGAGCAGAGGAGGAACATAATAGAAATGATGCTGTGTAAAATGTGCTACCAGCTATCTAAAAGACAAGAATTGAAAATGGAAACAGCAAGAATGATTATTAACTATCAGGTGAGAAATTACAAGGACCTAAACAGGACAATGGCCACCCGAGACAATATTACAAGTGTCTGCTCAGTGCTGAGCACATAGCTTCAAGTTTTATCCAGATTGGTTTATTAAACCCTTATCATAAGACAATGAGTTATATTATTATTACCCTACTTTACAGATAAAGAAACTACAACTAAGGTTGAATGACAGTCTTTGGGACAGTCTGGGTGATATCTCTTTCCGTAGTGTAATTTTGAGTTAGCTGCTCTCCCAGAGGGCCACCCATCAATTCGTTTCCTCCGGGATGTGCCATTCCTCCATGTGGAGGTAGAATCTATTCATCCTTCCTCTTTGGCCAATAGAATGTAGCAGATGTGACACTTGGCCACTGTAGGCATCACTTTAGGGTTGACTTGCAATTGTCACCTGTGTTTTGTAAAATACTCATTTGTGCAGAAGTCTTGTCTCAGAACCAAGCCACCATGCTGTAAGATACCCACGCCACATGGAGGCCACGTATATGTTCTTGGGTTGACAATTCAGTGGAGCTCCTGTCAACACCGAGCACCAACTGCCAGAGGTATGAGAGTATCATCTTGGACATTCAGCCCAGCTGAATCTTCAGATGACACAACCCCAGACAACAACCACACAAATATCACAAGTGAGAATTGTCCAGCCAATCCTGGGCAACACAGAGAATCATGAGAGCTACTTAATTTCTGTTTTAAATCTCTAAATTTTAGGGTGATATATTCCATGCTGCTAAGTCGCTTCAGTCGTGTCCGACTCTGTGCGACCCCATAGACAGCAGCCCACCAGGCTCCCCCATCCCTGGGATTCTCCAGGCAAGAACACTGGAGTGGGTTGCCATTTCCTTCTCCAATGCATGAAAGTGAAAAGTGAAAGTGAAGTCGCTCAGTCATGTCTGACTCTTCGCAACCCCGTGGACTGCAGCCTACCAGGCTCCTCTGTCCACAGGATTTTCCAGGCAAAAGTACTGGAGTGGGGTGCCATTGCCTTCTCTGGATATATTCCATAGCAGCAGATAATAAAACAATTATTAGTGGTAACTCCTTTGCTCACTGTGGACAACGTACTGTATGGTTAACCTACGTATGGGAAGCACAAATAACTGGTACAACCCGAACTCAAACCCAGTTAACTCTAAGCTTCACTACCTAAGAAAGGAAATGATGTAGGGGTGTAAATTTCCGGGGAACATAAGATGTTTTATTAATCTCTTCACACTCCAGATTACCAGACATCTCGTAAGTGTTGAATGAAAAAATGTTTATTAAGGGAGTAATTAAGTAAATGAATAGGTTAAAGGTTGAATGACAGTCAACTTCCCTTAGCTAGCTGGTAAGACAGTTGGGGAGACCATCCTCCATGTTCCTCTATAACACACTTTTGCAGAAAAATTAACCAGTGAACACATTTATCAATTCACCACATGGTCCCATTACCTTTTCTTCAGCCTAACCCTTAACCATTGTGGGGAGGAAAGGGCAAGAAAAAAAGTACAGGATAAAACTTAGTATGCGGTTTTAGTAAACTCCAGGGTAGATTTTTTTGAAAGAATGATGATTTTTTTTTCTGAAATAGAAATTATTCCAAGCTTTTATAATAATTCAGGCCTTCCTCAAGCACGTCTCTTATAAATTTTAACATTAACATCTTTGGTGCAGTTTAACTGCAAGTAATGCTTTTTTTTTTTTTCTTTAACTCTATTCTTCTCCTAGAGCTCATTAAAAGCTCTCACTCCTCTAATGATTTCTGGGCTGCAAGGTAGACTTATTAGTGCACAAGGAGCACTAGGTGCCTAAATGTCAGATCTATTTATCTGCTGAAAGTGCTGTTGCTGCTGAGGCATTTGTCTTCTGTGGGATGTGCTTACTGTAGCTGGCTAATTCCATTCTTCCTGATGGGAAACTGGCCTCCTGAATCCAAAGCTATATTTAGGCCAACCAAGCTTCAGCATGGAGAACTGCACCCTGGGTCATGCAACATCCCAGTGTGTTTTTAACTGAAGGAGGGATTATTGATATTGCCACAGGGCCTTTCAACTGAGCAGGCATAGACCTGTGTTTTATTTATCCACGTTTCCAGTGCTTGTCACAGTGTCTAGAACCCAGATAACTGTCCAGTAAAGGTTCCTCTGCTTTAGCCTCACTTTCTTCCCTTCTTTCCAAGTGATCTACTACTATTTAATCAGTGTTTGAAATTCCATAATTTCACCTTTTTAATAATTCTCAAATCCAGCCCCTCTCAGCTCTATTTTCCTTCTTGTTACCAGGGTCCAGGCCACCATTCTCCCTAGACTGAATTCTTGGACAGCCTTCTAATTAATATCCTCTTCCTCCCCATTCTCCCCATTGATACCAAAGGAAAGTGAATCATGCTGTTTACAGCACTTCAAGAACTCCCCTTTGTCCCTCTTAAAACAGAAAAATTTAAATCTAAAATCTTCACTATTCATTCAAGGTCCTTTTTAATCTGGTCCCTCAATTATTTATTATCCTATTTCTTACTCAGCATCTCTAGGCAAACTATAGTCCAATCAAACCAGATTCCTCATTGCCAGAGAACTTTATGCTCTTTCCTTCATTGTGTCACAATGCATGATTCTTCCTGATTCTGGAGCAATCTTCCTGCCATTTTGGCTTGCTGAAATTCTACTATTTGTTTACGACCCAGTGAAAATGCTTTCAATAATCTCAAATTCTTTTCTACATCATCTTTCTTGTTTAAATGAATTGTTCCTTCCTGCATTCCTGCATTGCACTCTGTTTATTCTATTAACACTTAGCCAGGAAGGCATCTGGGTGAAAAGCCCAAATCTGGAGACTGCCTGCTAATTTGGAGCACAGACTCTGCCACTTACTGGCCTGGTAAACTTGAGCAAATTATTTTATCTGTCTTTCTCAGTTTCCTCATCTGCAAAATGGGAATAAGAACAGTATAAAATTGTAGGAGTGCTATGACAATTAAATGACTTAATTGTCTGATACATTGAAAGTGTTCTATAAGCATTTCTTCAAATTAAAAAAAAATAGCAAGTGAGGCAGTAGAAGAAGAGTGAAACCTTAAATCACTGCTTAGTGGTTCTCAAAGTGTGGTCCAGAAGTACCACCTCCCTCACCTGGAACCTGGCTAGAAATACAAATGATCCAATCTCACCCTAGATCAACTGAATCAGAAACACTGATTGTGGACTCAATAATATATGTTTAATAGGCTCTCTGGACAGTGCTGAAGCCCAGTCAAGTTTGATAGCTGATCTCTAAGAGGATTTTCAGTTCTCACCACTATAGGTTGATTATAATCCTCCAGTTCACAGTATTGAACATTACAATATCCCACTGAGGTCAATTCTCAAAGGTTGGAGGGGGCAGTAAGGAATTAGGTCTGGAAGCTGGAATTGAAAAGAGAGGCAAAGTATCCAGTTGTGAGGGAGCAAAAATGTAAGAAAGTAAAACCTCCTTAGAGGAAAAAAGTCAAGGGTGTTCCTTCTCCTTCTTCCTTCTCATAAAATCAGGAAGCCTCACATAGTTTACTGTTCTAAAATTTATTATGACTTTAAAAATGTTTATATATTTTATACTTTTATATATAAAATATATTTTATGTTTCTTATATTAATAAGAGATATTACATTATTTGAAAACTATTTTTGACAAAACTTTCTTTCTTTCTCTTATTCTAGCAATTGAGGGATTGCTTTAGAGGGAGAAAGGAATAATGGAGAAATTTACCAAAAATTGCAACACAATTTAACATATATCTCCCAATATAAATATAAATGTATATATATGTATGTATGTATATATGTATATATTTATAAGAATTAAGACATTCAGCAGATACCACTGCCAAAAAAAGACATTATAAAATATTTTCATTTATGAAAAAGCACAATACAAGACTAAAATATCTGTGCATCTAGATATTAGGTTAAGACACAAGTAATTACCATTGTTGTTTAGTTGCTAAGTCATATCCAACTCTTTTGTGACACCATGGCCTGTAGTTCACCAGACTCTTCTGTCCATAAAATTTCCCAGGCAAGAATATTGAAGTGAGTTGCCATTTCCTTCTCCAGGGGATCTTCCTGACCCAGGGATCAAACCCAGGTCTCCTTCATCACAGGAGGATTCTTTAACACTGAACCACCTGGGAAGCCCAAATAATCATTGCTTATACCTAAAATAGATTTTTAAAGGGGTCAAAGAGTCTAATGCATTCAAAATGCTACCTAGCTGTTTAAAATTTAATTTAAAAAAGTACTGCTCAGGGCTTAACATAATAAATATCCACTTCCTTCTATTCTCTTCCTTGCAAAACGTGTAAACAAGCTCCTTGGCAGTGGGATTTCCAGACAGAAAGATGCATTTGTACGTAAGTTTTAGGATGGTGAAATTGTTACAAGTGAATAAAACAATTACTGATTTTGTATTTTCCAAATAAAAGTAATGTATTCTTAAAGGAGACTTATATCCCCCTTTTTAAGCAAAGCTGGAATCAAGATTGCTGGGAGAAATATCAATAACCTCAGATATGCAGATGACACCACCCTTATGGCAGAAAGTGAAGAGTAGCTAAAAAGTCTCTTGATGAAAGAGGAGAGCGAAAAAGTTGGCTTAAAGCTCAACATTCAGAAAACGAAGATCATGGCATCCAGTCCCATCACTTCATGGGAAATTGATGGGGAAACAGTGGAAACAGTGTCAGACTTTATTTTGGGGGGCTCCAAAATCACTGCAGATGGTGACTGCAGACATGAAATTAAAAGACACTTACTCCTTGGAAGAAAAATTATGACCAACCTAGATAGTATATTCAAAAGCAGAGACATTACTTTGCCGACTAAGGTCCGTCTAGTCAAGGCTATGGTTTTTCCTGTGGTCATGTATGGATGTGAGAGTTGGACTGTGAAGAAGGCTGAGTGCCAAAGAATTGATGCTTTTGAACTGTGGTGTTGGAGAAGACTCTTGAGAGTCCCTTGGACTGCAAGGAGATCCAACCAGTCCATTCTAAAGGAGATCAGCCCTGGGATTTCTTTGGAAGGAATGATGCTAAAGCTGAAACTCCAGTACTTTGGCCACCTCATGTGAAGAGTTGACTCATTGGAAAAGACTCTGATGCTGGGAGGGATTGGGGGCAGGAGGAGAAGGGGACGACCGAGGATGAGATGGCTGGATGGCATCACTGACTCGATGGACATGAGTCTGAGTGAACTCCGGGAGATGGTGATGAACAGGGAGGCCTGGCGTGCTGTGATTCATGGGGTCGCAGAGTCGGACACGACTGAGCGACTGAACTGAACTGAACTGAAGCAAAGATTTTGTACTAAAAATGTTCAGAAAGTTCCCAGGGATTATTTCACTATTCAAGTACAGTATTACAGATTCTAAGGGTAGAGAATGAATGATAATTAACTCTGCAGACTGTGAAAGTGAAAGTGCAAGTCGCCCAGTCGTGTCCGACTCCTTGTCAGCCCATGGACTGTACAGTCCGTGGAACTCTCCAGGCCAGAATACTGGAGTGGGTAGCCTTTCCCTGCTCCAGGGGCTCTTCCCAACCCAGGAATGAACCATGGATTCATTCAATGGTGAAAACTTTTGTCATCTCTCAGTGCAAGCATGGCGGGGCAGGGAAGATATGTCCATGTGAGCCTATAAAGAAATTACACAAACATATAAAATTGACTAAATATATCTTCTATATGTTCTTCTCTTGATTTTCCTGGAACTTCGGGTTTATAAGATAAATAAAAAGAAGATTGATAATAATAGTTATGGTTATTGACCAGCTTCCAGATGAGAGTCATTATTGCTAAGTCTTTCACAGATACTAATTTACTTAATCTTTATAATGACTGGGAGAGTAGGTATTGCAATCCACTTTTTCCGGCTAAGGAAATCAGTCATCAGAGATGCTAAATGAGTCATCCAGGGTCACAGAGTCAGGGAATGACAGTGCTGGGGTTCAAGTCCACATTTTTAACCACTGTGCCATGCTTTGTACCATTCACAGCATATTGTCAAAGACTAAGATCCCTGGTCATCTAGAAAGCACCCGATCAAGAGCTTGCTTATCTAGCCCAATTGTTTCATTTCACTGGTGAGGAAATTAAAGCTAAAATGTGATGTACTGGGACAACTCAGAGGGATGGGAAGGGGAAGGAGGTGAGAGGGGGTTTCGGGAAGGGGAGACATAAGTACAGCCGTGGCTGAGTCATGTCAGTGTATGGCAGAAACCATCACAATATTGTAAAGTAATTAGGCCCCAACTATCATAAATAAATTAATTTTAAAAATAAAAAAATAATAATAAAAGAAAAAAAAAAAAAACTGGGGAAGGCCCTTCTGCAGAGTTAGCTGAGGCTAGAAGTCAGGTTTCCTGGATCTCAGCTCAGTGTCATTTCTTCCTTTTCACATGTTCAAAATGGAATGGATCTTCTTTGCCTTAGGACCAGCCATATTCCAGATCACCTGAGCAACATCATAATCTGCTCCAGGAATCTCAACTCTGGCTGCACTGCAGTCATGTGGGGAACATCTTTTTTTTTCTTAAATGCCAAAACCAGACTATCACTCAAGAAATTTTTATATATTTTGCTCTGGAATGATACCAGGACTTCATACTGCCTCTGTTTGAATGTATTATAGGGTTCTCAAATTTTTCATGTGCACAACAGCTTTTTTATTTCCATCTCCCTAACCAAAAGCAACCTAAGCAAACTGCTCAGATCTTGAACTTTTGCATCTCAGGGAATGGCACCACCAGGTTGCTCAGATCAGAAATTTATCCTTTATCCTTGATTCCTCTCTCTCACTTTCATCTACATCCAATCTATCAGCTTGTATCAGATGTTGGGTAAATGTTTCTTTCTTTTTTTTTTTTTGTAATGAAAAAATGCAGACTGTTATTGTGAGAGGTCCAGTGTGGGTCTCCATTTGTAAGGATACAAATGTTTAAATGATAAACATTTGTGTGTGTGTGTGTGTGTGTGTACACATACTCTCATCTTTCTGAATGACTCCTCCTGTCATTCCTACATGGCTTAGAGGCACAGGGCTCCCTTCTGATAGAGTCAAATTCCAGGACTCTCTATAGAGAGTCCCGCAACTCTGACATCCTTGCACCACTACAAGAAGGCTTAGACCACTTTGTTTTTTTAGTTGGAGGATAATTGTTTTACAGTATTGTGTTAGTTCCTGCTGCACAACAGTGTGAATCAGCTATAAGAATACATATATCCCCGTCCCCTGGGGCCTCTCTCCCACCTACCCTCTTCCATCCATCTAGGTCCTCACAGAGCACCAAGCTGAGCTCCCTGGGTTACAAAGTAGCTCCTCGCCAGCTATCTATTTAATACACGGTAGTGTCTATATGTCAATGCTACTCTCTCGATTTGTCCCACCTTCCTTCCCTTCTTTTGTGCACAAGTTGGACTGCTTTTGAGCTCTCATATCTTGTAGCTTTATTCTTCCCACCTATCTCTCTTACTTTCCTCATCATTGGCATATACACAAGTAATCTGCGTGGCCCTGAGGAGGATTCTCGACTCTGGGAAAAGAGCTGACAGAGAAAGGTGCTTTAAAGCAATAATCTCCACCACTTTTTAGTCAAGCAAGCAATAAATGACTGCCAAGACTGATTAAACAGCAAGTCAAGCAGAGGCCTGTAATCACTCATGAGTGCTCTCTATCTGGCTAATGCTGCCACAAAGACACAACACTCTTCTGACTTCCCACCCCACAGCTTCCCTCTCAAAGAGCCCTGACAGACCCTAGACTGTAACCATTCATATTCAGAAGAGTCCACAGCAGCTAACAATTTAAAAGTCAGAAAGCTATAAAAGGGATTTTTTTTTTTCTGATAATCATGAGGCCACACTATTTCCTAGTTTGGGTTTTGTATTTTTTTCTGAGAAATAAAAAGAAGATTCTAGAGCCTCTGTCAAATAGAAGGAAATACGAGCAACATAGGAAATCTTAAATTTTCTAGCAACCACATTAAAAATAGTAAAAACACATGAGTTTTAATCATATATTTTTCCTAATATATCAAAATTATCATTTTCATTTATAATAAATATAAAGTATTATTAGTGAAATACTTTACAGTCTGTCTTCATGCTCTTCAAAACCCAGTATCTGGCTCATGCTTATAGTACACCTCAGTTTGGATGTTAAATATTAAACAGTTTAAGTGAAATGTAGTCCTACCAAAACTTCAGTTATATTTAATGGAAAAATAGTATAAGCTGTAACTAAAAGTAATTAAAGTTAAATAAAATTAGAAATTTAGTTCATTGGTTATACTATCCACATTTCATTTGCCTAAAGCCATGAGTGACTTCATGTTAGACAATACATTAGACAACATGCTAGACAACACGTCTTCATGTCAGACAACACATCTCTAGGGACTAGGATATGAGTGTCACTCTTTCTATAGTATTTACAGGATCATAAAAAGTATCTCAGTTCAGTTCAGTTCATTTCAGTCGCTCAGTTGTGTCTGACTCTTTGCGACCCCATGAATCGCAGCACGCCAGACCTCCCTGTCCATCACCAACTCCCGGAGTTCACTCAGACTCATATCCATTGAGTCGGTGATGCCATCCAGCCATCTCATCCTCTCTCGTCCCCTTCTCCTCCTGCCCCCAATCCCTCCCAGCATCAGAGTCTTTTCCAATGAGTCAACTCTTCGCATGAGGTGGCCAAAGTACTGGAGTTTCAGCTTTAGCATCATTCCTTCCAAAAAACACCCAAGCTTGATCTCCTTTAGAATGGATTGGTTGGATCTCCTTGCAGTCCAAGGGACTCTCAAGAGTCCCTCAAGAGTCCCTCTTCTCCAACACCACAGTTCAAAAGCATCAGTTCTTCGGCGCTCAGCTTTCTTCACAATCCAACTCTCACATCCATACATGACTACTGGAAAAACCATAGCCTTGACTAGATGGACCTTTGTTGGCAAAGTAATGTCTCTGCTTTTCAATATACTATCTAGGTTGGTCATAACCCTCCTTCCAAGGAGTAAGCGTCTTTTAATTTCATGGCTGCAATCACCATCTGCAGTGATTTTGGAGCCCCCCAAAATAAAGTCTGACACTGTTTCCCCATCTATTTCCCATAAAGTGATGGGACCAGATGCCATGATCTTCGTTTTCTGAATGTTGAGCTTTAAGCCAACTTTTTCACTCTCCTCTTTCACTTTCATCAAGAGGCTTTTTAGTTCCTCTTTATTTTCTGCCATAAGGGTGGTGTCATCTGCATATCTGAGGTTCTTGATATTTCTCCCAGCAATCTTGATTCCGACTTGACTTCTTCCAGCCCAGCATTTCTCATGATGTGCTCTGCATATAAGTTAAATAAGCAGGGTGACAATATACAGCCTTGACGTACTCCTTTTCCTATTTGGAACCAGTCTATCGTTCCATGTCCAGTTCTAACTGTTGCTTCCTGACCTGCATATAGGTTTCTCAAGAGACAGGTCAGGTGGTCTGGTATTCCCATCTCTTTCCGAATTTTCCACAGTTTATTGTGATCCACACAGTCAAAGGCTTTGGCATAATCAATAAAGCAGAAATAGATGTTTTTCTGGAACTCTCTTGCTTTTTCCATGATCCAGTGGATGTTGGCAATTTGATCTCTGGTTCCTCTGCCTTTTCTGAAACCAGCTTGAATGTCAGGAAGTTCATGGTACACGTATTGCTGAAGCCTGGCTTGGAGAATTTTGTGCATTGCTTTACTAGCGTGTGAGATGAGTGCAATTGTGCAGTAGTTTGAGCATTCTTTGGCATTGCCTTTCTTTGGGATTGGAATGAAAACTGACCTTTTCCAGTCCTGTGGCCACTGCTGAGTTTTCCAAATTTGCTGGCATATTGAGTGCAGCAATTTCACAGCATCATCTTCCAGGATTTGAAATAGCTCAACTGGAATTCTATCACCTCCGCTAGCTTTGTTCATAGTGATGCTTTCTAAGGCCCACTTAACTTGGTATGCTTACTCCAAAGAAGAGGTTAAGCAATGGTGACAGGATTTACAGAGAGAACGTAGTACCTACATCTACCAGGAATTAATGAGGCTGATCAATTAGATTTATAATCCACGTTGTGTGTTTAAAAGTAAGGCAGAATATTGGATGCATTTTTCTTCCTCAGAGAACCCTGACTGATCTGGAATTGAAAGATTTTTTTTTGTTTCTGTTTCTGTTATATAATATGGGATAATTTTTTACAAAGTCCCTTCTTTTTACGATACCTGCAAGTGTTCATACAACATGTAGTTGTTTGAGGTGTGAGCTATTTAGCTTTTTTATCATTAGAGCCACACGTTTATTTCAAGTTTTGTCTCATTTTGATTCTAAAGCCCTTTCACAGTGTTATGCCAGATGTTTTAATTCAGAGAAAGAGGCTATTTCCCACCCCAGTTTCTCTGAATTAGGGACCATAGGTCTCCTTCTTATGAAAAATGCCGCTTTTAGACAATGTACCATAAAAGAATAACACAAATGCAGTGAAAAACAAAGAAGAAAATGACTTGATTTCATCAAGGATGCCAAACAAATGAGAAATGCAACAAAACCTGGGTACCAAACTGAGAATAGATAATTAAGGAACTCAGCATAAAGGGAATGGAGTTCAGACTGGTGCTGACTTGCCATGACATTGTGGACTTGACAAGCAGGGAGGAGCAAGACACAGAGGGTCCAAACTGAGTTGAAGACTGGAGTCCATTGTGATGGTCCATGCAAATTGTATCTTGGTGGAACTTCTAAGAAGTCTGTGGAAATAAGTGAAGATTGATCAAATGAAAACAAGCAAATGATATTTATTCAGAGTTTATAATTTGAGTTTGGCAGAAACTCAAATGCACACACAGTAGGGGGAAATCTCTGGAGTGGGGGAAAAAAGGAAGACTTCAGCTGTGCCCTAACTGGACGCTGCTGGCATGCAGAATTTGGAAGCAGGTTAACTAGAAGTGGGTCAGGCTATATGATTTCTGAGGAATACATATTTGGTTTTCTATGGTTGATCCTAAGTTAGAAGAGGGGACAAAATTTAAGCAAGCTGGAAATTACTTCCCAGGTCCTAATTTGGAGCCAATGTTGAAGTTGGAGTTGGAGTCTTAGACTGGTTGTGATAAAGCTTCTCTGTCAGAGTTCTGTCTTTATATATGGTCTGGCCATGGCTGTTTTTATATAGTGACTCATCACTCCCTGAGTTTTTTGAAGATAAGATTAAATTGGTGATGTTGTCCGCAGCATTGACTACTTCTCCAATAAAGGCATAGATGACCTAAATGTTTCACCAGGCTTCCTTAGGGACTCAGACAGCAGTTTGTCAAGGAAGAAATCAAGCCATGCATGGTCTGCAGAAGTAATGAGTCCTTCTGAGCTTCTAACAAGTCCTCACACTTGGGCTTGCAGGGGCTCCTCAGATCCTAGGAACAAACACCAGCTACAGGGCAAACTCAGAGTCCAATAAGGATCTGGTAATCAGGTTTTAATTCTCAGTGACTCCAAGTCAAGGAGGAGGGAACAGAGTTAAAAGCTTAGTTTCGAGGCTAAGGTTTGTTTGCAGCCAGATTAAGAAGGAAAGTGGAAGAACTGAAAATTAGTAAGGATCAACAATCTGTGCAAGGTAACAGATCCAAATCCACCTTACAAGTAGACATCACAACTGATTTATCCACAGTGGGAGAGGAGCCAATTAAGCCTCGACCAGACAAGATAGAGTCTTTGCATGTCCATCAGTCACCTGCAATTTGCAAAGTGGTGCAAAATATCTCAAAGACAGTGAACAACATCAGAATCTGATAACCCAGAAGGGTGTGCATAATGCCCCATGGAAACACAGAATTTCTCTCTACTGCCTCTTTCCCCCTGTTGATCAAAAACAATCTCAAAGAGAGATTATTCTTCATCACAGAATAAAGCCAGTTTCATTAGTGTGGCCTGGTTATTTACATAGTTGCAGCAAGAATGACAGTTTACCATATAGTTCTTATATTTGCTTTGCTGAAAATTTTTGCAGAGTAAAACACGACTGAGCAACTAAGCAAAGCACAGCAACACTCTGCATATAAGTTAAATAAGCAAGGTGACAATATACAGCCTTGACCAATTTTGAACCCAGTCCATTGTTCCATGTACAGTTCTAACTGTTGCTTCTTGACCTGTATACAGGTTTCTCCGGAAGCAGGTAAGGTGGTCTGGTAATCCTATCACTTGAAGAATTTTTCAGTTTGCTGTGATCCACATAGCCAAACACTTTAGCATAGTCAATGAAGCAGAAGATGTTTTTCTGGAATCCCTTTGCTTTTTCTATGATCCAGCTAAAGTTGGTAATTTGATCTCTGGTTCCTCTGCTTTTTCCAAATCCAGCTTGTACATCTGGAAGTTCTCAGTTTACATACTGTTGAAGCTTAATTTGATGGATTTTAAACATTACCTTTGCTAGCCTGTGAAATGAACACAATTGTGCAATAGTTTAAATATTCTTTGGCATTGACCCTTCTTTGAGATTGGAATGAAAACTGACCTTTTCCAGTTCTGTGTCCACTGCTAAACAGACTGCAGTATAGTGTAAACATAGATTGTGTATGCACCCAGAAGCCAAAAATCCCTATGACTTGCTTTATTGTAGTGGAATTGACCTTGTGTTATCTCCGAGGTATGTCTGTACATACATTAGGGACTTAGCTAGGTGGAGAAAGAGCACTGGAAGCAGAAGAAGAAACAGAAGTAAGCACCTAGACATGGAGAAGAGCATGGGATGTTGGGGAATTGCAAGTGTTTAGTATCACTGGAAGGCAGAGTCTGCTAAGGACTAATGAGAGAAAGGTAGCCACTATGAGCTAGATTATTAAATAGAGTGATTTATTTTTGAACAAATGTGTCTCATCTCCTGACAGCTAATGAATTTTAGAACCCACTAACCAGACGCCTTGGGAGTCTGGATATGCACTTACTTCAGTATTGCCTTTCTTTACTCCAAACCAGGAAGGGATTCCTCCTAGAACCTGATTCCTAAGACAGCATCTGGGTAAGCTGCCTACTGAAATCAGTTTCATTCCTCTTTACCTAGCTAACGTGAATATCCTCCTGCCTTTCCTGACTGTGCATTCCCAAAAATCAAATCTACATTTGCAGCTATCTGGGCTCTGCACTGTGCTTTATGCATAAACAAGATTTGATAAATACTTGCTGAATCAGTGACTTGCGGAATAGCTTCTCATTTGGGGGATGACTGTGATTTCTTGAATATGAGTCAGTTTTATTCTCCCTAAATGCATTTTGCTTGCAATAGCACTCATGATTATTCAGACCATAGTCAACGTGAAAAAAAAGCTTTATCCTTATCAACCATATTCATAAACATGAGTTACAGAGTCTGAAACATTTTCCAAAGCAGTGTGCTCCAAACCTGCAAAGCAGAGCCACAGGTAAATTGCCTTTTAAAGACATTGCCTCTCAGGAAAAGAAATTAATATGAAAGTTCTGAGGCTGAAACTGTCTTAATTCAGGTTCCCCAGAAGCAGATGGTGACACAAGAATTTTTTGGCAAGTAGATTTGGAATGAAATCCCAGGAAACATCAGTAGGGTATTGGAGAATGGGGACAAGCAATAAAAAGAAGCCAAAAGAGAATGCTGTTGTGGGAGACTAGGTCTCAACCTCCAGGAGATGGTGTAGGACATTCCTCCACCATCAGAGCTAACTGAGAGAGAGAGAGTGAGAAATCTGTACTAACTCCCATTAGATGAGAACTACTCTGAGGATATTAATTCTCTGGCATTTACAGCCTACCTGACATCAGGTCAAGCCTGTTACCTTGCCAGAGGAAGCCCTTCTAGCATGAAGTAGTGTCCTGAACCACTGAGTCCTCAGGAAACATGAATAGTCCTGTTCTAAATTGCAAGGTGCATTCATGGAACACAGAACTCACTATACTTCAGCTGAATCTAGGCAGCTGCACCTATAATAGGCTCTCTCAGCTGAGGCACCAGCAAAAAAGAATTAGGGATTCCTTAGCTTCATTACATTTCTGCAAAGTGCCATCCAATAACGGGATTTCTAAACTCTTCTCCAGGATTTTCATTCACTCCTTTTGTACCTAAATGAGACTAGTTACTTCAAGCAAATTAAATATACTTAGTCTCTCCTTTAAACCTTTATTCCACTCATCTTAAGAGCCCTTTAATTTTAAGCCCAGTTCTCTGAGAAGCAGACCCTGAAGCAAGGCTCTTAATGCAGAGAATGTACTAAGGAGGTGTTCCTAGGAAACAGAAAGGGAGGAGGGAAGAGGAAGAAGTCAAGCAAGGGTGTTATTTCCATGAAGTCCTAAGCTACAGCCAGATCCTGCAGACCTCTGAAATATAAATTACACTCTGGAGGTAGTCTTAAGACAATGGAGATGGGGCATTCCTGTGCTCAACCAAGCACTGGCATCAAGCTTCCCTGAGGGAACTGGAAGCCTCTCCTGGCCTTCTAGGATCTTCCCAGGTGGCTCAGCCGTAAAGAACCTGCCTGCCAAAGCAGGAGACACAAGAGATGCAAGTTCAATCCCTGGGTGGGGAAGGTCTCCTGGAGGAGGGCATGGCAACCCATTCCAGTATTCTTGCCTGGAGAATCCCATGGACAGAGGAGCCTGGCAGGCTACAGTACAAGGGGTCGCACAGAGTCAGACACGACTGAAGCAACTTATCACACTCGCAAGCACCTGGCTTTCTAGACAGGCAAAGGGCCCCAGTGCCAGGCACAATCCTCTTTACCACTGAGCTGGTAAAAAGGAATCTGAAGTGGTCTGGGTGGGGCACATTAAGTTCACTTCATCTGTCACAGATTTTTCTGGGTGGTCACAATTTCTGGTGGAAAACTTACAAGAAGAAAGTTGAAAGCTGATACGCTACTGCATTTGACCCTGAGACTGTGCGTGATTCCCCCTCGCCTGTCACTATCACTCGCCTAGGTACCCCTATTAAGCTACGATTGCTGCTCCCACCAGCGTGCACAGCTTGCCTTCATGTCTGAGGTGTCTAGGTACCTGGTTGCCAAGTTCCACTGTGCCATACCATGGAAGTACTAGGAGATGCCCCAGTGGGTTTCCTGAGTGCCAAGCATAGCCCTGCCTGCTCCCATTATGTAGCAGCAACCTCTGCCTATTCCCCAGGTAAGCCACCTTTGTCTCACCACTCCTCAAGCTGTACTTTTGTTGACCTTCAACTCAAGATCTCACCTCTTCAATGAAGCCTTCCAGATGCTTATAGACCTCAGAACTTTCTTCTTCCTGCAGCTCACAGAACTTAACTGTTTATGACTCTCATCTGGTCTGAATCACAGTCCGCATAGTGATTCCTCGTTATGGGATTTTTTTTATTGTCTTTGGACAATGTCATTTGGTTGACTTGTGAGTGTACATCTTCTCTTTCGATCAGAAACTTGAACAGGCTTCACTGACTACCTCCAGTGCCTAGCACAGACTGCTATGCCTCCCCAGAACAGTGAATGCCTGTTGGATCAGCCAGTAAACAGCATACAGAACAACACATTTGCACCATAGGACTGGATCATGATTATCTCATCAAAAGTCTTACTTTCCAGAGTTCCCAAATTTATTTGATTTTCAGTGATACTCACTAACATTCAGTCCCCAATTATCTTTTAAACAGCACAAAAAGATAGATTTGAGAAATTTCAGTCAGTTCAGTTCAGTCACTCAGTCATGTCCGACTCTTTGCCACCCCATGCCTTGCAGCACTCCAGGCCTCCCTGTCCATCACCAACTCCCAGAGTTCACACAGACTCACATCCATCATGTCAGTGATGCTATCCAGCCATCTCATCTTCTGTTGTCCCCTTCTCCTCTTGCCTCCAATCCCTCCCAGCATCAGAGTCTTTACCAATGAGTCAACTCTTCGCATGAGGTGGCCAAAGTACTGGAGTTTCAGCTTTAACATCGTTCTTTCCAAAGAACACAGGACTGATTTTTAGAATGGACTGGTTGGATCTCCTTGCAGTCCAAGGGACTCTCAAGAGTCTTCTCCAACACCACAGTTCAAAAGCATCAATTCTTCGACGCTCAGCTTTCTTCACAGTCCAACTCTCACTTCCATACATGACTACTGGAAAAACCATAGCCTTGACTAGTCGGACCTTTGTTGGCAAAGTAATGTCTCTGCTTTTCAATATACTATCTAGGTTGGTCATAACCCTCCTTCCAAGGAGTAAGCGTCTTTTAATTTCATGGCTGCAATCACCATCTGCAGTGATTTTGGAGCCCCCCAAAATAAAGTCTGACACTGTTTCCCCATCTATTTCCCATAAAGTGATGGGACCAGATGCCATGATCTTCATTTTCTGAATGTTGAGCTTTAAGCCAACTTTTTCACTCTCCTCTTTCACTTTCATCAAGAGGCTTTTTAGTTCCTCTTCACTCTCTGCCATAAGGGTGGTGTCATCTGCATATCTGAGGTTCTTAATATTTCTCCCAGCAATCTTGATTCCAGCTTGACTTCTTCCAGCCCAGAGTTTCTCATGATGTGCTCTGCATATAAGTTAAATAAGCAGGGTCACAATATACAGCCTTGACATACTCCTTTTCCTATTTGGAACCAGTCTGTTGTTCCATGTCCAGTTCTAACTGTTGCTTCCTGATCTGCATATAGGTTTCTCAAGAGGCAGGTCAGGTGGTCTGGTATTCCCATCTCTTTCAGAATTTTCCACAGTTGATTGTGATCCACACAGTCAAAGGCTTTGGCATAGTCAATAAAGCAGAAATAGATGTTTTTCTGGAACTCTCTTGCTTTTTCCATGATCCAGCGGATGTTGGCAATTTGATCTCTGGTTCCTCTGCCTTTTCTAAAACCAGCCTGAACATCTGGATGTTCACGGTTCACGTATTGCTGAAGCTTGGCTTGGAGAATTTTGTGCATTGCTTTACTAGCGTGTGAGATGAGTGCAATTGTGCAGTAGTTTGAGCATTCTTTGGCATTGCCTTTCTTTGGGATTGGAATGAAAACTGACCTTTTCCAGTCCTGTGGCCACTGCTGAGTTTTCCAAATTTGCTGGCATATTGAGTGCAGCACTTTCACAGCATCATCTTTCAGGATTTGAAATAGCTCATCTGGAATGCCATCACCTCCACTAGCTTAGTTTGTAGTGATGCTTTCTAAGGCCTACTTGACTTCACATTCCAGGATGTCTGTCTGAGAAATTTAACCTTTTGCACTTTGAAACCAGCTCAAATCCATAAAAGTATATATTTCAAGGTATTTTATTACAAATTACTTGTAGATAAAGGCCATAAATATCCTCCATACATAGAAAAATTTCCCCCTTTTTTTTTTGGCACTCTTTAGAATTTAAAAGTTCACAAACACACTTTGCTTGGGGATACTGGGTGTTTGGGGAGAAGGCATAGAAAGTAATTCCAGTCATCAAATAAAGATGCAATTCGATGTATAGTGATCACATTTTTGGTACCAGGAATTGCACTAGGAACTTTATTCAGACTTGGTTGTCCAGAGATATTTTTCTTGTCCTTTACTCTGAAGCTCAAGTGTTGGGATATTTTGAGGCATATCATAGCCTCTCAAGGAAGCTTAAAGAGAAAGGGGGACCACTCAAGTCAATTTATTTTACAAGTAATTACTTCTTCTGGGAAGGTTTTGCCTTGTAATTGTAGGATTAATCTGTATGTTTATTGTTTCTGATTGTTTCTGTCTTATGTACTCTATTCAGAAGCAGAAATTGAATATAAAAATAGAACTAATCTTGACTCTGCAACTCCAAGTATGTAATCTACTCTCCACAAACAATACTGAGATGAAATAAAATATTTATATCATTGTTAATAAAGGTTAAGATATACTGAATGTTTGATATGAGCCAGACACTCTGTAAAACACTCTATATGCATCATCTCATTCAACACTCGTTGCAATTCCCAGAGATAGGTACTATAATTATCTCTGTTTTATAGACACTGAAATTAAAGCTCAGAGAGGCTGAGTCACTTCCTAGAGATCATACAGCCAGTAAGGGAAGAAGCTGAAATTATCCTGCTCAGAGGAAAGAGTTCTGGTTCTTTACTTGGAGATGGCCAGCTAAGTTGTATTATCAGCCCTGGTCATGCAAGCTAAGCAATCAAAAGAAAATCACACACTCTTTAAGCCTCAATTTCTTCACTTATTGAATAAAATCATCAATGCTCACACTGCTTTTTCCTATCTATCTACACTTTCATTTGTCCATCTTAGAGCATTTAACTTGCACAGTTTTATGCTTTGTTTATGGGTTAGAGATAGCACTCAAAGAGCAGAAAGTATGTCATCTCCGTCTTCAAATCCATTGTTCCCACTGTTCTATGTGCTTTAAATGCACTAACTTACTTAGTCCTCATAATACCATAAAGAACGTTTTGTTTTTATCCCAATTTATTTCACACTTAAGGAGGTTACTAGACCCCAATCATAGTTACGCTAATGATGTCAGGTTGAATCTGAACCTAAGTATTCTGGCCCCAGAATCCATGTTCTTTTTTTTTTAATTAAATTTTATTATAGTTATTCTGCAATGTTGTGTTAATTTCTGCTGTACAGCAAAGTGAATAGTTATACATATACATATATCCACTCTTTTTAAAGATTCTTTTCTCATGTAGGTCATTACAGAGCATTGAGTAGAACTCCCTGTGCTGTACAATAGGTTCTTATTACTTATTTATTTTATATATTAATAGTATTTATATGTCAATCCCAATCTCCCAATTTATCCCTTCCCCACTTTCCTCCTTGGTAACCATAAGTTTGTTTTCTACATCTATGACTCTATTTTTGTTTTATAAATAAGTTCATTTGTATCTTTCTTTTATAACCATTCTTTCCAGATTTCCAACAGTTTTGAGATCTCCTAGTGAGATCTGCTCTTGTAACCACAAGTTAAGCAAAGAGAAAGAATAGAATACAACACAACTCAAGTGCATAGTTTGAAACTAGAACAATAATATAAAAGTTAAAGATAGGTGATAGGTGGCAGATAATAGATAGATATATAGAGAGATTTCAATAAATGCACTTTTAAAAATGTTAATCACAACCTTCCCTCAGAATGCTTAAGTTTGGAAGAATGATACTCCAAGGCTGTCCACAAACAAAGCAAGTCTGTGAGTTTTTTTCTTATTCATCTATGAAAAGATGAGCAAATGAAAGTAAATCTTTAGCAACTTTTATAACAGTCTGATAGAGAAATCTTGTGACTTTTGTGTGTATAACAACAGCAGCAATATCAGTTTAAAGTTTCATGTTATCCCTTTTGATAATTTTCCTAGTAACTCATTTTTGTTGTATTTACAAAAAGCCCAATATAAAATAATTGGGCTCTGATGGGTTAAAAATTTCAAAAGCAAAACTGTCCCTTTTCCACAGGTAGTTTGAGAAGCATGTCATAAAATTATATTTGGTCAAGAAGATGCTGTGTATTCTTCCCCTCTCTGTGGTTGTACAAATCCACACATTTCATTAGGCTATCATTTTACCTTTTCAAGAACTGTATTTGCTTACTTTCACCATAAGAAACACCAGAGGAGGTGGGTGAACTGAGAGAAAGGGAAAGACTACCTTCCTGCTCAGCAGCTGCAAGCCAGACCTGTAAACAATATTTAAATTTAGAAATTCTACTTCAGTAGAAACTAGGTCAATAGTTTCCCCTTTCACACTTACTGTCCCAGGGTTATTTTTCTTACATCGCCACACAGTTCTTCCAAACTTTGTTCTGGACTGCATGCCATCACTCGCAGACTCTACAAAGCAGCCTTTCCCTTTAACTTTGAGGCTCCAGGGCAGTGAAAATGAGGGGACCCTTTCAGGCTTTGGGGAGCTAAAGTGCCATCTGAGATTTGCGCCCTTGCTTTGGTGGCACTTATTACATGGATGTGATTTGTTGTCACATGTTTTCCATGAGGGCTGAGATGGCTCCCAGTGGACTCTGTGTATCCTGTAAGTGCTCAAGAGTGTACAGGGCTAAAGGTTTCCTTGCAAAGACAGCTGTAAGTTTCAAGATTACACCACCCATTTATCTTGCTTAGCTCCAAACCACAACTGTACAAAGTGTACTTTCCCAGATTTGTTTACATTTCTGTCACATTTTCCAAAAAGAGAAAAGGGCTAACTTCCAAATTCACTTCTCAGAAAAGTGCAAACAGTTAACTGACCCTAACTGCAGGCAGAGAGCATCTGCCTGGCCCCAACACCACCTTCTTGTTTCTTGGTCTGCTTGTCTCGTGAACAGCCCCAGGACTCAGAGGACCTATAAGATAGAAAACCACTGCTAATTGCCAGATGTCGGGGCCATTGCTTTTTAGACTCTTAGACTGAAGCTTCTACTAGGAACAAATAAAGGTGTTTTCTTTTTTTCCTCTCCTCTATGTCCTTCAAGAGATTTTTGTCAGAATACTGTCCATCTTGCTGCCAGGAGTTTTCTTCCTCCAGAATTCCTTTATGTACACTCTGTGAGCTGAAATGTATGTCCAGTTTAATGCTATAGGTTACACATGTTGCAAAAGAACTCATACTGGAAGGGATATTAATGTGTCCTCCAGATGTTAGATAAAACAGCTGAGAGTTTAAATAATCACTGACTGAGCCCCACACTGATCTGTGGCCCATATGTCCATCAGAACAACTGGAAGGTCCTAAGGACACTTATAGCCAGTTTTAAAACTAACGTCATCTTCTAACAGAAGTTTTGGCCAGATGGCTGCTTATATTGCTGTCTCTCAGAGAGTAGAAGTCATCAGCCAACTTAAAAAGAAAAGAAAACAAACAAATAAAACAATAAAAAGGAAAATAGAAAAAGGTCTTTAAAAAATCCATATTAATATTTTATAATATAAGAAAATTAGATGAGTCAGTTAACCTTCAAATGAGTTTAAAGGAGAAATAAAGAATTTAAAAGTATCTATTACACATAATGGATGCCTAAAAAGAAAACTCTGGGAATATCCACAGTAAACTTGTAGGATAAAGAAAAAAATCCAAAATGTGTCCAACTTACAATTTACTGTGAACATCCTAGTGGTTTCTATTAAAAGTGAAAGTCGCTCAGTCGTGTCCCACTCTTTGCCACCCCGTGGACTATACAGTCCGTGGAATTCTCCAGGCTAAAATACTGGAGTGGGAAGTCTTTCCCTTCTCCAGGGTATCTTCCCAATGCAGGGATCAAACCCATGTCTCCCTCATTGCAGGTGGATTCTTTACCAGCTGAGCTACCAGGGAAAAAAGGTCTCCTTTAAATTTCAAAATAAAATAAAGCAAAGTGCAGCTTACAAAGATATGTTTAATGCAACTAAATGAAAACATGCATTCAGAGAACAGGCAATAGGGCCAAAAGAGTAATTAATCAGCAAAAATGTAGTAATTAATGCTATTACTAGGAATACTGACACAATAAATTACTCTCCATAATGTATTAAATAAATAAATACTTAAAATCCATCAAGAGAGAAAAGATGACAACATATATCATGAATAAAAGAGCAAAAAGATAAAATTGATTTCTGCTAATACTATAGCAATATTACTAATGCTTTGGGAAAATTTATAAAATGTATATATTTGGATTTAACCAATTTATCAAAAGCTAAAAATATAGCAATTAATAAAACTTGGAATGAGAAACCTAGCAACTTCCTTGTACCTGGATCTATTATTTATTGTGTCCACTGTGTACATCAGTGTCTGACTCTCCAGCAGACTGAGACCTTAGTGGGGATGGTGGGTGGATTACGTTCAGGTTTTTGTTACTTATACAATAAGTACTCAGTAAATGTTTTTAAGTAGATGAGAATGTGAAGAAAAAGAGATTTTATAATTACAGGACAAAATCAAGAGATTGAAAACAATATAAAAGATTAACAGCGACCTAAAAAATTAAAGCACCTAAATCTGATATATTTACTGGGCAATTTTTCCAAGTATTTAAAAGAAGGGAAAAGAAAAAAAAGAATAAATTTTTTACTTTTTGAAAGATAACATGTGTCAGGCAGCCTACTCAGAAGACACTGAAATATCAATGTGGATGATATGATTTTATAACCAGAAAATAAGAGAAAAATCCTAAAACAAATTAAGCTCCTTTTATTGTGGAATATCAGAAAACCCCAAGCATTACAATTCTTAAAAACTGGTAATAACTGGAACGTGGAATGAATGCAGTCCATGCCTGACAGTAAAACCTGAGTACTTATGAATTAATGCATTGAGAAATAGATATTCATCAAAACACACACAAACGCACTACCCTAAGTGAATGTACAAGAATGCATACATCAATGAAGAGGGAAAGTCTCCACAAGGTTGAAAAGATTTTAAAGGACTTGTATTATCCTATATAGCAATCCATCTCAGTGATGCCATTTCTGAGCCCAGTCATCCCCCAACCATACCTCACCCTAACTTCTACCACCAGATTGACTACCCTAAAATAGACATTTTTTTCCTTAATAGTTTCATTTATGTATGTATTTTTGTCTGGGTTGGGTCTATGTTGCTGCACGGCTTTTTCTCTAGTTGCAGAGGGCAGGGGCTTCTCTTCATTGGGCTTCTCATTGCAGCAGCTTCTCTTGTTGCAAAGCACAGGCCCTAGGCACTTGGCCTTCAGTAGTTGCTGCATGTGGGCTCAGCAGTTGCGGCTCCCAGGCTCTAGAGCGCAGGCTCCGTGTGTCTGGCTTAATTTCTCCTCAGTATGTGGGATCTTCCCGGACCAAGGTCTTCTGCATTGACAGACAGATTCTTTACCACTAAGGCACCAGGGAAGCCTAGTGACATTTCTCATGCATCTTTCCTGTTTTTTATGTATTGTATTTATTTATTTATTGTAGTAAGAACATTTAACCTGAGATCTACCCTCTCAACACGTTTTTGTGTACAATGTGCTATTGTCAACTGTAGGCACAATGACTATGTTAAATATCACAAATATGTGAAATCATACAATATTTGTCCTTCTGTGACTGGCTTAGTTCACCTATAATAACGTCTTCCAGTTTCACCCATTTTGTCACACTCACTTTTTATGTTTATTTTCTGATTTTTCCAAATTTATCTATTTTTTAATGCCTAGGCCACATACTCCCTACCCTTGCATTTTTCTATTTTTGTGCCTTTTGTGATGCTTTTCCAGATTTTTCCAACGGAGGCAGCCTATCTCTTTATCATACAGTTTTTAGTCTGAAAGTACCTGCTGCCATTTACTAACGGAGAAGGCGATGGCACCCCACTCCAGCACTCTTGCCTGGAAAATCCCATGGATGGAGAAGCCTGGTGGGCTGCAGTCCATGGGGTCGCGAAGAGTCAAACACGACTGAGCGACTTCACTTTCACTTTTCACTTTCACGCATTGGAGAAGGCAATGGCAACCCACTCCAGTGTTCTTGCCTGGAGCATCCCAGGCACAGGGGAGCCTGGTGGGCTGCCGTCTATGGGGTCGCACAGAGTCAGACACGACTGAAGCGACTTAGCAGTAGCAGACTTAGCAACCATTTACTAAAACCTTACACTCCACATGACATTTCTTGTAGGTTTTACTTGTACTGCAATTTAACAGTCTGTGTTTCTGCCTAGTGTTTTCAATTAAGGCATGTATCCTATTCAGTATCTATATCCCTCATTGTATTTAGCACAGTGCCTTACAGTAATTATGCAGCAAATATTGTTTAACCAATTGGTTGGCTGTAAACTCCTTAAGGGAACATTTCATTTACCTTAGTAGCCCCAAGCCCTAGAAACTATCTGACATCAGACATGCTCAGCAAATGTTGAGCTGTGTATGGGAAGAAACAGAGAGAAAGAAGAATGTGATGATTTGGCTGAGAAAACACTGCTGCACGCACAGATCAATTCTTAGCTCTCTTTTTAAAATTTTTATTATCGAAGTATAATTGCTTTACAATGTTGAATTCATTTACTGCTGTACAGCAAAGTGAATCAGCTACGTGCATGCATGTTTCCTCCCTTTTATCTGACCCATCACCAGTATTTGACCCAGCTGGTGACTCTTTCCTACTGGAAGCACCTCTCCACTAGACTTCTAGGACATTCCTTCTCGGTTTTGCTTCTATGTCACTGTTTCTTCTCAGTCTGCTTTGCTGTCTCTTTGTCTTCTTCCAACCTCATCACCTTGGAATGCCTCTGTGATTTGCCCCTGGTCCTCTTCTTTTCTGCTCTGTTCTCTCCTAACACTCCTCCCTAGGTGATCCCATTAGTTCCTGGGAAAAAATAATCATGCACTGATAATTCCCACATATACATACATCTCCAATCCTGACATATTCATTAATTCAAGTCTATAGTGTTCAGTGCCTACTTGATATTTCCCCTGGGATGCCCAATAAATGTTTCAAGTTTAATAATCCCATGATGAACTCTGAATTTCCCTCCTAAAGCCTGAACCTCCAGCCATGGTCCTCATCTCAGCTGAGAGTGGAAACATCATTTTTCGTGAATCCCAGGTACTCTTGACTGTCTCATCCTCTCACATCTTCATTCATCTGGAAATGTCTTTGTGCTCTATCTCCAAAATAGATACAGATGCCAACTTCTCACCTCCCACCCCTCTGCCAAACTGATCGGAGCCATCATCATTGCTCCTCATCATTGCAACGGTCCCTGCAATTGATTGCCCACAGAGCAGCCCTAGATATCCTTTGAGAGTGAAAGTCAGATCATGTCACTTCTCTTTCACAACCCAGCAACAGCCCTCCATTTCACTCAGAGCGAAAACCAAAGTATTTATGATGAAATATACAATTGGATTTCCAGTGCCCCTCTCTGGCCTCATCTCCTATTGATTTCCTTCTTACTTACTCCCCTCTAGCTACAATGCCCTCCTTCCTATTTATTTCCGTTCTCTGTTTCTCCATGACAAACAGTCCTCAAATTAAGTTCGGTTGTCATCTCTGTGATTCTGTAGGTTGACTTCAGCTGGACATTCTTGCTCAAGTTTTCATGTATGGTTGCAGCCCATTGTCAGCTTGTTCTGAAGTCATCTGAAAGCTTATGAGCTAGAGGTCCAAGACACCTCACTCCATGACTGACAACTGATGCTAGGGACTGTGGACCAGAGCACCTCCATGTGGCCTCTCTTTGTGCTTGGATTTCTTAAAATGTGGCAGCTAGGGGAGTCAGCATTTTGAGAGTCAGCATCACGAGGGCAAGTGTTAAGAAGAAAGGAAGTAGATGTTCCCAGGCCAGCTAAGAGCCACACCTGGCACAGCAGTGACACTTCAGACATATCCTTTTGGTTTAAGCAGCCCCGGAGTCTGGCAGGATTTAAGGACATGAGGCAATAAACTCCACCTGTTCATGAGACTCTGCAAGGTCTCATTGCAAAGGAGCATGCAGGGTGGGAGATATTGGGGTGATCTTTGTAAAATATAACCTGTGGTGCTCTCTTTCGAACACGACAGCTGTATATACTCTCACCTCAGTGCTTCACACTAGCCTTCTCTTCCGCCAGAAATGTTTTTCTCCCAGTATCAGCAGGTTTTGTCCTGTCCTTGTTTTCTCACTTTCTTCAGTTCTGTCAATATGTCACTTTCTCAACAAGCCTCTCTGTGACCACCGCATACTTAACATTGTACATAAACACTCTCCCTTACGACCCAGTGCTCACAATGACCCATGATGTACCTGGTGAACTTTGGCTTGACCAGACTTCAGTCAGGCTCCTCTGCTCCCCAGAGGCCCCTGAACCCTTGCTTGTCCTCAAGTTTCAGCAAGCGCTAAATCACTAAAGGTGCAAAATATCTCCTTCTTTACAATACATTCTGAGAATCTGCTAACCACAGAGAAAAATATGTCCCCATTAAAATACCCCAATGATGCCACCTGTTCACCTCCCCTATTCACTCACTTGTCCTACCTGCTCCACCCCCCACCAATTTCCTGCCAGTTCTTCTCCACCCTCCATAAAAGAAAAGCCTTTGGGGTTTCATTTTGAGATACTTGCAGATTTCTGGGATCAAAACATTCTCCCTATTGGAATAATCATTTTAAATACAGTCTCTCTTTATCTAAATCCATATTTACTTTGACAGCATTCCTAATCCTTTTTACCCTACACAATTTTTTCTATATCACTTCTACTTTTGAATATACTGTGTGTTTTGTCTGCTTATTACGTTTCTCATCTCTCACCCTTTATTAGGATATAAACTGCATGACAGTAGGCTGTTTTTCTATTTCGTCTACTAAATTCCCATCACATTGCAGGTCCTCAAAAAGTGTTTGTCGATTTAATGCATAAACCCTCTCCTGGGGTAAAATGAGAGTAAGTCCATTCAGCACATAAAGATATAGAATAAAGAAATATCTGCTACTGATCTGGGATTTCATTCTCCACTGCACATAATTGAGTCTTTGACATGTTCCATGAGCCAGCTTCTCATTTCAATCATGTGGTTCCTGTAAAACTCTAATTAGTGTTCTGTCATATTATTCTTCGTCCTTCCTAATTCCTTTCCCTCTTTGCTCTTGAACTTAGCTGAGAGATTGGAAGCTGGTTATTTGTGAACAGTTTCCCCTGATGCTGCTAGAGCGCTGGATTTTCGTTCATCTTCACTTGGCACACCCTTGTTAACTTATGTTGAATTAATACCCTATCTAATCCCAGTCATTAGTCTAGACCTTCCCTGTAGTCTGTCACATGTTCTCAGATGCTATATTGTCATATGCCTTGGCCATCTTTCTTCCTTTCCAGTTGATCTGTCCACACAAGCTTGCCTTGTTTCACTGGGCACTACAAACACTACTGTTTGTGATACTTCCTAACCATCCACATCTTGCTTTAGTGAACTATTGTAAATAAATCCCTATAGACACATACTGGGGTTTTCCAGGTAACGCTAGTGGTAGTGGTAAAGTAGCATAGGCTACCTGCCTGCCAGTGCAGGAGACGTAGAGATACAGGTTCGATCCCTGGGCCAGGAAGATTCCCTGAAAGAGAGTATGGCAACACATTCCAGTATTCTTGCTGGAGAATTCCATGGACAGAGGAGTCTGGTGGTCTATGGGCCATGGGGTTGCAAAGAGTCAGACATGACTGAAGCGACAGCAGCAGCAGCAGACATACTGAGGCGTAAGGAAAAGAAATTCATCTCTTTTTCATGGTCATGCATTGATAAAGTTTATGGAGTGAATTTTTTTTTAAAAAAATGGTCTAACAGCACAGTGATTTTGTGTTCCAAGTTATTCTTCCATTCCTAGGATCTAGGCAGGGAGAGAAAGAGAGGAGGAAGGTTAAAAGTCTTATAATGACTTTCAGCTTTTGACCACATAATTACCCACTGTTGTGCCTTTAAACAGAGATTACCAGACCTCTACTCAAATGAATGGGATACCAATGCCTCAGAGTTTCCCCCAAGCATTTCTAATAAAGGGGCAATCTTCAAATGTATTCAAACTGCACATATCTCTTGAGTTTGCAAAACTGAACTGGAAATTAATTTTTAAAAATTTGCGTTAATGCTACTTTCTCACTTTGCCCTCCCGCCCCCACCGCCCCACCACCTTCCCCTCCCTGTGTCCGCAAGTCCATTCTCTCCCAGGTTCATCAGCATCGCTTTTCTAGATTCCATATATATGTGTCAATATATGATACCTGTTTTTCTGTTTGTGACTTACTTCACTCTGTGTAAGAGGTTCTTGGTTCATTCACCTTACTACAACTGACTCAATTTTGAACCAGAAGGAAAAGCACAAAAGCTGGAATATTCTAAACCATGAGGAAAATCTTCCCTCACATTGAAAAATGAAAGTTTTGTTTTCAACCCTTGTTTTAAATGTAGGAAACATCTCATACTCTCTTTTATATCTTCCCCATCTTGTTTTCCAATTTTAGGTCTTCAAACAAGGCAGAGACTAAAAGAGGAGGCCCTAGAGTCCAAGTTGACATCCTTGGATGCTACCTTCTTCCTTCTTTCTTTCAGTATCCAAATCCCATCTATGAAATGTAGGTAATAATTTATGTACATACCTCATGGGTAATAATGTGATTAAACAAGAGGGCAGGTTGAAAATATTTTTAATACTAGATACAACCAATTGCAATTTAGAATGTAAAAAATGCTATAAATAGAAATATATTTGTATTAGGTAATTAATATTTATAAACACCATTTCCCATCAAATAATATATAAATTAAATACATTTGCAAAAGAATCTAAAATTTAACTGGAATAGTAAATGTATGAGAATACCTGTGATATGTTGCGGGAGATAAAGGAAAATAAAAATTGGTTTATCCTATCTAATATAAAAAGTATTATTAAGCCTTTTCATACTGTTGGCTTAATTTTGGGGGCTCCAAAATCACTGCAGATGATGACTGCAACCATGAAATTAAAAGACACTTGCTTCTTGAAAGAAGAGCTATGACCAACATAGACAGCATATTAAAAAGCAGAGACATCACTTTACCGACAAAGATCCATCTAGTCAAAGCAATGGTTTTTCCAGTAGTCATGTATGGATGTAAGAGCTGGACCATAAAGAAAGCTGAACGCCAAAGAATTGATGCTTTTGAACTGTGGTGTTGGAGAATACTTCTGAGAGTCCCTTGGACTTCAAGGAGATCAAACCAATCAATCCTAAAATAAATCAATCCTGAATATACATTGGAAGGACTGATGCTGAAACTGAAGCTCCAAAACTTTGGCCACCTGATGCAAAGAACTGACTCATTGGAAAAGACCATGGAGCTGGGAAAGACTGAAGGCAGGAGGAGAAGGGGATGACAGAGGATGAGAGGGTTGGATGGCATCACCAATTCAATGGACGTGAGTTTGAGCAAGTTCCGGGAGTTGGTGATAGGCAGGAAAGCCTGGCGTGCTGCAGTCCATAGAGTCACAAAGAGTTGGACGCGACTGAGCAACTGAACTGACTGACTGATTATTAAGCCAAAACAGTATTTCTCAACTGGAGGCAATTTTGTCCCCCAGACATTCGGCGATGCCTTTCAGACATTTTTGCTTGTCACCACTAAGTTGGGATAAGGATGGGGGATGTGTTGCTGGCATCCAGTGGGCAAAGGCCAAGGATGCTGCCCAGAACCCCACCATGCACAAGGCTTCTCTCTACAACAAAAGACGGTCCAGCCCAATATGCTGGAAGTTAAGAAACCGAATTTAAAGGATTAAAACTGAGGTGCAGGTATGCGGATTAATAGATACTGGGGCAGGCTGCAAAGTCCAAGTGCAGTCTCAAGTATACACAAAAGTGTTATGTCTGATAAAATTGTGCCACCAGTTAGCTAAACGACTCAGCAAATGTTGGTGGATCAACTGACTAACAGATTGCAAGGAATAGAGTTACAACCTTATGTCATTAAATAAAAGTTCAGCGTATTTTATGAAAGTAGCTAAAGAAAAGTGTAAAGGGAACATTTATTTAAACTTGGGATGGAGAAGCTATTTTTAGAAATAATATTCATTCTACCCATCATCTAAGATCCAGTGTGTTTCAGTTCCTGGACTACGTCCCTGTGAAGTGGGAAGTGGGAGGGTAAATATTTTTACTGCCCAGCAAATGAAGTAAGTTTCAGCTCTGGGGAGTCTGGTGTATGCCTGCAGATAAGCAAGAGGCCTGATTAAATAGGGCTTTGTAAAAGGAGCTTAAGTTTCATTTCTCAGTCTCTGCTTTCAAACAAGGATAAAGAGTGTTCCCAAAGAGATATGGATGCTGAAGCATTAAGTCCTAGCTCCAATGATTAGCTTCTGTCCAGAGAACACAAACATCCAGAAGTGCACACATTTCCTCCTCTACACATGATTGCAGAACCACATTTTACTCTTTGTACATGATTTATTGTTATAAAAGTATTGTTATACCCCCTTGAAAATCATATGGATTGGGTCACTTTAATTGATAAAAACAAAATCAACTGCTTTGGTGTCATCATTCTCCAAGAGAAAGGTGATTATATTATATGGTATGGTATGGTGAAGTCGCTCAGTCGTGGCCGACTCTTTGCGACCCCGTGGACTGTAACCTACTAGGCTTCTCCGTCCATGGGATTCTCCAGGCAAGAATACTGGAGTAGATTGCCATTTCCTTCTCCAGGGGATCTTCCCGACCCAGGGATCGAACCCGGGTCTCCCGCATTGGAGGCAGACGCTTTAACCTCTGAGCCACCAGGGAAGCCCGATTATATTATATATGAGATAGTAAAAGGATACAAATAGAAACGGATCCCTCCAGCTAAAAATGAGGAGAGCTTGTCTTTAATATGGCTGCCAGTCTTCCTTTTTGTTTGGTATTTCTTCTTTAAATTCATTTATATCATTCCCTGTGCGCAAACCTGGAGGAAAGATGCTCCAGTCTGTCCTCAAAGCAATAACGTGTAGAACTATATTTACCAGGAGCTGTGTATGATTCAGTCATAGTTCTGGTTGTGTTTAGAGATGCTCTTCCTAGTCTACTGTGGCTCATTCATTTATGACTTGGGCCTAAGGGATCCATCCACATCAGTCTGTGACATTTTTCAGAAAGAGAATGCGGAGCCAGTCCCATTACTGACTGCATCACAAGAGAAGAGGCAATAATAGAAGCAGAGGAGTTTCCCTGAGAGTCAAGCATAGGGATGGTGGCTTATATGCAAAATAAGGAGATAGAGTATCAAATTAGATAGCACAGCCTATTGTGTTTCAAAGAACAAAGAGCCTTCTAAACCTTTACACATAAACACAATGGTGAGGTTTAAGCATCAGCATATTTTAGGACTGCAATAAGTATACAGACATTGGACAAACTTTCTTTGACAACACTATCTTTCTGTAAAAAGATTTCTCAGCCCACTCTGATCCTGAGTTTCTTCTCTGAATTATTCATATTACCTGCTCAATAATTTTTTTCACAAAATGTCCTTTGTTTTTGGCATGTTAAAAGGAATTTTGTCATTTAATTTTGCATGTAACTACACATGGGATTGGGCTTCCCAGGTGGCGCTAGGGGTTAAGATGCAGGAGACATAATGAGACATGGGTTTGATCCCTGGGTCCAGAAAATCCCGTGGAGGAGGGCCTGGCAACCCACTCCAGTATTCTTGCCTGGAGAATCCCAGAGTCAGAGGAGCCAGTCTTCCTTTTTCTTTGATATTTCATCTTTAAATTCATTTATATCATTCCCTGTGCGCAAACCTGGAGGAAAGATGCTCATCTTTCTGAGCATCAGAAAGATGCTCAGCAATGGGCCACAGTGCATAGGGTCACAAACAGTCAGACACAACTGAATTAACTTAGCATGCATGCCTGGGCTTTTCACGTTTCCTTTGAGCAACTTGAGGGTTGGGAGTTTGTTTATTTTGTGTCTTTCAGAGTATAAGGTACAATTATTTCCCCCCAATAGTGGCATTTGTGATTTGAAATTATAGCTGATCCATACAAGTGAGTGGAAGATAGAATAATGTCTCATCTACCCAGAATGTGTTGTTCCAGTAGTATTATCTTTTTGAAACTTATGAAAGAACCGTTAGAAAAAGGAAAGCTTAAAACATCCAAAATGGATATTATTAAGTTCATTTATATCATATTAAATGAGTATGAAATAACTAAATGGAAAAATTCAGATGGTTACAGCTAGGAATTATTTTAACAATGTGACACAGGAATTCAGTTCAGTTTAGTCACTCAGTCATGTCTGACTCTTTGTGACCCCAAGGACTGCAGCACGCCAGGCTTCCCTGTCCATCACCAACTCCTAGAGCTTGCTCAAACTCACATCTAGTCGAGTTGGTGATGCCATCCAACCATCTCATCCTCTGTTGTCCCCTTCTCCTTCTGCCTTCAATTTTTCCCAGTTTCCAGGTCTTTTCATATGAGTCAGTTCTTCGCACCAGGTCACCAAAGTATTGGAGTTTCAGCTTCAGCATCAGTCCTTCCAGTGAATATTTAGGACTAATTTCCTTTAGGATTGACAGGTTGGATCTCCTTACACTCCAAGGGACTCTCAAGAGTCTTCTCTAACACCACTGTTCAAAAGCATCAATTCTTTGGTGCTCAGTTTTCTTTATAGAAAGAATAGTATGAAAAGGAACCTTCATGAACAGTATGAAAAGACAAAAAGATATGACACTGAAAGATGAATTCCTCAGGTCAGTAGGTTCCCAATATGCTGCTGGAGAAGAGTGGAGAAATAACTCCAGGAAGATGAAGAGACAGAGCCAAAGAGAAAACAATGTCCAGTTGTGGATGTGACTGGTGATAAGCCCAATGCTATAAAGAACAATATTGCATAGAACCTGGAATGGTAGGTCCATGAATCAAGGTAAATTGGAAGTGGTCAAATAAAAGATGGCAAGAGCAAACATTGACATTTTAGGAATCAGTAAACTAAAATGGACTGGAATGGGAGAATTTAATTCAGATGACCATTATATCTACTACTGTGGGCAAGTATCCCTTAGAAGAAATGGAGTAGCCGTCATAATCAACAAAAGAGTTCAAAATGCAGTACTTGGGTGCAGTCTCAAAAATGACAGAATGATCTCTGTTCGTTTCCAAGGCAAACCATTCAATATCAAAGTAATCCAGGTCTATGTCCCAACCAATAATGCCAAAGAAGTTGAAGCTGAAAGGTTCTATGAAGACCTACAAGACCTTCCACATCTAACATCAAACAAAGACACAGGAATTAGTATAGGTTAAATAACCTTTGACCCAGTGAAGCAGATTTATTTCAGTTAACATGAAACTTGGATTTTTCTTTTCTATTTGTCAAACAGCCTAAACCCCTCTCCTTGCTGCAAAGAAAAGACACTATTCCCAGATATCAAAGAGCTTTTCCAATATAATTTTTCAGAAATTATATTTTTGCAAATATAATTTCCCACTCCCTCCTAGAAAAGCCAGGATTTTTTTCATTTTTCAATTTTCAGCATTTTCTTGGATATGCAATAGGCAGTAGAACAAGAATGGCTAAAAGAAATGCAATAAATGAAAACTCTGCTCATAACTAGTATAGAAGGAATTATAGAGAATGAGTGAAAATTTTTTGGAGTTAGAGCTTCAACACAGGCATAGGTAATGACTGTTAAGAAACAAAAATATCCGACATCTGTCATAGACAAGTATGAAGCACATAAGAGATTCGGCAAAAACAGGTAGAATCAGACATGCATCAATAAGAATGTCCAGATGAGAGCTGGAGAGCAATAGTGCCTTTAGTATTTTACTGAAGGACTCACCTTCACCTAAGTAAGGGGTATGGGAGGTATCAACCAGTTACGTTATAGCTACATCCAGATATCACTGGTGCTCAGATGGTATTATCCTTGTGCTTAAGTAAACCAATTATAACAGCAAGCCATTCATGGTTGATCCTACATATTAAATTAGCCATTCTTAACTAGTTCTTTGTCCTATCTTTTAAAAGGATCAAGTAAAAAGTATTGTTCACATATTGCTGGAAAGATGTTTTCTATAGCAATTTAGACCCAGTTTAGTTGCTCAAAGTGATTGCAAGCTCCCAAATTGAGATAGAAATGACTCAATAATTTTTTCCCACTGAAGTTTATAAACAAAATGAAACTGCTATTAAAAGTGCAAAGAAAATAAAGTTAAAAGCCCTGATAAAAATAAGTTCATTTTATTAAATTTTTAAACATGCATTTTAAAACCTTAATTTCCGAAACCCCTTTCTTATGTTAATATTAGTAACTTAAACAGAATTAAATTCAAAAGTAGTGCTTTGAGTCTGACCATGCAGAGGATGGGTTCTAGACTGCTCCCTCTACTCCTTCTGTAAACAACCATGCTGTGCTGTGCTTAGCCGCTCAGTCATGTTGGACACTTTGCAACCCCATGGATAGTAGCCCATCAGTCTCCTCTGTCCATGGGGATTCTCCAGGCAAGAATACTGAAGTGGGAAGCCTTTCCCTTCTCCAGGGGATCTTTCCAACCCAGGGAAAGAAAGGTCTCCCGCATTGCAGGTGGATTCTTTACCCTCCGAGCCACCGGCGAAGCCCGTAAACAACATAAAACTAGACAAAATATTTACGTGAAGCATTTTCAGAGAATTGGGAGAGGTGGGGGCAGGCGAGGGGTGGGTGTCAATGTAGAACTGTAATGCTAGCTGGAAAGAAAAGAAAAAACATTTTTTTCCCACCCTTCTGCCTCGAGGAGCTTTCAAGGCTGCCACATGTCACTGGAAATAAAGCCCAAGGAGAGAACAGCAGTCTTACTGGGCTAAGAATGCAGAGATTAGTGTTGAAGTCTGTTAAAACCATTGGAATTCACAGGGCAGCAAACAAAAGAGAGGGGTGCTGTGCAGATAGGAGTCCCCAGAAAGCCACGCGGGGAAATCTCTATGGAGCCCTGGCCCAGGGCTGGACTGTACACGTGTAAAGCGAGTCTCTTCCTGAGCTGAAAGGAAATACCACAGGGCATCCAGATTGTGTTTCTGAGTACAAAGGAGGCAAATTAGAATTCAGTAACTAAAACTAAAATAAAAGTATGTAAATAATTGGAAATTAAACAACGCACTTCTAAATATCACATAGGTCACAGAAGAAATCACAAAGGACATTAAAATATTTCAATCATAATGAAAAGGCAGCATACCATAATGATGAAAAGCCATAAAGAAAGGTAATGAAAAGGTAAAATTTTAGGAAGTGGCTAAAGCAGTGGAAATTTTACAAATTTAAGTACTTATATGGAGATCCAAAAAAAACCTAAATCATAAATGACAAATGGAAAATTGAATAACAGAAAAAATCACTACATGTTTATAGCTTCTACTTGGACATCTTTCCCACATCAGTTTTTGAAACTAGATTCTCTGATTGTTTTGGTTTTCTTTTATAAAATTTATTTCTATTTTTAAATGTTCAAGAGATTTTAAAAAGTCCCAAAAGCCCAAATATGTCCAGGTTTAATATAAGATCATACCGAGGTATTATCTGTTAAAGCCTCAATTTGATCCTGGTTAATTATACACCCTAATAATTCTTCTAGCTGGGTAGTGGTCATATTTCTTTGATTCCTGGCATCTTTCATAACTGGCAGAAAAAAAAAAAAAACAACTAAAAATCAGTAATTTGTGTTTCCATAGTAAAATTCAGAAAAAGAAGAGCACAGTAAACCCAAAATAAATAGGAGGAAGGAACTAATAAATATGAAGACCTAAATCAATAAAATAGTACATAACATTACAGAAAGCAAGAAAGGCAAAAACTGGATTTTTGAAAAAAAAAACACCAAATATATCCAAATATGGCATATATGTGCCACTCCTTACACTATCTTAATTACTCAAATTAAAACAAGGCAGTTAACTCTGCCCCTACCCTCAAGTTTATCATATTTGAGGTTTCAGGAATGTTTTTCACAGGATGGTTCAACTGTAAAACTAGTTAAAAGCTTATCTAGTCCAGCAGTGCCTAGAAAATAATAGGAGCTCAGCCAATATTTGTTGAATAAATAATTGACTATTTCCTTTAACAGATGAGGAGATCCAGAGAAAGGAAAGGACTTCCCTCAAGGTCACCAAAGTCCTAATTATGAGCCTGCAATTAAGACTCCTCTGGATTCTGGATTTTGTCCTCCACACCAGACAATATTTTCTGCTTTAACCAGATTATACTTTAGTTTCAAATCTCTAAGCCTTTAGTGAATCCTAATAGCCCTAATAGCTAGTTTTATTTTTGAATTGCCCTGGCAGCCCATCTTACAAAGACAGTTCATTAACATTTCTTTTAAAAAACAAAACAAAACAAAACATCAGCTCGCTAGCCAGGAAGTTCATTGAGAGGCGAGGAAGAGAAGAGTTAATGGGCACAAAAGCTAACACCAGAACTTCCAGCTCCCATCAGCTCATCAGAGCTGAGAGCTGTGTTTACTCAGACTGGCAGCCGCCTTTCTCAAACTCCCTCCCTCCTCAGCACTGCTCCTTCTGGCTGATTGATTCTGTTGAACCAAATTTTCCTGAGACAAAGTTCAGGTACAATTGAAACTACAAGACAATTTTCCACCAGTAGAGAAATTACAATGGAAGTCACATTAAAATTGAAATCCGATTTGAAATTAAAATTTGTTTTGAAATTAAAGGAAATTTCCTTTTCAAAGGCAATCACAGAAGAAAAAAAAATATTCTCATAATTCAAGTAGACTCAGCAAATAGGTTATAGCACTCAGGTCAGAGGGAGGCAGAAGCCAGAACTATGAGAGAAATAAGAGGAGATTTAGGAAGGAAGTGGGTTTTATGAAGCTGGCACATGAAAAAAAGGTAACATGATTTTACCTCCTAAACAAATAAAATAATAGTCAGTACTTATGTGTCATGAACTGTATGTCAGGAACTGTTCTAAATGCTTTGTAAAATAAATATTATTTATTCTTCACTACAACACTCCATGTAAGGACTATTATTACCTTACATTCTTCTTATTATTATTACCTTACAGACTATTATTATATTTACAGATTATAAAACTGAGTTTAAAAACTAATTTAAATTCACAGGACTAATAAGTGGTACAGTCAGATTTTAAATGCAGATAGTCTGGTTCCAATACTTTGACCACCTGATGTGAAGAACTGATGGTGGGAAGGATTGAAGGCTGGAGGAGAAGGGGACGACAGAGGATGAGATGGTTGAACAGCATCACGGACTCAACAGACGTGAGTTTGAGTAGACTCCAGGAGTTGGTGATGGATAGGGAAGCCTGGCGTGCTGCAGTCCATGGGGTCGCAAAGAGTTGGACACAACTGAGCGACGGAACTGAACTGAACTGAACTGAGTCTGGTTCCAAAGTCCATGCTTAACAACCCCCCCACACACACACACACATACAAAGAATCACTTTGGGGATACAGACAGGAGCTGCCAGTTAGATAGGCAGACCAGCTCTTGGATTCTCTGCCAGAGGTTGAAACCCTACAAAATAATGATAAACACTTTTGAAGCTCAAGCTTTGCTAACAGTTAAGTGTGTGATAAGTCAAATTATATCCATTCCTTCCTTCCTCTATTTATTTGTTATTAGCCATTTGACCCATTAAGGAATATGTAGATATGAACTAAGTTAGTGATGGGAAGGAATAGAAGATGCTTGGGGGGAGTGCATTACAAATGTTTATTTAGCATCTACTACATGCTAGTTTCACAAATTGAAGACTGACTGGGATTTAGAGAGGGATTTAGAGAACATATACATACTAGGTATCTGTTATTAGAAGATGTCTGTTCTGTGCCAGCCAGGCTGTGTCCCCACTCTTATGGAGCTTAAATCTAAAATGCAGAGACAAATATTAGCCAACTGATCCATTAGACAAGGTACAGCTGCAGACCGGGACACTCTGAAGGAAAGGAAGATAAGTACAAGCTATGGATAAGAGACAAGATAGCGATTCACACTGGAAGCTGGCCCTGGAGCAGCCTGCCTTGAGAAAGAGAGGCTTGGACTGAGAGCCCCCAAGGATGAAAAAGGTGTAGTTGGCGACACAAGAGCAATAAGGAGAAAGTTCCAGGCAGAAGAAGCAGCACTCGCAAGGACAAGAGGGAGCAGAGTCTGAAACTGCTGGGTGTGCCAGTCCCAAGGGGAAAAGCAGGGCGGGGTGATGGGAGGTTGCAGCAGGTGGTGGAGGTGGGCCACGTGGCATCTAATAGCATCAGGATCTTTGGGCAGAGGTCCGGGGAAGCCACGGGAGGACATGAAACAAGGAGCACTCGATGCACCCAGTGAATGACTAAACAAATAAGGAAACTCAGATCCTTCTTCCTCCCAACCTCCAACCTCACTACATTCCTACCAGCATACAGAATTCAGCCAGGAGAGCTCCTCCTCAAGCCCTTCTCAAATAAGGAGCCTCTCTACTGGCAGAGGCTTAGACATCCAGTCACACCACTTACTATGTAGCACTAATTTGTCCTCTCTGAGGCCCAGGCAGCCTCTAACCTGGCTAATAGTGGATATCTGGACTCAGCCTAGGCTTAAAAGCTGGGAATTCTCCGGCAAGTTAAACCATCTCCATGAGCCTCTGTTTCCTCACCTGCGCCAAAGGGGATGGTAGTGTCAACTGACTATTAAGATAATGTTTCCAGCATCATCCAGTCCATGACATGTACCCAGTAAGTGACAATTTTATCTGAACTCATTCATTTGAGTTATATCTTTCTCCTCTTTGATCCTCACAATGTAGAATGGTAATTATTCTCCCGACTCCATCTGGCAGGTGATAAAACAACCAAAACTCACACTACTAGCTCAATAGCCTGCCAGTCGCCAGCAAGTGATGGAAGCATGCCTCAAGCCCACTTCATTCTGCTTGCAAACCAAGCGACCCTGCTCTCACATTCAGTTAAGAGAAGCTGTGAGAATCATCTGTGCCTGGTGGGGACACACAGATCCTGAGGACACCCAGGCAGGTAAGAGCAAAGAGTAAGACAAAACAAAAACCCCACAAAAACAGGAGATGGTTAGTGTGCAGCCCTGCCTTTTCCAGCAGGCAGGGTCAGTGAGGGAGACAGGGTGATGCCTGGACCAGCCCTGCCATGGAGAGATGCCTCGTGGGGCAGCTGGGCCCATGCAAGCTCGTGCACCATGAAGCTGGCATCCTGTAGGCACGTGGGCTGCCGACTGTGCTGGCCATCCCTGAGGGGGCTGACTCTGCAGAGCGGAGGCACGGCGACTTGCACGTTCACACAGCTTCTCAGGTTGTAGGACATCTCTAGGTTGGAAAAAGTGTGTCGGTTTCTTAAAGCCGTTCCCTCTTTCCCTTCTCTTTTGTGGCACACATCGGCTGTTTCTCAAGCAATTTCAACTCAAAGTAATCAATTTGTCTTTGTGGCCTAATTTGGGGTAGCCCAACCGGAGCCCCAACATATCCATGCATCCAATTGTATACTGCGTGCTTTCTATGTGCCATGAAACCTCCTAAGCACTTTCCATATTTACTTTCATTTTCATCTTCACACCAACAAAATGAAGCTTAAGAGATGACACTTGTCTAAGATGACCCAGATGCGAAGAGGCAGAGTGAGAAATATAATCCAGGGGTCTCCAAAGCCATGCTTTCATAACCATCCTATTATACTGTCATCCCAGCTGGCACACAGCTAAAATAAAAGTCAGACTACAAGAAGTGACAGAAAGTGGTACCAGATAGAGGAGAGAAGATGCATTTAGACAGCGGATCCTGCAAGGCTTCTGGAGAAGGCACGGGTTGGCCTTTGAAATGCCCAGACTCACTGCCAGACCGAAAGCTCAGCAATTTCGTTTGGGAGAGAGAATGGAGGGGTCCAGGTTTCAGAATCTGGCAGACTCAGGTTTAAGTCCTGTCTTCATCTTGACTCCCTGTGTGACGCTGGACACTTTACCTCGCCTCTCTGAACCTTCACTTTGTCAGTGTGTGGGAGCTCATTGACTTGTGAAGCTTTAAAAAAGCATGAAACACATCTAGTCCAATAAGCAATAACACATGCTCTCATCACTCAGTCATGTCTGACTCTTTGCAGCCCCATGGACTGTAGCCCACCAGGCTCCTCTGTCCATGGAATTTTCCAGGCAAGAATCCTGGAGCGGGTTGCCATCTCCTTCTCCAGGGGATCTCATCCACCTAGGGATCGAACTTGCATCACCAGCATTGGCAGGCAGATTATTTACCACTAGCACCACCTGGGAAGTCCCAGGTAATAACACGGTAGACATCTAATAAACAATGTTTGATTTGAGCCGACTCAAATCTCTAGGTTAGAATAAGAAAATGGAGAAAAATTCATTAATCAGCCTCTCTAGTGTATGCCTTAGAGAAGGCTGAGCCAAAGAAGGATTTTGTTCTTGTTCTCATTTCTCATATTACACTATTGGTCACCAAGCCATACTCGCGCACACACACATGTAAACACATACACACACGCGCACAGGCACTCAGGCACAAGGAGCCACAGACTCACAGAGAAGAAGCGTTCGGCGTGCTTAGTTGCTATAATGAGCTTTCCCCTCAAGTTCAGGTGCTGTTCTGTTCTTAATTAAAATCTCTAAAGAACTCTGGGTGTTGACAATCTCACCACCCAAAGCCATATTTACATTGTTAATTATTTAAGTTGCGGTGAATAAGAAACAATGCCCAGGCTTCCCATAAAATTTCCAAAAATTAAACCAGGGAAATTGGCAATAAATGTCATTTGAAATGGTCCCGCTGCCAGTTAATTGCACGACAACTGTAAAATAATGGGGCATGAGGTGCGTCAACAATGCCTAATTAGTAACAATATGAACATTTTCTTGGGAAAAAATGGCAATTACACGGTACACACATTTAGCAGTCATCATCAAAGGCTCTTTATCCATATTAGCTAATTCATCTCCCCCACAACACCCCGGGAGGAGGTGGCACAGTCCTCATTGAGAGAGAGAGAAACCAAGGCCAAGAAATAAAATGGTGAATCCTCCTCCTGCTTAGCATCTTTAAAGTACAATGTGAAGATCTCAACCTAGAAGCATCCAGGAGGGATCTCTGGGCAAGGGGAGAAGCATTTTTCTTTAGTGAGTGACTTGCCCAGCTGATGTGTAGGTTAGTGTGGTGGACTATTGGCTTCCTCCTAATCTGCCACATCTCACAACCCAGCTTTTCCTGAGAACGTCCCACCTTGAACCTCTGTCTCTGGTGGACATACACGCTTGCATAAGTCAGTACAGTCCCTTTTTCTCTGCAAGAAGGCTTTTAATCGCAAACATACTAAACCAATGGGGGAGGAAGGAGAGCTATGCCTCCTTCCCTAAAGTCATATATTTTATTAGAACAGAGTCACAGCTTTTGGTTTCAACCCAACTATGAGGTCTAGAATTATTTCTGGAATGTGACTGATTTTGATTTAGTGAAAAAAAAAAAAGAAGTGAATTATATCCTGTATGGACTAATTTAATCTCCATTAAAATTTTGTAACTAACAAAAAGATGAAGGAGAAGAAGAGAGGGGATGATGGAGAGGAACAGAAAGAAGGAGAATAAAAGAGAGAAGAAGGGAGCTGAGAGGATGTGGAATGGAGAAGAGAATCAACAGCAGCCTAAGTCAGGCATGAAACTCAGGGCACTGTGAATACTAGCTTTTAAGCAGCACTGTGAGGTTAGGATTATTATCATCCTTGTGTTATAGATGATGAAACTAAGGCATAGAGCGGTTAAGTGTCCTCCAAGATCCCGTTCCTGGTGAAATGGGATCATCTCCACTTGGTCTACTTTTTCCACAACTGCTGCCTTTATGATGAGTCTCTTCACCATCCTCTAAGCTGCCTATAAACCCTCAGGTAAAAGAGTGGCCCAGTGGGCAGGCATAAAGGGCATTTTGGAACATTACTATCCTAACAAAGCTTTTGATGAGTTGAGATCCAGTTCCAGGTAAAATCAAACACAATTTTCTTAGAGCAACATGTACACTTCGTGGAAGGATTCAATATTTGTCCCTTCAGTATCACAACAGAGAAAACAAGACCATACAATATTGAGAAGAAAAGTTTAGGGTTTGATAAATCTAGATCCAAAAATTCTGTGCCTTATCTATAAAGTGAGCACAGTAATAGTATCTACATTATGAGGCTGCTATGAGGGTTAAATGAGAAGATGCTTAGTACCTTGCATGTAGAAAGCATTCAATAATTGTTAAGCTATGTTTTAAATGGGCTTCCCTTGTGGCTCAGACAGTAAAGAATCCACCTGCAATGCAAGAGACCTGAGTTCAACCCCTGGGTCAGGAAGATCCCCTGGAGAAAGGAATGGCAACCCACTCCAGTATTCTTGCCTGGAGAATCCCATGGATAGTGGAGCCTGGCAGGCAACAGTTCATGGGGTCACAAAGAGTTGGACACAACTGAACAACTAAACACACACACACACACACACACGTTTTAAACACATGTTGCCCTATTAATGATTGATAATGATCACTCCTTCACTTGAGGTACAGTGCTCTGCTTAACTATGCTGGCTTTGAAGTCCACAACCTAAATTTCAATCCAGCATCATCTAATTAATCTCTGTGGAACCAAAGGGGAACTACTAAGCCTCTATGTGCCTCAGTTTCCTCATTAGTAAAAACAGTGTGATGATCCTATGTGCATGATTTTTTCTTTTAACTTTTCAATCTTTTTTTTATTTATTTTTTGACCACACCATGCAGTTTGTGGAAGGATAAAGAATGGGGAAGAGAAGCCAAGAGCAGCCTGTTACTTCCTGACCTGGGGTTCAACCAAGGACCTCAGCAGTAAAAGCTTAGCATCTTAACCACTAGACCACTAGGGAATTACCTGCATGATTTTTTTTAAAGGTTTGTTTGTAGAGTTTGAATGAGACAATGCATGTAAGGCATTAAGCCTAGCACCTGGACAATAACAAGAGCTTAAGAAATATTAGCTAGTGATACTCTTTCTAGGTAGGCATACTTAGTACACAAAAAGAATTCAGTCCACGTTCTATTCCTAAAATCAACAAAATGCATTTGACATTCACTTAACAAACATTTATTGCAAATCTACTCTGTAGAAGGCACTGTCTTCTGCGCTGCAGATTCAGACATAAATAAAACACTGCTTTCAACTGAAGTAATAGTATAGACAATGTCTTTGGGTATAGACAATGGACACATTGGGTATAGACAATGGACACTTTGGGTATAGACAACGGACACATTGGGTATAGACACAGCTATGTGTGGACTAGGAGACTCAGGTCAAGTTGAATGAATGAACAAAGTACATTGCAGTTCTTAAAGTTCAAGGAAAATACATTTCAACTAATTCCTACTCAATGTAAGAGTCCATTTAAATTAAATTCTTATGTCATATTAGGGCTTCCCTGATAGCCTGCAATGCAGGAGACCCTGGTTCGACTCCTGGATCAGGAAGATACACTGGAGAAGGGATAGGCTACCCACTCCAGTATTCTTGGGCTTCCCTTGTGGCTCAGCTGGTAAAAAATCTGCCTGCAATGCGGGAGACCTGAGTTGAGAAGATCCCCTGGAGAAGGGAAAGGCTACCAACTCCAGTATTCTGGCCTGAAGAATTCCATGGACTGTATAGTCCATGGGTCGTGAAGAGTCAGACATGACTGAGCAACTTTCACTTCACTTTCACTTTATGTCATATTAGACAAATTTTGATGCACCCTCTTCCATGAAGTGACAACCTGTTTTTAAATATATCCACGAACAGATAACTTTGTGAAGCAGCTGCTTCCACTGTCCAATAGCTTCAAAGTTCTTCCACCAAGTGATTATACTGAAACCTCGACTCTTTGGAATGCCCACCCCTGGTCACTGTCTTTTTCTGAATCTGGGCAGAGTAAGTGTAACCCCTTTCCAACCAATAGGTCTTTCCCACAGTCTGCTGCAACTTCTGAGTCTCTGCTTCCTAAAGTGAAACTTGCAGATGTGCTGTGATGAAATGCCAAGAGATATGAGCATCTCAGTCAGGTGAGGGCCTCCCAGATGGCCAGGAGCCATGACCAGGACTGTGCCCTGGTACTCAGCACCCCACAGCTTAGTGTCAGCATCTCTTCTCCCTGAATGCCCATGTCAGTCCTTCCTGCACTTGTGAACTGGGGCAACTCTACTAGAGTCTCCACACCTTAGTCCTTACTGGTGGACTACCTTGTGTTCACGTATTCATTAAACAGTGACTCATTGAGTTTCCTCTACACCTGGAAGTGTGGGTAATGGATTACCTGTCCAGTTCACATGCATGACTAATTTTTGATATCAGTGAACTGTTCTCCCTCTCTTGAGAGAGCAAAGTTCAATGATGTAGATAATATGATAAGCATAATTAGAGACATAAGGATTCAGGTGGATTTTCAGAACTGTTAATATTCCCAGAAAAGTCCATTAAACTTCTTACCCAATTGAGAAATCCCTAACTCCATATTCCTGACACAGTATTCTTGAACATCTCTGGAAAAGGAGGGTTTCTTACTTCTTACCCAATTGAGAAATCCCTAATTCTATATTCCTGACACAATATTCTTGAACATCTCTGAAAAAGGGGAGTTTATGAAGCAACTGTTCCTACTGCTTAAAAATTTTAGTGTTCTTCCATGTGGGGGTAATTTGAAATTTGCCCCTTTATCACTTCTACCCCTGGTTATTGCCTTTCTCTCTCAAGCTAGAGAGACTGAACACAATCCCACTTCCACAAAAAGATTTCTGCATACTTGAAGATTTCTCATGCTTCCATTTGCATTTCTGGGTTCTTTGTTTCTTCAGCCTAAAACTCTATGGTTCATCAGCTGTTCCTCTCTAAAAAAAATTCAGATTATTGATCACATGAATGTGTTCTCCTGAATGTACTCCACAGTTTTTTGGTGTTTCTCTTAGGCTATGGCATCTAAATCTGGACAAACCTAACAGTGCAGGCGTGCATACTAAGTCACTTCAGTCGTGTGCAACTCTTTGGATCCCATGGACCTACCAGGTTCCTCTGTCCATGGGATTCTCCAGGCAAGAATACTGGAGTGGGTTGCCATGCCCTCCTCCAGGGGATCTTCCTGACCCCGAGATCGAAACTGCATCTCTTATGTCTCTGCATTGGCAGGTGGATTCTTTACCACTAGCGCCACCTGGGAAGCCCCAATCCTAACAGTGCTAAGCTTTTAAAGAAAGGGTAGATAACTCCACAATCTTGCAGTGGAATTTTCAGTACAAAGTCTTCTGTGCCGTTCCTCTGGGAATCCACTTAGTGGATTCTTTGCTATTATGGAAAAATAAAACAATGGCCCTGTGAATATGTTGCTATGTTAATTGATACTAAAGGATGCTAGTATCATTTTGATTCTACACATGAAAAGGATATTCACCTACACCTCATTCCCTGAAGAGCCAACTCCCCAAATCTGCCATAAGGTTAATTCCTGAAACATATTCTTCATCATCTACCTCATGTGCCAGTCCCAGTCCAGATGGCATTTGGCTTAATACTTTATTAGCTGACAGGATGGAGATCCCTGAAAATGAGACTTGTCTGGCTTCTCTTTTATATACATTTGACTAATTTTCAGTAGCCTAATTAAATGCTTCTGTGATTGACAGAAGCTGGTGACAAGCAGATCTGCTGCTAGAACTAAATATTTTCAGTTTTCTCTTTAAGATATTAGATATCCAGAACAATTTCAGAGATCAGAAATTTGATGAAAGTAGGACATCACTTATAAAAAGGATATGAATGTGAAGACAGCATCAGAAAAGGCCCCTGACTGGGTAGAGGAAGAAGCCCAGAAAAAAAAAAAAAAAGGACAGAAATGGTCCTCTATTTACTCTGCAGGAAATAAAATTCCCCCAAACAAATGCACAAATACATCCTTGAGTAAATACCTTTACTCCTACAGTCAGTCAGACTCAACACTCTTTTCAGAGCCCTACAACACAGCGTGGAACGATGCAGTGAGCCCTGACCCCAGAATCCATAGATGTGGGTGTCTGGTCTTACTCTCCCTCTTATTGGCAAAGCATGTCAGCCTCCTCTTTGAACTTCAGATAATGTTAGCTAGCTGCTTACCAGTCTCAAGAATTACTGAATGAGCTCCAAGTGTTATGGGTGGGTGAAGAGGCTGTGAAATGTTATAGAAAGGTGAGACATTAACAACATCAAATTCTGCCTCATATAGTTATTTCTACACACTACCCACTTGAAGGTAAATGCTAAACAGCAGGAATTGCTATCATTTCAACCTCCTTCGTATCCAGCATAGTATCTGACATGTAGTAGGAACTTGATAAATGTTTGCTGAATTGAATTCCATGGAATTGAATTACTAAGTTGCATCGTCTTTGAGGGCAATTGTAGAATCTCACTTTACATCATCACCATCGCCTTGCTGAAAGCTGACATGAAAAAGTGTGCAATAAATGGTGAGTGAATGAATGAATAAATTGAGAGGACCTAGAAAGATGGTTCTCAAATCTGAGTGCACTTTAGAATTACCTGGGGTGCTTTTAAAAATCGGTCTCTGGGACTCTGCCCCACAAATTGATTTAAAAGTTCCCCAGGATATTCTAATGTACAGTCAAGGTTGAGAAACAATGACTTTAAACAATAAGAAAATATGAGGAAGACATCACCTTCCCTTTTATAACCACTGTAGGATTTAGATTCTTAAGTGGAATAAAGCATTGTGAAAGCCTATGGCACTCTAAAATGGAAGCACGGTGTTGTTACTGCTTTGTAGAAAATACTGTCAAGAAGCAGTTTTCTCGACTATTGGCTGGTGGACCTCTTGGCAGCTATTGCCTTGACAGACGTTGACCTCGCTATAGCAGAGCTATGAATGCAAGATCAGCCATCAAGGCAGTTGCTTGGGACTTCTGCTTGGCCCCAATGTCCTAGGAGGCTGTCACCTTATGGTCACTTCTGTAGGGACCATTACAGCAGCTTCCAGAAAGCAGACTATCCATAAGTGTTTTTCTCCTGCTCAAATTCCATGCAAAATCCTAGTGGTATATACTGATATTTCTAGAAAAATTAAGGAGGAGAGGATTACGGACGCTCCTTAGTGAAGAGAATGCTATAGATATAATATTAACACCAGGCATGATATAGAGGTTATATAAGCAAGTAATTTATCTATCACTGTTGAATAGCAAGCGACAGACATCAAGAGAGGACAATGTACTCAATAAGAAACCAAGATTCATATCAAAGGGGGAAGTATTGGCTCTGTCAAACCCATTATAAACCTTATTTCCATGAAGGAAAAAAAGTAAATCAGTAACATGACCATAATTCCCATTTCCCATGTAAAAAGACTGAGGCTTCAGGAGCTGACTGTCTTTGTCAAAGTTGCATGGCCAACAACTAGATGAATTTAAACTGGGAACTGACTTTATAAGCCAATATGTCTTGAGAATGAGATTTCTTTTTTTCTAAAAGGAAAAATTCAAGGAAAAAAATCAAATTTCAGGATTGGACTAAAGTGTGTGTTTGTGAGAAACAAAACACACACACACACACACATTTTCTAAAGCCTCATAAAAAGGACTAGTTGGATGATAGAAAGTTTTACTTCATGAAAAATTGTACTTTGTAATACTATCAAAGAAACGCATTTTCTTCAAAGATGCAAACTAATGCAGATAAACATCTATTTTTTTCAAATCCTGTCAGACCTGCTAAATGAATAGACAAGACTCCTTGGTAAAGGCATTTGGAATCTAAGTATGAAATATGAGTTACATACTGCACATTAGCCTGATGTTTCAAGCAGATTAAATGCATGAGAAGTGAAAAAGCTGTCCCTGGGAACATACAGACCTGAGTTTGTGTGTCAGCTCTTCCACTGTGAATTGTGAAATCTTGCAGAATTTTCTGTAACACTCTTAAGTTTCAGTTTTCTCATCTGCAAGGAAGAATGAGAATGACAACTTACTAGTAATTCTTATTGCTGTTAAATGAAAGAATGTGTACAGGCTGCGGTCCTAGAACAGGAAGCACCAAAATATTAAATGAATGAATAAAGAAGAGTTTCCCTTATTCTGTGATTTTTCTTAGACTGTTTGGCTAATGGATCACTTTGCTAATGAGTGGAGGTACCAATTACTTTGATATTGCACCACTCTAGATGCCCATGATTTTACAAGGATTCAAAAAAACAAACCATTTGCATCATCAGAAAGAAAATATAAAGGGATATTTTGCAACTAAGAGGAGTTGGAAAGTTTGCTAAATGGATCACTATAGTCATCATAGTGGATTAAATTTCACATTTGGACTCAGTTTTAGGAAGTAATTTATTGGAACAACAGCTTTAGAGAGCAGGCTGGTTCTTGGCCACCAAGAAGGCTCTGCTTTTTGATTTCTACCTGACTGGTCCTCAGTCAGCTTGTACCCAGAAAGGAGAAACTGGGCTTCAGTAACCACAGGTCATGCACTCAGAAATCGCTGTTGATTTCAAAAGCTTAGAGACAAAGGCTTCCCAAAACATCTCCACTCCAAACACTAGACATGAGACACTGAACAGGAAAATTTCTATTGAAACTACCTATGAAATGTTTTTTCTGTCTTCCATCTTTGAACATAAATGCTTGGTTCATCATTTTGGTTCATTTTTTTTCCCCTCCAGCACCTAGTAGAATGAAGGAAGCATTGTGTTCATGCAATGAATAAGATTTAAAGAAACTATTGTAACCTGAGTAGTATCTCTATTTACACAACACATGGGAATGGGAGGACTAGAGATAGATGAACAAAGTCTTTAAAAATGAAATCATTATCTGTTTTAAGAATGGAATCTAAACTCAATGACTTAGAGTAGTAAAAACTATTGGTAATCAATTCTAATATGTAAAATAGAACGTAGTGCAAGTTTGATGCATGAAGCAAGGCACTCAAAGCTGGTGCTCTGGGACAGCCTCAGTTCAGTTCAACGGCTTATTCGTGTCTGACTTTTTGTGACCCCATGAATCACAGCACGCCAGGCCTCCCTGTCCATCACCAACTTCCGGAGTTCACTCATTTTCATGTCCATCGAGTCAGTGATGCCATCCAGCCATCTCATCCTCGGTCATCCCCTTCTCCTGCCCCCAATCCCTCCCAGCCTCAGAGTCTTTTCCAATGAGTCAACTTCGCATGAGGTGGCCAAAGTACTGGAGTTTCAGCTTTAGCATCATTCCTTCCAAAGAAATCCCAGGGCTGATCTCCTTCAGAATGGACTGGTTGGATTTCCTTGCAGTCCAAGGGACTCTCAAGAGTCTTCTCCAACACCACAGTTCAAAAGCATCAATTCTTTGGCGCTCAGCCTTCTTCACAGACCAACTCTCACAGCCATACATGACCACAGGAAAAACCATAGCCTTGACTAAATGGACCTTTGTTGGCAAAGTAATGTCTCTGCTTTTGAATATGCTATCTAGGTTGGTCATAACCCTCCTTCCAAGGAGTAAGCGTCTTTTAATTTCATGGCTGTAATCACCATCTGCAGTGATTTTGGAGCCCCCAAAAATAAAGTCTGACACTGTTCCCACTGTTTCCCCATCTATTTCCCATGAAGTGATGGGACGAGATGCCATGATCTTCGTTTTCTGAATGTTGAGCTTTAAGCCACTTTTTCACTCTCCTCTTTCACTTTCATCAAGAGGCTTTTGAGTTCCTCTTCACTTTCTGTCATAAAGGTGGTGTCATCTGCATATCTGAGGTTCTTGATATTTCTCCTGGCAATCTTGATTCCAGCCTGTGTTTCTTCCAGTCCAGCGTTTCTCATAACATACTCTGCATATAAGTTAATAAGCAGGGTGACAATATACAGCCTTGACGTACTCCTTTTCCTATTTGGAGCCAGTCTGTTGTTCCATGTCCAGTTCTAACTGTTGCTTCCTGACCTGCATACAGATTTCTCAAGAAGCAGGTCAGGTGGTCTGGTATTCCATCTCTTTCAGAATTTTCCACGGTTGATTGTGATCCACACAGTGAAAGGCTTTGGCATAGTCAATAAAGCAGAAATAGATGTTTTTCTGGAACTCTCTTGCTTTTTCCATGATCCAGCAGATGTTGGTAATTTGATCTCTGCTTCCTCTGCCTTTTCTAAAAACAGCCTGAACAATCTGGAAGTTCATGGTTCATGTATTGTTGAAGCCTGGCTTGGAGAATTTTGAGCATTACTTTACTAGCATGTGAGATGAGTGCAATTGTGTGGTAGTTTGAGCATTCTTTGGCATTGCCTTTCTTTGGGATTGGAATGAAAACTGGCCTTTTCCAGTCCTGTGGCCACTGCTGAGTTTTCCAAATTTGTTGTCATATTGAGTGCAGCACTTTCACAGCATCGTCTTTCAGGATTTGAAATAGCTCAACTGGAATGCCATCACCTCCACTAGCTTTGTTCATAGTGATACTTTCTAAGGCCCCCTTGACTTCAAATTCAGGATGTCTGGCTCTAGATGAGTGATCACACCATCGTGATTATCTGGGTCATGAAGATCTTTTTTGTACAGTTCTTCTATGTATTCTTGCCACCTCTTCTTAATAACTTCTGCTTCTGTTAGGTTCATACCATTTCTGTCCTCTATCGAGCCCATCTTTGCATGAAATGTTCCCTTGGTATCTCTAATTTTCTTGAAGAGATCTCTAGTCTTTCCCATTCTGTTGTTTTCCTCTATTTCTTTGCATTGATCGCTGAAGAAGGCTTTCTTATCTCTTCTTGCTATTCTTTGGAACTCTGCATTCAGATGCTTATATCTTTCCTTTTCTCCTTTGCTTTTTGCCTCTCTTTTTTTCACAGCTATTTGTAAGGCCTCCCCAGACAGCCATTTTGCTTTTTTGCATTTCTTTTCCATGGGGATGGTCTTGATCCCTGTCTCCTGTACAATGTCATGAACCTCATTCCATAGTTCATCAGGCACTCTATCTATCAGATCTAGGCCCTTAAATCTATTTCTCACTTCCACTGTATAATCATAAGGGATTTGATTTAGGTCATACCTGAATGGTCTAGCGGTTTTCCCTACTTTCTTCAATTTGAGTCTGAATTTGGTAATAAGGAGTTCATGATCTGAGCCACAGTCAGCTCCTGGTCTTGTTTTTGTTGACTGTATAGAGCTTCTCCATCTTTGGCTGCAAAGAATATAATCAATCTGATTTTGGTGTTGACCATCTGGTGATGTCCATGTGTAGAGTCTTCTCTTATGTTGTTGGAAGAGGGTGTTTGCTATGACCAGTGCATTTTCTTGGCAAAACTCCATTAGCCTTTGCCCTGCTTCATTCCGTATTCCAAGGCCAAATTTGCCTGTTACTCCAAGTGTTTCTTGACTTCCTACTTTTGCATTCCAGTCCCCCTATAATGAAAAGGACATCTTTTTTGGGTATTAGTTCTAAAAGGTCTTATAGGTCTTCATAGAACCATTCAACTTCAGCTTCTTCAGTGTTACTGGTTGGGGCATAGACTTGGATTACTGTGATATTGAATGGTTTGCCTTGGAAACAAACAGAGATCATTCTGTCGTTTTTGAGATTGCATCCAAGTACTGCATTTTGGCTCTTTTGTTGACCATGATGGCTACTCCATTTCTTCTGAGGGATTCCTGCCCGCAGTAGTAGATATAATGGTCATCTGAGTTAAATTCACCGATTCCAGTCCATTTTAGTTTGCTGATTCCTAGAATGTCTATGTTCACCCTTGCCATCTCTTGTTTGACCACTTCCAATTTGCCTTGATTCATGGACCTGACATTCCAGGTTCCTATGCAATATTGCTCTTTACAGCATTGGACCTTGCTTCTATCACCAGTCACATCCACAGCTGGGTATTGTTTTTGCTTTGCCTCCATCCCTTCATTCTTTCTGGAGTTATTTCTCCACTGATCTCCAGTAGTGTGTTGGGCACCTACTGACCTGGGGAGTTCCTCTTTCAGTGTCCTATCATTTTGCCTTTTCATACTGTTCATGGGGTTCTCAAGGCAAGAATACTGAAGTGGTTTGCCATTCCCTTCTCCAGTGGACCACATTCTGGGACAGCCCAGAGGGATGCAATGGAGAGGGAGGTGGGAAGGGGGGCCCAGTATAGAGAGACATATCGGCACCTGTGGGTGATTCATGTCAATGTATGGCAAAATCCACCACAATATTGTAAAGAAATTATCCTCCAATTAAAATAAACTAACTAATTAAAAGAACTATTGGTAATCAATTCTGTATCAGGTTATTTTAAAGGTTATAAGACATTGCTGCAGTATATCAGGGAGCTTCCCACATGGTGCTAGTGGTAAAGAACTTGATTGCCAGTGCAAGAGACATGGGTTCAATCCCTGGGTTAGGAAGATCCCCTGGAGGAAGTCATGGCAACCCACTCCAGTATTCTTGCTTGGAGAATCCCATGGGCAGAGGAGCTTGGCGGGCTGCAGTCCATGGGGTCACACAGAGTCAGCTATGACCAAGGCAACTTAGCACACATGCACAGCATATCAGAAAACACCAGTGTCAGCAATGCAAAAGGTGCTCAGCTATGCCTTCTGCTCTAAACTGGCAGAGTGGATATTACCTGTAAGAGGCAGTTTGAGTAGCACAGAATAACCACAAACCTCCTTAACCTCAAAGGATTCCCTACCGGAATTCCACAAAGTCTGACATACTTATTTTTTTTCCAGTTTAAATGTTGTCCCCAAGAGGATTCTATTAAAAAGCAAATACATTTCCTTGGGAGTAGCCCTGTTTGGCCTGGGTTACTTTATCATGTGTGTATATATATAATATATTATATTCATATATAATATATGAATATATTTAATATAAATATATAAATTTATGTAAAATATAAATATATAAACTGGGAAAAAAAGTTGAGGAAAGTGGGGAAAAAGGAAGGAAAGAGAAGGAAGGAGAGAAGGAAGCATAGAAGTAGGCTCCCAATGTCTATTCATCCAGCCTCTAGACCAACCTGTCCAACAGGATAGCCTCCACTTACATATGGCCATTTCAATTTAAAGTTGGCATTAACTATATTAAGTAAAACAAAATATTCAGCTATTCCATCATGTTGGTCTTGTTTCAAGTGCTCAATAGGCCCATGAGGTTAGTGGTTACCACATTGGCAGTGTAGACAGAAAATATTTTCATCACTGCAGAAGTTTCCATAGGTCAGCACTGCCCTAATGAGTGACTTCCAGAGAGACCTTATCACCTACTTCAAAAGTAATGGACTTTATTTTTTAAAGCTGAGCACACTGTGCCAGAGAGAGAGCTATAGTGTCTTGCAGTCCTTCTTGGCTTTGACATATAAAGAACTAAGAAGCAGATATTTTGTTGCAGACTGACCTATATGGACCAACTCAATGGACATGAGTTTGAGCAAACTCTGGGAAATAGTGAAAGACAGAGGAGCCTGGCATGCTGCAGTTCATGGGATTGCAGAGTTGGATCCAACTTAGTGACTGAACAACCACAACTTATATGGGAAAAGGACAGGGTGTGTGCGTGCTTGCTAGGTCACTGCAGTCATGTCTGACTCTTTGCAACTCTCTGGACCGTAGCTCGCCAGGCTCCTCTGTCCTTGGAATTCTCCAGACAAGAATACTGGAGTGGGTTGCATTTCCTTCTCCAGGGGATCTTCCCGACTCAGGGATCGAACCCACATCTCTTCTGTCTCCTGCACTGGGAGGCAGGTTCTTTACCACTAGCACCACCTGGGAAGTCCAGAGGACAGGATAGGTCACAGAGAAAAGATTCAGACATGACAAGCCTCTTCCTTAGCAACTCCAAATGAGAATAGTTTACCACTGGGCACTAAATGGAAACTGATATTGAAACATGCTTTGTTCTATAGAGCTAGTTGATTCTAACCATGTGTTATACATATGTGAAGTCCTCACGGCAGAGTGGGATCAGCCTCTCACAAATTTCCTTTATCATCTTCATACTTTCCAGGTTATAGAACCCCTCCATGTATTCTATTGCTGGGGCAACTGCTGCCTGACCATAACAATTATATAAGAATCAAGATTATGGAGGCTAGAGTTGTTTTTAAAAAAGTAAGTAATCTGAATTTGAACCCTGAGCTGTATGACTCAGCAGTCCAAACTTTTAAATCATGCCATACTATCTCTATGAGATGGAAAGTGTATCATGAAAGGTTGTTTTAGGCAGAAATAAATGCAGAGAAAACCACAGTAACAAGACTTTCTATATTGCTTTGGTGACATTGGGGAACTCATGACCTGATGGTAGTTACAACAGGCTCAGCACGTTTATGGTTTCTGTGAATTTTAGTATCCTCTTCTGTAAAAGAAAGAGGTTGGGCCAAATGATCTTAGACCCCTTTCAATTCTACATAATTGCTTAATACCCAAGATTTCTAAAAAAGTATTCAGTGTAGAATAAGGATTATCTAGTAAAAATGGCTTTGTGGGCATATATTATTTTAGTGCTAAGAAAGGACATCACCACACATTAGCTAGCCAAAAAATTGATAGTTCACAAATTCTCTCAGTAGCCAGTTTCTCCAGTACCTGCGGAACCTTAAAAGGATTTTTTAATTAAGAAATTATTTTGAAAAATAGGACTATTGTCAGTTTCTTCACGATTCATCACTGGAAAAAATTTTGCATAAAGATGCCTTCATGTGCATGTGTGTTGATTTCTACCCCTCCCTTTCCCCTAAGCTAAACATGTTTATGCTTGAAGCTGCTTTGTGAATCCCAAGAAAGCATTTGAAGAAAATTAAAAATCTCTGCCAGAAACTATAACCATCACTGAGCTTGGTCATAAACTGTAATTGGAAAACTGATATTAAGTATGTATCTTTATTACATTTTGAAAGCATGAATAATATATGTAATCATCCAAAGATTGAGCTATGAACCTTTCTTTAGTATTTAAACATAAATGAAAGTGTACTGTGTTATCAATTAGTGTCCAGCTCCTTTGGAAGAGTGAGAATAATATCTGTTAGACCTCAGCTGGTGATTTACATTCTCAAACATCTTTATTCACAAGCCTAAAAAGCAGGCTGGTAACAGTCGCCAAAGCAGTTGCCAAGACAACTTATCTCTGGATTTAGTATTACTGCATCACGAAAGACGCCTACAGGGAATTTAATTAACTAATGCCTCATCCTCCTTGGCCAAAAAAGGATGGATTTTCCTTTGACTCAACGTCCCTAAAGAATGAGATTCAATAGAATAAGGGACATACAAGACATACAAGATAGACACACACACACATTCACAGATCCTGGGATTTAATTATAATATAACAAGGCTGGTTTTCAAGCGGGCTTTAAATAGGATCTGCTGCAATAGTTCATACATGTTTATTGAATGAACATGAATAGGTATGTTTTCTTTATTCATTCGTTCATTTTCCTTCTTTTTTCCTCTTTCCACAAAGGAGTAGGCATTTTAGAGAAAGTTAATTGAAGCAGAAAACTAGTGCCAAAGGAAAGATAAATCTGATAAAAAAAATTGATAGGAATCTTAGAATTGTGAGAACTATGTTTCATAATTGGTTCTGAGTTTCCAGGTAACCATGGCAATAATGGAAATGGAACAAAGTGCTTGCCTTACAATATTCCTCACAGAAAGAAATTCTTTTACTCTCTTAAATTCTAATTTTATTAATTTTTTTTGGATAGGGGCTGTTATTTGAAAACCACATATATTTCTGAAATTATATTCCTAAATTAAGTGCCATAGTTTATATGTCATGCTCTGCATGTGCTTTTGTCTCATTTAATCCTCACCAGTCACTAGTAAAGCCCAATATCTACTGAGCTAGTAGAAAGTACTCGGAGAAGGCAATGGCACCCCACTCCAGTACTCTTGCCTGGAAAATCCCGTGGATGGAGGAGCCTGGTGGGCTGCAATCCATGGGGTCGCTAAGAGTCAGACACGACTTCACTTCCACTTTTCACTTTCATGCATTGGAGAAGGAAATGGCAACCCAATCCAGTGTTCTTTCTTGGAGAATCCCAGGGACGGGGGAGCCTGGTGGGCTGCCGTCTATGGGGTCACACACAGTTGGACGAGACTGAAGCAACTTAGCAGCAGCAGCAGCAGTAGAAAGTACTATAAAAATCTTGTTTAATTGTATTAATTAGTATGTACCTATATTATACTTTCATTTTTCCCCCATGCTGCTCCTCTGAATTAATGTTCAACCCAAGGAGATGTGGAGTTGAGCACCAAGCTTTTGCACCCTACTGGTGTTCCAGACTTTGAGCATCTTTTTGGCATTTTTTCCTCAGAATGGACATTAATTTGAGTATTTTCTCCTTCCCAAATACCCATTATGAAAGATCTACACTGGCATGCTCACAATTCTAGAGCGGCTTGGTATTTTGTGCTGTTTAAACATATTTAGGGGCTTTACTCCTTACAATGAATAAGGGAAAGCAGGTAAATATGGTTTCTCCATATGTGTACTTTAGGATGTGTGGGCTCTGCTAGAACAAGAGCTCTTTGATCCTTACTCTCATGCCTCATACTTCACACGATCTGGCAACTAAGCCATAACTCATACACTTGCAGCACATTGTTTAGTTCATCGAACTAGTCATTTGCCAAATAGGAAAACAATGATTTAATACAGTTTCAGAATACTCCTAGTTGTCTGCCTCAGAATATAATTTCGAGCTAGCCAAGTTTTCATCTACCCATCAGGTAGTTAGCTCTCTGACTTTGTTCTTCATTTCTGGTCTGTTGCTGTTGTTTGCTAGAATTAGATCCTTTTGCATTTCCATAAGAACTTTAAAATTAGCTTGTTAGAAATTTAATGCATGAAGCAGGGCACCCAATGCCGGTGCTCTGGGACAACCCAGAAGGATAGGCTGGGGAAGGAGCTAGGAGGGCGGTTCCAGACGGGAGGACATATGTACACCCATGGCCAATTCACGTTGATTTTTGGCAAAACAAAACACATATTGTCAAGTAATTATCCTCAAGTTAAACAAATAAAATTTTTAAAAAGGCAAAACAACAGAAATCTGAAAACTGTAGGATTTAATCAGTATTCTGTACTGAATAAAAATTCTCATTGCAAAAACAAAAAAATCAGCTTGCTAGTTTCAATCAAAAAGCCTGCTGGAATTTTGACTGGAGTTCTGTTAAATCTTTAGATCAAGTTGGGGATGATTGACATCTAATATTATTGAATCGCCCAACCCATAGACAAGGTATAGGCAGTATATCTCTCCATTTACTTAGGTCTTTTAAAAAATTATCTCAGAAATATTTCATAGTTCAACGTACAAATTTTATCCACCTTTTGTTATATCTATCCCTAAGTACTATTTTTATGCAACTGTAAATGATATTTATTGCAGCTTCCAAATATTCAGTGCTAATGTATCTAAATCAATTTAGTTTTGTATGTTAATTTTATATCCCATAATTTTTCTAAACTCATCTATTGGTTCTTATTTTTTTTTTTTTGTAAATTCCATCAAGTTTTCTACATAGACAATAAGACCATCTACAAATAAAGACAATTTTATTTCACTCTTTCCGATCTGGATGTAATTATTTCTATTTTTCTAGACTAATTGCATCAGCTAGAACCACTAATACAAAGCTGAATAGAAATAGGAGCAAATATCCCTGTCTTGGCTCTGATCGTAAGGGGAAATAATTCTTTCACCATTAATTATAATGTTAAGTGCAAGATTTTTTTTCACACATGTTCTTTATCAGGTTAAGTTCCCCTTTCCCCTAGTTTGCCAAGGGATTTTTATCAGGATTTAATGTTGCCTTTTCTCCCTGCCCTTGTATGGTTTTTTCACATGCATGCACTGGTCAGAACTCAGCTGAAGACTAACGGGCATTCCCTCTGCAGTTTTTCAGAGATCTTTCTGTATGTTTTTTCTCTGTAGCACTTTACTGTGCAAACTCTAGCCACTTTGGCTTTCTTGGATTTCCAAGTTCATTTCTCCAACACAGGGAGACCAACACTGGGCTCCTCCTGCCAGAAACATAAGCTGAAAACTCTTTCAAGGCAATAGTTTGGGGTAATATCAAGACTTACCTCATTTGTCTCCTATCTCATAGGGATTATTAAACTTTGTTGTCTGATGTCCAGTGTCTTAAAAATCATTTTTCATATGTTGTATCCAGTTTTTTAGGTAATGGCAACCCGCTCCAGTACGCTTGCCTGGAGAATCCCATGGGCAGAGGAGCTTGGTGGGCTACAGTCTATAGCATCACAAACAGCTGGACACAACTGAAGCGACTTAGCAAACATGTACAGTTTTTTAGAGTTCCTTCAGGAGAGTTAGCACAGTCCCTCAGTCCCTGTTATTCCATCTTAGTTGAAAGCAGCGATCTTTCTGGTGGGTTTTCCTTCACACTTGCACTTTCTTAGACCTCACCCTATACATAAATTACAGGCTAGGTCTTCAGAATCTGTATATTTCCAAAGCCCCTCACTAAATTGATTGACATTCCTGGTTTATAATGTACTAATTTATCCTTATTTTATATCCAATGAAACCTGAGCTCTGTGAGGTAAGTTTCACAGCTTGACTAGGACCTTGAACCCAGGTTCTCTGCCCCTTTGGCCTTGACTTCTTCTAACTTTTCCTTGTATGTACATCCAGCGTCAGTGTCCGCTATATTAGTGCTAATGCTGGGAACGCTGATTGAATTTTCTGTATTTCAGTAATGCCTAAACATTAACATCTAAATATCCCTAGGACTAACTGTAATATAAATTGGGTTGTTCAGTAGAAATTGGATGTTTCTTGCATTGTGTTAAACAGTACAGGCTTATACCAGTTGAGGAAGATAAAATGATAATTCCATTATATATATAATCATCTTCACAAAGAGGAATCCATCAGAATTTGGATGCAGTGAATATTCACCAAGATAGCTATCATCTTTTGTCCTTCATGTGTTACTGGACACATTTCCAAGGTAACACCTCCACAGTAATGGTATTGGTCACTCTTAGGCACATTTTAGAACACAGCTGGATAGTCATTTCCTCGTGATGCCGTCTCATAAAATTCTAGGCAGCTTTGATTGCTCCCACTCCTGAGTGCTTATCGGTCAGGGTACATAGCAATATTCTTGCCTTCTTCACAGTGCAGAAAAATGTGTATTTATATGAATAACACTTGTATCAGTATATTCTCATGTTAACTTTCCTAGGTAACCAATTGCATGGAAATTATTAATTTGGCATATCCAGCCTTCCTACTCAGTTATTCTAGAAATATTCAGAAATCTAGAATATATGACAATTTACATTACATAATATGAAGACATAATTATAAATACATGTATGATTATATAGTTTAAATTCTACATATACTACAAATTCAGCGTTATTTCTTTTCCTCTGGTATTCTGCTTGGGAATATCTAAAAAACAGACAACTGAGTTATATTAAGTTTAATTAATATTAGACAGCATTAGGTTGGCAAATCTCATTTCCTGTGCTGCCAAACTTCTGATTTCATGGCTATCTAAACTAGCTTCCAAATGGCTGAATATAAGAGTTGTTTCCATTTGGGATTCTTTGACAATGAGCACACCCTAATAATACAGTTACAACTCCTTAGGATTGTCTGCATACCCTCTGATTTTATACCACTGATGTTTTGGGAGATAAAGAAGATCACCCTTGGCAGGACCTAATCCCTCTGCAGAAATGTTAACTCAATGAAATTTCATCCTTTTGTTCTTCAGATCATCTCCTAAATCATTCATAGCCTGTCAAACAATGCAAAAGCAAAAAAAATGGAATTTTGTTATCATTTAAAGGTTTATTTTTAAACCTAAATGCTATGTTTCAACTGTGAGGCTTGACTGAGGAGGATTTAAAAGGATGGGTGGTCTTTGTGTACATACACAGCGAAGACAAAAACTTTTCTACCAATATCAATAAAAACCAGTTGATGATGAATTCAACTCCCTGTAACTGAGGTTTAAAAAAAAAAAAAAAAAACTGGGCAGGGGGTGTGAAGAATGTCTTCATATAAAATTCAGCCCAATCCACTGATCAGAAGAATTCTACCATAGCAAAGGTTAATCATGGGTATATTTTACCTGAAAGAGGCATTAGAAATTCCCCAGTTGATAGGGGAGGGGGATGATAGGATTGCCTGGGGCTGAGGCCGTGAGGAAGAGAATAGAGGAGCACTGAGTATATATAGTTTGCATGCTCAGTTGCTCAGTCATGTCCAGCTCTTTGCAGCCGCATGTACTGTAACCCACCAGGCTCCTCTGTCTTTGGAATTTTCCAGGCAAGAATACTGGAGTGGGTTACCATTTCCTCTTCCAGGGGAAATGGAAATCCCAACCCAGGGATGGAAGCTGCATCTCTTGTGTCTCCTGCATTGGCAGTTGAATCCTTTACCTCTATCGCCACCTGGAAAGCCCATATTATAGTTTGACAAACCTCCAAAGAGAATCTTTTTAACCTTTCATAATTTAACAATCACTGATCCAAACGATGCTTTATAGATCTGGCTATAATTCAAACCATCTGGGGATCTTTTAGAAATCTTACTATCCAGGTCACTTACAGACCAAATTAGGATTGGACCCCAGCGTGAATGTTTTAAGAATTATATATGAGAGGTTAAGAATCCATAGGCCCACAGGTAGGGGGAAGCTTGCTAACACTGGAACCAGGATAAATCCCCAGCTCACATTTGAGTAGCTACAAAGAGCTACTTCACTTCTCTCCAGACTCCTCCCCAACTAAGGATTACCATGCCTTCCAGGGAAAACGTTATCTTTAAATTAGCAAATTTTCTTTAATCATAGTGCAAAACACATATAAAATTTACCATCTTCACTATTTTAAAGGTACAGTTCAGTAGTTTTAGGTACATTCACAGTGCTCTAAAACTTTTTCATTTTGCACAACTGAAGCTCTATGCCCAATTCCCATTCCCTGATGTTTCCAGACCCTGACAATCACCATTTTACTTTCTGCTTCTGTGAGTTGAACTACTTTAGATTCCTTGTATAAGCAGAATCATATAGCATTTATCTTTGGAAAACTGGCTTATTTCTTTTTTTTTCATTTCCCATATTTTTCTTTATTTTTTTAACTTAAATTTATTTATTTTAATTGGAGACTAATTACTTTACAATATTGTATTGGTTTTGCCATATATCAACACGAATCTGCCATGGTGTATACGTGTTCCCAATCCTGAATGCCCCCTCCCACCTCCAATCCCCATACCATTGCTCTAGTTCATCCCAGTGCACCAGCCCTAACCATCCTGTATCCTGCATCGAACCTAGACTGGTGATTCGTTTCTTATATGATATTATACATGTTTCAGTGGCTTATTTCACTTAGCATAATGACCTCACGTTTCATCCATGTTGTAGCATGTAACAGGATTTCTATTTTTTTCAAGCTGAATAATATTTAATTGCATTGAATATACCATGTTTTATCAATTCATCTGTCCATGGATATTGCATTGCATTTACCTCTTATACATTGTGAATAATGCTGCAATGAACTTGAGTATGCAAATAACTATTTGAGACCCTGTGTTGAATTCTCTTGTCTATACATCCAGAAATGGGGTCACTGGATCATATAGTATTTCAATTTTTGAGGAATCTCCATTCTGTTTTCCATAATGGCTGTATCACTTTTCATTCCTACCAACAGCACACAAGAGATTTCACAAACATGGAAAACATCATGAATTTGCATGTCATACTTACACAAGGGCATGCTAGTCACCTCTGTATTGTTTCAATTTTAGCATACAGGCTGCTGAAGCAAACACCAAATACAAAATTTTTGAGATAATATTCAGAGCTTATTAACAAACCCCATAGAGATGTCAGGCTGAGTCTCCCAGATTTATTTTTAAAAATGCATGGTTGAATAATTAATTTTATTTTAAGAGGAATCAGATCAATGTCAGGGAAAAGTTACTAATGGGGGGCCCTCAAAGCATAGCCAGGAACTTGCTAGAAATGCAGATTCTCAGCCCCAACCCCCCAGAAACTTCCTGAATCAAAAAATTCTGCAAATTGGGTCCAGCAATCTGTATTTTAGGAACTTTGTAGAAGCTATTAATGCATACTAAAGTTGGAAATGCTCTCTACATTTTGATTTTATGGATCTTAGAAAGAACATTCTAAGCAGTAATACTTTTCCTATTAATGCTTGAAATGCCAATACATTCATTCCTTTTTGTTTTGCTTTGCTTTCTGTTAGTTGTTTGGTTGCCTGGTTGGTGAAACAGCCTTGCTCTAAGCATCAGTGACTTCAGGATAAAAGCAAGCTTAGGCAGCATTTCACGCTATAAGTCATAACTACGGTAACTTCTCAGTCATGATGTAAAATGACTAAGTCTGTAAAATGAGAAGACTAGGTCAAAGTTGGCAGATCTCTGCCTTACATGCCACCTTTCCAAAACCCAAGACAGACATTGCTAATTGATCAAGAGACTCTATACCTCCCATTCAGAGTCTCAGAATCCTTCTTGACATAGCCCTATCAAAAGTTAGTTATATCCTGAAATGAAATCCATTTGCTACCAGATAACCTTAATGAGATTATCTTGATTAGCCCCTTAATGAGGGTAAAAGAGGAAAGTGAAAAATCTGGCTTGAAACTCAGCATTAAAAAAAAACTAAGATCATGTCATCTGGTCTCATCACTTCATGGCAAATAGAAGAGGAAAAAGTGGAAGCAATGACAGATTTTATTTTCTTGGAGTTCAGAATCACTGCAGACAGTGACTGCAGCCATGAAATTAAGATGCTTGCTCATTGGAAGATGTCAGAGTTGGACCACAAACAAGGCTGAGAGCTGAAAAATTGATGCTTTCAAACTATGGTGCTGGAGAAGATTCTTGAGAGTCCCTTGGACTGCAAGGAGATCAAATCAATCAATCCTGAAAGAAATTAACCTTGAATATTCACTGGAAGGACTGTTGCTGAAGCTTAAGCTCCAATTTTTTGGCCACCTGATGTGAAGAGCCAGCTCATTGGAAAAGACCCTGATGCTGGGAAAGATTGAAGGCAGGAGGAGAAGGGGATGACAGAAGATGAGTTCGTTGGATGGCATCACCAACTTGAAGGACATGAATTTGAGCAAACTCCAAGAGATCAAGGATAGTAGAGGAGCCTGATGCGCTGCAGTCCACGACTTAGTGACTGAACAACAACAAGTCATCATTGCCCTGTTTATCTCTGTCCTTAAATAGTATGGGCTCCAAATGCTATCAATTCTAGGCTGTCCTCCAGAACTGTTAATATTCTGTGAGCTTAGTTTTCTCATCTATAAGATGCCACTGGTGTCATCTACCTCATGGGGTTCTTAGGAAGATAAATGAAATAATGCATTTGAATCAGCTGGATCAGCACTAGACACAAAGTTATTAAAAGCTCATTAAATCTTAGTTCTTTTTCTTTCTTTAGTTGCATCTTTTTTGATTAATTTATTTATTTTAATTGGAGGATAATTATATTACAATATTGTGATGGTTTTTGCTGTACATTGGAATGAATCAGCCACAGGCACACAGCTCTTCTTTACCTTTTTTTCTGGCTGCTCACTTTACCATTGGCTGGCAAGTATAGCTGGCCAAGCTCAGTGTTTCCCTGAGAAGTATAAGTGCTCCTGGTATTGGCTTGGCCATGATGAGAACTGACTGACTTCTTAGCCTTTGCATCTGTTGCAGTATTATCGTCACCACTCTGCTTACCAAGTTTGCACATTGATTCAGATGAGTAGCCTTTGGGTGAAAAGGGAGCATTCTTACTTATTTAAACCAATCTCTCAAGAGCAAAATCTAAATAATAATCTTCTCCAGCACAAAAACGGAGAAGGCAATGGCAACCCACTCCATGGATAACCCCATGGATAGAGGAGCCTGGTAGGCTGCAGTCCATGGGATCGCAAAGGGTCAGACATGATTAAGCAACTCCACTTTCACTTTTCACTTTCATGCATTGGAGAAGGAAATGGCAACCCACTCCAGCATTCCTGCCTGGAGAATCCCAGGGACAGAGGAGCCTGGTAGGCTGCCGTCTATGGGGTCACATAGAGTCGGACACGACTGAATCGACTTAGCAGCAGCAGCAGCCAGCACAAAAATAAACTCTGCACACATATAACCAATGTTCTAGTGCTGACTTAATATGATGTTAATGAGAATGTTTCCCTCTTGGATTAGATGCAAAGAAGTTAAGATTTATTAAGGACCATGCATGTGTGATCAATGCAAAGAAATAGAGGAAAAAACAGAATGGGAAAGACTAGAGATCTCTTCAAGAAAATTAGAGATACCAAGGGAACATTTCATGCAAAGATGAGCAAATAAAGGACAGAAATGGTATGGACCCAACAGAAGCAGAAGATATCAAGAAGAGGTGGCAAGAATACACAGAAGAACTGTACAAAAAAGATCTTCATGACCCAGATAACCATGATGGTGTGATTACTCACCTAGAGCCAGACATCCTGGAATGTGAAGTCAAGGGTGCCTTAGGAAGCATCACTACGAACAAAGCCAATGGAGGTGATAGAATTCCAGTTGAGTTAGTTCAAATCCTAAAAGATGATGCTGTGAAAGTACTGCACTCAATATGCCAGCAAATCTGGAAAACTTGGCAGTGGCCACAGGACTGGAAAAGGTCAGTCTTCATTCCAATGCCAAAGAAAGGCAATGTCAAAGAATGTTCAAACTACTGCACAATTACACTCATCTCACACACTAGTGAAGAAATGCTCAAAATTCTCTAAGCCAGGCTTCAACAGTATCTGAATCATGAACTTCCAGATGTTCAAGCTAGATTTAGAAAAGGCAGAGGAACCAGAGATCAAATTGCCAACATCTGATGGATCATGGAAAAAGCAAGAGAGTTCCAGAAAAACATCTGCTTCTGCTTTATTGATTATGTGAAAGCCTTTGACTGTGTGGATCACAACAAACTGTGGAAAATCCTTAAAGAGGTGGGAATATCAGACCACCTGACCTGCCTCCTGAGAAATCTGTATGCAGGTCAAGAAGCAACAGTTAGAACTGGACATGGAACGACAGACTGGTTCTAAATCAAGAAAGGAGTAGTACATCAGGGCTGTATACTGTCACCCTGCTTATTTAACTTATATGCAGAGTACATCATGCAAAATGCCAGGCTGGATGAAGCACAAGCTGGAATCAAGATTGCTGGGAGAAATATCAGTAACCTCAGATACACAGATGACACCACCCTTATGGCAGAAAGTGAAGAAGAACTAAAAAGCCTCTTGATGAAAGTGAAAGAGGAGAGTGAAAAAGTTGGCTTAAGGCTCAACATTCAGAAATTAAGACTCAACATTATGGCATCTGGTCCCATCACTTCATGGCAAATAGATGGGGAAACAGTAACAGACTTTATTTTGGGGGGCTCCGAAATCACTGCTTGCTCCTTGGAAGAAAAGCTATGACCAGCATAGACAGAATTTTAAAAAGCAGAGACATTACTTTACTAACAAAGGTCTGTCTAGTCAAGGATATGGTTTTTCCAGTAGTCATGTATGGATATTAGAGTTGGACTATAAAGAAAGCTGAGTGCTGAAGAATTTATGCTTTCGAACAATGGTGTTGGAGAAGACTCTTGAGAGTCCCTTGGACTGCAAGGAGATCCAACCAATCCATCCTAATGGAAATCAGTCCTGAATATTCATTGGAAGGACTGATGCTGAAGCTGAAATGCCAATACTTTGGCCACCTGATGCGAGGAACCGACTCATTGGAAAAGACCCTGATGCTGGGAAAGATCAAAGGTGGGAGGAGACAGGGCCAACTGAGGATGAAATGGTTGAATGGCACCACCAACATAATGGACATGAGTTTGAGTAGGCTCCAGGAGTTAGTGATGGACAGGGAGGCCTGGCAAGCTGCAGTCCATGGGGTCTCAAAGTGTCAGACACCACTGAGTGACTGGACTGAACTGATGCATGTGCAAAAGCTTTGTTAGCCAATTTGCTGTATCTGATTATATCTGATTTATTCTGCTAAAAAACAGTGTGTGATATATATAACTACGGTGTTTCCAATTTACAGATAAGAAAACTGAAGTTCAGGCAAGAAACGTAACTAATCATAAGCTTGAAAGAGGAGTCAGCTACCTTATTTGGAGGGGCCAGTTAAAAGTGAAGGTGCAAGGCCTCTTTTGTCAAGTTTATTAAGAATCCAAGACAAATACTGTAGAACATTAAGCGAAGCCCAGGACCTGAGTGTGAGTTGTGAGCTACTGCAAGGGTTGTATGCCCATGAAGCCACCCCTGCTTTTGTCAGAACTCATTCCAAAACCTATATCACCTTTCTATTTCATCATATAGGAGGGCCAAGTGACTTTATGGAATCTGAAAGTTAGAATAGAAAACAATGCTTCTGGGTGCAGTATGGAAAATATTTCTCAAAGCAGTCACAAGCAAGCCTCTGTGGCTGTGTACATATAAACCAAAGCGTAAAATCTTGGGACTCAAACCAATGTCAGAGATCCCTTTTCAGTAGGTACAACCTAGTGGATAAAAATAAATGATAAAATCCATTGTTTCACTTTCTTTTCCTCCACTTTATAATAATTCCAAGATGCCCAGCATGGTTACCTTAGACCAAATGGAATCTTGGATGAATGGATTCATCCAGCAATTCATTAAGAGATGATGAAAAGGAGGGAGAACCTTGAAAGTAGAAACCATGTAGACCCCACATAGAGAAGCTATAACAGTGTTACAGTTAAAAGCCCAGAGGGTGCTAAAGTCAAAACCAATACAGATTTGTAAAGTAAAATTAAAAAATAAAATAAAATAAAAAACATTAAAATAAAAATACGTAAAAAGAGAAAAAAAAAAGAGCTTAGAAGAGAAGAAATTACAATAGGTATAATGACCCAAGGGAAGTAATGAGAGTGGAAATTCAAGGCAGATGCAGGGCAAACGGACATGAGTTCATAGGAGAATCTTCCCCTGCATTCTACCTCTGTGAGACCTGCAGGGAACCAGACAAGAAGAAAAGAAAGACAGTACCCTGGGCTTTGCAACTCTGCAGGTCTTGGTTGGGACCCAAGTTGTCATCTGAATTTCATCCTCCCAGGACTTCAGTGCAACAATTATTTATGAAGCCACAATTATCTTCTGATGCATCCCTTAAAAATCTAGGTGCTTCTGCCCCCGCGATTCTGAGAATGGTAGAAACTGACTGAATCATTAGCACTTGCCCCAGTCCCACAGGTGTCTCTGTCACCCTCTTCACCATATCACTCCACATTTTGTTCTGCTTCGTGCCTCAAGGGTGAACTGTAACTGACAGAAGAATCTAAATTGCCCTCTTATCAAACATAAGTTTAAAGTAGGTCTGCGTGACTTCGTTGGGTTAGGGCAAGGGTGAATAAATGTCTGATTTTATCAGATGCAAATTTGCAGAAGTGATGAGAGTCAAAAAATTTTTATTATTCAACAAGGGATCTTGCTGAGACATTCAAAACACATCAGATTTTGACACCTTTTAAAAATCACTTTTCTTCAAGTCTGCACACTGCCTGGTCTTACTGTATCAGACAGACTGAAGCTAGCATCTCAGTTTTACCAGTAGCTGTGTGACCTTGGTCTAATTACTCATCTTTTTTGGATCTCAAATTTCTCAATGAAGATAATAATAACTACCATTCAAACCTTATGTAAAAATTAAATGCAAAGTACCAGTGCAACTGTTTAATAGAGTCTATGTTCTAGCATAGTTTATCAAGTAATATTTGCTTAATGATAAATGATTGAATGAATGGCCAATCAATACATGGAAAAGTTGTGGAAAAAAATTTTCCCTTTTTCTTGCACATCCTCATTCCAGCCTCAACTGAAACATAAACATGAAACAAAAATATTGTATTTATTTTACATAGAAATTTACAGTTTATAAAATGAGAATTATTTAATCTTTGTAAAAGTTCTTGAGAGACAGTTTAAGAAGGGTTGTCACTTCCATTTTATAGAAAAAGAAAGAAGGTTAAGGACAGTAATTTTAATTTAATTAACAAATCCATATAGTTAAAAGAAGAAAAGAAGGAAGGAAGGAAGGGCGAAGGGGCTCAAGGACAGGTTCCTTTAAATTTAAATTCTTTCCATTTTAGAAAACCACCATCGCATATATCCATGAACACTGAAGCAACCCATCTGTAATCACTGGACCAAGTGTTAACATAATCAAAATAGACATTTCCTTCCTGGCTAAACCTGATTAATGGTTTAATCTGTCTGTGGTATCATTTCTGGAAAACACAAAGGAGATTTTTCATATAAGGCTGTCAGAAAAGATCCAGGCTCAGAAGAAGCAATCTTTTAATTACCTTCAGTTGTGCTGTCTCCAAGATGGCTTCTAGTGGAGCAGAGATTAGGACACATAGTCATTTTAAATGTGTCATTCCCAGTGTTCTCACCTGCCAGTCAGAACCTAGAACAATTTCAGATGAAGCCATGGACAGTTTTATGATAAAGGAGAGCTTTGAGATTAGACAACAAAGAGGGGGACTAACTCAGAAACTCCAAGGCACTTGGTTCCCTAAATAGAATGATGTCCTAAAATCCAATAGAAAAATAAAGAGGTGGAGGGATGTATTAATGTTTATTAACTGTCTGTTACATGTTAGGGTAAACACTGAAGTGAAACCTCTAAATACGCTATCCCATTTAATCTCCCCATATATCTGAAAAGTAGACATTTTTATCACCACTGTATAAATAAGAATCTGTAGCTCATAGAATTTAAGTAGCATGTCCAAAATTAGTGGCCAAGCTTCAACTTAAGCCCTGACTTGTCTGAATCTAAAACTCTTGTTTTATCATCTGACTAGGAGTTCTCAACTAGCAGTCCACAGATCAGAGCAGGGCTGACAAGAAAGGAAAAATACAGATATTCATGTTCCATTCTAGAACAATATTCTGGCTCAGTACATCTGTGATGCACTGCCTAATTCTCTGTCCTTAGCAAATGTTTTGGGTAATTACAAGGGACAGCTAGGTTTTGAAAAGCTCATACCATGTTGTCTCCTCAGGAGACAAATATGTTTCTTAGATCAACGGTACTCAGCACACTCAGCACTTAGCTAGTATCATGAGTATAAATTGCTCCTTGACACCCAAGGTGCATGAATGATCCTATGTCTCTATATTTGCAAATCAAATTGTGTCCTTTCAACCTATCACTATGCCATTGGGGGTAGGTTTCACCAGCTCAAGAAAAACCAAGAAAACCGGAAGTGCAATCATCCTTCCTGATCTCAGAAGAGCTCCTCTCATCTTTTCCTAAGCTACCAAGCAAAGTAGCCCTCACTTTCAACCCTAGGGCCACTGTCCACTTGTCTTTCTCCACATTTTTTTTTCTTTAGCAAGGAAATTTAATGGTTAACTAGGATGCATAAAATATTTTAGGCCCCAGAGTCAACAGATAGCATTTTTCTCTTTTATGGGAATAAGATTAGTCTGAAAATACATGAAAATGAGGCTTCTATCCCCAAGGATGAAGAGCTAGGTCTTCAAAGTGATGGGAAACAAAACAGAAATTTGAGTCTTTACTCTTGCTTGGAGAATTCCATGGACGGAGGAGCCTGGGGGCTACAGTCCATGGGATCGCAAAGAGTCAGACACGACTGTGTGACTAACTTTACTTTTATTTTGCTACCTTAAATTATCATTAACTCACCTTGCCAAACTGTTTACAGACTTCAGCGCAAAATAAGATGACATTGAAATCAATGTGTATGCTTGATCATAACAGATGCCTGACACTGAGTGAGAAAAATAGAAACAAAACAAACGATGGCCCCTTCCCCACAGAGACTTTATCATCCTATTGTGAGATGGAGTATATATGGAGTGACCCTGAACTTTTACCCATTGGACTCCTTCCTTTGTTCAATTATGACTGTATTGGGGCATTCTGAGTTGAGGCTTTACATGCCCTACCACCCAAAATTGAAACATTGATATTATGGTTATTCTCTCTACACTACAAAATAAGGTATAGCAATATACTTTGCAAACTGTAATTCATTATACTGATGTACCAGAAATCTTAAAAATTCTTAAAACTAAGGAAAAAAGTAGACAGTTTTATCACTGCAGTAAGTATGCAGTGATAAAAGAAGTCACCTCACTTCTGGCTTCGTCTTATCTTTTCTACCATAATTTCTTCTTTGTTCCACTGTCATCCTCTTGGGCTTATCTTTATTCACAGGTGACATTGTTTTTATATATATTTTTTAAAAAAAGCCTAAGTATTGACTTAAAACAATAAAACAGCCAGTTATTTTTTCATCAAAATGAGTTTATTTGTGTACAACAAAATTGCAATCCAGGACACACAATCTATGGCAAACCACAGGCAAGTCAGGAACACAAAGGAGAGGGCAGTTCTGTTATAGAGGAGAAGGGAGAGTTGGAAGGGGCTGGTATGACAGAGTCTGTTGGAGAAAACAGGGAATTTGCAGTGAGGTAGCTTTTCATTGGCTGAGTATTAGAGTCTCTCCTTAGCTAGCTTGTTGCCAGGCAAGAAGAAATTCTTCCTTCCTCCTGCTGGGTAGTAAAGTAGTAACCTTCTGGAATGTTTCTTTTTCAAGTTATACAGATTTCGTGAATTGGCGTAAAGTTTATTAAGCATTCCACCCCCAAACCCTAGCAGAAATAGTTATGACAATAAAATCTCTAATGCTGGCTCTCACACACTGCGCTCCTAACAGGCACCCTCCACTTTGCCTGTGTTATCTCATTCAACCCTCACAATAATGCTATGAAGTCAAAATAGCACACACACTCTCGAGATTGAACAGAAGTGTACTTCCAAGAGGCTAGACAATTTGCCAAAGTCACGCAGGTGAACTGGAACCGGGCATATTGATGCAGAAAACCATAGCGTCTTTTTCACTCTGCAGCTACAGACATCTATTATTTTATCTGTTTTTCAAATACTCTATGGTACTTATCATGTGCTTGTCACAATTCAAAACACTTTACAAATATCAATTGATTTAATAGTCATAACCTCTTAGGTAGGCATTATTAATATCCCCATTTTAAAAATAAAAGAGCTGATTTCATTTTCAGAGCCTCTGACTCATTTTCTAAAAACAATTTCTAAGAGTCCCTGACAGCTCTAGCAGCTACTGATTCAATAACAGACAAGATACCTCCAAGGTCAGACTCACCAGCCCCATGTTTGAGACAAGGCCATCTTGAAGACGGGGCAAAATCTTTTGAAGTGACATCTATAAAATTCTGTCTGAAACAATAAAGCAAAAACAAATCAAATTTAGTTTTTCTTGGAAAAATTATGACGAGATGACATTAGCTGACAGTTGTGCAGGTTTCTATTTTAATACATATTCATTTGAAAGGGTGCTTGAAAATATAATTAAGTGAGAGGATCTAAGAAGCTTCTGTCAAAAGTACTCAGTCCAGTTTTCACTTAACAAATAAATGGAAAAGAAAAAAGGAGGGAAGGAGTGAGGGAAAGAGAAAGAAAAAGAGAGAGAAAGAAGGGAAGGAAGAAAGGAAGAGAGGGAGGGAAGGAGGAACAAAAAAATAGAAAAAATAAAGAAAGGAGTAAAACAATATCCTTCCCAGAAGCTAAAAATACATGAAACAAGCAAAGTAGCAAGAAGTGTAATATCATAGACTTAATGTCAGCTAAGATCAAGTCTTTCTTCCATCCCTCAAGAACTCTATGACCACTGACAAGTTACTTAACCTCTTCAAGTACAAGTTTCTTTACTTGAAAAATCAGAACAGTATCCTTTTGTGTAATTAAATAAAACAATGTATGTGAAGAGTCTAATAGTATGAGAAGTGACTGTACCTACTCTAACATGTAAGGTTTGAGGACATAAAAAAATGCAAATGGAAAACCTTACTTTGAACTATCACCACAAAAGTAGTATTTTGGGTGCCTGTTCTTAAAACTAGGTGGAATCAGATGATCTCTAGAATCATTACTGCACTGAAGGAAATATTGACAACTCCAGCTAACCTACTCTAACCATTTCATATTTCTTAAAACAACGAGCAGAGTAAAAGCTAGTCAAAACAGGTAAATCCTAGGTATTTCAAGCATTGTCAATACATAAAAAAATAATAAGTAAGTCTTGAGAGTTTCTTTGGTAACATTGTCCTCCAAATAAAATATCAACATCACAGTCAATAAATTACATTCTTTTTTCCATTTATAAGGCATGGCCTGTCTCCTAAATGCCACAGACTTCCACAGAGAGGAAATCTATAATTAGCCTATTTATTCAAAAACAGTCTTCTCACTTACCTCCTTCAGTCAACATTTCTTTTTTATCAAACAGACTTCACTACTTAAGATTCTGCCTTCAAATTCCAGCTCTTTTAGTTACTAACTTTGGGCACATTAAATAATCTTTCTTGGCTTCGGTGTTCTCATTTAAAACATGGAGTTAAGACTTGTCTTTATGGGGAACTGAATGTCAAAATGCCCATCAAATTGTCTCCACACACATTCATTACTCAATATGTGGCAGCTACTGACTTGTTTATTCATGCTATTATATTGTTATCTCTGAGTTGTGTTCCTCATTAATGCTCTCAAACAACTTCATTCTGAACTCATAATGTCTCCATGCCCAAAATACTGTAAAATCCTGCTCTTCTGAGATAGTTTATGATAACTAGTCTAGATGACTTCTGATCAGGTCCTTCAACTAGAGCTACTGAGGAAACTGTTCAGTCAGATTTCGATATCCACAAGTTCTGCATCTGCAGATTCAACCAGCCACAAATATTAAACATAGTGCATGGTCTGTGGTTGGCTGAATCTGCAGAACCCATGAAATAGACGGTGGACTAAGGAACTTAAACATCAGGGGATTTGGTATGAAGGCAGGGGTGGGGCATGGGGATTAGGGTGTCCCAGAACCTATCCCAGGCAGAGGATACTGAGGGGTGACAGTACTTGGAAATTTGTTCAGAAGAAAAGATCCTGTCTTGAATTTAAGCAAGGTTGTTGCTTAGTCACTAAGTCATGTCTGACTCTCTGCATTGCAGCCCACCAGGCTTCCCTGTCTTTTACTACCTCCTGGAGCTTGCTCAAACTCATGTCCATCAAGTCGGTGGTGCCACCCAACCATCTCATTTCTGTCATCCCCCTTCTCCTCCTGCCCTCAATCTTTCCCAGCATCAGGGTCTTTTCCAATGAGAATAGACCTTTGGCTCTTCACATCAGATGGCCAAAGTGTTGGAGCTTCAGCTTCAGCATCAGTCCTTCCAATGAATACTCAAGGTTGATTTCCTTTAGGATTGACTGGTTTGATCTCCTTGCTGTCCAAGGGATTCTTGAGAGTCTTCTTCAGCACCACAGTTAGAAAGCATAAATTCTTCAGCTTTCAGCCTTCTTCATGATCCAGCTCTCACATCCATACATGACTACTGGAATAACCATAGCTTTGACTCTACGGACCTTTGTCAGCAAAGTGATGTCTCTGCTTTTTACTATGTTGTCAGGTTTATCATAGCTTTTCTTCCAAGGAGCAAGCATCTTTTAATTTCATGGCTGCAGTCACTGTCCTTAGTGATGATAGAGCCCAAGAAAATAAAATCTGTCACTTTTTCCTCATCTATTTGCCATAAAGTGATGGGACCAAGATACCATGATCTTAGTTTTTTGAATGCTGAGTTTTAAGCCAGCCTTTTCACTCTCCTCTTCACCTTCATCAAGAGGCTCTTTAGTTCCTCTTCGCTTCTGCCATTAGAGTAGTATTATCTGCATATCTGAGGTTGTTGATATTTCTCCCAGAAATCTTGATTCCAGCTTGTGATTCATCCAGCCTGGCATTTCACATGATGTACTCTGCATAAAAGTTAAATAAGCAGGGTGACAATATACAGCCTTGATGTACTCCTGTCCCAATTTTGAACCAGTCTATTATTTCATGTCCAGTTCTAACTGTTGCTTCTTGACCTGCATACAAACAAGATTAGAAGCTAGAAATAAATGTACTCTCACTAACCTTGAAAAGGGAGACATGACTGTTCAACTCCTTGGTTAGTAACCAGGTAGAAAGTGCCAGTGACTAAGATCACTGATTTGCAGACTACTGGATTCCTCAGGTTAACTAGAAAGAAGGATAGCTACAAGAAGAACTAAGAAAACTAAGACATTAAACAGCGCAGAAATGAATACATAAGGTCACTCACAGTGTCAAGAATAACATAAAAGACATGAACATGACATGAGCATTCTGGATTTTGAAGAATTTATAATTCTGTTCATGCATTCTAATGGCATCCTTGAGATAATTAAAATGTCTCTGAAACTAGTGAGTGAGGTGTCAAAGCAGATAACTCAATAAAGATGTCAGCTTTCTGTGTAACAGCTGTCAAAACAGAGACTAAGATTTAAGACTAGCAATGATTTTCTTTTTCCCTGGCCAATTGATGAAATGACAGTGACTTCTCACTAGTATATGCTTGATAAAGTATAGGCTTTGGAAAACAGGGAGGGGCAGGGCTGGGCTGTTTGAAGGACAGTATCCCAGTAAATTCTACCCTAAACTAATGCAAAAACGTGGTTTTTAACCTCTTCTTCTTATGACAGAAACAACTTCCAAAAATGCTAAAGTAATTCATGTTCTTCCCCGATTAGAACTCTTCAGAAAGGTCACCTTTTATGGGATGGATGATCTTTTGTGATCTATCTTTCAATCATTAGATGTGCAGTTTTTCAAGAACCTTGCAGACAAGTTTAATTGTCCCTGTCTTGTCTTTTCATCCATATCTGCCCTGTGTGTTTCTCCAGGATATTCTTAAAATTTTTGTGTCCTCGTTCAAGGTACCATTAGGCTCACTCCTACATGTTAAACCATGTACGATGATGTAGCAGTTCAGAGCATAGGCAGTGAAATCAGATCACATGAATGTGAATACCAGTCTGCCAGTTACTAGCAGTGGGACTTTTGTCTAATGAATTAGCATTCATTTCTGAGATTCCTAATCAGCAAATCAGACATAGTACCTCACTCCTAGATTGTTATGAGCATTTAATTGGCTAATACATGTAAAGGTTATAGTAAAATAAATGTTATTATTTTAGGTTTAATAAACACTTTGATCATACAGTCAGGTTGCTGTGATTCTGGGAAACAATGAGCCCTGGTGACATGAAGACCCAAATCTGAAACAACATCCTTAGTATCACTGCACCATTTCATTTATACACTGGAGATGAAAATATCTGAAATACCAAGTTTGGGAAGATAATTAGATCAAAACCACGATGAGATAGCACTTCTCACTTGTTAAAATACAGCTATCAAAACAAAAGATATTGTTGGCCAGGATGTGGAAAAAAGAGAACTTTTATACATTGTTGGTGGGAAAGTAAATTGCTGAAGTCACTGGGGAAAACAGTATGATGTTTCCTCAACAAACCAAACTATTATATGAAACAGCAACTTCACTTTTTCTTTTTTAATTTAATTTTTATTTTATATTGGAGTATAGTTGCTTTACAGCAAACTGACTTTTGAGTATATATATATTAAAGGAATTGAAATCAGGATTTTAAAGAGATATCTTCATACCCACGTTTATTGCATCAGTATTCATAATAGCCAAGTCATGGAAGCAAACTAAATGTCCATCAGTGGATGAATAGCTAAGGGAAATGCATGCATACATGCAATGTAGTATTACTGAGCCTTTAAAAAGGAAGGAAAGGCTACCATTTGTGACAACATGAATGTAGCTTGAGGACATCATGCCAAATGAAATAAACACAGAAGAACAAAGACTATGTGAACCCACTAGTATGAGGAATCTAAAATATTTAAACACATAGAAGCAGAGTAGAGTAGTAGTTAGCAGGGGGTAGGGGAGGGAGAAACAGAGATGTTGGTCAAAGGGTACAAAGTTTCATTTGTGCAAAATGAATGAGTTCTAGAGACTACTGCACAGCTTAGTGCCTGTCATCAACAATTCCGTGTCATATACTTAAAATTTTCCTAAGAAAACAGATCTTATGTTAAAAGGAAAAAGTCTTTTTGCTCAGAACCTGACCCTGCAATGGACAAAGACCATGAGTCAATTGTTGTTGTTGTTGTTGTTCATGTCCACTCTTTGCAGCACCATGGACTGCAGCATGCCAGGCTTCCTTGTCCTTCACTATCTCCCAGAGTTTGCTCAAACTCATGTCCATTGAGTCATCGAAGCCATCTCATCCTTTGTCGCCTCCTTCTCCTCCTGCCTTCAATTCAATCTTTCCCAGCTTCAGGGTCTTTTCCATTGAGTCAGTTCTTTGCATCAGGTGGCCAAAGTATTAGAGCTTTAGCTTCAGTATCAGTCCTTCCAATGAATAGTCAGGATTGATTTCGTTTAGGATTGACTGGTTTGATCTCCTTGCAGTCCAAAGACTCTTGAGAGTCTTCTCCAGCACCATAATTCGAAAGCATCAGTTCTTTAGTGCTCAGCCTTCTTTATGGTCCAAGTCTCACATTTGTACATGATTACTGGAATAACTTTGGCCACCTGATGCAAATAATTGACTCATTTGAAAAGACCCTGATACTGGGAAAGATTGAAGGCGGGAGGAGAAGGGGATGACAAAAGATGAGATGATTGGATGGCATCACCAACTCAATGAACATGAGTTTGAGTAAACTCTGGGAGTTGGTGATGGACAGGGAGGTCTGGTGTGCTGCAGTTCATGGGGTTGCAAAGAGTCAGACACAACTGAGCGACTGAACTGAACTGAACTGGAATAACCATAGCTTTGATTTTATTGACCTTTGTCAGCAAAGTGAATAAATTAGTGTGGTGAATTAGTCTTCTTATGAGATGCAATTCTGAATAATATATATATAAGCCTTGGCAGGTGAAAGTTCACGCATGAACTTTGAGCAGACCTCTGGTCAACCAGCAGATAACTAGTGCAAGGTGGTCTTCTTTCAAGGCTGGTGGCTGTATGAGGTAGGAAAAGAGGAGGAAAGGGTGAAAGACAGAATTCCTCACTCAGCTTCCTTCTCTGCAATCCTTTGCACTTCTGTGTCAGGGCGGTAGTGGTTTAAGCACTTCCTGGGTGACTGAGTCAACCGTCAAAAGCCAAGGGCCCTTTGTCTTATGATACTGAATAGCCAATTGATCTAATATCAATATATGTTATAATTGATTCCGATTTATCACTTCCTCATTGTGAGGTGTTACGCTGACTCAAGAACCAATTAGGGAATATGTAAGAATTTGACTTTACTTGACCTACTCCCCCAACTTATCTCACAAGTTAGTAACAGCTCAAGGTAGAAAATTTAGCTACTTAGGAGAGGTGGCAGTGAGTCCATTTGAGGAACAATAACAAGTGTCAGGAATAGGGAAGTAGGGTGAACTCAGAAGAAGTGTGTTTGTGTCTGTCTGTCTGTCTGCATGTGTGCGTGCCCTCAGTCATGTCTGACTCTTTGTGACCCCATGGACCATAGCCTGCCAGGCTCCTCTGTCCATGGTATTTTTCAGGCAATAATACTGGACTGGATTGCCATTTCCTCCTCTAGAGGATCTTCCCAACCCAGGGATCAAGCTCAGATCTCTTGCCTCTCCTGCACTGGCACCTGAAGAAGTATAGATAAGAACAAAGACAATGAGTAGTAAAGTGCTCTCTGTCTAGCCTGGCACATTCTGGGGAAGCTAGAGAGAAGTAGAATGTCTAAGACACTACAGATACAAGGTTTTGATTTATGTCATTGCATTCTCAGCAGTGTTTTGCCTGGGCAGGTTATCTCTCTCCAAACTTCCTCTGTTTATGTGTACAAATGATACCAAATTAATATCTAGTGTTCCAACAACTGTTACCCCTTCCATTAAGGGGATATTGTTAATATAAGCTGTATGACCCTCTCACATTTGTGCTACTTTGTCCTCTGGAATCCTCAGATACTGTTGCTCTGAGCCTGATATGAAGGTACTAAAGTTTCATGGTGGACTTTACAGTAGATCAGAAACACAGGTATTGGATGAAACTATCCTTTCTATTAAAGTAATAAGAATTTAAGTATCTCTTGTCTTCACACGAGTCAAACCCATGTTCATAAACATTGAACTTAGAAACAAATGCAGAATATGGATGTCATGTCATGTTTTAGATTTCCCTTCCCTTATATGCAAGACGTCGTTCAAATTTATCTACCTGTTTCTTCCCTCAGGCTCTTCCCTCAATTTTCTCCCAAACATTCCTATTCTCTAATGCAAGCCTAGCCCCATAGTTTTCTAGTCTTGCTTTAATTTCAAGAGTCAACAGAACTTAGTCAGAAAATAGAAATCAATCTCTAAAAATAGAAATCTTACTCCGCTATTTTTTAACAGATTTGGAAGTGCCAATAAATAAAAGCAATTTAGGAAGACCCCAAGTAATACTTATATGAAGACAAATTTTAACACAGGAAAATAGTTCTAAACACCATTCAGGAGATTACTTGTGGCTGAGCTTTTTGGCTATGCAAAAAGTGGAGGACAATACATTTTTGTTTTCAAATAGTCTCTGAATATTTCCACATTTAGTGTATGCATACAGTTTGAAAACTTTTGAGGAAAAATCTTAAATGCAGCTCATTTTATTAGATATTTCAGACAAGATCATCTAAGGAGAGTGATACTAGTTCCTATGTATAGGGAGAAAAAATGCTGTAGGTGATGGAGAAGGAGCTGAAAACCATTTCCTGTATCTCTAAGTGCACCTTCAGAAGAAATTTATGTTTATGAAGGGAAAGTGATGAAGCCAGGTGAGACTCTAATGGACACCAGATCTTTTCCACTCTGAATTGGACACCAGATAAATTTTAGAAAATCATTTCAAAAGTCCTCCACGTAGCCTAACATACTGGCACTCACTCACAGTGCTTGGCAAAACCCTGGTCTGGATGTCAGCTCTGCCGGGGGTCTTCCTGACAGCAGTGTATCATCTTGTGTAAGGATGGGGGAGCTTTATCAAGTGCATTTGAGAAATCAATGAGAATACTGGTCCAACCCTGCCCATCCTACATCAGAAGGGCTTTGGGTTTCCAAATGACATTTCATGACTCTCTCTCACCTGGCCCTATTTGAGGACTTTTACCAGTTATGATTCAATTACTTCTCAAACTCTTTGCCAAAGAATAAGAAAGGATTTTCAAGTTCTCTTTTACAAATGAACACATTGTAAAGGTAAAAAGGAGGAGGCTGAGAGAAAATGTCCATGTGATGTCCCTTTACCAATGATACTGAAGTCTCCTTTCTTGCACCATCAAGCTTGTACCAAGTTGTGCCATCCATTCTCTGAGCATCCAAATTCAAACTGTTAGTTGAGAATGAGCTTATAACTGCTGTGGCCATGAAGCCTTCTCTGATCATTCCACCACCATTAATTTCATCTCTCCTTGGAAAAACTTGAGCAGACAGGGCACATTTTAGCACCTAACTCTAGAATATTGTACTGCTCTTTTCTGTGAGTTTGTCTTTCTTTATGTCTGTATTGAATACACTTGATTGAGGAGTTACATAATATGAAAAGGGAGTATGGCAAAATAGAAATAAGGTATTTGAAGTCAAGGAGACATAGATTTGTGAAAGAATATGGAAAATTAGCCTAAATGTTTTTTTTTTAGAAAGTGTGTATGCATTAAAATGTAATACATTGGACAAAGTAACATATATAAAAAATTTTCTTTTGCATTCCTCTGAGTCAATAATATTGGTTTTCTGTAATTATCTAAACAGACATATAGTAAAAGAATTTCTACCTTGTATTCATCCAACCACTATTTAAAATTTATCCATTCTGCCACTCCAGGCACCATGAGTATTAAAAGTCTTTCACAAATAGCTCCTTCTTTAGAGCAACAAATAATCCAGCAGGGAAAATAATAAATTGCTCCAATTGATCACATTGGTAGTTTCATAGTATAGGTTCTCTGTGAGAGGTACAGGGTATTAGGGCTACAGTTGTCATGGATGGGTTCTCTGGGGTGCAGACAATGTGAGGGAGTTTGGTATACAGGCTGTGTGTTAAGCATCACCCTTGCAATCAAGTCCTCTGGAGAAAGAAGGAAGCTGGAATGGTGAGAGGGAGGAATCAAGATATAATATTGATCCTACAACAGTCTCACTGCACACTGTGGGAAGCTGTAGAGCCCCACAGAAGCCATGCAGCCCCATGTTGGAAAGAGGTGGCCAAGCCTATAAACTCGGCTTCAATCATTCATTGAACATGGGCAGACCAGAATGGATGTGAACTTAGGTGAGTCGGCTCTCTCTCCAGCTGACACAATCCTGAAAGGCCAATAGCAGAATGCTACCTGCCAGCAGCACTCCCAATAATTAGGGAAACATGCCCTTCCTTGAAAGGAGCTCTGGGCATTACAGAGTCCATCAAAAATGGGGTGAAGGGACAGAGTGTGTGGACAATGCATTTGCAAGCTTGACTGGGCAGGGAAGGAGAAAGGGCAATGACTAGAAGATGCTGGCTTGAAGGGGTGTTTCCTTCTTGTAGCATTGCTCTATTTTTTTGTTTGTTTGGCTGTGCACCATGTCTTTGCTGGGATTCCCTGGTGGCTCAGACAGTAAAGAATCTGCCTGCACACTGTTTATAATAGCCAGGACATGGAAGCAACCTAGATGTCCATCAGCATATGAATGGTTAAGAAAGCTGTGGTACGTATACACAATGGAGTATTACTCAGCCATTAAAAAGAATACATTTGAATCAGTTCTAATGAGGTGGATGAAACTGGAGCCTATTATACAGAGTGAAGTAAGCCAGAAAGAAAAACACCAAAACAGTATACTAACACATACATATGGAATTTAGAAAGATGGTAACGATAACCCTGTCTATGAGACAGCAAAAGAGACACAGATGTACAGAATAGTCTTTTGGACTCTGTGGCGAGGGTGAGGGTGGGATTATCTGAGAGCATAGCATTGAAACATGTGTATTATCATATACGAAACAGATCACCAGTCCAGGTTCGATGCACGAGACAGGGTGCTCAGGGCTGGTGCGCTGGGATGACTCAGAGGGATGGGATGGGGAGGGAGGTGGGAGGGGGGTTCAGGATGGGGAACACTTGTACACCCATGGCTGATTCATGTCAATGTATGGCAAAAACCACTACAATATTGTAAAGTAATTAGCATCCAACTAAAATAAATAAATTAAAAAACAAACAAACAAAAAAAGAATCCACCTGCAATGCGAGACAGCTGAGTCTGATCCCTGGGTTAGGAATATCCCCTGGAGGAGGGCATGGCAACCCACTCCAGTATTTTTGCCTGGAGAATCCCCATGGACAGAGGAGTCTGGTGGGCTGCAGTCCATGGGTAGCAAAGAGTTGGACACAACTGAGCAACTAAGCACAGCACAGCATGTCTTTGCTGGATTTTAGTTCCCCAGGCAGGGATTGAACTCACACCCTCAGCAATGAAAGCATGGACTGCCAGAGAATCGCCTTCATTTATCTATCATAAGAGAAGCAAGTACAGAGGGAGAAGTTGACAATATATGAAAGAAGAATATAATTAGCAAAATGAAGCAGATTTATATCTCTTTCCGCCATATCTGTGTAGAACATTTTACACCTCAGTTATACCACTTATTCCATTATAACATACTTATCTCTTTCTACTGTGATCTACACAGGAGGAGAAACCCAATTTTCAAACTGTATGCTGTACATGTCAGAGAAGGCAATGGCACCCCACTCCAGTACTCTTTCCTGGAAAACCCCATGGGCGCAAGAGCCTGGTGGGCTGCAGTCCACGGGGTCGCAAAGTCGGACATGACTGAGTGACTTCACTTTCACTTTTCACTTTCATGCATTGGAGAAGGAAATGGCAATCCACTCCAGTGTTCTTGCCTGGAGAATCCCAGGGATGGGGGAGCCTGGTGGGCTGCTGTCTATGGGGTTGCACAGAGTCGGACACGACTGAAGCAACTCAGCAGCATGTTGTACATGTAGAGTGATAGAGAGCACATAGTTAGTATGTAACTCCTGAGTCACTGAACTGAACATTAAAAAAATAGAAAAACCTAAACCCCTTGAAAATTATTTTTTAGTTAAATAAAAAGTATCTAAACATATTCATTTTTAAGATCACAATAATATTTCCCACCCAGTGTGTAAATGCAACTTTTAGCCAGTGTGGAACAGAGGAAAACACACAAATAGACAGATATATCTTGCCATAATTATGTTAGATAGTTAAGAGGCTTAGATTCTGGTGCCCGCCCCACCAGGACCTATCAGCTTGTCAACTCAATATATGAATTTAGAAATCCAAATGAATACATATACAACCCAGGAGTTGATATATACAATGAGATTTTGAAACATCTTGAATTATCTTAATGCCTTTCTTCCTTATAATATCTTTTTCCTTCTTTGAAGTATCTGCTGTGAAAGATGATTAACACAGCTTGTTCAATTGGAAACCAAATAAATCAATGGTTTTTTTTTTTAAACCTAGAAGGCTCACAAGGAGAAGTTTTTATAATATTTATTTATCTCTAGTAATCTCCAATGGATAGCTCTTTATAACTTGTCTATCAAGGGTCAGCCAAGAACTAGGGAAATTCTTCTTATGGTTAACCTTCATGAGGTCTTTATTTCTTGTTAGCATTTGCATTGTCTGCTTCCTCTGCAGCTAAAATGAAAAGCAGTGTTACAGGAAGGGTTTGTCAATGGCTTTTGTTCCTGGAGCACTGGAGGAATGTAAAAGAAGGCATTATTAATGGAAGAGCATCATTCCAGATTCTTGTAATTCTCCATAGAGGCATCTGATTCAGTCAAGTATGCGACAGAATACTGATTAGTGAAGAGAATCTTTAATATGAGCCTGGGCAGCATTCACCCTTTGGGGAGTTCATGATTATGTAAATCTCTGATTCTGTTTCCAGGGGTTTGGATATGTGCCGAACAACAGTGAAACGCCACGTAGACTACTTCACTCCAAGTACTAGACCCCCAACATTCACGTTTCAAGAAGGAGAAATTGCAATAAATAACTGCAGGTTATTAGGGGAAGTTTTGGATGCCGGTCCTAAATACAACTTAGGATTTATCTGTTAAAATGGAGGGGACAGTTGAATCTTCTCCAAGACTGCTGCAAGGTAGAAGCTAAGGGTCAGAATATCATTGTTTAATCAGCCTATTAGAAATGGCCAACTTGGGGCTTCCCTGGTGGCTCAGCAGCAAAGAGTCTGCCTACCAATGCAGGAGACATGAGTTTGATCCCTGGGCTGGGAAGATCCCCTGGAGAAGGAAATGGCAACCCTTGCCTGGGAAATCTCATGGACAGAGGAGCCTGATGGGCTACAGTCCATGGGATTGCAAAGAGCCAGACAGGACTTAGTGACTAAACAACAACTGGTCAAATTAAAGTGGTCCCTTTGAGAAGCTTAATCCCACAAAGTTGACATTACTAAGGACATTTTGGGTACCACTTTTCTGGAATTCTTTTGGGGGAGCATGAAACACATTTTAAAAAATAGCTTCTGGGACAGTAACTAGACCTTTATGCTCAAAAAGTGAATTTCTTTTTTGAAAGTTTTTCTGTCAATTTGAAACTATCAAAAGTCACTCACTCAGAACTGAGCTTGAACAAAAAGTTGGGTGACCAAAGTGGGTTACAATTCCTATCTGAGTTCAGTTTTATAGGCTGAGTTACTTAGAACCTGGCCAAGAAGGTAACAGTCAAAAAGGGAATCACAGAAATAGCCTGAGCAAGAGAATGTCAAACGATGTGGTCTGTTGAAGACAAGTCCTTGGAAAGACGGGAAAAAGATTATTTATTAATGAAGTCATGCTTGTTGAAAAGCACTCTCATTCATTCAGTCACTAATTCAGCAGTGTGTTCAGCAAGCAGTAGCACCATCTACCAAGCTTTGAGCACAGTACTAGGAGCTGGGGACATTCAAACAAATTGGACCAAGATGAATAAGTCACAGATTCTAGCTTCAAGGAGCTAAAGTAAATGTAATAATATACTTATTTTATATATAAATATTTGAATTAATAAATATTATTTAATTTTCGAATTTGAAACATTATAAGAATTACCAAAATATGACACAGAGACACTAAATGTTGACTGACAATATTTCATACATGTTGTGACCTATCTTTGCCAGGAGAGTTAAGTGCTATCCACGTGACTCCTCCAAGAGAGGACATCTGGACTCTTGCACCCGGTCTTTCCTGGACTCCACCATATGTGCCTTTTTCCTTGACTCATTTAGATCCATATCCCTCACTGTAACTGTAATGCATGAGTGCAACAACTTTTCTGAGTTCTGTGAGTCATTCTAGGGAATCATTAAACCTGAGTGTGGCCTTGGGGAGCCCCAATGCAAGTGAACAGCTCTTTCACAAAAGTTCTTCAGTCCAAGTTGTTCTCTGCTTGCAAGCTACTCTAGAACTTATAGCATAGTCTGTAACACACATGTGAATTTAAATCAATGCCCAGTTCTTTAACTGTTTCACAACTGGGTACTTTGTTTATCAATCAGACTCTTAATTCAGCAAGGACTTGCTTCTATCCTCAGTTCAGTTCAGTCTCTCAGTCATGTCCGACTCTTTGCAACCCCATGAACCACAGGACACCTGGCTTCCCTGTCCACCACCAACTCCCAGAGTCCATCCAAACCCATGTCCATTGCGTCGGTAATGCCATCCAACCTTATACTTCCATAAATCCCATGCAACCAGGGCTGGACACACAGTACATGCTCAGTGTATTCAGTTCAGTTCAGTCACTCAGTCGTGTCCAATTCTTTGTGACCCCATGGACTGCAGTATGACAGGCTTCCCTGTCCATCACCAACTCCCAGAGCTAGCTCAAACTCGTGCCTATCTAGTCAGTGATGCCATCCAACCATCTCATCCTCTGTCATCCCCTTCTCCTCCTGCCTTCAATCTTGCCCAGCATCAGGGTCTTCTGCAATGAGTCAGTTCTTCGCATCAGGTGGCCAGTGTATATACTTGTTTCAAGAAAATGAAAGGTCTGGATGTATATGAGAGAGTCACCTGGGGAAAAAAAATAAGTGGAATTCTGGCAGCTGACCAACCAGGCATGTCAAGAATGAATAAATCAGGACCTTTGCCTTGGTACAGAAGGCAAGCAAATTGGAAAGTAAAAGGATCAAGGGAGATTAGACATGTGTGAGAAGGAGTTGTATGCCTAGAACAACAGGGAAAACAAATAGGAAATCTGTAGCAAAGAGATTACACAAAGATTATATTTGAAATTGCAGGATGAAAGGAGAGGCAAGAGGAACAAAGTCACATAGCAATAAGCCAGGTCCTCGGAGAGGCTGTTTGCACTGAGGGAGGGCAAAGAAGGTCTCTGTTTTTATAGATTAGGAGAGAGGAGACAGAAGTGATGCAGAGAAGCCTAATCAACATGAACTGTCTTGGGCCTCAGCTGGCTTTGGTTCTCTTGAGCATTCTAACACTGTGAATGGGATGAGAATTTATTAACTGGAGCCAGAAGGAAAAAAGGAGGTCTCTGTTACATGCTGCAGTGAAATGAGGTCTGAACTGAATCCTGACTTCAGGGCAACCTGAAGCATCCCCAGCCACAGGCTGAGAGAGGATCTTCCTGCAAACATGACGTTCTCCCCAAGCTCTCATGTATGTGTTGTATCTGACCCTGCCAGCCTGACAGCATCCCCAGAAGTTAAGGGTCTGAGGAATCAGTGTTCTTTTTCTTTACTGAAGGGTCTCATCCTAATCTAGGATTGATGTCCTGTTTCTATTTGGTTCAACAAGAACCTACTGCACATCAGACACCATAGCTTAGACAGTCTATAAATAAAATTTTTATTTTTATATTTTATTTTATATTATTCATTGAAAAATATTATTCAGATAAGACAAACTCCTAGATCTTCTTGGAAACATATGGCTTCCCTAGACCAGCTCTGCCTGAGGATATTGTCCAGCAGGGGGATGTATTTGGCCAGCTTCTGGCACAGGCTAAGCATACATGGGAGTAACTCCCAGGGGCCATCCTTAACCAATGAGAGGGTTCAAGTTACTGGACAAATACTCCAGCTTCCTAGACCCTCAGTGAGATAGGTAAGAAGTGGATTCTATAGAGTTTGTCAAAGAGTCTCTAGAGGGATTCATTCTTTATTGCTCTCACACTCTTCCCTATCTCATTCTGCATCCCAAACAGTGCTTTCTGGGATTACTTCCCCAAAAAACCTACCTGCACTTCAATTCTTGTGTCAAGGGCTGATTTTAGGAGAAACACAAGCTGAGACACCATGTCAGGCATGAATGAGAATATAAAGAAAACTTAATGTGATTTGAGTGCTTGTAGTAGCAAAAGCCTTCATAAATATTATCCCCATTTAATCTTCACAACAACCTGTCAAGGCAAGTATTGTTATTATCCTTATTTTGTAAAGTAGGGCACTAAGGTTGAGAGAAATTAAATAGCTTGGCCCAAAACACTAGTTAGGAGATGGCAGAGCTGGGGGTGGGAGTGGCCAAATGCAGTCTTGTTTAATTATAAGTCACATCCCTTTCTACTGCTTCACACAGCATTCCTGGTCAGTGGGGTCACTGCAAGACTCGTGGTTATTCAGGGTGGCCTGCAGGGTGGATTAGAGGGAAGGACATTGCAGGCCAGAGACTATTTCAGAGGCTTCTTCAATCAGCCAGCCTATAGACTCTGGGAAGCTGACTTGGCTTTGTCCTGAAGTGCGGGGGGCGCTCCGCAGAAAGAGAGAGGCAGTGGAACTTCCCTCAGCAGAGCTGAGGGGTCCCGAGGAAAAGTGAGCCTGCTGCCAACCCAGCCCCTCGGCGAGCGAGAGGCAATCAGACGTGACAGGGGTTCTGTCTAAGCAGTTCCGCTTTATTGTCGTAAGCTCTTGGTTTATATAGGCAAGCAGGGGGGTTTTGCGAGGGACTTTCCATAGTTCTCCCAATCAAGTTAAAGGTCAGATTACCACGTGCTTACATCATGACAGGGGTCTATGGTGATCACACGTTGTCCACATGCATGGAAATCAAGAGAGCCAATCAAAAGTTTTGACAAACAACTTAGGCCGCGCCCTCATCTCTTCCACCAGGCACCATCTTAGCTCTAAACCGCAAAGCTAGCCCTTCTTTTTAAGGTTTCCCATTTAGGGCCCCACACTGAAGGTGTTCAGGGAAGAGGTGAGTACAAGACTGAGAGGCAGGAGTGTCAGCAAATGGTCCTACACAGATGTGGGAGGGAACAGACAGAAATAGATGAGATGCCCCTACAGAGAACAGGTGCTCTGTTCCCAGGAAGGGCACTATCTCCCCTACTTCTGACCCCGACCCTGAGGAATCTCTGGGCACTACAGGGAAGAGGTGTGCAGATGAACATGGGGAGCAGTGTTATCAGATGACTTAATGCTCTTTTGCTGGATTGCCCAGGCATACAGTTAGTCTCTGCCTAAAGTACATTCTTAATAAAGCAAAGGTGGGGCTGGGGTCGGGGGCGTGGATTCAGATCTCAGCTCTGGAAATCTGCAGGGTTGGGGACTCCAATGGAACACTGACTCCAAGAGCCCCTTTGGTTTCCTTGTGGATTGAGCAGAGATCAAGGATATGCAATGTCTATTGCAAAATGACTCTGGCAATAGAGGTATGCATTTTCCCACTAACCAAATAAATCTTGAATTCTCAGTCTTGAAAACAGCCCAGTATCCTATACCCAACAGGTGAAACAAGCTGCAATTGATTCAGGCTCATATTAACATCCACACAAAATCCAAAAGAGACGGCAGGCATGAGATGTTATCCTGGTTCTTTTATGAACGAACTTTGGAGTTTTAAACAGGCCCTTTAAGCACTTATGCCTTCAGCTTCCTCACTGAAATGAATTCGGGTTAAATCATCCAGTCTCAAAAGTCTCTACCACATACTGGCCCCTACGAGTTCTGCTGGACAAGTAAAAAGGAGTCTCTCAGACAATGATTAATTGAAACAATAACCACAGGTGTAAAAACAAGAACTATGTTATTTATTGTCCAGCTAAGGGACAACTGCATATAAGACACTGGAGGGAAAAATCTGTCTCTGCCAACACAGGCCGTGTTTCACTCAGATAGTAAAATGAAAGCCCTGCTGGTAAGACAGAGCCCAAGTATCAGGCAGCATGCGGCAGTTGTACTCCAGCCCTGGAAACCAACATTGTTGACTCCCTGAGGAAGGGTCTTAGACTCTGCAGAGTGTGGAGTAATGAGAGACCGAAAGTGGAGGAGAATTAGTGCTGAGCAGCAGTTACATCCATATTATGGAGAAATAGCTCAGACCTTAACGTAGGTCTGTGAAGGTTTTCATTCATTTGGAATTTTTGCCTGGCATTCAGTTTATAGCCCTCTGCAAAATCAAAACAATATGTCAGTAATCCAAAAGGTTCTGTGTCAAGACTTGCTGGATACTGTCCAGGGAACCAGAGATCAGGAGGGAGCTGCTCTGGAGAGGAATTCTGTGGAGGAACTTATCAGCTGCTTGGCTCTTCTTGGTGGGGGCAGGGTGTCAGCTGGTCAATATATGTATAGAAATTGCCTGAACATAGTTGTGGACCGTGTAATTATTGGAACACATGCTTCACAAGGACCTGTCCAAGGAGTGGGAGAAAGATGCAGATGTTCAGCTGGTCAATATGTGTGTGTGTGTTAGTCACTCAGTCGTGTCCAACTCTTTGCGACCCTATGGACTGTAACCCTCCAGGCTCTTCTGTCCATGGGATTCTCCAAGCAAGAATACTGGAGTGGCTTGCCATTCCCTCCTCCAGGGGATCTTCCTGACCTAGGGATCAAATCTCCTGCATTGCAGGCAGATTCTCTACCAACTGGGCCACAAGGGAAGCTAGTCATGAATCAAGTAATAATACTGGAATACATGCTTCATAAGGACCTGTCCAGTGAGTGCAAAAAGGATGCAGATGTCCACGGAGACTATTCTAGATCATGATTTCCTATTACCCCTGGATAGTATGTCAGCCTCAGAACAGGACCCAAGCCAGCAGTGGAGAAATAAGGGGGCTCTTAGGAAGGGGCCTGAAGAAAATTTGTAGGCAAAATGTCAAGAATAATGCCATGTACACAAGGTGTAAAGAAAAAGCTTCAATCCCAATAGTGTAATTGGAGTAAAGCCAAGACTCCAGGCTTAGCAAAGAGTGCAAATGGAGCATGCCTTAGGTAAAGAATGACTCCTAAGTTAAGCTCATGGCAGCAAGATCTTCCTGATACCCTACCAGGGTTGCCGGAACCAGTTACATACAAGTAAGGAAGAATGAGGGGTGAAAAATCAGATGGTCACCCACTCTTCACTTTACTGAAATCTCAGTAGGGTGACATGGCATTACCTCTCAACTCTATAGTGCCCATTTTTCTATAAAGGGTGTGATATCATAGCATGGGTCATGAATCTAATAAATCTATTCTGCCAGTAAAATGGAAGTCCATCATAGTTCAGTATGCTCTCATATGAGATTGAATAATTCGTTCATTCATTCCTTCATCCTTATATAGTTTTGATCATCTCTTGTCTCCCATTAAGGGTGCTAGATACCTCATCATAACATAACCCTGCAGATGGAATAGGCTTATAAAAATAGTAGCTATTATTTACTGAGTGCAATCTATATGCTAGATTTTGTGCTGAGTGCAATCTATATGCTAGATTTTTTTTTTTTTTCCTTTTCAAGCTTCACAAACTCCAAACTAGAGAACATTATTTCCATTTTACTTATAAAGAAACTGAGATCTGGGTTGTGTAAGTAATTTACTTGACATTAGAAAGATACTAAGCATCAGAGTGACATATAAACCCCAACCATTTGACCACATGGAAATTTTTACCTCCCTATTGTGCTACTTTATGCAAATTATCAGCCCACTATCAGCTACTGAGATTTTGAGGTGGTTTTATGGTGATGGTTTAGTTCCTTAGTCGTCTCCATCTTGTGCAATCTTAGGGACTGTAACCTGCCAGGCCCCTCTGCCCATGGGATTTCTGAGGCAAGAATACTGGAGTGGGTAGCCAGTTCCTTCTTCAGAGGATCGAACCTGCGTCTCTTGCCTTGCAAGCGGATTCTTTAGCACTGAACCACCAGGGAAGTCCTCAGCCCACTATCAACGAAGGGAGAGAGTTCTTAAGGAAGAATATAAAATAGGATTTCCCAATCAAATTTCTCACCTACGACTTTTATTAGAGAAAGCTAACATGATTTCACTGAAGTGGAACGATAAGGAATGTAAAATGGACTTGTGGGATTTCAGAGGACAAGAAGCAGAGCAGTCTAAATGGGCTTCCCTGGTGGCTCAGTGGTAAAGAGTTTGCCTATCAAAGCAGGAAATACTGAATGTATATTTAATGTCAAAGAACAAATTGTCAATCAGAGTTCAATTCCAAAAACATGTGAAAGAGCTGAAATGCCATCTCAACAAATCTGCAGAAACTGACACGTCCTTTTGAGAACAATCATCACAGCACAAATACCAGAGGATATAAGTGCCTAGAAACATAAATCTGAATGTCACAGGAACATCCATACTTTTCAAAAGTCAGTTCTAAAAAACTGCCCAGAAAATGACAGAGTGATACTTGGAGAAGTAAAGGTCAAACTTTATCTCTCCATCCTAGATATCTGTAAGACCCAAGAGGGTAAAAATAAAGCAGACCACAAGATCTTCAAGAAGGGGGCAACGGTTCTCTCCCAACCTACTTGTTTTTTTAGCTACACAGCTCAGGAGGCTCATGGTCAGAGGATGATACTCAGGAATTTAGCCAAAGAAAAGTTAGGACCAGCATATTCCAAAGACCAAGTGGTTTGGGAACCACTGATATACAGAAATTAGAACAAGATTGAAAGACACATGATTTAGGCCATGGCATTTGCACTTCCATGTCCATGTGATATTGAGCAAATCAGTCATCTTTTCTGTACTTGAGTTTTCTACTCTTAAATGACCTAATGGCCTTGGTATTCCAAGGCTGCCAAACTCACAAAATCTCCATGAGGATCAAATGAAATAAAAGATAAGCTGTAAAATAATATAGTTCATACATAAAATGCTGTTAATATCTCCCTTAAGATTGAACTCTTTGCCAATTTTTAGTTAATTTTTAATGTGTTTTAGTTAGAATTATAAAGACACCATCAGGAGAACCAAATATGCATATAATTGCAAGAGGTTAAGAGCAGGTCCTTCTGGGAAGGAAGCTGGGAGTGAGGAAAGTGGGCTGGGGCTGCTGTATTTCACTACTGCTCTTCAGTACCTTTGATTCATTTCACAATGCACATTTAATACCAAGTAAACCAGATATGTATTTATCTATTCATACCACTCCAATTTCCCAACATATTGTTAATTTTGTTTACCTGTTGACTAACCAACCTTTAAATTTAGACACTGTATTTGACCCCTTATTTTTTTATTCATCAAATATTGGCATTATCTCTTAAGCAACTGTTAAAATGAATATATTAGCAAACTTGTCCCTCTTTTCATTCTCCTTTTTCCCCCCGACCCTGCTTCTACTCGTAAATTTTATAGTTTACATTTTCAAGATTGATAGCATTTACATTTTGTATCAACACTGTTCCAAGCATTACCTACTAGAGAAATGACATCCTTAAGACTTAAGTTTGGGGTTCCTAGGTATCTGTTAGCTTTTAAACATATGATCAAAGGATAAAATGAAAGTGTGGGTGAGATCTGTGTTTGCCATCCAGGGAATATAAAATTTCTTGACCTCCCCCCCAAAAAACCATGATATTATTGATATAACACTAAAGGGAAAATTAAGTGACAAAAACATTTTTTCCCAAGAATTTTAGGAGAAAGATATGTGAGGTAGTGTCCAGGAACAAATAAACTATTTTTTCTCCAGCCCAGGTTGCCTGCAATGAACTTGTCGTGAGTGCAGAGTGGGTACTGAGGCAGTCAGAAGACATTTATCTGCTTACCCAACATGTTCCTATTTACAGAGTGATGACAAGTAAATTGCATACATTGGTTAAGCATCTTGGAAGTTTCCAGTCACTGTGTAATCCTTCCTGTAGAACTGGTGCATCTGAAAACAGTCACCCTGGACACTTAGTCCTTCAAACCTTTTGGGGATCCCTTATCAGCCATTGCTAAGACTTGTCTAGGAACAGCACCAATGTAGAGCTTGTTTCACCAGCTTTTGCAAATTTGTTAAGGATTAAGGTTTTCATCAGACATAATCTTAGCAAATTTATCCATGTAATTCTCAGCAGCTTCATGACAGCTGTTTCACCACAGATTTTCAAATATTTTACACCATGACATTTAGGGATGCCTTAACTTTCTGCCTCCAACTTTCTGGATGTTCATACTCACCTTCAATGTTCATTTTGTCATGGAGTAGTCTGACTGGTCTCATGGTGAATAACCCAGTCACTGGCATAGAGCTAACTTTGTTTTCAAATCTAACTAATACAAAATCAAAATCTTCATGTTTTTGCCCAGTGCGATGTTTCACTCACTTTTCTTTGTTGTTGTCACCATAAAACATTAGCAACTTGTCTTCCTTTTTCACTGAGTTGTTTACAGTGGCTGTTCCCACATTACATTCTTTGGTAACATGCCTCAGACTCATCACCTAACCTTCCTCCTCAGTATATTCCTATTATTTTAAATTTCACTATTGAGTAATTTTATTGAAATAGAATTGATTTACAATATTTTATTAGTTTCAGGTATACAATAGAGTGATTCAATATTTTTATAGGTTATACTCCATTCAAAGTTACTAGAAAATAATGGCTATATTCCCTGTGCTGTATATTATATCCTTGTACTTTTAATGTATATCTAATAGTTTGTATCTCTTAATCTCCTTTCCTTATCTTGCCCCTACCCCTCCCCGCTCCCCACTGGTAACCACTAGCTTGTTCTTCCTATCTGAGAGTCTATTTTTAACTTTAACTTGTATTATTTCTTTATTTCTCTCTCTGCGATTTATAACAATCTTGATATTGCATCTTCCAAACTGATCTTCCATGCCCATGCCTTTCTCTCATATTCTCTCTCTCTCTCTCTCTTGCACATACACACAAACACACACACACACACACACACACACACACACTCACTTCCTTTCCCTTTTTATTTTAGTGATCTTATCCTTAACTTCCAAGTCCTCCATATTTTTCACAAATATTGTTTCCTTTTTCTGACAGTCTATGTTTCTTTATAGATAGGATAGCTTGTTAAATCTCTAACCCTAACACAAATTAGGGTCTGTGGTTATTTTACATTTATAAGGTTATCTTTTAATCCCTGCATCATATATATATATATTTTGAGCTATTTTTTCTATTTCTCTACTACGGTCTTTCTCTTTTATCTTATGAGTTTTTTTTCAAGTATCTGATGATCCTGTTTCCCAATTCATATTTAATGTTGGGGCACTGTAACAGCTGTCTGGGAGCTTTGTGTACACCAGGGAGGCTTACAGAAGACAAGATAGGCAGCCCTCTCTTCAGATTGAGCTGGTAGGGAGTTGGTTACCCCATTAGTGCACCTCTGAATACCAGAATATGGAGGTATTGCTCTGAGATGCCAATGCATTTAGAGGTTTGTTTGTTTTTCCTTAGGAGTAAATGCACGACCGCTGAGTCTTCCACTTGTGGAAAAGATAGTGTCACTATGTCAACTGTTCTACACACAGACTTTCACAGAACCTCCCAGCCTTCAGCCACGTGCTTGGCTCCTTCTGTCCCCTGTAACATTTCCAGAGTCTCTCCAGAGTTCATCAGATCGGCTCCATTCTTGGCTGGCACTTACCCTGTCCTTAGTCTAGGTGTGGATCTTTTGCCCAGCTGCATTAGTTATCACTTTTCTATTGATTCTTATCTTCAAAAAAAATATCGTGTCTTTTAATAGCCTATTTTCTGTTCTCTTCATTGTTGAGAACTTATAACTTTTTGTTCCTTTATTCTTATTCTACTGAGGTTTCAGGAGGCAAAGTTAAACATACTAATTAATTAGGAGTTTTATTTCTGAATTTAAAAATGCATATACATAAAGGGAAAATGGAGGTAAACTGTGTCAAAATGTATTAAATTGGAAAATAAAGATCTACCATAGAGAACCTTGCTCCCTCACTCAATCTCGTTTTCCATAAGTAACTGAATGTGTCTTAAGGTGACCTGGAGATTTATATTATAATTCTTAATAACACATTTCTGCATCCATTTCTTGATTTGAAAACCTTGCTTAGTATTTATTGACACTTCTTCAGCTGTACATATCTAGGAATTTAGTTCAGCAAATTGGATGAATGTAATATCTTCTCAAATCTCAGGCAACCACTTTTGTTAAAGATATTATTTTTGTTTGTTTTTTAATTGGTTAACTGCATTACTTTAAATATATTTTAGACTTAAATTTGTATTTCAAAAAGCTTTGACATTATCTATTGCATCCATGGTGATGTGTCTATGTGTATGTGCATATATATTCAAAAACCAATAAACAGCATTGCAGTATTGTGATTAGTAATAATACATATATTTGAAACTGTGATATGGTTGACTTTTAGAGTAAACAATGTAATCCAATGTAAGCACATAGATTTTCATTTCTTTTACTTCACAAATGTGATTCAAATCTTACCATATGATAGTATATTTCACATTTGGACCATGACTTGCTTATACAGAATTTTGTTGTGCTTGCAATGTCTAATGGTGTTTCTTTTTCTTATTGACAAAGAGAATACAAGCCTTACTCACCATGTCACTAAAGTCATGCTGTTTGGACTAAATTGAACTATTTTCTACGCCTCCTATAGAGCTGTCATCCTGGGATGTCTTTTCATTAGCTTAGTGAACTCAGCTATTTTTCAGATTCCACGTCTTGTTCCTTTTAGGGTGCCTTTTATTTTGTGTGCTTTGAGAATAAATTCTCATGAAATTTTTAAAGAAAGATCAAATGTTTAAGATCATGAATATCTGAATTAATTTTCCTTTTCTCTCAGACCTGAACAATAGTTTATCTGGGCACAGAATTCTCAACAGCTTTACTTGGAGAATGTAACTTAACATTTATACCTCAGTTTCATCATCTAAAAATTATCCAACTTCAAAGGATTATTGAAAGGATTAAATAAGATAATTTATGTAGCGCATTTAGAACAATGCCTAGCTCCTAGCATTCAATAGATATGGTTCTTAGTGTTATATTTCATTTCTTCTCAGAACTTTGAGGCCTCTTCTTCATTGTCTTCTAGTGTCTATTTAGTATTGCTGTTCTGATTCCAGTATAATTTTTGTTCTTTTGTAAATGATTTATTTACTTTGGAAGCTAGAGAATTATCTTTATCTTAGGATCTATGAAGTTTTATGAGCATTTATCAAGATCTGGGTCTCTCTTAATTCTCCGTACTTGGACATGTGTATTTCTTTAACTGTAAAATTTACATATCTATTTTAAAAATTATTTTCTGCTTTCCATTTTTCTTAATCTATTTTAAAATTTTACTAATCAAGTATTAGATGTCTACTTGACTCTATATATCTCTAACCTTATTCTGAATGTTTTCTCTCTTTATCCTTTTGTTCTTTGCCTTGAGAGATTTTCTCAATATTATATTCCAATTCGTCCATTGAATATTGTAGTCTGAAAATAAGATTTAAATTTCTAAACGTGTTTTTGGTCCCTGAAAGTTCCATTTTCCCAGGAGCATATTCTTTTTTTATGAAAGTGATACATCCAACATCCTCTCTGCAAATAGCATTTGGGATATTTTCTGTTGTGTGGTTCCCTCCTGTATGAATCTGCCAATGCAAAACACCACAGATGAGGGGATTTGCACAATTAAAATCGATTATCTCACAGTTCTGGAGGCTTGACTTCAAGGTTAAGGTGCCCTTGGGAGTAGCTTCTGAGAAGACCTCTCTTCCTGTCATGTGGAAGGCTGCCTTCTCTGCACATGTGTGTGGAAAGAGCATTCTCTGGTGTCTCTTCCCTTTTCTGTAAAGGTATCAGTCCTATCAGATTAGGACCCCACCCCTTTGATCTCATTTGACTGGACCTCCCTAGAGGCCCTATATCCAAATACAGTCATAACAAGGGTTAAGGCTTGAACTTGAGTTTGGGGGGAGACACATTTCAGTCCACAACACCTCCTATTCCTTAATTTTTCTCTTTTCCTGTGCTGCCAGTTGATTGTCTTTATTGGCCCATTCGCCTTGTGCTATTGGTTTTCCTCAAATATTTAGTGGTCCTGTGTTGTCTCTTCACCTTGTCAATAAAGGCTTGGGTTGATCAATATCATTAATTAGTCCTGGTTTCCCTCTTGTTGCATGAAAGGGTTTCCTTATCTTGTCCTCTGCATGGGAGAGCTAACATAAAGTTCTAGAAACTTCAGAGTTTGTGGATGGAGAGTTTATAGGTGTGCAAATTGCAGTCCCCATCTGTTGCACCCCCCTCCTATCTTCCTGTACAATGTCAAAGCAAATGAAAAGAACTGACTTGTGTCCCCCAAAATACATATCCACCTCCCAGACAGAGGCTTGAATTTAGCCTTAACGTGATTCTAAGAAAACAAGTATTGACAGTGAATTTTAAGGGTAACAATAAAAAGAACTGTACAGAAATATGATACTCTAGTTAGTAGAGTTTTTTAATAGGAATATGGGTTGGCTTGAGTATAGTTTTGACAAAATAATAATTGAACTATGTATTCTAAGGCTAAATACAAAAAAGAACTATGCACAAATATTATACTCTAGCTAGTAGGCTCATTTTTCACAGAGGTTTGGTTGGCAATTTTGAAACTACTTATGTGTATTCTGGGATTGAGCAAATAAGTTAATATATCATAGATAATGAGAACCAGGCTTACTGCTAGAGAAAGGAGCTATAAATAAGGAAAGGGAAAAGGCTAGCATGAATCCTGTGGTGTCAGGCTGGATATATCGATATAAACTCATGGTTTATAAATACATATATACAGATAGATACAGAATAGATAAAACTGTCTGCTGAGGGGGTAAGAAGCAATTGAAACACTAATAGCAATGAGAGGCTCTTGATTTCTAGATGTCATTCTCTAAGCTTTAGAAAAATCGTTGATTCAAGGGACTAGAGAAGGAAAGTGCAAGATGTGACTTGAATATCTTATGATATGAAAAAGTAAGAAAGTGCTCAAAAAATGACAAGGACAATTTAAAAAATTCAAAGAAGTCAAATTTATGGGACTCCCTATGGCCAAATCTGGGGCAATTTGAAGATCACATACAAAGTGATCTTCAAGGTTAAGGTGCCCTTGGGAGTAGGTTCTGGGAAGACCTCTATTCCTGTCGTGTGGAAGGCTGCCATCTCTGTGCCTCTTCTGTGCACATGTGTGTGGAAAGAGCATTCTCTGGTGTCTCTTCCCTTTCCTGTAAAGGTAATGGGATGGATTGTAACCCACAGCATGAAGTAAGAGTTTGTGAGTACACAGTAATAATGGAATGGAATAAATAGAGGAGGAAAAGGTCTTCCTTACAGTACTACTCCAACTAATAAACATAGAAGGAATAAAGGAAATGGAAAGTTACCACATGGCCAATATCACAGTAATAATTATTTTAGACCAGGATCATCTTTTAATGCTAATAATTAGTGGGCAAACACACGATGGAAAAAATTCTGTGAACAGACTTTATTTGGGGGGCTCCAAAATCACTGGGGACTGCAGCCATGAAATTAAAAGATGCTTACTCCTTGGAAGAAAAGTTATGACCAATCTAGATAGCATATTCAAAAGCAGAGACATTACTTTGCCAACAGAGGTCCGTCTAGTCAAGGCTATGGTTTTTCCAGTGGTCATGTATGGATGTGAGAGTTGGACTGTTAAGAAAGCTGAGCGCCAAAGAATTGATGCTTTTGAACTGTGGTGTTGGAGAAGACTCTTGAGAGTCCCTGGACTTCAAGGAGATCTAACCAATCCATCCTAAAGCTTTTGAATATGCTATCTAGAATATTCATTGGAAGGACTAATGCTGAAGCTGAAACTCCAAACCTTTGGCCACCTGATGCAAAGAACTGACTCATTGGAAAAGACCCTGATGCTGGGAAAGATTGAAGGTGGGAGGAGAAAGGAACGACAGAGGATGAGGTGGTTGGATGGCATCACCGACATGATGGACATGAGTTTGAGTAGGCTGTGGGAGTTGGTGATGAACAGGGAAGCCTGGCATGCTGCAGTCCATGGGGTTGCAAAGAGTTGGACATGACTGAGTGACTGACCTGAACTGCAACACATGATGAGAAACAAGATAGCAATACAGTCTTAAATTATTTCTAAGAAAGATACTTATCAATTACAAAGAGAAAATAGTGACTATGCAGTGAAGAAATTTGCAGTCACCACCATAATAAGGGGCTTCCCTGATAGCTCAGTTGTTAAAGAATCTGCCTACAATGCAGGAGATCCTAGTTCGATTCCTGGGTTGGAGAGATCTGCTGGAGAAGGGATAAACTACCCACTCCAGTATTCTTGGGCTTCCCTTGTGGCTCAGCTGGTAAAGAATCCACCTACAATGCAGTAGACCTGGGTTCAATCCCTGGGTTGGGAAAGGTTGCCCACTCCAGTATTTTGGCCTAGAGAATTCCATGGATTGTATAGTCCATGGAGGGGTCACAAAGAGTTGGACACAACTGAGCGCCTTCCACTTTCACCATAACAAAGGGATCAAAGTTAACATTTTGGAAACATATTGACATTATTTGCCTCCAGATTCAATGCACTGAGGAAGACATAATGTTAATATTTATATACCTATGGACTATAACTTCACATGGACTCTTACTTCATACTATGGATTATAATCCATTCCATCTGTGTGTATGCTGCTGCTGCTAAATCGCTTCAGTCGTGTCTGACTCTGTGCGACCCCATAGATGGCAGCCCATGAGGCTCCCCCATCCCTGGGATTCTCCAGGCAAGAACACTGGAGTGGGTTGCCATTTCTTTCTCCCATGCATGAAAGTGAAAAGTGAAAGTGAAGCTGCTCAGTCGTGTCCGACTCTTAGTGACAATCCTCAAATTGTCCCAGATTTGGCCATAGGTGGCCCCATTAATTTGAATTCTGTGAATTTTTTAATTCTCCCTGTTAATTTTTGAGCACTTTCTTACTTTTCCACATGGCAAGATATTCGAGAGGTTTACAGTATAGAAACCTAGCAAACATCACCACGGTCCAGTGATCAAAGTGAACATCATCAATACTGAGGAAAACTGATATCATGTGGTTCCTGGTAGAGTCACCTAGGACACAGCATTGCTTCTGTTATCCCACCCAAATGTATATAACCCAGTCTAATCATGAAGAACCATCAGACATCTTCAAATTGAAGGACATTCTACAAAACAATTAGCCTGAACTCTTTAAAAGTATCTGTTCAATCCCAAGACTATCCAAATCATTGTCATCTGTCCTAAATGATGACAATGACCTCTATGATTCTTTTGTACTGTGCTAATCTATCTAAGGACAAATTGTGTTTCTCCAGTTTCCTTTCTCTGCCTTTTTCCAGGTTAGGGTTGACCACCAGGGAAATAAACAATATTTAGAAGACAGATGGAAATCAGCAGTCATTGTGCCCTAAAAGTTGATGTGGAAAGATAGGGGTTGGTGCATCTTAGGCATCTTGTTGCTAATCTGCTAGCCTTGCAGGACATGTGGTCCTCTCCAAAATGTCCATAAGACATTTGATTGACACCAAAAGGTCCTTGATATTTGCAAGGCCATTGGTTTCTATCCAAAATACCCGTGGAGATATTCAGTCCATGCCAAAAGGTCCCTGATATTCTATCCTGCCCAAAACCATTTGGTGTGGACTGAATACGCTCATGCACATTTGGACAGGACCACATTTCAAAGACCATTCGGCATGGACCAAATGTCTTATGGCCATTTTGGAGAGGACTGAATGTCTGCCAGCCATCTGCTGGCTCACACTGTTGGTGTGGAGCAGGAGCCAGATCGGCCAGATCTCTCCTGGATCTCTTCCTTTATTACCTCCAGCTCCTGAGCCAGGTGTGTGAGCATCTACCTAGGGGAGGACACTAGCTTCCTCTGCAGATCACCAAGCATCACGACAGAGGGTGAGAAAAAGACACAAGTTCCAGTTTGCCCTCAGTTTCTGAGCTTTTGCTCCAGATTGCTCCCTGTCTAGTCCATGCCTGGGCCACTATATTGCTCCTACTGCATCCTATACCTTCCCGCAGCTTTCTCTCTCCTTCTCTCTCTCTCTGTTGCCCCATCCCCTGTTTCCTCTCTCTCTTCAGCCACATGGACCTCATTTGGTTCCTCATTCTCCTCATATTCTATCTGTCCAGCCATATAGCCTTTTCCTTGGAAATGTTCTTCCTTCCTTTTCCATCTGGTTACCCCCTCACTTTTTAGATCTCAGCTGAAGTGCCTCCTCTTCAAGAAAGGCTTTCTTGACCTATTGACAAAGTTAAATAACATGGCCATAAGCGTTCCCCCGCCAGTGTGCCTCTCCTGATTCTCAGTTCACTTGTGTGCCTGTTTGACTGATGTTTGACTTCAGTCACTGGGGCGGGGCTAAGGGACTTGACAGGTGAGAAACACCATTTCATGCCTGGTCATTAGCACAGCACCTGCCTCTAGTAAAGAGTCAATAAATATTTGTAGGTGATTTCAGTGAATTTTAAGCCATGCTCAACACACGATTTGATTAATACATCTATGCCTATTGATGTGCCTAAATTTCCCTTCTGCACAATAATGAGTAATATAAAAAGACTAATTTAACCTCTTCATAGGAGCCATGTCTCTAGCTTATAAGTGTACCTTGGTCACCTCCCATATGTTCCCTCCAAGAAATAAGAGTCCTGACACTGAGGAGAACTCCACTATGAATCAGCAAGTTGATGGTCATTAACATTGAACTCAGGCATTTCCCCATTTTATTACTTGTTGCATGACATGTGTTTTCACAAGGCTATCTAAGTAAGCTGCAGGAAAGCTGCCAGTGTGTTTCTGAAGTGATTTTTGGCAATCTATTTCCATCAACTTCATGCAGTTCTGCACCTATTAACACATCCCTTTGAGATTCAGTTTCATTCTGAACTCCATCAGTTCTAAACCACATGAATCAAATTAAAGACACCAAGACATTTCATCAAAATATTCCAATTAATTTTAACTAATTTCATTCAGTTCGACAATTCCAAGCACTGAAATTTATGTCCTTCTTGCCAGAGCATATATGAACTGATCTTGCTTCGTTCAGATCCTTTGCTGTTTGCTTCTCTACAAAGTATTTTTAAACATGTTTACTATCAAATCTTTTTAGCTGCTGAAAATCTTCTCAATTCCCAATAATTTGAAGGGATCAGTGTGTTGCTATGACCATCTTAATCTCCCACCTCTTGATAGCCATGACCTCTCTGGTGTCAAATAATAGAACAGAGAGGCCAGAGTGGTCTTAGGGAATGCTATGGATGACAGAATTCCCCTGACCATGCCCCTCAAGCCTGGCTTAGTATAGCTGACACAAACTTTTCCCCATTTACATATTTCTCCATATAATATATATATATAGTCATCAGTCTCCTCACATTTTAGCCTAACCCTCTGCTATTGAAACATTCTACATTCCATGAGGCAAAGCTAGAGTTAATAATGGACATTTTTTATGATCTTTGCTTCAGTGAATGGAGACCTTCTCATGTTTTGAATTCCTCTGTCCCCAAAGAAGGAGGCGCATGCTCACATGTCACGCCTTCCCTATGGCAAGGCTCAGAGTAACATCAAGTCCATCACTCAGGTGCATCTGGATGACCTTGTGGTTAAAAGGAGAGGGGAGAAGAAAACATCACACCAAATCCACCATGAGTGACATGCAGCCTTCCAAGGAGGCAGCAGGACATCCTAGGGGCTTTGCCCCTGCCCAGCATCGCCCATGAAAGCTGGGATGTCTGTATCCACTGGCAACAGCAACAGGATCTCAATTAGAACAGTCGGGGAGAGTCATCCAGATATTTTTCTGACTATGTAGCCTCCAGTCACTATTTTCTGAACTTCCTAGTGATTTTATAAGCATATATCCTTTAATAATGAATGGTAGCCCACCAGGTTCCTCTGTCCATGGGATTCTCCAGGCCAGAATACCACACAATGAGTGGCCATTCCCTTCTCCAGGGAATCTGCCTGACCCAGTAATCAAACCCAGGTCTGCACTGCAGGCAGATTCTTTACTGTCCAAATCACCAGAGAAGCCCTAAGTTCTATTCTACCCAGTAATTAGCTGAGTGATTTTATCCATTCACCTAACCTCTAACAGCAACCAATTCTGACACCAACTTTATGTTTTACAATTCAATTCTGACACTAACTATATCTGGAGTCAGACTAAGATGTTGCAGAAACTAGTAATCAAGAAACCAAGCACCACACTCGGAGAGTTGCAAAACTCAGGTTTATTATGCTGGCAGACCCAGAGGAGTTAACACTCCAAGCTCTGAACCCTGAACAAAGAGGCTAACGGAGATTTTATAGACCTACTATAGGGTGCAACACTATTTGCTAAGGCTAGTTTAAATTAAGGGGTTTTGCCCGCGTGGGAACAGCAGTCAAGATGGGGAGGGGAATGCCTGACCTTTACACAGACAGGCATGATTAAGTAGGTTTGCAGGGGCTGGGAAACCGCAAAGAGCAGGACAAGGGTGAGTGAGATAAGCTCCAGTTCCTAGTATTTTAAGTCTCCACTTTCTGAGACTACGTGACCTACATGATCCAGACTTTGCAAGGAGCAAGATGAATTGCAGAGGCAGAAAGAGCAGGAGGTTATGTAAAATTTAACTTTTCATCTTCAATGTGACACTCCAGTTTTAAAGGCTCTATCGCATAAACCACTCTCACTTCAGACACCAGATTCAAGTATCAAGTCCTAAGTTATCCAAACTTCTGTTCAACTTGCCTTCAAAGTTGAGGCTATGAAAGCATTTTCCTGTTAATAACTTACTTAATACCAGTTTATGATAAAGGACAATTCAATTCAAGAACAGCCGGAGGAAGGAGATGCATAGGGGAAGGTATGATGAAGGGATTGGGCATCTCCATGACCTTTCCAGGCATGCCATCTTCCCAATATCTCACTGTGTTCACCAACCGCAAGATCTCTAAACTCTTTTGTTTAGGGGTCCTTGTGGAAGTCTCATTGTGTGTGCTAAGTCGCTTCACTCATGTCCGACTCTTTATGACCTTATGGATGATAGCCAGTCAGATTCCTCTGTCCATGGAATTCTCCAGACAAGAATACTTGAGTGGGTTGTCATTTCCTCCTCCAGGGGATCTTCCCAACCCAGGAATCGAACCCATGTCTCTCATGTCTCCTGCACTGGCAGGTGGCGTCTTTACTACTAATGCCACCTGGGAAGCCTGAAAGTTTCATTACATAGATCAATGAATTGTTATATCATTGGCCATTGATGATTAATTTCCCAGAGGTTGGAGATGGGAAGCAAAAAAAAAAAAAAACCCTTAAGTTGCTCATAGCAGAAAAAGAAATAAAAGGAATCTAAATTGGAAAAGAAGAAGTAAAACTCTCACTGTTTGCAGATGACATGATCCTCTACATAGAAAACCCTAAAGACTCCACCAGAAAATTACTAGAGCTAATCAATGAATATAGTAAAGTTGCAGGATATAAAATCAACACACAGAAATCCCTTGCATTCCTATACACTAATAATGAGAAAGTAGAAAAAGAAATTAAGGAAATAATTCCATTCACCATTGAAACAAAAAGAATAAAATACTTAGGAATATATCTACCTAAAGAAACTGAAGACCTATATATAGAAAACTATAAAACACTGATGGAAGAAATCAAAGAGGACACTAATAGATGGAGAAATATACCAGGTTCATGGATCGGAAGAATCAATATAGTGAAAATGAGTATACTACCCAAAGCAACCTACAGATTCAACGCAATCCCTATCAAGCTACCAGTGGTATTTTTCACAGAACTAGAACAAATAATTTCAAGATTTGTATGGAAATACAAAAAACCTCGAATATCCAAAGCAATCTTGAGAAAGAAGAATGGAACTTGAGGAATCAGCTTGCCTGACTTCAGGCTCTACTACGAAGCCACAGTCATCAAGACAGTATGGTACTGGCACAAAGACAGAAATATAGATCAATGGAACAAAATAGAAAGCCCAGAGATAAATCCACACACGTATGGACACCTTATCTTTGACAAAGGAGGCAAGAATATACAACGGAGGAAAGACAATCTCTTTAACAAGTGGTGCTGGGAAAACTGGTCAACCACTTGTAAAAGAATGAAACTAGATCACTTTCTAACACCACACACAAAAATAAACTCAAAATGGATTAAAGATCTAAACGTAAGACCAGAAACTAAAACTCCTAGAGGAGAACATAGGCAAAACACTCTCCAACATAAATCACAGCAGGATCCTCTATGATCCACCTCCCAGAATTCTGGAAATAAAAGCAAAAATAAACAAATGGGCTCTAATTAAAATTAAAAGCTTCTTCACAACAAAGGAAACTCTAAGCAAGGTGAAAAGACAGCCTTCTGAATGGGAGAACATAATAGCAAATGAAGCAACTGACAAACAATTAATCTCAAAAATATACAAGCAACTTATGCAGCTCAATTCCAGAAAAATAAACGACCCAATCAAAACATGGGCCAAAGAACTAAATAGACATTTCTCCAAAGAAGACATACGGATGGCTAACAAACACATGAAAAGATGCTCAACATCACTCATTATTAGAGAAATGCAAATCAAGACCACAATGAGGTACCACTTCACACCAGTCAGAATGGCTGCGATCCAAAAGTCTGCAAGCAATAAATGCTGGAGAGGGTGTGGAGAAAAGAGAACCCTCTTGCACTGTTGGTAGGAATGCAAACTAGTACAGCCACTAGGGAGAACAGTGTGGAGATTCCTTTAAAAATTGCAAATAGAACTGCCTTAGGACCCAGCAATCCCACTGCTGGGCATACACAGTGAGGAAACCAGAATTGAAAGAGACACATGTACCCCAATGTTCATCGCAGCACTGTTTATAATAGCCAGGACATGGAAACAACCTAGATGTCCATCAGTAGATGAATGGATAAGAAAGCTGTGGTACATATACACAATGGAGTACTACTCAGCCATCAAAAAGAATACATTTGAATCAGTTCTAATGAGATGGATGAAACTGGAACTGATTATACAGAGTGAAGTAAGCCAGAAAAAAAAAAAACACCAATACAGTATACTAACACATATGTATGGAATTTAGAAAGATGGTAATGATGACCCTGTATGTGAGACAGCAAAAGTGACACAGATGTGTAGAGCAGACTTTTGGACTCTGAGGGAGAGGGAGAGAGTGGGATGATTTGGGAGAATAGCATTGAAATATGTATACTATCATGTAAGAAACGAATCGCCAGTCTATGTTTGATGCAGGATACAGGATGCTTGGGGCTGGTGCACGGGGATGATCCAGAGAGATGATATGGGGTGGGAGGTGGGAGGGGGATTCATGTTTGAGAACTCATGTACACCCGTGGTAGATTCATGTCAATGTATGGCAAAACCAATACAGTATTGTAAAGTAAAATAAAGTAAAAATAAAAATTAAAAAAAGAATAAATTTCAGACTCAATAAAAAAAAAAGTTGCTCATAGAAAGATTATAAAGAAAATTATGGTACTATAACTCAGTGGATTTTTATGCAGCCACTAAAAATGAAAATTATGAAGAAACAATTCATCATAGAAAATGCTCAAGATAGAATATAAACCAAGTATGTCAGTTTGTACACTCTTTCTTAAAATTGGTCTTTGTGGAAATGTCTTGCAAAGAAATATAGGGGAAAACATTAAAAGGTGTTGAGGATTAATTTTTTTAAGTTTTCCATAAATTTTATAGGCTACTGATTTTGATTTTGGCTTCTGAGAGGTTTTGTGTTCACTTAACGGTGGTTCCAGACCAAAGAAATCAAATTGCTCTCTAGTAAGAAAAACATAAACTCCCAATAAACTGAACCATAATACTACATGGATCAGAGGGAACTGCTCCTTTTTGGAAACTAACCCCTTCTGCAGAGCTCCAGACCAGGGATGGGAAGATGCAAATATGAGCAGATTCTAATCTAGAAGCTTATGTGTCATTTTAATGTCTTGGAACAAAGAGTACACTCTTCTAATGCTTTTCTCTTCCCTTCTGTAATCCCTGCTTCTCGATGGAGCAAAAAACGCCTCCAGGAAAGGATTAACACTTCTTCTATTAACAGCAGCCTTCTGTGCACACACCGTGGGCTTTCCTGATGGCTCAGTTTGTGAAGAATCCACCCGCAATGTGAGATACCTGGTTCAATTACTGGGTTGGGAAGACCCCTGGAGAAGAAAACAGCTACCCACTGGAGTATTCTGGCCTGTAGAAGTCCATGGACAGAGGAGCCTGGCAGGCTTCAGTCCATGCGGTCGCAAAGAGTCAGACATGACTGAGTGGCTTTCATTCTGTCCACACACCAAGGAGCAGCCTATCCTTGTAATAATATCAATCCACTCCCAAGAATTTGGCTCACTAGATCACCCCTTCTCATTCTTCATTGGTGCATGACTGACTCTAAAATGGCATAACTAAAATTTCAAAAATTAGTCATTAAGCTCTGTTGAATATCTTGCCCCATGAAAATCTGAATGTAAGATCTCCTGTGGACCACCAACTTCTCAATTATGAAATGACCAAACATAAAAGATAAAATAATAGAACTCTGAAGTAAGAGCATATTACACAGACTGATTGCAAACAGAATTGGGATGTCCTTAAAATAAAATCAAACAGGGACTTGACAAGAGTTAGTCTTACACCATTGTTCCCCCAGGTCTGAATAGCTTTATCAATTATAAGCCCTTCCCTCCTTTAATTTCATGACCCAAGCAAGGCAAGTATTTATCAAGTATATGGTGCTTAAAGAAATCCAGAAGTAGAAAGGATGTTCTTTGAATTCATGGAATTTCTTATTTCATGGGTAAAAGAGATTTCAACATCAACTAGAGAAAAAACCAAACATACATAATGAAATGCTAAACTTAATGGTCAAGCTACATGACACAAGGGACAGAACTTCATTTGGAGTCGGCTTTAAATTACAATTCTACCACTTACTAATTAAGTGACCGTGATGAGTCATTTTAGTGTTTTGGGGTCTTTGGAGTTTTTTTCTCTGGTAAATATAAAAACAACAATAATCAAGTCTCATATGCGTAAGAAAGCATTGCCTAATGCAGCAAGGTTCAGGTTTAAGAAAAATATTTTAAAAGGATCTTTATGGTATCAATTTTCAGGCAGAGACAGTAAAGCACAATTTCAAAAGTAGGTGGCATATCCAATATTTTGTAATTACTGTAAGTGGAAAGTAACCCTTAAATGTTGTATTAAAAATTTTTAATTTTTAATTTAAATAAAATTTTTAAAAGTAGATGGCATATCCTGTGGGTTACAATCACACACACACATATACACACATGTGTGTATATAAATATGAAGTAGGCATAATGAAGCAGTTTGGAGGAGGTGCTAAGCTGGCCACTATCTCATAAGTTGATATTTATTCCCTTTGGAGAAGCATAGGATGAAAGAATTTACCTGTAGACACAACCTAGTGTCACAGAACCAGGGAATTCACTGCTCTTCTGGATAAATGCTATGGTCCCTCCATAGGTGGATAACATATCCAATCCCAAAGAAACGCATTCTCAAAAAATGTTCAAACTACTGCACAACTGCACTCATCTCACACACTAGCAAAATAATGCTCAAAATTCTCCAAGCCAGGCTTCAACAGTACTTGAACCATGAATTTCCAGATGTTCAAGCTGGATTTAGAAAAGGCAGAGGAACCAGAGATCAAATTGCCAACATCCACTGGATCAACAAAAAAGCAAGAGAGTTCCAGAAAAATATCTACATTTGCTTTACTGACTACACCAAACCCTTTGACTGTGTGGATCACAAAAAAACTGTGGAAAATTCTTAGAGATGGGAATACCAGACCATCAGACCTATCTCCTGAGAAATCTGTATGCAGGTCAAGAAGCAATAGTTAGAACTGAACATGGAACAACAGACTGGTTCCAAATCAGGAAAAGAGTACGTCAAGGCTGTATATTGTCACCCTGCTTATTTAACTTATATGCAGAGTACATCATGAGAAATGCCGGGCTAGATGAAGCACAAGCTGTAATCAAGATTGCTGGGAAAAATATCATTAACCTCAGATATGCAGATGACACCACCCCTATGGCAGAAAGCAAAGAAGAACTTAAAAAAAGCCTCTTGATGAAAGTGAAAAAGGAGAATGAAAAAGTTGGCTTAAAACTCAACATTCAGAAAACTAACATCATGGCAGCCAGTCCCATCACTTCATGGCAAATAGATGGGGAAACAATGGAAACAGTGACAGACTTTTTTTGCGGGGGGGTGCCTCCAAAATCACTACAGATGGTGACTGCAGCCATGACATTAAAAGAGCCTTGCTCCTTGGAAGAAAAGCTATAACCAACCTAGACAGCATATTAAAAAGCAGAGACATTATTTTACCAACAAAGACCCGTCTAGTCAAAGCTATGGTTTTTCCAATAGTCATGAATGGATGTGAGAGTTGGACTATAAAGAAAGATGAGCACCAAAGCATTGATGCTTTTGAACTGTGGTGTTGGAGAATAGTGTGGTCTTGAGAGTCCCTTGGACTGCAAGGAGATCCAACCAGTCCATCCTAAAGGAAATCAGTCCTGAATATTCATTGGAAGAACTGATGTTGAAGCTGGGAAACTCCAATACTTTGGCCACCTGATGCCTGCAAAGATTGAAGGCGAGAGGAGAAGGGGATGACAGAGGATGAGATGGTTGGATGGCATCACTGACATGATGGACATGAATGTGAGTGGGCTCTGGGAGTTGGTGATGGACAGGGAAGCCCGGCGTGCTGCAGCTGATGGGGTCGCAAAGAGTCGAAAACAACTGAGCAACTGAATTGAACTCTACAAAATCTTGCCTTATTTAAAAATTGACTATTAAAAAAAAGAGCCATCCTGCTTAAAACTACAGGGTTTATTTTATATAAAAGAAGAAAGAATGAAAATAACCTAAATAGCAAAAGTACTGATCAGGAAAATCTGATCCTGAAAATTATAATGGCAGATGAAAACTGTAATCAAAATTAGCACCATAAAAATTAACCAATTTCTTTTTTTAAAATAGGGGGTATAAAGGTTCAATAATACAAGATGAATAAGTTTTAGAGATCTGCTGTATGACATTGATACTATAGTTAACATTACCATATTGTACCTTTAAAAATCTGTTAAAAGACTAAGTTCCATGCTTAATATTCTTAACACAATGAAATAAAAATAAAATTTAAACACACATAAATGTTCAAAGTAGAGAAAAATGCTTAAAAATACTATGGCCATACAACAATAACAAAAAGATGAATCATCAGCTGTAGAATTCAGGGAAAACATAGTAGGGAAAATAATCATAAATGAAGATCACACTCCATTTGATAAGTGCATTTGTGGTAAGAGTGCAAGTTCATATATACTCTATGGAAAAGAACTTGAAAATATTTATTCAATATAAAAATGTACACCCAGCATTCTAGTCTTCACAATTTATCCTACAGGTTTTCTTGCATTTTAAATAAATGATATATGTAGACTTCAGAATTATTTGTAGAAGCAAAAGTTAGGCAGCAACCAGTAGGGAATTTGTTAAATAAATCATGACAGCTAATAGCAATAACATAATATGTAGCTAACAGAAGAATGAGAAATTTCTCTATGTAAAAATATGAAATAAATCTCCAAGATATATTTTTAAATAGTAAAAGCAAGGTGCAATGTGTATATAGTATTACAGTATGGTGTGTGTGTGTGTGTGTGTGTGTGTGTGTGTGTGTGAATATGCACTTAAAAGCTCACAAACTATCCCAGGAGGAATACACTAGAAAAATAAACTAGCAACAGTATGTGTCTTTGGAGAGGAGAAATGGAAGTCTGGGAGCTAGAAATAGGAAAAAAATAATAATAATACTTTTAACTCCACCTCTCTAATTCTGCTGCATTTTGCATCATCCTGCTAAATTTTGCATTATCTGGTCAAAGAAATTTATATCTTAAACTACTGTCTCAGGAAATTAGGACCAAAATTGAGAAAAAAGAATGGAAAGTTTTGTTTTCTATTATAAGTTCACTTCTGTATTATTTGACTTAATGTGTGCTATATTTATCTTGTCTTAAGAATTCAAAAATTAAGCATAAAAATAATTTAAAATACTCTGTTCTGTTTCAAATACTCTATCCCACTATTCGGTTGTTAGAAATTTATTTTAGGAGTAGAAAATATGTTACCGTAGCTATAACAGAGACAGAATGTTCAGTGTATCATAGGAACACAAACGAAAGATCAATTTATCTCTGAGGAAACTCAGAGATGGAAGGTGCAAGTTAAACTGGCCCTTTAAAAATTGTTAAATTCACCAGACACTTGTGCAAAAGTCTTTTATGCACAGGGTACAACGTTAATGAAAGCATGCGGGTGCGCAGAAGATGTCATGTTTGGGGAGCTACAGGGATCTGGTGGGCAGGAAGGCGGAAATGACAGTGGAAGAGTGGCTATAAATAAGCTGGAAAATAGAGGGGTTGAAGAGAATATCACAAAAGGCCTTGAACACCATGCTAAGAAATGACATCATTTACTACATCAAGGTGGGCATTAAATTCACCTGTTGCTTAGCAAAGATGAAGAAATTAGAGAAAATTTGAGTTACTGGCACAGGGGATGTATTGAGTCACAGCAGGGAGATTACATGACTTGAGTTTACTCACATGCCTAATTTCTACAAGTTATTGAGTACATATGATCAGTGATAAATAATACAGATAAAGTCCCAACTTTCTGACTTGAATATCCTCAGTTATCCCACTTAAGATCTGTGAGCATGAACATGGCCAGTTCATGCTTGTTCTTATCTGTGCTAGCTCCAAACCTATAGTCTGCCTTCCTTCCCGTTTCAAGCTTTTCTCAAGGCGTTAAGTAGAAATGTTAAATATACAGCATGCGTGTCACCTCCGTCCTGGTTGCTGTCCTTTGCAGACATCACTGATCAACAAAGCACTCTTTGCACTGAATTGTAAGGAGACCTTTAAAATCCTCCCCCACGCCACTCTAGAAAATTACTGCCAGTCTAAGATGACCTATAAATGTAAGGTGCATGAATTTTGCTCATTTTTCCCTACATAATCCCAGTCTAAATCAAAACCTAAAATAGAATTGCTTGAGGGATAAAGTACAAGAGAAAAAGCAAGAGAAGCATTCTAATGGGTAACAAACAAGCAAAACTGGTTGGAAGTCTGCCTAGAATCAAATCAAGTGATTCAATAAATACTGAGTGTCAGCACTAAGCTGGATAAGGGGTAAACTGACACGACTAGACATAATTTTCATCTTCAAAAGTTTCCACATCAGATGGGAAAGATTTCTATAAACAAATAATTTTACTGGGTGAACTCTATGCCTTCAGGGGGATCATGACTGCATTTTTCACTATTGTATACCCAGCACCCACCACCACACCAGGCATAGATCTGGAACACAATAGTATTTGTTAAATGACCAAGGCAGATGTCAAAGTACTTATTTTTTACTGGAATAAATGGGCAAAGGCCTTAAGTAAAAATCAGAGTTTTCCTGAATTTTGAGAAATCAGTGAGAATTTTTCAAATGAAGAGGCATACATAGAGAGAGGAAATCCTCTTTATAGTTTTGCTCCAAAATATGATGAAAAACAATTTAAACCACTTATCCTTCATTCGTTCATAGTAATAATTACCCACATCCCAACTGACTTAAAAGAGTATTAATGAACATATGATAAAGTGAAAGACATGACTATGTTTTCATCAAAGCTGTTGTAATCCATCTTTGTTAGAGATACCCTGCTAAGTCGCTTCAGTCGTGTCCGACTCTGTGTGATCCCATAGATGGCAGCCCACTAGGGTTACCCCTGTCCCTGGGATTTTCCAGGCAAGAACATTGGAGTGGGTTGCCATTTCCTTCTCCAATGCATGAAAGTGAAGAAACCGTAAATTCAACAGTGCTCACAGATTCCACCTGGGTATATGCTCTCAAAATGATCTTTATCTGTTTTTTTTAATGGAACACTAATTAAAATCAATTAAGGTGGCATGTCATTGACTGGTCTGCTTTTGCCCGTGCATAATAAAAGAGGCAGAAGAAAAGACATGAAGGGTAATAATGTGCTACTTGTTTTTACTTCTTAAATTGCAGATATCTGTTTCTAATGGATGAACAACTGAAATTCAAAGCACTTACTTCAACCATAACTAAAGGTCTTCCTTCAAGCCAGCTATATTAGAGATTTGATTAACATTATTTCTTCTTCAAATGTGCTTGAAAGAATTTATTCCTGAATATTTTCATAAAGAATATCTTCAATCTTCCCTATCTTTGAGCTTCGATAAGCCTTAGAGCCTATGCCTTCCTCTTTTGTACTTAATGTAACATTCTTTTGTGTGGTGCAGTAATTGTTTTATCCATGCTAAATCACGTGTCTCCGGTGAGCTTGTAGGTCCAAGACAAAGAGATCAGGCCTTCTATTTCTCTTATGTCACACATACTGTAAAATAAGCACATTTTTCCCTACTGAAGATAAGGGAAGTGAAACACAAATTGGTTACCAGTTGAATGGCAGAAGCAGAAGGACAAACCCAGGTTTGTCCTTCATGTTTACTTCCCCTTCTAAAGGAAGTGCCTTGTCAAGGCCCTTTCTCAAGTGACAGAGATGGGCAGCTACATCTATGTCAACAGCTCTGACTCTCTCCCCATCGTTTGGGCACAATTGATTGAATAGGATTTCAGTATCTGAGGCATGTCTGTGTCCTATGTGAAAAGATTCCCCTGTAGCTTAGTCGGCAAAGAATCTGCCTGCAGTTCAGGAAACCCTGGGTTGAATTCCTGGGTCAGGAAGATCCCCTGGAGAAGGGAAATGGCTTCCCACTCCAGTATTCTTGCCTGGAGAATCCCCATAGAGTCCATGAGGTCACAAGAGTCAGACACAGCTTAGCGACTAAACCACCACCAAGTCACTCAGACTATTTTTATTATTTGAATTAGAAAATAACTGAGAGACTAAATTAGTTAGGTGTATGATACAAAACCAAAAACAGTAAATTAAGAAATTTCCTGTCGGGTCACAGGGTAGAATATACTTACAATACTTGTAACCAACAAAGGAATTACAGATGGGTTATATTAATAGTTTATATATATCTATGAGGAAAACAGCCGACAACATTATAATAATAGAATAATGGTCAGAAGACTTGAACAAGTACCTCACAAAAGAACAAATCCTATGTAGGGTAGCCATCTAATTAATATAGCATCCAAACTGGGACCACTTTTGAAAATGAAAGGGACCTTGCTCCTAATTTTATCAAGATAATAGAGTAAGCCAGGACTGACCCAAGCCAAATACAATGTATGGGTCATTCTACCCAAATAGCATCAAACATACGAAAAGGTATTTCACCTCATTGGTCATTCAGGAAATGCAAATTAAAACTTCAGTGAGATACTTCCATATAGCTATCAGAATAGCAGAAAAGAAAAACAATGATAATACCAACAGTCAATGAGGATATGGAGCACACAGAACTCTCTCACACTGCTGGGTGAGGGTCAGGGTGGGAGGGCTTCCCCGGTGGCTCAGTTGGTAAAGAATCTGCCTGCAGTGCAGGAGACCTGGGTTTGATCCCTGGGTTGGGAAGATTCCCTGAAGAAGGGAATGGCTACCACTCCAGTATTCTGGCCTGGAGAATTCCATGGACTATATAGTCTATGAGGTCACAAAGAGTCGGACACAACTGAGAAACTTTGCACTTTTTCATTTTCACACTGCTAGGGAAGTATGAATTGGGGCAATCACTCTAAACACTCTTTCAGAGTATCTATCAAAGTAAAACATGTATGATGTATGATTCATCGGTTCAACTCTCAAGTACAGATACATATACAGAACAATATGCACATAAATACACCCCCAAAAAGGACATTTGCATAGCAGCATTATTCAAAACAGCCCCAAATGGTTATCAACAGTAGAATGGATAAATATGGTGTACTATACTCATACACTGGATAACTATACCATGATTTTAAATGAATGAACCACTGCTATACAGAGCAACATGATTAAATACCATGAATGTAGCCGCAAGTACTAAGATGGTAGACTCAGAAGAGCAGGTGGTGTAGAATTACACTTCTACAGTCATTAGAAAAGGCAAAACTAATCTGTGGTGTCAGAAGACAGGTAACTAATTACCTTTGGGGAAGGGTTAGTGACTGCAGTGGGGGTGGGGAAGTTTCTAGAATGCTGGTAATGTCTCATTTTTTCATCTAGGTACTCATAATGCAAGGGTATTTACTTTAGGGAAATCATTGAGCTGCATGCTGGAAAGTTGTGCAATGGTTTGCATATGTACTTTACTTTAATAAACAACTTATTAGTAAAGAAAGAAAAATATCCCCAGAAAAGAGAGGGAAATTCCTTGAAGCAAAATAGGGTTGCATGCAAGCTAGAGCAAAAACAAAAGTAAAGAGGGGAAGCTGTTCAGTAGAGAGAATGGAATGGAGCAGATGTGCAGGTAAAAGCCTAGAGACCATCAGAGAAAGACCATGAGTTAAAGATGGAGAAACAAGTAGAACACGCAATACCTTGCACTGCCTCCAGTCCTGGTGATTTGTCCGTTCCTTGTCCCATTCATGTGTATCTTTACAATAAGTACCCCTTTTCTTGAGGCAGTGTAAGAAACTTTCTCTTCCATAAAAACAAACAAAACCAACTAAAATGCCAATAGTGCTTTCTTTCTCATACCTTCTAAAAGTACAGTCTTGGCAGTTAGGGAACTTATCTTCATCAAAAGCTATTTCTATGAGATAATGAAAACCAAAAATAAACTGAGCCAAGTGAATGATGAACTCTCATGTCTTCCGTGACAAGGGCTAGAAGACTTAGAAAATGTAGTGCAAATAGAGAAATATTCTCTTGGTTCAAACCCATCTCTCCTGCATGTATAAAACATGAGTGGTGCTGAAATAACAAATCTTATGATATTTCATGTTGGCACATTTATTGAGCTGTATGATGTGCCAGATGCTAAGCATAGGGTGATAGAGCTGAATATAACATGACTTCTCTTTTTGACCTCTTATGTTTTGCCTGTTTTGTTTAGCACTGAATCTCCAGCACTTGGAATAGCATTCAGCACATAAGAGGTGCTTAATTAATATTTATGGAATGAATCAGTGAATAAATCAGTAGAATAGATATACAAACAATCACCATACAATGGAATATAATATCTGTATAACAAGATTCAATGATAAAAGGGAAGCAGTTATTTCTCCAGTCGTGGTGAGGGAAAGCTACACAGACAGGACTATTGGGTTGAACTCTGAAGAATTTTCTCTAATTTATAGAGAGACAATGAAAGACATTGGAGAGGAGACAGGGAGAAAACCACGGGGAAAATTCGGAGTGTGTAAGTGTGTGCATAGTTGGTTCAACTCTTCTTTTCCACAATCCAATCAATGAAAAGTGTGGCAATGTTGTGGTTCACAGACCACAAAGTACATACTCCAGTGGTCTCCTGAATCAACTGATCAATTCTGTCTACATAGAAGAGAGGGATAAAGAATTATCCAGATGACACATGCTATTAAAAGAGAGAGAGAATACTTGAGGATTTAGTTCTCCAGCTTACTAATCTTCCATGGTGGTTTTCAAATTGAATTTCATAGAGCCCTAGGGTATGTCTGAGAGATACAGCTTCATAAACCACCCCAGAGTGAGAGATGGAGAGACACGGCCCTAGGTCTTCCACCCCTGATTTAACAGCAGCGGCTCCTCTTTCATCTGCTTTCTGTGCAATTTACCAGGAAAGAAATACTCTATGTAACTAGATAATTATTCTACTTTTTAAAAAAATAAAGTTTAAAACAGCTGACCTATAAAGTGAAAATTCACAGAATGATTGTACAGTGATTTACTGTACTTTTGGTAAATACAACTTAATCACTGTAAATGAAAGAAAACATATTGATTTTTTTTTTGAAATTACGATCTACCCTGACATTCCCAGTCTACAAGGGAGTAATATCTAGCTGTGATTTTTAACACCATAAGAGAGAAGACATCTATCACAATTGTCTCAAAGATGAAAGAGCTGTCAAAGTACTGATTTTGATCACCTCTCCCCATCCTCATATTTTGAACCATGCCATTTTTGGGTATACTTTGCTCTGGGAACTTTGAGCCTCTTCAAACATGTCTCTTGGTTGCCATGCTATTTGGTGACTGAGAGTGAGAAATAAAATATTATCTCATGCTCCTCTCTTAGATTTCCCCATTTAGTTTAGTTCGTGACTTTATTTGCATGCATTTACATTCTTCATTTCATTTATAAAAGAAGTCAAGAGATTTTATAGGTCTGTTTAATGTGCTAACATACAGGATGCCCATGCCATTTCCAGATAATTTATATATTCAAATGATTCACTTCCTTTTTTCTTTCCTCCAACTCTCCTAGTGTCACTATTCCTCTTTTAGAAAATGGAATATTATAATTTTTAACAAAGCAATTTTATAAGTTCCTGAACCAACAGATGTATCTGTGTATACATAATGGAAACTGACCAAATACATATATACATATATGTATGTGTGTATGTAAAATTTAATCATTTATATCATGTCTACCTAAAAGATAGCAACAGTCAATTTCTGCTCCCTCACTAACCCTAAGGGCTTCCCAGGTGGCACAGTGGTAAAGAATCCACCTGCCAATGCAGGAGATGCAAGATATGGAGGTTTGATCCTTAGGTAGAGAGGATCCCCTGGAGAAGAAAATGGCAACCCACTCCAGTATTCTTGCCTGGGAAATCCAATGGACAGAGTAGCCTCTTTTCTTCCTAAAATGAAAGGCAAAATTTATTCAAGGCATTTGCTTGCAGCAAAGTTTTAGGAAGCGAACTGGTCTGACAGTCACCTGGCTCTTCCAGCCATTCCTTTCAGCAACTTTCAGAACTTCTGATGATAGATTGGACGTACTCTCCTCAAGTCACTGAAGCTTAGAACCACCTTTGTGCTCTTCCCTCTTCTCTTTGGTTGCCCCTTGGTCTTGCTGAAGTCACATTTGCTCACAACACAGTTCCACCCGCCAGTTCAAATGAGCTATTTCTGGGCTTCCACTTTCACGTGGCACGTGTTCTCAACTCAGTCCCAGGAAACAGTCTGAAAATTTTGTAACAGAAGAGAAAGAGGTGGTTGGAACCCTAGACCTACTGTACTTGCTATCACATGTCACAGTCCAGGACCAGGTATTTTTATGCAAACTAAATTCATTCTTCCTGTTCCTCCATAACTTTACTCTTAAAAGATTCTGTTCTATTTGTAAAAACCTTAATTGGTTCAACCGGACCAAGACTAGAATATCAAGCATTGTGAAATAGAGGAAGAGCATGAGCTTTGGATTTAGACATGAACTCTGATGGCTGGTAGAGTCCAATTGTGCGTGCGTGTGTGTGAGTTGCTCAATCGCTTTGCGACCTTATGGACTGTTAGCCCCCAGGCTCCTCTGTCCATGGAGTTCTCCCAGCAAGAATACTGGAGTGGGTTGCATGCCCTCCTCCAGGGGATCTTCCTGACCCAGGGATCAAACCCAGGTTTCCTGCACTGCAGGTAGATTCTTTACTGTCTGAGCCACCAGGGAAGCCTAGAGTTAGATGACCTGTTTTGAATTTTAGTTCCACCACATGGTAGTTTCTAGAGAAAGTTACTTTTCAATGCCTCAATGTCTTCATGTATAAAATGGGGCAATATTCTTAATCCCACCAAATCTTAGCCTCAGTTTCCCCAGCTGTCACAGAGGTACAAAATAAATGTTCATTCCTTTTGCATCTTTTATCCCAGGCTATGGCAGAGATTTTACAGTTGTTTTGCCATTCTCATGCAACATCTTCCAAGGGAGAATGTTCTTCCTCTTGATTTGATCAAGAAATAAGAAAGCAGAGGAAAGCGTTATTGAAGCACCTGCATATTTCCCACTTTTTCTTTGCTAACATCAGCCTGAGTACCTCTTACGCTGCCACTTCCATCTAAAGATGGGAGACCAGCACCTGAGCTGCAGCCTGCCTCTCCTCCTAAAGGAGATTGCAGAAGGAAAGACACGTTGCACTCAAAAACCTTCCCTAGAGTCTAGGGCCTTTCACATCTCTGGTCTTTGGATATTTGTCTCCTTTTTAAATAGATAATTTTTTCCAAACCATTGTCAGTGTGAATACCAAAAGAAAAATGACAGACTGTTTTGGAAATCCAAAAACTATACATTCCTAGGACTGTGACTATCATAGGCATCTAGTATGCAATGAATGAAAATGGATGCAGAAAAGGATGCCTCATTTCATTTTTATTGTCTTTGTATTTCAAAAATCTCTATTTCTCAAAGAACATTTGTGTAAACATCACATCACATTCACCAGGGTGCTCGTTAAAAATGCAGATTCCAGAAACATATTGAATCAGAATATTTTGGAGAAAAAGCTGGGAATTTGTATTTTTAACAAGAACACCTAATGATTATTGTGAACACTAAAATTCAAGAACCACACTTTAAGTTCCCATGTTTCTTTCCATGTTTGATTTGGGAGCTATTTAAATGGCTAAGATAGAACAAAGAGACCCAAACAATATAAATTCTGGTGCTTTGTATACCCTCTTTATAGAATTAATCATGTCTATGGACTTCTGCTCTTAAGGGGATAAATACTACAGATGGTTCATTGATTTTTTAAAATCTGTTTTTGCTTAATCTATCTAAATGTAAAACAAAAATGAGAATAAACAAAAATGAGAATACCGTATAATATCCAAGTCTTCATAAAATGTTTATTTAAAGTCACAGAGAGAATGCAATGGTAAAGATGATTACTTCTTTTCCATGTAAAACAGCATGAGAAGTCCTTTCAGTTGACAAGCTTTTCTAAGTGAAAGAGAATAGCATTTAGAGGACAATCCTGACTAAATCAATTAACCTGATTTTCTATGTCTGTGAGGATTGCATAGCATCTCCATACAGCACAACTCAACTGTAGTCTCTGTGCCGTGCACGACTTGAACATCTGTACATAGGAATACTATGAATGAGTAAAGAAACCTTGCCGTATACAATAGTGATAGTAAGGAATTCTTACATGAAGTGGTAATAGGATGGAAAAATAAAGCTTTATTTGGATCTATAAAACAAGAACCTAAGAAAGACACAGTGTAGATATGGTTGAAGCTATTGCTCAGGTTCGTTAAGAGTTGCTCAGCCTATAAAACATACACGTGGGCACATTTGGACCTCTACAAACACACACACTGTAGAGGACACTTAACGGTCCCTGCCCATATCTTGAATACATTCTATTTCCTTCTGGAAAATTCCTGATTTCCTTTTTTGGACACTGCTCCTCCAGTCTCTGGATATGTGGTGTATTCAGCTACAAGGATGGGAAACATAACCCATGCCTTAGCCAATCAGCACACCATCTTTCCTTGGGGAGAAGGGGAGGAGTGTATGACCCAAGCTGGACTATAGTGTCTGAGTCAACCTCAGGACTTGAATAAGTACTCCTGGGTAAGGCTCTACCTCTCCTCAGCTGCACTTGAACTGAAATGTCACTGTCATTAGATGCTAGGAAATGTGAGCCAGGAAATGCTCAGGAACAAGGGAAGCAACACAGCAGATTTTTCAACGACATAAACCTGTCAATGCCCCTTTATGTTTTTGCTTCAGTCAGCCTGAATGATTTCACTATCACTTGCAATAACAAAATGAATACTAGACTCCATTGTTTGACTGACATATACCAGGGTTTTACTTTGTCTGCTGTTTGTCTTTCTGCTGGTTTTTATTACACTGATACAATAAGTTCAATTATGGCAAATACGTAATTTATCATCCAAACCAGGACACTTTGGAGAGTGAAAGGGGCACTGTTTATGCTCATGTCAGGACAAAAGCATCATCCAAGACAAACCAGGCTATATGATCATCCTAATTTTGACCAAACGGTCAGACTGCTGATAATCTGAAGACACAAGTCAGCATTTTAAAAGCAGTTTGCTTTACAATGTGTGACATTCCTGATACTTGGAACAATGTCCAGCACAAAGTCAATCAGTTCAATTCAGTTTAGTCACTCAGTCATGTCCAGCTCTTTGTGACCCCATGGACTGCAGCACGCCAGGACTCCCTGTCCATCACCAACTCCCAGAGTTTACCCAAACTCATGTCCATTGAGTCAGTGATGCCATCCAGCCATCTCATCCTCTGTCGTCCCCTTCTCCTCCCACCTTCAATCTTTCCCAGCATCAGGGTCTTTTCCAACGAGTCAGTTCTTCACATCAGGTGGCCAAAGTATTGGAGTTTCAGCTTCAGCATCAGTCCTTCCAATGAATATTCAGGACTGATTTTCTTTAGGATTGACTGATTGGATCTCCTTGTGGTCCAAGGGACTCTCAAGAGTCTTCTCCAACACCACAGTTCAAAAGCATCAATTCTCAGCTTTCTTTATAGTCCAACTCTCACATCCATACATGACTACTGGAGAAACTATAGTCTTGACTAGATGGACCATTGTTGGCAAAGTAATGTCTGTGCTTTTTAACATGCTGTCTAGATTGATCATAACTTTCCTTCAAAGGAGCAAGCATCTTTTAATTTCATGCCTGCAGTCACCATCTGCAGTGATTTTGGAGCCCCCAAAATAAATCCTGCCACTGTTTCCACTGTTTCCCCATCTATTTCCCATGAAGTGATGAGACCAGATGCCATGATCTTCGTTTTCTGAATGTTGAGCTTTAAGCCAACTTTTTCACTCTCCTCTTTCACTTTCATCAAGAGGCTTTTTAGTTCCTCTTCACTTTCTGCTATAAGGGTGGTGTCATCTTCATATCTGAGGTTATTGATATTTCTCTGGGCAATCTTGATTCCAGCTTATACTTCTTCCAGCCCAGCGTTTCTCATGATGTACTCTGCATATAAGTTAAATAAGCAGGGTGACAATATACAGCCTTGACGCACTCCTTTTCTTATTTGGAACCAGTCTGTTGTTCCATGTCCAGTTCTAACTGTTCTAACAAAGTCAATACTCACTATTTATTTATTTCAAAAACAAACATGTCACCACATTCATTCTTTTATTTCTTCAACAAATACTTGAGTAAACATTACATATTGTCATTGTTCCAGGTACTGAAGATACTGATGTGAGGAAGATATTTAAGGACCTTGCCCTCCTAGGGGTTTTATTCTTGGAAAGAGGGACCAAGCAATAGACAAATAAGTAAAAAAGTATTTTCTGGTATGGGGTATGTGCCGTGGGACAGAGGAAACAAGAGTGGCATCAGGGAAAAGAGAGAGATTTTAAGGTATTATGATCAAGAAAGTAGCTCTCTGAAAGTTGACATTTGAATGGAAACCAAGTCAAAGGTAAAGAGTGAGAGGACCTCCCTACAGCAAAAATCATGTCTCTATCTGCTATTCTGCACTGTTCTCCACTGACAGCAGGACCCACGTGGTCATATACTGCTTGGTATTCCAGGAAGTGCTAAACTGGCTGAGGATAGAAAGCATAGACTCAGAGTGAGTGCCATAATCATCTCTGGATGGGAGAATTTACAGCATCCCAGAACTGAGGGCGGGCGTGGGGAGAAAATGAGATTTAGGTTCAGGGAGAAGAACAGTTGTTCAAGGTTCTGGGATCAGGCTCAGGGGTCAGGTCATAGGTTTGAATACTGGCTCTTCCATTTATCAGCTGTGTGACCTTGAGCAGTTCATCTTTGGGAGCTTCACTATCTCATCTCTACGACTGGGATAGTAATAATAGTATCCTATAATCCCATCTTAATATGTGCTCAGGGCTTAGCACTACATCTGAGAAACAGTAAGTGTTTAGTAAATATTAGCTATTATTATTAAATAGTGAAGAGAGAATAACAATTTAAATATGTTTCAGAAGACAAAAAGAAATAAGATGTTGGCCTTTCCCTTCAGGAATCTCATTATGTACTGACAGTAATAGGAGTTCTCATAGCCCATACTGAATGTCAGGTCTCTGAAGTGTTAATAGGGGTGTTCTGCCATGAAACCAAATAATAGTATTTCTTCCAATTATCAGGGGGAAAAAAGTATCACATTTTTCTCAGTTTCAAGTTTTATTCTCATATATATTTTTCTGAAATGTTAGACATCTGCTACCTAAAGAACTGGCAGATGAAAAAATAAGTGAACAAGCAGCAGACAAATATTACCAGAACAACTCAGAAACAGCCAATCATGTTTAGACCAACAGCTTGTTCCTTTCATGGACATGTGTACTCAAGGTGGTAGTTTTTAAAGGATGCACAGATTGTCATATTGTCTGGAAGTAAAACTGTTCATATTGCATATCCCAGAATTAAATAAATCAATCAGTATTTCATGGTGTTCTTCAAAAAGTGCCATGCCTTCCAGATGCTTTGTCTCCTAAATAAGTTTGAGAATCACTCTGTAGAAAAGTTCAAAGCCCTTGAAAGAAAGTTTCTAATTCACCCTCCCACTCTCCTGAAAGCTGGAAATATGGCAGAAGTATAAGAATGATCAAAAAAAATGTAAAAGGAGACTAGTCTACTGTTATCTTCTTGAAGAAGAAAGCAACCCAGGAGATGGCTGATGATTTGCCCAAGGTCACTCGGGAAGTTGACAAAAGAAGTAAGACCAAATTCATGCAAGTCTCTGTTGTATGTATAAAAATCATTGCGCCTTCCAAGAGCACTGATAATGAACAATGTGATTTAGGAATTCCTACTGCAACATATATTGAGCTTTCTAGTCCCAGAGGCACAGTAACTAAAATGATCTCAAACCAGTGGGCAGAAAGTGTCTGGTTCTTTTAATGAATGACACCCCAGATGGTCACCAATCCCCTCATTGCACTCTGCATATACATTGAGGCCACTGTGTCTTTGACTCCACTAGAGAGTCCTCTCCATCAGTTATAACTAGTGCCAAGCCCCAATGCTACTTATTTCATGAAGTCTGTGGTTGGAATCTCTTGCTATTCCAAACTTCTTTGCCATAGTGATGGCTTTTACCTGTTTTCTAGAAAGATTCACATGAGAAATACTTTTATATGCCTGCATTCAATTTTTGTTGCTGTTGTTGAAAATCACTACAAATTTAGTGGCTTAAAACAGCACAAATTTATCATCTTACAGTTTTGGAGGTTCAGAAGCCCAAAATGGGTTTCCCTGGATTAAAATCAAAGTGTCAGCAGGCTGTTCTTTCTGGAGGCTCTGGGGAAGATCCTGTTTCTTTGACTTTTCCATCTTCTAGAGGCTGCATGCATTCCTCAGCTTATGGATCCTTTCCTCCATCTTCAAAGTCAGCCAGGTAGCATCTCTCTGACTCTGCTTCAAACTTCACATCTTATTTTCTGATTAAAGTTAGAAAATAGTCTTTGTTTTTAAAGACCTACATGATTATATTGGGCCTATCATCACTTCATGGGGAATAGATGGGGAAACAGTGGAAATAGTGTCAGACTTTATTTTGGGGGGCTCCAAATTCACTGTAGATGGTGATTGCAGCCATGAAATTAAAAGACGCTTACTCCTTGGAAGGAAAGTTATGACCAACCTAGACAGCATATTCAAAAGCAGACATTACTTTGCCAACAAAGGTCCGTCTAGTCAAGGCTATGGTTTTTCCTGTGGTCATGTATGGATGTGACAGTTGGACTGTGAAGAAAGCTGAGTGCTGAAGAATTGATGCTTTTGAACTGTGGTGTTGGAGAAGACTCTTGAGAATCCCTTGGACTGCAAGGAGATCCAACCAGTCCATTCTGAAGGAGATCAACCCTGGGATTTCTTTGGAAGGAATGATGCTAAACCTGAAACTCCAGTACTTTGGCCACCTCATATGAAGAGCTGACTCAGTGGAAAAGACTCTGATGCTGGGAAAGATTGAAGGCAGGAGGAGAAGCGGACGACAGAGGATGAGACAGTTGGATGGAATTACCGACTCAATGGACATGAGTTTGAGTAAACTCCAGGAGTTGGTGATGGACAGGGAGGCCTGGCGTGCTGTGATTCATGGGGTTGCAAAGAGTCGGACACGACTGAGCAACTGAACTGAACTGACTGACTGTTCAGGATAATATCTCAATCTCAGTATCTTTAACTTAGTCACATTTGCAACATCCTCTCATGTGTAAAGTAACATTTTCCTACTTTGAGACTAGGGATGTGAACATCTTTGAGAAGTCATTATTCAACCTATCACAGTCTGCCTTTAGCCCAAAAGAGTCATATTTGCCCCCCTATGCAAAGCACATTCATTTCATCCCAAATTCTCCAAAATCATCAACACATTACAGGATCAACTTAAAATCTGAAACCTCATATAAATCAAATCAGCTCAAAGGTCCCAAATCTCAGTATCTAAATTACAAAAATTAGACAAGGGTGAGGGTATAATTCATCCTAGGGCACAATTCTTCTCCATCTATAAACCTGTGAAACTCAAGAAATAAGTTAGCTACTTGCAAATGAAATGTTGGGAAAGACATCAAATGACAGTTATAGGCATTCTTGTTCAAAAAAAGAAGTTGAAAGGTAAAAAATAGTCAAGCAATTCTGAATTCAGCTAGGAAAATTCCATTAGGTTTCAAGGCCTGTAAACAGTTCTCCAAGGCATAGGACTCCTCCATTAGGGCTCAAGACTCCCTCCTCTAGACTCATTCCTACCCTGTGGACTCCATCCCCTGAGTTTTCCTTACTTTTTCATAAAAGATAGTACTTGCTTGCAGCTGGGTAGTTTCACCAGCTTGTTTCTTGCCAGTAGACTGTAGAAGGCTGACCGCGTTCTTTCATTTAGTACTCTCTTTTAGTCAAAGCTGACAGTGTTTATGATGGTAAAAATTCTCAGGAACTTTGTAGATCCTCTGTGGATGTCATGGGGGTTCACACACAAGTTGCATCTGTTCTCAGGTCCTCTGAAACCTTCTCAAGTTCTACCCCAAGGATAGGGTTCAAAGTCTCCTCAAGAGTGTCTCCCACTGTCCAGATCTTTTGTTTTCCTTTGGGATGTGTATTATGGCAGGAGAGAAAAATGATTTTTATACCAACTTTCATTCATAACATGCTGTAATCTATGGTATAAAGATCTATACTTCATGAGCCTTCCGGGGCTCTTTGATTTTTTATATTCAAAGCCAGGGTTTTAACCTGGAAGAAAATCACTGCTCTTTCCAAAAGTATGGCTCCTGCAACTAAAAGCCTCATTCCTATTTGTTTAAAAGTCCATTTAGCTGCTCACCTGACTTCATCATTCCAGTCAGTGTATTTGGAGAATTTTCATTGACTTCTGCCTTGAAGAATAATACTGAGCAAAGAGAGCTTAGCAAAATGACTACTATATCTGTCAATAGTCATACACTGAAATATGTTATATAAGTCAATTCTTTTGATAATTCTCAAGATGGGAATTATTATTCTTGTTTTGCATTAAATGGATTCACAAAGCATTAACTACTTGCCTAAGTCACACTGCTTAAAAGTGTCTAAGTCTACATTCAAATCTTAGTCTAACTTCAAAATGGAACTAGCCAAGTAATTCTTACAAATGCCCAAGGAAAAGAATCCTGCCAGCCTTCATTTTCCACATTTGTCAAGTGAAAATAAGTTTCTTAATTCCTCATCCTCAATTCCAGGATCTAAAAAGCTTTAAAAACCAGAAGTATTGTTGGTAGTGGTTCACAAGTTTGGTGCCAAAATAAGACTTGAGCTGCCACTTGATCCCAGTTTTGTCTCAGTGCCTCTAACAGCTCCATATGCCTCTGCTGCCTACTGATTATTTCTGCTGCATTTTGGGAATGTGTGTGTCTTCACTATGTGTCATGGAGCAATCATCGCGTGTAACACAATTCAGTAACTCATTGTGAGCAATGGGAAACAGTGATTTCTGCCCTGAAGATTTTTCATTCAGAATTCAACTAATTGGTTATGATAATTAGCAGAAATGTAGCTCTCCACTGCTCACTTGGGAGCAACCTAACTAGAATACTATAGATAGCTACTCTAGCCCAATGCCATACACATGTAAGTCCAGCCAGCATCTTTATCGGCATGTGGCTTCTGTTAGTTATACAAAAGCCATACCTTTTTAAGCCTCACTTCAGTTTCATAGAAATTTCCTATGAGCCCCTGGTTAAGCCCTAATAGCTGCAGAAAGGCCCCAAATATGAACCTGCTATTGAGGAGACCCCAGGAGAGCAGAGCCTCAATCTATTTTCTAAACCATGCCCTCTTGGTATAAAAATAAATCATTCTTTCCCTTCTTAATCCAACATCTTGAATTAAATTATAGAGTGGATAAAGCCAATGGTAAGATATTACATGTTTTTTTTTTTCATAAAATAAAATCAAAGAAACCACATGCTTTTTCAAACTTGACTATCTTCATCTTCCCCCTGCATGGCTGAGAATCACCAAGCTGGAAGGACAGGATTCTATCAAGTCTCTCAGCTTTTTCAACCTGGTTGCACAGAGGAACCATAAGGCAGGTCTGTCCACCACTCAAGCTTTGGTGGTGGACAGACCTGGGTCTAAACTCCAACATCTCCGCTCTTGAGAATGCATATCATCTAAAGAAAGTCTTCCAACCTCTCTGACCCCAATTTTCATGTTTCCAAAATGAAGAAAATGTCCAACATTCACTTTTGGTTTGTTATGAAGATTAAAGGGGCATGTGAATTGTCATCTGAGATAGCTAATATTGTGAGGCTTTTATATGTATAGGGGCTGCGTCAAGTGTTCTACAAGCTCACCTACTGCTCACAATAACCCTGTGAAGTGCTTATTGCTTTCCCATTTTATTAACACCTGGAGGGAAACTGAGGCTTCAAGAAATTAAGTCCTTTACCCAAGTTCTCCAGTCATTAAATGACCAAGTGTGTGCATGCGCTCTAAGTCGCTTCAGTCATGTCTGACTTTTTGCGACCCTGTGGACTGTAGACTCCTCTGTCTACAGAGGAGTCCATGGGGTAGAATACTGGAGTGGGTTACCATGCCTGCCTCCAAGGGATCTTCCCAACCCAGGGATCGAACCCATGTCTCTTATGTCCCCTGCACTGTTAGGCAGGTTTTTTACCACTAGCGCCACCTGGAAAGCCCTAAATGACCAAGAAGGGATTTAAACCAAGAGCTGTCAGACCCCATGGAAAACGTTTTGCATCGTTATGATATATGCCTCCCAACAGGAATGTTTGTTCCTTTCCCTTTGTCAGCAATACTATTACTTCTGTTAAGAGCCATCACACTACTATTATTTCTACAGGGACACATGTCTTAGTCTGCTTGGGCTGCCATGAAATACCATAGGTGACTTATACATAGATAATTGTATCCATGTATACAAAAAGGTTGGCAGGAAATACCATGGGTGACATACAACAGAAGTTTATTCTCTCAAGTTCTGAAGGCTATGAGTCTTAAGATAAAGATTCTAATCCATTTGGTTTCTGGTGAGAGCTCTCTCCCTGACTTGCAGACAGCTAGCCTCTTGTTCTGTTTTCACATAGCCTTTGCTTAGTGTATGCATGTGAAGAGAATGCACATACACTGGTGTCTTTTTTTATATGGGCACTAGTCCAGTTAGATCAACACGGCCCCCACAACCAAGTATAACCTCATCTAACCTTCCCTTAGATGCCCCACCTCTAAGTACAGCTATAGTGGATATTAGGGCTCCAACATATGGATATGCAGTGGACACAAACATTCACCCCATAGCAGCAAGGATATTGGATATGTTCACTATTCTATCCCCAGTGCTTAGGACTATCTGGCAGAGTTGGCACTCAGCAAATATGATTGAATGTGAGTTAAAAAGTGAATAAACACAAAATGAACTTGAGTTAATATAGGACACTGATTCTAAACCTTTTCACCAGAAGGGATTCATTTTATTAATTTCTTCCTGTGAGCCTTGTGCTTTGATAAATTTCATCTTCCAAGTTGAGACTAGTAACAAATTGGCTTTTTCCATGTTTAATTAATCAAAGACAGATAAATTGCTAACCAGTACTTCTAATCAGCATGAAATATGTAAGCACTGTAACCAGACTGAGTTTAATTCTAGGCTAAAACAGACAGTGACCTGTTGGCTTAGGTACCCTGACTGCAAGCAAATGAACAATTACTTCCAAGATCGCAAAATTCCCAAACTAGCTTGTAAACCTGTAGAAATTTGGAGATCTCAGTTTGGGAAACACTTATTTAGTGTGATCCATGTCATTCAACAAAGTAGCATCAAAGTAGCATCTTATCAAAAGTTTGGTTTCCAACATGAACGATTAAGTAAACTTGTGCATTTAATCAAAATTATCTTTGAAGATACATTAAATCACCCAGACTCAAGGTTTTGTAGATAGCTTTTACAGTAAGAAGTGTCTACAAATTTGCAGTGTGTGCAGTAATACACAGCACAAAATCAAGCATTTTTGTGCAAACCATAATTGAATGTATGGTATATAATTATGTATAATTGAATAATATCCAATATACATATAATAGCTTTTAAGCATTTGCTTGCTTGCTTGTTTTTGACTGTGCTGGTTCTTCATTGCTCGGCACTGGCTTTCCCTAATTGCAGCAGGCTAGGTCTTCTCTCTAGTTGCAGTGTGTGAGCTTCTAAATTGTGGTGTGCATTGGGGAGCACAGGCTGCAGAGCATGGGCTCAATAGTTGTGGCACATGGGCTGAGGTGCTTCACAACATACGGGATCTTCCTGGAACAGAGATCCAATACCTGGCCCTGCATTGACAGGAGGATTCTTTACCACTAGACCACTAGGGAAGTCCCCACATATGTGATTGAATTGAAAAGTTAGATGTGACATCATCTAACATGGTTTGACACCATTATAATATTTTCATATGTACAAAATAATACATATGATATATATATTATAGAGATAAAATAAATACTTCCAACCAAATTTAAGAAATTGAATACTGCTCAGAGTTTCAAATTCCTCTGTTACCCTTCCTTCTAAAATCCCTCTGCCTACTCTCTCCTAGCTTAATACCGTCCTGCATTTTGCTTTGTTTTTCAAAGTGCCCACATGTTTGTATTACTAAACAATACGTTGCTTAGTCTTGTGTATATTTGTGCTTTATATAAGTGGCATCATATGGTATGTATTCATGTGTAATTTACATTATGTAAATGTTTTGCCCAACATTATGTTTCTGTTTCTATATATGTGGCTTTAGTTCATTCATTTCCACTGTTCTGTAGAAATTAATTTTTCAATGTAAGGTGTTCCTTTTCCTGAATTTGATTGTTTTTATCTAATTAGTCATATAATACAAATGCATCAACATAGAAAACTAGCACTATTGTTACCACAAACAGCCCCAATCTGAGTGGCATTAACAAAATAAAAATTTTATTTTCTGTTCATATCACAGTCCAAAGTGACTGGGCAACACTGCTGGACTTACTTCCCCCTAAAAGTAACTCAGGGATCCTGGTTCTTTTCATCTGTAACATCAAGACCTTCAGCATTAGCCTTCTGGTATTCATGGGAAAAGAGAGAACAAGAAAGATCTCTTTGGGTTCAGGAGAGGCTGAGAAATGCCATCTGTATGCCTAGAAAAGAAACGAATGTGCTATAAAAGTGTTCACTGAGCTTAGGATCAGAGAATTGGCTTGAATAAAATTTGGAAGTTCTCTAATATAACTCCTTTGGTTTTATCATTCAGTGAATATTTATTCGCACCAGCTATAGGTCAAGTGACATTTCTAGCATCTTTGATGAGGAACTGCCTACCCCCTGCTTCAACACTCCCCAAGACAGGGTGCTCACTGGGCCCCAGGAAGCACTCCCGTATTTGCACAGCTTGGACTGATTATTATTCATCATGCATGCACATGTCAAGCAGTTCTAAGTAATGACAAGGACCAAGGTGTGTCTGTCCTTAAGAACAAATGTAGGGGATTCAAGATGACCCATAGGTCAGATTTGTTCAAAGGGTCACCAATGCTGAGGTCATCCATGATGATGACAGTAATTCTATTTTGAACATAATACCCCACTGTGAATTTTCTCTCTTTTTCACATTCCAACAAATTGTCATATAGTGTTTCCCAAAGTTTGGATGTATTAGATGTCTCCAATTCCCAAAATAGTTAAGCCAGCTGGGTTTTGCCTTTACCCAACTGTTCCCCAGTTTTTCTCTGTACCCTGCCACACACACACACACACACACACACACACACACACACACACACACACGCATACTGAGACCAATGTATTATTTTGTAATTGATGACATCTTCAGCTCTATTCTTTTAAGGTTTCATATTTTTAATACCTAGCAATCTAGCACAAACATACCATGTCTCTAACACAGATATTTCAAAGGAGTATGTTTGAAACTGTCAACAAACTCTGTAGAGGAGAAGAACTTTTGTAGGAATACAGGTGTACATATTAAGATAGAGCCCAGATTCTCAAAAACAGCTGCAGCACAAATAAATCTCATTCCCAGAAATTAATGCTGTAACTTTCCTCCACTCAAAAATACTTAGAACTCAGTGAATTCTAACTCCTGTGTCTTGTCTCTTCTGTTGCACTTGAGTTTGTAGTTTGACTACGAAATCAAATAACCATTCTGTGTGTGTGTGTGTATAAGCAAAAATATATATGTATATTTATATGCACACACATATCTCTTGGAAAATTTTTAGGGTAAACAGCTTGAATTCAGATGTACTAGTTATGCTTAGGTAAGAGACTGGCAAACTTCTGAAAAGGAAGGACCAGATAGTAAATACGTTTGCCTTTTGCAAGCCATATGCTCCCTGTTGCAGGAAAGGGCTCTCTTGTCTTTCTTTGAACTTCACTTGCTTGTGTCTCAAATTGAAGATTGTAGGCTTGCTGGTGGGTGAAAGATAAGAGGGAAACGATGGCCTCTGCATTGCCCTGGGAGGCCCTTGCAGACAAAAAGGTGACCTTGAACTTCCCTCCAAACTGAAAAGGGGGTGAACCCTGTGTCATGAAGCGCTTTATCTAGCACCCTACCATTCAGGTTTGCTCCCTCACAACCACCCTCTGCATCTTCTGAGGAAGGAGGAATCACAAGGGGGAAGAAATTACACACAGCTGCCACCCTCACCCTGCTGCTGCTGCTGCTGCTGCCAAGTCGCTTCAGTCGTGTCCTTCTCTGTGCGACCCCATAGACTATAGCCTATCATGGTCCTCTTCCATGGGATTCTCCAGGCAAGAATACTGGAGTGAGTTGCCATTTCCTCCTCCAGGGGATCTTCCCAACCCAGGGATCGAACCCGGGTCTCCCTCATTGCGGGCAAACGCTTTACCATCTGAGCCACCAGGGAAACATCGTCTAACTATACGTGACAACTTCTAAAAATGCACCTCCAACCAGATCTGCCCCTGAGAGCCAGACTCGCCTTTTCCACTTACTGTTGAACATGAGCATTAACAGGCATCTCAGCTTCACATGGACAAATTTGAACTCCTTATCTTCCTCTTAAATTCAGCTTTCCAGGAGTTTTCCCCATTTCAGCAAATAGGACCTTTGTCCTTCCACCAGCTCCAACCAAAATCTAAAATACCTCTCTGTCTCTCTCTCTCTTCCTTCTTGTTTCTTATCCTTTCCCCACCCACATCTCCATCTAATTCAGCAGCAAATCTCACTGGCTCTACCATTAAACCGAGTCTAAATTCCAACTCTCACTCCCTCTTCTATACCATGTTAGACCGTCACTTTCTTGGACAAGCATAATAACCTTCTGCCTCCCTGTTTTCCACTTTGCCTCCCCACAGTCTATTCTCAACCCAAACAGCAAAGTGTTATTTTAAGACTCAAGTCAGACTATGTCGTTCCTCTACTTATAACCCTTCTCCCTCCAGATGAACTTCTGCTGTCATAGCTAGCTACAAACTAGAGAGGAAAAGAACTGGTAGACCCTGGTGTTCATGGTCATTAGAAAGCTCCAACATGTTCATTCTAGTTTGGTGCCTAACCAGATCAAAATCTTTTTATATTTTTGCTTATGAAATGTTTCTGGGAATCATTTTAGGTCTCTCAAGGATGCAATTAGGGTATCAGCCAGAGCTGCCATCTTATCTGATGCTCAACTGGGAGAGAACTGTTTCCTAGCTTGTGTAGACTTGGCACAATTCAAACCTTGTTTGTAGGACTGAGAACTTCAGTTTCTTGCTAATTGTTGGTGGGGATCACCCTCAGCTCCTCGAGGCTATTCCTAGCTCTTTGCCATATTAGGGTTCTTCAACATGGTGGTTGCTTCTTCAAAGCCAGTAAGGGAGACAGAGACTCCAGCAAGACGGGCCCTACAATCTTAAATAATTGATCACATAATTGCATCATCTAAGCCATATGTGATTTAGAAGCAAGTCACAGGTTCTACCCACATTCACGGGGAAGGAATCACACAAGGGCATCCCCAGGAGATAAAGATCTTGGGCATCTTAAGAGTCTGTCCAGAGCACAGGGGATGGTGACAGAATTCCATAGAGGGAAATAGAGTGATGTTATTTGGTTGTAGCAAACAGTAGGAGGCAATTTTTTAAAAATCAGCTCACAGTTTGCCATAGAGTATCTACTTTTGTCACTGACCTGAGAAACTGGTAAGGGAAGTGAAAGATTCAAGCCAGGGGTTTGGAAGTCCTAAAGTTCTACACTTCAGATTGTGTATGTTGGCTATGCTATAACTCAATAAAATAGTTATGGAGATTTTATTCTTTGTTACAATTTCCCTTTATGTAGACATAATTTATTTCTTCTTATGAGTTGTACGCTGGCTGTGAATCCTAATTTTTAACACTATTAGAGTCCTGGTTATTTTTCTTGTTGTCTTAAATAACAAAAGAAATTCTAATTTAGTTCTTATTCAACCAAAACAAAGCAAAAATCTAATTTTAACATAGTGTTATCCCCTGGAGAGACTGAAAAAGTCAAGCATGGTTGTTTCATTTTAATACTTGATCTCTTAAATAAGCTGACAAGGAAGTGACATGTTTCAAATGAATTTATCAGATGTTTATTATTTTTTGCTACCATGATTTGGGGGCAATTATGGCTCTACAATTCCATAAACATATTCTGATGTAAACAACTGTGAAAAGTGCATTTTTGAATGCTCCAACTGTGCCCACAACATAATCAGAAGCAGTAATTTATTACTCAGACTAATAATTAGAAGTAATTAACTACTAGATGCAATTAGAAATAGTAATTTATTTCTTAACATAATGTAATGAGCTGCTTTTTCAATGTACGTTTGAATATTTAGCAGGCAGTAATTGCTCTTAGAGGAAAGGAAGAACTGTAGCTATTTAGTTAACAATGCTCGATGCCTGGCACATGTGTCAGTCTGGCCCATTAACACGGAGCTTTGACAAGTCACTGGGTAGAACCCTACTGAAAATGAGAGATTTGTGACAAACAGAAAGTAATGGCCTCAGGGTTTCATTTGTATGCAATCACTGAATGCATATTGACTATCTGTCAGGTATTATGTCCTCTGTGCTAGGCACTGGTGACATGAAAGTCAATGGAATAGACACAGTTTCCCTACACATAAAAAAGAGGTCACATTTTAGAGAAAGATTTAGATAAACGTGGTATGATAGGGAAGTATAGGATACTAAGGGACTTTAGCCTAGAGAAGGGTTTTCAGTTTGTTTTTAATACCTCGCCAGAATTCTCTGATTGGCACATAAACCATGGTGTTAGCTAGATGAAGAGGAAAAAGAAGAGTCTCTGGCAGCAGAAGAAACACAGATGAAACACCCCTGAGATGGGAATGAACCGGGCACCTCCGCACAACTAAAGAAAGACCCTGCCGGCTGGAGCAACAGAGTTGACATGGTCCCCACCTGCATGGCTACATCAGCTATGTTAACAAGCGTAGTCTTCACCCTCAAAACAATGCTGGAGCATTGAAGAGGTTTAAGCTACACAATGACACCTAAGATGTACCTTTTTAAAAGATCTTTCTGGCAACTATTCAAGATAGAGGTAGAATGAGGAAGGCAAGAGGAGATATGGGGAACCCAAGGAATATGCTGATGAACCATTCAGTTGAAAGACACAGTAGTAGCTTTAACTATAGTAATGGATGGGATGGAGAAATATAGACTGAATCATGAATATTTAGAAGTAAAACTGACAGTGCTTGATTATGGTTGGGATAAAAATGGTGACAGAAGAAGGGAGCTGACTGGTACAGCTGAGTGGTGGCAGCACCATAAACTGACCTAAGAAATGCAAGGGTAGCATCAAGTTGCATTGTTGATGGATGACGCTTTTGGAGACAGGAGTTTGAGATCCCTGGAGAGACATCAAGAGGAGCTGCTGAGCAGCAGAGTATATACCCACCTGTGGAGCTTGGATGACAGACCTCAGCGGAGTTATGTATTTTGGAATCTCACCAGCGTATAGGAAGAGATCTACTTGAGAGAGAATTTAGATTAGGGAGAAAATCCAAGCTGGAACTGAGCCTGGAGAAACTCATCTACACAACCCCAGTAACTGAGGACTACGCATCTCTCCCCATGTCTCCCCAGTTATTTCTCAGGATCCTTAAAGGTGACTCACATGTGTGGACATTTCTCCCCCTTCACTCTTTTCCTCTGCCCACAGGTCTTTCAAGGGCAGCAGCTCTGCTTCTATGGCTTCTGGTGAAAATAACTAAATCCTGCTTTACTTCCTAAGGTCTTTTCTTGTTCCCAAAGCTACAGTTCTGGAGGTAACCAGCTCAGTCTTCACTGTGTTAATCCATTCACACTAACCTCACTGCACAAATGAGGATGTCCCCTCTAAAACTCGGGAGTGTGCCTATCTCCATCTGGAACACACTGCCTGCTCTCTGCCCAAGGACCAGACATAGTCCACACAGCAGGCTTAGGGCAGATACCATGCTAGTCTCTTCAGTGGTTCTTCTATCTGTCCTGAAACCATCCACTTACTGGGCTTGTGAATATAGAAACCTGAGTGGGGCAGGGGAGGGGTTGGGGGGGCTGTATTGAGGGCATATTGATCAGGTCATTGGACAAAATCAGTCTCTGCAACCCAGTTTTGTTTAGGCCACCCAACTCCAGTAACTGCCATGTTACCCTTCTGAAAAAAGTCAATGACAGATAATACTCTGGTTTGGAGCCAAAACCCAGGAAATCAGCAGGCAAGTCTACAGTGTTTGCAGTATATAAACTCAATATACTTTATCTGTTCAAATTTCCATAACAATCCTATGAGACAGATGTCATTATCCTCATGACACAGATGAGGAAACCAAGGCTCAGAGAAATTAATTACTAGATTCCCATAGCTAAAGCGGTAGAGCAGTTGTTGAAAACCGTACTGTATAATTCTAAATTTTGAATACTTACACCCCAGGCTCAAGACTGCTCAGACTAGAAGTCGTTGTTAAAAAATTGTTAAAAGATTTCTTAGATCTGTGTCATCACAATATGTGAAACCTGAACTCTGCATGATGGGATGGTCCAGGGCAAATGAGACTAAGAAGACTTTTGATCACATCCAGTTGTTTTCAAAAAGCTGCAAAATTCAGTGGCAGAGCCTTCATTTCAGGAAGAACCATTTGGGGGTATTGAGAGATGATAAAGTATTATGAATGCAGGGATGAAGACAAGTGAAAAGCAAATTATCTAGATCTCCACTTATTACTGCAGCATTAAGGAGAAAAATAAGTAGAATTGCATATGTGGTCCATCACTGGAAAAGAAGCATCTTCCGTGCTTATTAAAATGCAGATTCCCTGGCCTTTCTCCAGACCTACCATCTCAGAAGTTCTGGAGATGAGACCCACTAATTTGCATTTTTAAAAGATGTTCAGTGATTCTTTTGCCTCTTCAAGTTAGAAAACTACTGAAACAGATCCTTCAAGACTGTTTACCAGCTTGGTAGCAGAAAATGAGAAGAGCAGCTGGGTGCAGGACAAACTCAGTTTTCTCAACATAATGATTTTCCCAGTAAGTGTAAGCCTTAAAGCCCTTGGAGAAGTTCTAATCAATAGAGGCAGGTGTTGTGGGAGAAGAAAACTGAATTTGGCTGTGGAAATTTTAGCCAGATCACTTGGAGAAAATCACTTACATTCTGGGCCTCTGTTTCTTCATCTAAAAATGGTGAAATTAACTTCTGCCTTGCAAGGTTATTTTAAGCATTAAATAGGATTCAGAGGGTGGCACTCTGAAGAAGGTAAAACTCTATGCATAGAAAAGCATGAGTCTTTTTTTCAATATATGAAAAAAAGAGTTTTCATGAGCTCTCATCCATGCATCACCACTAGTCCGACCTCAACTATTTGTAAAAGTCAAAATCAAGTCCATGACTCTGAGGTCTTGACAAGGTGAGTCCTCAATGCCCTGAGAGGCCAGTTTCCTATTTAACTTTGTTGCAAAAGATGAATGACTGCTGGATATGAAGCTAATTGCTGCCAAGGAGAAGAAACAGGTAAGAGCCATGTAAATTTTATCTCTACACTATTCAGTTTCCCCCTTATATTTTCTCCTGTGGTTTCCAAAATTGGGACCATCACCAACCCTTCCTCCAAAATATGCAGATTATTTCATGAAAAGCAGAAACTATCTTTATGTATTTTCTGAGTGATAATGCTAAGGCATAGTTCTCGTGAAGTGTTTTTTTAATTATTTTGCCCTAGAACATTTTACTGTTGAAACTTTTACTGCACTCCTAAACACACAACACAATGAGATTGATTCTACTATAAGATCACCCTGAATTAAATTAAAAATGTCATTATTTCATCTTAGCTTAGACTGGCTAAGACTGGCTTAGACTTCCTTTTCCCCAACATGGTGTTTCATGTGTCCTCAAACTACCTGTGGATTCCGTTTTCTGTATCAGTAAGCAAGCATTTCCTAATTAGGAATCCTGCTTCTGAAAGTGCTTGAATTATTCTACCCCAAATTCCCTTTATCCTGCTTCATTGTGTTTTCTTGGCACTGGAAAGGAATGAGTTTAATTCATCTAGGAATGAGTTTTGCTGCTTTCTTAGGGAGACAGTTTAAACCACCCAGTGTGTGCAAAGAGTCTTAGAAAACTAAAGATGGATGAAAATGGAAGGGGAAAAGAGCTTGGCTGTACCAAGCACCTTTTACACAAAAAGCTTTAGATTCACGTTATATGCCATGTGCTCAGTCATGTCTGACTCTTTGTGACTCCATAGACTGTAGCCCACCAGGCTCCTCTGTCCATGGAATTCTGCAGGCAAGAATACTGGAGTGGGCTGCCATTTCCTCCTCCAGAGTATCTTCCACACCCAGGGATTGAACCTGTGTCTCCTGTGTCTCCTGCATTGCCAGCAGATTTTTAACTGCTGAGCCATCGGGAAAGCCTTTTTATTTAGTGCCTCCCCTCCACTCCCCATCACAGGTTTTAATTTTAATCTCTTCTAATATCAATAACCTCAGATACGCAGATGACACCACCCTTATGGCAGAAAGCGAAGAAGAACTAAAGAGCCTCTTGATAAAAGTGAAAGAGGAGAGTGAAAAAGTTGGCTTAAAACTCAACATTCAGAAAACTAAGATCATGGCATCCGGCCCCATCACTTCATGGCAAATAGTTGGGGAAACAGTGGGAACAGTGAGAGACTTTATTTTGGGGGGCTCTAAAATGACTGCAGATGGTGACTGCAGCCATGGAATTAAGAGACGCTTGCTCTTTGGAAGAAAAGCTATGACCAATCTAGACAGTATATTGAAAAGCACAGACATTACTTTACCAACAAAGGTCCATCTAGTCAAAGCTATTGTTTTTCAAGTAGTCATGTATGGATGTGAGAGTTGGACTGTAAAGAGAGCTGAGCACCAAACAGTTGATGTTTTTGAACTGTGGTGTTGGAGAAGACTCTTGAGAGTCCCTTGGACTGCAAGGAGATCCACCCAGTCAATCCTAAAGAAAATTAGCTGTGAGGATTCATTGGAAGGACTGAGGCTAAAGCTGAAACCAATACTTTGGTCACCTGATGCAAAGAACTGACTCATTGGAAAAGACCTTGATGCTGGGAAGATTGAAGACAGGAGGAGAATGGGATGACAGAGGATGAGATGGTTGGATGGCATCACCAACACAATGGACATGAGTTGGCTCCAGAAGTTGGTGATGGACAGGGAAGCCTAGCATGCTGCAGTCCATGGGGTCACAAAGAGTTGGACATGACTGAGCCACTGAACTGACTGCCTGAGCAAGTCCCCACATCTGGCTGTACCCACATGGAAATTTTATTTTGTTGGAAAATCCATCCAAGAAATGACAGAATGAATTTTTTCACCCAAACTGAATTTCTCCATAACAACCACGTATGCATTATCATTTACTGGCCCCCTTGGGCAGATCCCACACATGCAGAAAGATCTGTTACATCACACCTTTGTGGGCACTTAAACTGCTGACTTTGCTGTGATGACTCTGACGCCACTCATAGTCAAGCATAATGCTGAAAGGACCCTTACAGATCATCTAATCCATTACCCATTCCCCCACTTTAGAGATGAGATAACTGAGCGCAGCCTAGCAAACAGGCAGCCCCTAAAACCTTTTCATTTTTCTGTGCATCAGCAAGTACTTTAAAAGGGTAGAGAAATTCCCAAAACACACCCAGCAAGAAGGGGAGACTTCATCTGATATTTCTAGGGCTTCTGTTTAACCTTCTATTAAAACTATTTTAATTGTCTATATTGATTTTCCCACTTGTTTATATCAATTCTGGAGGACAGTCAATACCTTAGCCCTGAGCAGAATCGGGATACATCCAAATCATAGCCAATGAGCAAAATTGGCAGGTCCTGCCCCATAGCTGAAACCACAGGACAGGACTTCCCAACGTTATTTCCGTCTTTCTCACTCTTCAGAGACTGACAAATATCTCTACACAGTGCTCAGGAGCAAAAAGAAAGCAAAGATAGTGGTGACCTATGTTTTCACAAGGAGAAGTGGAGACCTGATGAACACGTGAGCCAACAACAGCATGGTACCAACCTCCTGATTCTTGGGTTCAAGAATCTTGTTTCCCAGAGTTTTCTCACTGAAGGAAACGAGTCACTTCCTGTCTAAGCCAAAGGTCATTTTGTGTCTGGGAAGAAAAGAAACTATTTTGAAAGCACCTGAGATTTTTATTGGGAAGATGTAACAAGGAATCTCAAGAAAACCCAAGACTTAAACAAACGGAGGTAGGTCTCACAGAGGTGGAGCTGGGAAGGTGGAAATTTCAGCTACTTTTTCTGTCTCTGAGACCAGGTAGTGTCCCTGAACTGCTTCTCTCTGGCACCAACTCCTTACTTTCTTGGCTACCTTGTCTGAAGGAGACCCAGCCCAATATCTGAGGCTCAACTCTGTGTCACTTTCAGGCAAGCATCTTTAGTATACAGCACCTCTGTGTCTCTTCATTCACTTGTACAGTGATTCACTTGGGGTTCTGTGTCTTTCTCTGATCCAATCAGCAATGGCTAGGGATAGGTTATAAATCACCCAAGGAAAACAATTTGGAATTGAGTATGAGTATATCGAGCTAGAAGGGGAAGTTAGCATGTCAAAGTGATTGTTACCTGCAGTGCAACATTCAACTATGTAAGTGGATTTTATGAGTTCAATTATTCATGGTTTCCTCTCCCCTTCTTGCTTCTACTTTTCCTTTTTTAAAAAATATCTGAGGATAAAAGAATCAAGGGATAAGCCAAAAGCAAAATTTGGGATTCCCTAAATAAACAAGATGGAGAAGGCAATGGCACCCCACTCCAGTACTCTTGCCTGGGAAATCCCATGGACGGAGGAGCCTGGTAGGCTGCAGTCCATGAGGTCTCCAAGAGTCGGACACAACTGAGCGACTTCACTTTCACTTTTCACTTTCATGCATTGGAGAAGGAAATGGCAACCCACTCCAGTGTTCTTGCCTGGAGAATCCCAGGGACTGGAGAGCCTGGTAGGCTGCCATCTATGGGGTCGCACAGAGTCGGACACGACTGAAGCAACTTAGCAGCAGCAGCAAATAAACAATAAGTTCTTGACTCCAGAACAGAGGAAATATATCTGCTTCCTCTAACACACAGGCACAATAGACACACACAACACTTCTGTCCCACGTACTTAACAAACACTCAACAAATATATCATACTTAGAATAATGCTCAGCAAATATTCACTGGTTGATGAATGAATGATTGAATGAATGAACAAATGTGTATTTTTGTGTAGATGTAAGTTCCTATAACCAGTAGTACTACAAATTTCTGCAGAAATGTTTTGCACACATGTGAGTAACTTCTCTTCCCTTCCATTAACGTAATACACAGGAGCAACCTAGAATAGAGGTGAAGAGCATGGACGCTGGAGACAGACTTCCTGGGTTACATTAGTGTGACCATGGACAATTTACTTAACCTCTCTGTGCCTCTGATTCTTCATCTTGAGGATAGGGATGAAAATAATAGTATTAACCTTAGAGGGCTGGTGTGAGGATTCAAACTGTTAATACACAAAAGATTCTTGGAAGAATTTCTGGCATAGTAAGTGCTGAATATGAATTTATTACAAAAAATAATGATTTGTTATTACAATTAGATGAGCTGTTTCCATAAATTTAATGTAAGTCAACAAATATTTATTGGTGTAAGTACATCACAGACAATATACATGTATATATGTATACACATATGTTATAGATCAATATACATACACACACACATATACACATATATGTATACTCATGTGTACATCTATCTATATCGTTGTTGTTCAGTTGCTAAGTCATATACAACTCTTTGCAACCCCATGGACTGCAGAACACCAGGCTTCCCTGTCCTTCACTGTCTCCTAGAGTTTGCTCAAACTCATGTCCATTGAATCAGAGATGCCATCCAACCATCTCATCCTCTGTCACCCCCTTCTCCTCTTGCCCTCAGTCTTTCCCATACTCTATATCTATCTATGTAGTATGACCTTATGGAATATGAATATTAATCAGGGAATCTGGTGAGAGAGATACCTGTATAAGAATATAACCCAAGAGGCTGAATTAGAAAGATGTGGCGACTTCTCTGGCAGTCCAGTGGTTAAGACTCTGCACTTCCAATGTAGGGAGCGTGGGCTCAATCCCTGGTCAGGAAACTAAGATCAGACATGCCACGTGGTATGGCCCAAATAAATAAATATGGGGAGAGTGGTGGGAGGGGGGGTTCAGGGTTGGGAACTCATGTACACCTGTGGTGGATTCATGTCAATGTATGGCAAAACCAAGACAGTATTGTAAAGTAAAAGAAAAAATAAATAAATAAGAAAAATGCTCCATAAAAGTACTCATAAGATTATGAGAAACAAGAATAGGAGATAGGGGTTTCCCTGGTGGTCTAGTTGTTAAGAATCCACCCTGCAATGCAAAGAACACAGGTTTGATCCTTGGTCTGGGAAGATCCCACGGGCCACGAAACAACTAAGCCTGTGTGCCACAACTAATGAGCCCGCGCTCTAGCACCTGCGAGCTACAACTACTGCAGCCTGTGCACCTAGAGCCCACGTTCTGTAACAGGAAAAGCCACCAAAGTGAGCAATGAGGAGTAGCCCCCACTCACCACAATATGCAAGCCTGCATACATATGCACACGTATGCAAGCCTGCATATGGCAATGAAGACCCAGCACAGCCAAAAAATAAAATACATCTTTTTTAAAAAAAAAGAATAGGAGATAAATTCTGCCTGGAAATTATCTCATGTATGGCTCAGAAATGGTAAGGAAAGTTTGCCAGTTGGTACAAGAACTGAGATCAAACCTGGATTGACAAGGGCCCACCCACAGAGAAAGCAAGGAAGAGAAGCAAACTAGGAGAAGCAAGGCTGTTTTTAAGGCTTGGGGGATGATTTGGAACCAAATCCTGACCTGAGAATCACAGGGCCCTCTCTAAGAGGATCAAGTTGAATCTGATCCAAAGAAAATAATGCATTCTTCTCCAATTAGCATCCTAGGTAGAGCTAGTTTTGGCTGAAACAAGCCTGAAATGTGGCCAGGTCCTAAAATCAATGAATTGCACTTCCTGGCCAAGGATAATAAGCTGGCATTGCCCCTATCCAATGTTCCATCTCTTACAACCTCCCACAGTCTTTCCTCACCCCATCTGTTCAAACTCAAGTGAAGCTCTTAGCTGTCAAGAGAAATACTGATCTGGGAGGTGACACCTGCAGAAGAGCCCTTTCTTCTCTCCTCGGCCATGGACTCTAGAAATTATCTTCCTTAGACTGTGCAAACTCTGTAAGAAATCTTTGTAAGGTCCGGAGAGAAGTCTTTGTAAATTTAAAAAACCCTATTTTCCAGCTGATTCTCGAGGTCATTTCAGGACTGCTAAATCCTCATTTAGAATCGATTTGCCATGAGCATTCATTCTGAGTGTCTCTGTTCCAATCCTTAAAGCTCTGTCAGAGTCTGAAAGAAGAAATCCCAGTGTGTTTAAGGACTCCATATTTTTAAATGTCTCCATCCCATTTAATAGAGTCAGGACAGAAAAGAGCTGGCCTAGGGCTAGAGAAAAAGTTGTAAAAATTGTTATAAAGCCTGATACAAAAACAAATATCATATAATGAAAACAGCATGGCTTCTAGAAATCAACACACCCATCTCTGCCAATTACCACCTGTGTGAGCCTGGATGTGTGGCCTAACAAATACCTGCCTCAAAGGACTAAAATGAAAATTCAATTGCACAATGTTTGTAATTACCTAGCTCAGTGGTGCTCCAAAGTTTGTCTCTTCCTCCTTAAACTTCTTACGATAAATGAAATATTCAGCAGAAACAAAGGACCCAGAGAAAAGAGAAATGGCTATGATGTGACCATGGCAAGTGTGATAAATTTCCACTCAATACTCATTCAAAAGTGCTTTATTGAGTTCCATCTTGGAGTGGTTTTCAAGCCCACTGTGGGACGTTGTAGGATGTACAAAATTGAGAAATAGACATGAATTCTACCCTCAAGAAGCTTGCAATCTAACGCATGATAAAAGATGTATATGCAAAACATTAAGGTATCAGTCAGATCATAATCTGTAAAGTATATCAGATTAGACCTAGAAGAGGTAGCTATAATTACTTTGAGATTGCCAAAGATAAGAGATGGTATATAGTTGCTACAGAGGAAGAAGGAATTAATGGTGGGACATAAAAACACACAGATGGTCAGACAAAGCATTTAAACTATCCTTGAAGGACTGAGTTAGGATCATTAATAGGAGATTCCATCTAAAAGAAATGCATAAAATCATAGCTAAACTTCCAGGTATTGAGAGCATACCATGAATCAACTGTTGTGCTAAATAAACACTTTTCAAACATTTTTTCATGAATCCTCACCTTGATATTGCAAGGAAGATACCATAGCTCCTGTTTACAGAAGAAACCACCTCTGAAAGACTGAATGATTTTCTCATTGTTTTACAGCACTGAAGAGAGCTGTGAGCTGAAATTTGAATTTGAACCCAATTTGTCTGACTCTGTTCCAGATCACTCCATTGCACACAGAAGAAAGGAAAGGCAGAACGTGCCTTTCAAACAGTGAGAAGCCCAACTTGACTGGAGGTTAAAGTATTTAAACATAAGCAAGAAGAGGCACACAGGAAAAAAGAACGGGGAAAATTTTGAGAAAACCCCAAATGTTAGCTTCAGAGTTTTGGCCTTTGTTTTGTATTACAGAAGTAATTCAGGAAAGTAGACACCAGAAAGATAGCCTGTATGTTTCCACTAAATAAGCCTTTAAACACAAACATGAGAAAGAACAAGTAGGGAGTCTGTAACAGGAGTTTTCTCTTATAGCAATAAATAGATCAATCAAGATAAGCTAGGTGATGCTCCCATCACAAATAACCCCAGTCATTCAAATCAGTACTACCATAAACATTCTACAAAAGTTAAATCAACTCACGTGCCCTCTTAGAAGACTAAGCTAGCTCTTCCCAGGCACATCCTTGGAAAAGAGCCGATGGTCAATCCACAGGAGAAATGAAAAGGATAATGCCTGGTCACTCTGGTAAACATTCTCAGAAATAAATGATCAAAGTCGCTGTTTTGATCATCTCTTGTTTCATGCATTTAAGGATGGATCTGATTTAATCCCAAATGAAGAATAAGAAAACAGTAATTAGAACTCTGAAGTGGAAGGGAACACAAATTTCCTGCAGCAGAGGGGCCAAATAGTTCCCAATTGCCACATCCCAAGGAGAGTAACCAAAACAGGATAAAGAAGGGAGAAGCAAAAAAAAATAAAAATAAAAAACAAAGAAGCCACCACCACCTTTATAGGCGGGATTTGAACTTGGACGTGACAAAGCAAAGCAGTAGAACTGGAGATGGCAGAGAGAAGTTAAGATTATTTGATGATGTTGTTTTGCAAATAAGTCCAATTAAACATTTTAGTGGATCGTCCTGATCATCTCATTTTAGAAACTAGTTATCCCTTATCTTCAACCTGTGAGATCTTAATGGCACTCTGCTTTCCTATCTGAAGAGTTAAGATTAAAAACTACTATTGAGCTGTAAAGTAATAGATTAACCAGGAGAGTCTGATTCAAAGAATCCTGCTGTGTTTTTAATCTTTCATTTCAGAATCAGAGTGATTAGGTGGATGCTCAGAAACTGGTTATTCAATGTATTAAAGTTCATCCAATGTTTCCAGGAGTAGAGGGAGGCACCTGCCTCCTCATTTATCAGAACCTCATCTGACAGCACAGGAGCCCTATCTGCTCTTAAGCTGAGAACGCAAGCCTTGACGGCAGGAATGCACACATACACCCATGGCTGATTCATGTCAATGTACGGCAAAAACTACAATACTGTAAAGTAATTAGCCTCCAATAAAAATAAATAAATAAAAATTTTAAAAAATAGAATAAAACTTATGGCCAAAAAAAAAAAAATGTTGTGTCAGTTAGGGTCCCTACAGGAAACAAAATTCCACTCAAAACGATTTGAGTAAAGAACTATATGAACTTTGATCAAATTAAGAGAACCCACTAATGACGTGGAGGCACTCAGAGACTAGCACTGAGTTACCACCACAGCTTTGGTTGAAGGGACAATGGGAGGAAATAGTGTTACTGGTGAGACTGGAAAACATGGAGAAGAAAATACCTGCAAAAACTCCAGTGTAGAAGGATGCAGTCATTCTCCAAACTGAAACACTGAGAAAAAGGAGAGGTGAGGATGCCAGTACCCCAAACTGTCTCTCCTCAGACCCCCCAAACTCTCCAGGCTCCTAGTGGTGTATTTCAATGGAGTCTTTAATATAGTTGAAACAAATCAGTCCCCAGAAATATACAGAGATGAGTGGGAAGGGGAAAAAATGAATTAGCCACATGGGGAGATAAGCATCAATGGAAATAACCAGCACAATTTTAAGAAATGAGATGGGATGGAGGGTAATTACAGTGAGTCACAGCCATGGTGATAGGAGTGTAATCAACTCTTAAAATTATATTCAATGATTCACAGAGGAAAACACTGAATATGATTTTATTCACTCCATATTACAGATTTATTACATATTACAGAAGAAATTATGGGTGGAGCTGAGTCCTTTTGGAACACTACTTAAACGGCAAAAGATTCTAACTATAATATCTAGCACCAGCAAGCTGTGAAAATTTCACTATCAAAAATAATTATTATAATCTGATGGTTAATTGACGTGAGTTGTACCTATGAAAGCCTGTTAGCTCAAAATAGTACTCCAGAGAGGAAATGAAACATTAAATATAAATATTTACAGATGCAAAATTAAAAAATGATGAATATAGTAAGAAATGTTTCATTTTTTAGGAAGTTTGGAATATAAATATATATGAGGATTTTGTTTCTCCTATTCAGTATATATCTATTTATAAAGTTTCAATATGTAATGGCAACCCACTCCAGTACTCTTGCCTGGAAAATCCCAGGGACGGAGGAGCCTGGTAGGCTGCAGTCCACAGGGTCACAAAGAGTCAGACACGACGGAGCGACTTCACTTTCACTTTTCACTTTCATGTATTGGAGAAGGAAATGGCAACCCACTCCAGTGTTTTTGCCTGGAAAATCCCAGGGATGGCAGACCCTGGTGGGCTGCCATCTATGGGGTCGCACAGTCAGACACGACTGAAGTGACTCAGCAGCAGCAGCAGCAGCAACAATATGTAATATCTCTGTCTTTGTTAGTGGAGAAAATGAATACAAAGAATGTGAGTGAGACAAACACTCTTAGATTATATACAATAAATACAAAGATAGCTTTAAGTATATTCCAAAATTATAAGTAAGATTTGTTTTCTTAAAGTGGAAAGTTAACTAGGCAAAAACTCATTCCCTCATATCCAAGGAGAAGAAACCTTTGGTGGCTAATTAATAAAATAAAACACATATTAGTAATATATATGCTTAATAATACAGGCTGATCATGTTGATGTATGCCAACACTTTCTTTGCATAGTTAAGGTACCTACAACACAGTGCCTGGCATCTAAAAGTTGGTCATTGTCAGATCTTTTCAATTTGTTCTTTACATAAAATATAACATGCATTTAAGAATGGTAACTCCAGCTGATTTCTGTTTTAGAAACACACTAAGAAAGTTTTGTGACTGTTTAAAACCCTTGTTCATGCTTAATGAACTTGTATTGCCCAGAAGCACACAGCAATGAGGGGTAGAGATTTTCAATCATCTAAAAATCCCAAGGACACAGCACAGTGCCCATATCATAGCAAATGTTCCATAGATGTTTGCTGAATGCAAAGGTATGGCACTGGGCACCAGTAATATTAATAAAATCAGTAAATGCTAACACATCCTTTAAATACTTCCAAAAGGATTTTCTCAGATCTCTTAGCATTTTTTTTCCTTCCTTTTAAAATCTTTAGTTAACAAGATTATTTCTGATTGACAAGAGAGAGGATAAAAGTATAAACTCAGCATCCCTGAGGCTCCAAATATTACTGAGAGGGTACACCATTCACATGAGCTCAGTGCCAAAATCTGTCACTTAAAAAACACCTATGGAGCACCTTCAATGTCCTGTGCTGTTTACTAAATTCTAGGAGGCCAGGATGGATGAGATATAAGCTCCTTGGGAAAGAATATCTCAAAGTCAACAGCACTGACTACCATGACTCCAAGGAGAACATGATCCAATAGAAGAGGCAAAACACACACCAATAAAGATATCCATGCAAGGAATATCTAGGTGACCAGAGGGCGTACGATTGAAAGCACTGCAGGGACTTGCATGGTGGTTCAACGGTTAGGAATCCACACTCTCAATGCAAGGGGCACAGGTTTGGGTTGCTTCCTGGTCGAGGAACTAAGATCCCACCACATGCCAAGTGGTGAGGCCAAAAAGAAAGAAAGAAAGCACTACAAGCATCCAGAGGAGGGTGGGATTAAATAAGCCAAAATACTTGAAACCAAATACCAAACTGTGCAGATGAAAAGTTCATTCCACTTCTGACGTGGCTGTGTTTTGTGTTTCCCATTTCAAAGCTACCGTGAAATAAATCAGCAAGAACAAATTCTACCGTAGACCCTAATGAAAGCCTCAGACTATTGAAATCCTTCTTTGGTATTTGACATTTGTCCCAGGGAAAGCCTGCCATGTGTCAAGTCTGATAGAACACAACAGCCAATGTTTAAGCATTCCATCTCCTCAAGTTGTCTTTCCAGAATGCACCCAATTCATCTTGTATGAGGTGAAAGATGTGGTCAGATTTCTGAGTGATGAAATCATTCAGAAGGGATCCAGCTACCACATGCAAGATATTGCTATATTAATATTTGATTCGAGGAAATGTGGGACCAGTTATCAATAATTCAGCCATCATTTAGTATCGGAGACGTGGAATGCGCCCGGCTGTTGTATTAGTTTACACACTAGACTGGCTAAGATGTAACGTGTTACTGCCACTGTTACATATCTCATGTTACACGATGACAGCCTGGCTTATGAGGACTGAAATGATATACTTATTCTGCCACCCAGATCCATAAAACAATTGGAAACAGCTAAGCCAGCCCTACTGGAGGAGCTGGAGACAGAAATGTAGATTTGGATTCTGTTTTAGTTTGGATTCTTCTAGAAGAATCAGTCCCTGAGACAGAGATTCAAACACAAGTAGTTTATCTGTGAGGTAAAGAAAATACTGGCAGGGGAGTGGGAGAGATGAGAGAGAAAAAGCAGCCGAATGGGAGGCACATGATCTGAATGTCTGAAGTTCAGTCCCGTGGGGTCACTCTGACAGCCAGTGTCAAATACACCCAAGGGATGAGGAAGCTAGGGTGTTTATACAGCTGTCCCCACTAGCCATTGGTTGAAGGCTGCCCCTAGAAATTCCTAAGTAAGGAAGTGTTCGTCGCTCAGTTGTGTCTGACTCTTTGTGACCTCATGGACTGTAGCCTGCCAGACTCGTCTGTCCATGGAATTCTCCAGGCAAGAATACTGAAGTGGGTTGCCATTCCCTTCTCCAGGGGATCTTCCTGACCCAGGGATCGAACCCAGATCTCCTGCATTGCAAGCAGCTTCTTTACCATCTGAGCCACCAGTTCTTGGGCACTTTCAATCCACCCACAGGAAAGAAAACCATGGCTCAGAGAGAAAGTTCTCAAGCACAGGGATGTAAGGGTTGGTGGCTGGAAATCAGGGGTATGGCAAGGCATCGGTGGATCTATCCCATGCCACAACTGGCTCCTCATCTTGTCCCCATCACCCCTCATCTTGTGTTCATCACAGAAGGGGAGAGAACCAGTATCAAGTACCCACTACATTATACACACATTGTGTGTGTCATAACATCTAATCCCTAGATAAAGGCAGAGCCTACTTTCTCCAGGTGAATGACTTGATGTCAGAAGAATAAGTGACTTACCCAAGCTAGCCCAACCCAACACTAGGAGTTAAGAGAGGATGGGGACTCAATCCTCTCCAACCTCAAAACTAACATTTTCCAATAAAGGACAGGCTAACTCCCCCATGAGGCCATACCAGGCAGTGCTAAGTCACTTAGATGCAATCTGCAGACCTAAATTTTGACTGGTGGTTTCTAATCATTCCCAGTTTTTCACTTTGTTTTCCCCCACCTAGAACACCTTTCTCCTTTCATATCCACTTATCTATTAATAAATTGAGCTGGTGGTGAATCAAAAGCCTCGAGAAAACAAGGGTTTATTTAGATAAGCAGATTGAGGTGCAAAGAGACATCCCACCTGGAAGAACAGAATGAAGGTGGTGCTGGTACTTTTGATGGACTTCTTAAGTAATTCTCATATACTCTAGGCTTTGGCGACCACACCCACAAACAAAATCAAAAGGTTGTGCATGAGATGCTCAGGACAAACAGCATGATTCCTATGACTGTAGCTGTGGAGGAGTCTCGCAGGTGGGCAGACTCCAGCACAAGATGGCACTGGAAAGCCAGGCTATTGACTCTGGTCTCCTTCAGGAGACAAAAAAAAAACAAACTACTTTTGTAGGTTTCTGTGCAGGGAAGTGTCATACACAAAGTTATTAGGAAGATTAACCTGGCAGGCATGAACCAAATGGATGAGAAAAGACAAGAATGGAACTAGGAATGCAATCACAGAAGGTAAGGAACATTTTAGAAATTTCCCTTGGGTCCCCAGGGTTTAAATTTCTACTGATTCCTATTTTGCTTTTCTATCCTAAATTAAGGATAAGCCAAGCCAGCTTTGCTCAAATCTTGAGCTGGCTTTCAAGGACTTACTCCTGGCAAAGGACACTCAGAAAATTCCTTCTCCTGGCTTTGTGGAATATAAAACCCCAGTCAGCCTCATCTCCCTCACTGTTCACTCATTGCTCTAATTTGTAAGAGACTTTTGAGAAGTCTTTTCTCCTTATGATCAGAAAGTGTCTTTTTTTTTTTTTTTTCAGTCTCTATAGTGATAAGCTCTTAAGTCAGAGCTAAAAGTTCTGGTGTCTGGAGAGCTAAGATGCTAAATGTAGAAACCCATTATCTCATCTTGCCGGGGGAGTCTCAAAACTTGCTCAGGTGTAGTGGCCCACGAGGCACGCTTCAGTTGCTAATGCACACACAGGCACAAGGAAGGCCTGGCTGCTTCATCTGTCGACACCCTGATGACATGTCAGCCCTGCCCGTTATCCAAATAATGGGTTTGGTTCTCAGGTCCTAATGGCCATTAGGAAGACAATTCAGCAATGTGAAAGAACAGAACTGTGTTGTTAGACTGGAACTTTCTAGACTTTTCATGAAACTCTAATTTGAAATCCTATATTTACTTGGATGCCAAACAATGGGGCAACAGCCAGGAGCCAATATTATTCTTTCACTACTGCTGAAGTCCAGCTTTTTGCTGACTAGTGATTGGAAGAACCATTTAAGCATGGAGAAAGTGACTATCAAAGAAAGACTAAGAATCATTCTGGGGGCTTCTCTGGTGGCTCAGAGGTAAAGAATACAGCTGCCAATGCAGGAGACACAGACTCAATCCCTGATGCAGGAAGATACCACATGCCAAGGAGCAACTAAGGCCGTGGGCCACAGCTACTGAGCCTGTGCTCTAGAGCTGGGAGCTGCAACTACTGAGCCTGTGTGCCACGAGCACTGAAGCCAGAGCACCCTAATGCTTGTGGCTCTGCAACAAGAGAAGCCACAGCTAGAGAGTAGCCCTCACTCACTGCAACTAGAGAAAGCCTGCACCCAGCAATGAAGACCCAGCATGTCCACGTGTGTATGCTTAGTTGCTCAGTTCTGTCTGGCTCTTTGTGACCCCATGGACTGTAGCTTGCCAGGCTCCTCTGTCCATGGAATGATCCAGGCAAGAATACTGGAATGGGTAGCCTTTCCCTTCTCCAAGGAATCTTTTGGACCCAGGGATCAAACCCAGCTCTCCTGCACTGCAGGTGTATTCTTTACCATCTGAGCCATGAAGGAAGCCCCCCAAAAAATAAATAAATAGTAATTTTGAGTGGCAATTTTCCAATTTAGCTAAAACTGGAGGAAAAAATGACCTAAGTTGAAACTGGAGAAGTGCCTAGTGTTTGGGAAATTAGATCAAAATTATTGGGAATTTACAGGGTGCGTTTAGCCTTCCTTTCCACAACTGGTTCTGAACAAATTCAAAAGTAAGATTATGAGCAGTTGGTCGAGTATCAAAATATCACCTTGTCCATCATACCACACATGTCACCTCATCATCAAGGTCCTGGCAATATAAATCAGCAGTGGTATAGAAACAAGATAGGGACTTAACAGAGCCTTGTGATTGGAATTGTTGTTTCCATCGTTGGTGAGTGTGAAAGGTGGAGAAGTGCATCCAAGTGGTCTGGAAGAGCAAGAAATATATCAGACTGTGGAAAATTCCTAAAGAGATGGGAATACCGAACCACCTTACCTGCCTCCTGAGAAATCTGCATGCAAGTCAAGAAGCAACAGTTATAATCAGACATAGAACAATGGACTGGTTCCAAATTGGGAAAGGAGTACATCAAGGCTGTATATTGTCACCCTGCTTATTTAACTTATATGCAGAGTACATCATGCAAAATGCCGGGCTGGATGAAGCACAAGCTGGAATCAGTTTTGCTGAGAGAAACATCAATAAACTCAGATATGCAAATGACACCACCCTTATGGCAGAAAGTGAGGAGGAATTGAAGAGCTTCTTGATGAGAGTGAAAAAGGAGAGTGAAAAAGCTGCCTTGAAATTCCACATTCAAAAAACTAAGATCATGGCATCTGATCCCATCACTTCATGGCAAATAGATAGGAAACAGTGAAAACAGTGACAGAATTTATTTTGGGGGGCTCCAAAATCACTGCAGATGGTGACTGCAGCCATCAAATTAAAAGACGCTTGCTCCTTGGAAGAAAAGCTATGACCAACCTAGACAGCATATTAAAAAGCAGAGACATTACTTTACATCACAAAGGTCCATCTAGTCAAAGCTATGGTTTTTCCAGTAGTCATGTTTGGATGTAAGAGTTGGACCATAAAGAAAGCTGAGCACTGAAAAATTGATGCTTTTGAACTGTGGTGTTGGAGAAGACTCTTGAGAGTCCCTTGGACTGCAAGGAGATCCAACCAGTCAATCCTAAAGGAAACCAATCCTGAATATTTATTGGAAGGACTGATGCTAAAGCTGAAACTCCAATACTTTGGCCACCTGATGCGAAGAGCTGATTCATTAGAAAAGATTGATGCTGGGAAAAGATTGAAAGCAGGAGGAGAGGGGGATGACAGAGGATGAGATGGTTGGATGACATCACTGACTCAGTGAATATGAGTTTGAGCAAGCTCTAGGAGATGGTGAAGGACAGGGAAGTCTGGTGTGCTGCAGTCCATGGGGTCACAAAGAGTTGGACACAACTAAGTGAACAACAACAACGACAAGACCAAATCCCAATGCAGAAGACAGTAAGTGCTAGGAGGCCTAGTGAAAAATGACTTCCCCAGAAGGCATTAGTGGCTGGTACAGGCTTCTTTATTTTTAATTTATATTTATTTATTTTGTTGCACTGGGTCTTTGTTGCAACATGCAGGATCTTTAGTTGTAGCATGTGGGTTCTAGTGCCCCAACCAGGGGTTGAACCCGAGCTCCCTGCACTGGGGGCTCACAATCTTAGCCACTGGACCACCAGGGAAGTCCCCATGACACAGGCTTCTGAAAGACTGAAAAAGCTCAAGCTGAGTGGTTAGCAGAGGATATAGATATAGCATTAGGATACACTAATACTTCAAGCTTGCTTACTCCTGCCACTTTATTCACTCAGCCTTCAACAGTGATTTTACTTAAATAAGCAACTCCAGAAGATTTAGAAAGCAAAAGGATTGTGATACATTTATTTTAAGGACACACCCCATTCTAGTCCATTGTTACCTCCAACAGATGTACAAGAAGGATGGATTTGTTACTAGACTTTTCTTTATAGCCTACACACATTTGTGGTTAATTATATAACCACCTGCAGTCATACAGATGGAAACATCTCAGCTCCAGCTGGAGCTTGCACCAAGACTAAAAGATACTTGGCAGCAGCAGTTACAGTCTGATGGTGGAGAACTGGAATGACTTGGCCTATTTTCCCTTTTCGGGTTCCAAACTACAGCTTGGGTGAGCAGAGGCTGTCCATGCTTTAAAATATTTCTGCAAGGATGAGGCTGGCAGGCACAAGTGGACTATTTTAGTTCTGGGGATGTGGTTCATCTCTTTATGATTCAGTATTTCTTTGGATTTGACCAAAGGAAGCAAATTTATTTTTTTTATTTTTGATTTTATTCTATTTTATTGAGTCCTGAAAAATATGAAAAAATAATTATTAAAAAATCAGATGAAGGAAGGAAAAACGTCACACTTCCAGTTACAAGATAAATCAGTACGAGGGATGCAATGTCTTTGGGCTTCCCCCATTGGTTTAGATGGTAAAGAATCTGCCTGCAACACAGACCCACATTCGATCCCTGGGTCAGGAAGATCCCCTGGAGAAGGAAATGGCTACCCACTCCAGTATTCTTGCCTGGAAAATCCCATGGACAAAGAGGCCTGGCGGGCTACAGTCTGTGTGGTCACAAGAGTCAGCCACGACCAAGCAACTAACACTTTCACTTCACTTTCAAATTTCAGGGATGTAATATACAGCATGATCAATATAACTAGCACTGCTATACGTTATATATGTTGTTAAGAATGTATATCCTGAGTTCTCATAACAAGGAAAAAATTTTTTTCTTTTCTTTTATGTCTATATGAGATGATGGATTTTCCCTAAATTATTGTGGCAATTATTTCATTATGTGTGTAAGTCAAATAACTGTGCTGTACACCTTAAACTTATCCAGTGCTGTAAGTCAATTATATTGCAATAAAACTGGAAGGAGAAAGGGGGCAATTTTTTCAAAGCAATTATTAAAATTAGGTGTGTAATATATTAGTTAGGTCAACATTAATGGCTAATAAACTTGTTCTCTTTTGAGAGAGGAGGAAATGAACTCACAGGCACACTTGGCCAGGAACAACCTAGAATTAAGTCCAGACACTGGGTCTATTCAGAGGTTTTCCACCACATCCCAGAGATACTCTCTGCCTGTCAAAAGCTTGTTCTCAACACCTAGGAAATTTCATAGTTCATTATTGTTGGAGAAAGTCTTCTAGATTATTTTATGGAGACAACAAGTTTCAGGCAATGTAAAACTCCTGAAAATCTGAATGTCATTACAGAGCAGAGTTTTCCTGTTCCTAAGGAGGGTCTTCTCAAGGCTTATACATCTACAATGCAAACCAGAATAATAACCTCCCTTGTGTCTGGCTGTGAAAGAGAATGAAGGTGATAATTTTGTGTGAACCTAAGGTCTGTGTTCTTCTTTTGAGATATTGAAAACCAGCTTGTGTTCTATTGTTTCTCTTTGAAATGGTTATTCCAACACAGGGCACACCACTTTCTGAAAACCATTAGGAAGTTTTGAAAATACAGTGAGGTCAGACATCTGCTCATGCCATCCTAGCGATATCAAAGATGGAGAATATCCTGTCCTGAACACCTTTTGAAAGCTGATTCTGGTAGAAATGTATGGTTTACCATTCAGGGTACATTTAAGGCTTGCCAATTTCATTTACTTCAGGCTTAGCTGTTCATCACATTCCTTGGGGAAAATGAGACATTATTCCTATTGACATTATTATACTAGGATTAGGGCTTCCCAGGTGGTGCCAGTGGTAAAGAATCTGCCTGCCAATGCAAGAGACATAAGAGATTCAAGTTCAATCCCTGGGTGTGGGGAGAGGTCCCCTGGAGGAGGAAATGGCAACCCACTCTAGTATTCTTGCCTGGAGAATTCCAATTCTTTCTAGAAGTCTTTCCCCTGAATCAGGTCATAGTGGGCTCCTAACCACTTTTGGTTTGCCCCTGCCTTATTCAAACAAGTTGTTGTTCAAGTAACCTGTTTTTCCCTGGAGATAACTCACCGCACTGTATAAATTTAAGGTATGTGGTGGTGTAGTTGCTAAGTCACGTCCGACTCTTACGACCCCATGGACTGTAGCTTGCCAGGCTCCTCTGACCATTAGATTCTCCAGGTAAGAATACTGGAGTGGGGTGCCATTTCCTTCTCCAGAAAGTTAAGGTATATAACATAATAATTTGACTTGTATTTATTATGACATGGTTACCACAGTAAATTTAGTTAACATCTATCATCTCACACAGGTACAAAATAAAATATTTTTTCCTTGTGATGAAAACTCTTAGGAGCTACTCTCTTAACAACTTTCAAACATAGCACATAGCAGTTTTAAGTACAGTCATGCTGTATGTTATATCCCTATTACTTATAACTGAAAGTTTGCACCCAAACTCTTAAAAATTTTACTGTGCCTCAGTTTATCTTTTAACATGAGTTAGAAGCAAGTTTGGAATTTCAAGCCTTAGAGTTACCATTCTGTTTAAATCAAGCTGACAGAAGTATATTAAACTGCTACCACAGGTCTAGTGGTAGTTTAAACATTGAGATATATATATTTTTTTAAATATTAAAGTCGACCTCTATCCTTGATACAAGTTCTAATCTGGGAGAAGACAAAATTTTAATGCAAACTGCTGGTAGAAAATGTAAGATGATTATCAAGTACAAAGCAATTTGAATGTTGTTGGAAAAGGGACATTCCTAATGTCTATTGATTATGCTGTGGAGGTGGCTCTTCAGGCATCCAGCCCTCTTCAGCCTTTCCTGGATTGTCAAAACTTTTCTCTCTACCTTCAACATCCATTTGTCCTCCAGAACAGGAGCCTGACATCTGGTCTTGGTTCTTCTCTAATCTTCTACCGTCAAAATATTATTTCTAAAACACATTCTCACCATGTCACTCCTCTAATTAAAACTGTCTGGGTACTTCCAGCTACAGTATTATGAAGAGCTCAGCAAATCTGAGCTGTGTGTGTGTGTGTGTGTGTGCATGCCTCCTGCTTATAAGGATATTCATGGGACTTCCTGGGTGGTTCCGTGGTTAAGAGTTTGCCTTCCAATTCAGGGTATCCAGGTTTGATCCCTGGTTCGGGAGATAAGATCCCATATGCCTTGCAGCAAAAAAAAAAAAAACAAAAAAAAAAAAAAAAAAACAAAAAAAACAGAAATTATACTGTAACAAATTCAGTAAAGATTGTAAAAATGGTCTGCACAATTTCCAGGCATTAGAACATAAATATCATTTGGAGGATCATTTTTCAGCCTACCACACTACACAATTTCAACATATACTATAAAGCTGCAATAATCAAGACAGTGTGACATTGTTATAAGGATAGACTTAGAGAGTAAGCAGAATAGAGTCCAGAAATTAACCCTATGTTCAAGGTCAGCTAATTTTAACAATGTCTCCATGGAAATTCATGGTAAAAGATAGTCTTGTTAACAAATTGGTGTTTGGAATAATTGGATAGCCATAAGAAATAAAAGAATAAAAACCCTAAGGCTTATCTCATGCATAAGCTAAAATTATAAAAAGACTTCCTAGACTGAGTCTTCCTAGGAGTACTTTACCAGGAAGTCAGTGTTTTTTTCACCTAAATTAAAGGGACTTTCATAAAGGACCCAGAGAGTCTTTTTTTAAAAAATTGTGGCAAAGCAAAAGAAGGCATGTAGAATGTCTCCACTGCAGATTTCAGCCCCGTAAAGAGGTGAGCCCCCTGGCAGAGTGAAATAGGGAGATAAGGAACTGCATTTAGGGGGAAAAGGGAAAAAAGGAAAACTGGCAGGCTATTTTGGAGGGTCAAACACCCTGAGGAACATAGGACAGAGAAGCTACCTGGGTGGTGGGGGCAGGGAGGGAGAGAAGGAATTATGCCTGCTTCTGAGGATTTGCAGCCAGGATGACAAAACCCTTCCAGTAGAATACCTGGACCCTGGAACATTGCAGAGGGGTCCCTCAAGGTCGCTACAAACAACACTGAACAGGACAGACAGGCGGAGAAAGCAGATCAAAACACAACAGACAGGAGGACAGGAACAAATCACTGACCTAGAGAACAGTCAACAGCCTCTGGCATCATTCGGACTTCCTTGGGGGCCCAGACGGTAAAGCGTCTGCCTACAATACAGGAGACCAGGGTTCAGTTCCTGGGTCGGGAAGATCTCCTGGAGAAGGGAACGGCACCCCACTCCAGCACTCTTGCCTGGGAAATCCCACGGATGGAGGAACCTGGTAGGCTACAGTCCATGCGGTCACAGAGAGTCAGACACAACTGAGTGACTTCACTGTCTTTCTTTCTGGCATAATTAAGTTGTAAGATTTCACCTAACTTTGTGCAGACCTGTATGCATGTATCCAGTCATTGCTGTTAAAGACCAAATGAGCACTAATTAAGATAGCAACAGAAATGAGTACATGAGCTGCTGAGGAGGAGACAGGAATTAACCTAGTGCCTCGGCCTGGAAAGTCTGAAGGATCAGACAGCTGGTGGCTGAACAACAGTGGTTACTTACCAACTTCCAAAACTAGTACTAAGAAACATTTATGTGGTATTAATAAGAACTAATGCCCACTGAACACCTACTATGTGCTTTGCCTGAGTTATTTATTTATTATTCACCATCTTCTGAGATGTCACAATTATCCTTACCTTCAGATGAGGAAATTGAAACCAAGAGGGTTAGCAAGTTGGAATTCAACATGAGAATTGGTCCTATTCGATTTTAAAAATGAAGCCACTTCTTATAGCTCTATATACATCCTCTCTTCCCCAAAAGTGGTCTAATAACACATCTTTCCACTCTCCTCCTCCCCAAAAACCAGGCAGTAGTGGTGATTTATAAATAATCAAAACATCTTTCTTACTTTTCCGGCATTTCCTTAGGGGATCTGCTTTTAGAATATCCCAATTTCACTCTCCCAAAGTGCATTAGTCACTATGGAAACAGTTGATTCATTGATAAGAATGGAGATCTTTTATTAATAAGGATACAACTGCATCTGTGACCCATAGCTGGCAGCTCGGTATAGAAAGGCATCCCAGAAAAAAATGTATAGCATGATAGGATTGGGGCCTTCCCAGAACCTGCTACAAGACGTAACTACAGGGCAGTCACTCATGGCGAGCCCATTTGGTAAATCCTCTGAGGACTGTTAATTGCCGGTCTCCCCACAGCTCGTTTCCCAAACGCTTCACTGGCGCAGCAGTAGCAAGCTGCCCGCTGAGCACAAAGTGGTCTCCATCCTTGCCACCCCATGGTCTCAGAGGGCTTTCAAGTGACTTGTGAGGTGGCCCAGCAGTTACTGGGCCTAATTAGCTCCCCCACTGACCGGTACGCTCCCTCCCAAACCCCGCGGCCTTCCACATCAAAGCTGCAAATTGCTTTCCGACCTTTGAAGCCATCCCAGGAAGTCCTGGGCAGCCCTAAGGAAGCACTTCCTGGCCGTGCCTTTAGTGCTCGGCACCCTCTGATCAAAAGCCTGGGCAAAGAGCAAGAGAACCAGCCCCTGGTGGGCAGTGGCTGTGGAGAAGCGCTGAGGCCCGGAGCTAATCCAGGACAGCAGGGGGAAGACCAGGGCCCGTGTATAAAAGCCCAGCTTCTGATGCCCACTGAGTGGATCTGGCCATTCAGACAAAAGTCACAGCAAAGTCAAAGCTGGAGCCTCCCCTCTTCCATTTCCTCCCCCTCCTCCTCATTCTCTTCCTCCTTCCCTGGGCAACACTGGCCTGGCTTCCACGTTTCAAGGGCAGCAAAATCAGGACCAAAAAAAAAAAAAGCTTTCTGCATCCAAATCACTGCTTCACTTCCTTATCTGCAGTCCTCTGCTTTCAGACAGCCTGCATCTGACTCCAACACCTACGAGCAATATGGCTTTGGACAGGGTCCTCGACTCTCCAAGCCTCAGTTTCCTTGTCAGACTGCCTGCGTGGCATTCTGGCACCATCACTTACTATCTAGTGATCTCGGGGAAGTTACTTCTCTCTGTACCTTGGTGCTCACACATCAAATGAGGATGATAATAGCATCTTTGCAGAGGCAGGAGCTGGAACCACAAGGGGGCTGCCTGTGAGTCTGGAACCACAGTGAGAGGGGCTGGAGCTCTGAGGGAGACACAGCCACTGCGGGTGGCTTCTCTTTTTGGCCTAACCAGCAGCTGGTAAGCTTTTTTTCAGTTTTAGTATTTACTCTTTTCCTTCTGCATTCAAGTGATTTCTCTCCATACTTGTACATAATCAACTCAAGAAAAATACATATAAGAAACACAAGGAAATGTCCCTTCCTAGTAAAGAAATTACACTGAAACAATTCCAAACATCCACTTTATATGTACCAAAATCATGAGAACAAATTCATTCATTCACTCTTTTCTTCAAATGGCCAAACACCATGAGGAAAGCAGAGGAAAATAAAGTTTTGTGGAGACCTTATAAAGGGACAGTCTTTGCAGAAAGCAATTTGACAAGTGGTGGCAAGAGGCATAGAAACGTTTACACTCTGACCCAGTGATGTCAATTTGTAAACTTTATCCCAAGAAATTAATTCTAAAGGGAACAAGTGAGTTCTGCAGAAATGTATATAGCTGCCCTAAATATTATCACTTGAAACTAGAAACAGCTAATCCTGAGAGACTGACTAACCTGCTCAGATACTGCATACCCTGAGACAGGATGTGGTCCTGAGGTGTGGCAATTATGAGGGAAGAAAGAGGAAGAGTGCTGTACTCCATTGTTAACATAACTGCTTCCAAGAACTCTATACAGACCTGAAATGGACCACAGGGTGATGTAAGGAAAAGGAAGTTCGAATGAAACAGCCATAACAAATAACAAACAATAGAAACTTTGTCTCTTAAAGCCACAAAATAGAAATGGGCAGCAGAATTTTGAAATAATTCATGCTACAAATGGCTAAGTGTTCTTCGCTTTTACATCATTCAGCCTGATAGAAAATTACTGCCATCTTATTAGGTGACAGACTAAAAAAACAGCAGCAAAATACAATGTCTCTGCTAAAAAAGCTCAGAATCTAGACAGCTGCTCACCAAACAATCACTGTTAGCAAAGAGGAAAGGGTGGATTGCTCTGAAGATACCAAGATGACTGGGACCGGAAAAGGTTTTCCGAAGGAGGCATCACCTGAGATAAGAGGAGTACTTAATCCAAGCAGAAAGAGGGTGGGAAAGGATGTTTCAGGCATAGAGAACAGCATTGAAAGGCCCAGATAATTAATGTAGAAGTGTGTGGAGCTTTCCAGAAACTGCAGGTGGTACAACATAGCTGGATCACAGCATCCTGGAAGGCAGATGGAGATAAGGCCACCAAAGGAAGCAAGAACCAACTCAAGAAGGACCAACATGTCATCAGCTGTGAAAGCCATACAGAAGGTTCTGGAAAGTTCTGAAAGACTTGAAGATGAAAAGTGATATAATGATAACTATGGTTCATGGGGTCACAAAGAGTCGAACATGACTGAGTGACTGAACTGAACTGACCTGATTAAAAATAAGATGTCTAGGTGACTGGTTAATAGAATGAATTTATAATCAAGGAGAAAAAGTCAGTTTATCCTAAAAGAAGAATAATTTCCCTTCCCCTCTGCTTAGTAATATTCTTAAGCCACATATTCTTTATCTTAAAACAGGAAAAACACATTTATTCAACCATGCCGCCCTTTTTAACTTCCCCTGCCCAGTTTTTTGGATATGTGAGCTGATGCTTCCTACTTCTACATTTCCATTTCTTTTTTGAGTTTGAAAAGTTTATAACTCAACAACTATATGTTAACCTGGAGTTAAACCCAACTTGCAAAGAAACTATCACACTTATAACTCCCATGCAAATTAATTGGTCACAGATATAGAAAATTCCTGCAAAAGAGGATTAGATAGAAAAGCTCAGGTTGGCCACAAAAAACAATGATAAAAGCATTGTATACTAATACATCTGTTTTTCTCTGCCATATTCATAACACATCACTTGACCCAAGCTCTTTGTTATCTTTCCTACTCTAAACATAGCTAGATTCATGTTTTAACTTTTATGAGCACTGTTAAAGCCTTAGCTTGCTCTCTCTGATGTTGACATATTAATGCCTGCATATGTGTGTGCACATTAAGTTGGTTCAGTCATGTCCAACTGTTTGCAACCCTATGGGCTATAGCCCGCTAGGTTCCTCTGTCCATGATTAATGCTTAGCGTTGTCTAATTCACTTGCTGCCTTAGAATCTATACAGTCAACTATCATTTTGCACACCTCCCACAACCAAGGTCCCATGTACCTATTCAAAGTCATTGGTCCGAGAGGCATAACTATATTTTCTCAGGATTTTTTACAATATCCTCAGCCTGGTGCTAAAAAGACACTTCAACAGATCGTATCATCATATCCATTCATTTCTTACAAGAACATCAAAGCATCAGACACTGGGCTGCATCCTGTGATTAGAGAGGTTGCCACAGGAAAAGGAATAGATACCCAGAGATGGCTCCTAAAAGCCTTGAGTTGAGAATCTGGCAGGTGAGGCAGACTGGGCCCAAATTAAATAGAATCCTGTAGGTTATATGCTAAAGGCAATCCTGCCGTGATGTACAGGAACCCTGAGAAAGGAAGAACTAACCTAGAGGAGGCACTGGGAAAGGCAAGAGTCTCTGGTATGAGCTTTAAATCATCCATCTCCTTTTTCATCTGGTCTTAGCAAGAACACTTATAGAATCACAATATCATAGATTCACTAACCCTGGAAGTAGAAAACTGGAAGTGACCTGAATAATGTTTCAGGCCTACCCAGGGTCCAAATTTCTTCTACTACCCTGTCTTTCCCCAGAGGATCCCACAATGGGGACCTCACTGAATTACAAGTGAATAGGGTGGCAGGGTTGAGAAATCAAAGGATTTGGAGACAGCAGGTCCAGGCTTCAAACCCAATATGTCCTAGTTGTTGACTGCAGACCAGACACGCAGCCACTTTGAGACTTAGATTTCTTGCCAGTTAAATGTCATCATCTTACTTACCATACTGGGTTGTTGGGGGTGCTGACTTTAACTTTACTCCTTGAGGTAGCCCATTCTATTGTGGGACAAATGGAATCAATAAGAAGCTCATTGCTGGATTAAGATGAAGTCTGCTTCCTGTGCGCTTTGTATGCATTGGTCCAGATATGTGCTTTGCACAGGAGAAAGAGAGAAACCTTTTCACTTCCGTGTCTAAGAGGACCTCAGACTGAACTATACTAATATACCAACGCCCCCTTTCCAGAGTCTTCCTCTCCCCACCACAGAGAATTCTCCTGACTTATTGCATTCCTGCTAAATCTCTGTGTTTTTTCAAATTCAACCATCTCGCCCTTAGAGATTCAGATTAGTGGCTCTCACAGCATCTGCTTATTACAATAAACAGGCTTTAAATTAAATCTCAGGCCCCACAATTCCCTTTCAATAGAATCACATAAAATGGAAATGTCAAAAGCTGGAGAAAGTATAGCTGTTTGACAATTGAAGATGGAACCGTGAGCTGGAAGAATTCAAACCAGCTCACTGGGTCACACAATAGATGTTTCTTTTACAAGAGAAATGGTGTATAAGATCTCCCCAGTCTCTGAAATCAAATTCATTGTGTTCTTATAAGATGCCAAAAGGAATCCCATTGACAGATGTAAAATATTCCAACCTCAGGCTCCGTGGCTGAATGCCAAGCTTTCGCTTCTCATACACACCATCTTTAGCAAAGCAAAGCAAAGAAGATGAGGTCTCTTTCATAAGAGAATGACAAATTTCTTACTGATCCCTGTATAATGCAAACTCTTCCACCCAATGGTGGACTAACAGCACAATTATTTTAATGCATTTGCAAACTGCACACAAAAATAGCATGCCATATTATATATACAGTCAAATTTCACTTCTTGTCCATATTTCCCAAACATGTTCTGTGAGGCTGTGGAAAAGGGGAATCAAGTAGCACACATTTACATCATTTTTTTCTTCTTTAAATTTATTTTTACATTGCTTTTAAAATACAGTAATTTAGAAATAATGGCAAACTTCCAGACTTTCCATTTTGCTATTTGCCTGCCATTGCCGTATATCCCAGCAGGTGAAAAAGTTAACAAATATCATATAGCAAAATTGGGAGCCGTAGAAGAGACACAATTACAAGTTACACTGCACCTTAATTTTAAGATGCTTCTTTCAAAATTATATGTTCATTTGACATTTCCCCTGGAAAATAGTGGACAGGGGAGGAGATTTTTCAAAGGTCTTGGGGAAGCTATTCAAAAACCAAAACATTAAGCAGGACTGCATATACAGAGAGACAGCCTTTGTAGCTGAATGTGACCCTATTGGTTTGTACTATTCTCTGAGTCAGCCCATAGAAATGAAACATACTCTACAATAAATAAGTGTTGTTTAAAATGCTTTTTTTGAATCTTTAAAAAAAAATTTATTGAGTATAATTGCTTTACAGTGTTGTGTTGGTTTCTACTATACAGAAAGACGAATCAGCTCTACTATACATATACATAAGTGAAGAGAAGTCACTCAGCCGTGTCCGACTCCGCAACACCATGGACTGTAGCAGACCAGGCTCCTTCATCCACGGAATTTTCCAGGAAAGAGTACTGGAGTGGGTTGCCATTTCCTTCTCCAAAGGATCTTCCCAATCAAACCGGGTCTCCTACATTGCAGGCAGACCCTTTACCTTCTGAGCCACCAGGAAAGTCCAGCATACATATAAATACATAGGTCCATCTAGTCAAAGCTATGGTTTTTCCAGTAGTCATGTATGGATGTGAGAGTTGGACTGTGAAGAAGGCTGAGCGCCGAAGAACTGATGCTTTTGAACTGTGGTGTTGGAGAAGACTCTTGAGAGTCCCTTGGACTGCAAGGAGATCTAACCAGTCCATTCTAAAGGAGATCAGTCCTGGGTGTTCTTTGGAAGGAATGATATTAAAGCTGAAACTCCAGTACTTTGGCCACCTCATGCAAAGAGTTGACTCATTGGAAAAACTCTGATGCTGGGAGGGATTGGGGGCAGGAGGAGAAGGGGACGACAGAGGATGAGATGGCTGGATGGCATCACCGACTTGATGGACGTGAGTTTGAGTGAACTCTGGGAGTTGGTGATGGACAGGGAGGCCTGGCATGCTGCAATTCTTGGAGTCACAAAGAGTCAGACACGACTGAGCGACTGAACTGAACTGAACTGAACTGAACCCCCTCTTTTTTAGATTTCCTTCCCATTTAGGCTTTCACAGAGCTTTGAGTAGAGTTCCCTGTACTACAGAGCAGGTTCTCATTAGTTACCTATCTTATACATAGTATCAACAGTGTATAGATGCCAATCTCAACCTCCCAACTCATCCCACCTCCCCCCTTTCCCCTTTGGTATCCATTCATTTTTTTCTCTACATCTGTGTCTCTATTTCTGCTTTGTAAATAAGATCATCTGTACCAATTTTTTTTCAGATTCCACATATATGGGTTAATATGAGATATTTGTTTTCCACTTTCTGGCTTACTTCATTCTGTAACACTCTCTAGGTCCATCTACATCTCTACAAATAAGCCAATGTTGTTCCTTTTTATGGCTGAGCAATATTCCAGTATGTGCCACATTTTCTTTATCTGTTCCTCTGTTGATAGACACTGAAGTTGTCTCCATCTTCCGGCTATTGTAAACAGTGCTGCAATGAATATTAGGGTGCATATGCCTTTTGAATTGTGGTTTTCTCTGGGTGTATACCCAGTAGTGGGGTTGATGGGTCACATGGTACTTCTCTTTTTAATATTTTCCGGAACTTCCATACTGTTCTCCATAGTGGCTCTATCAAGTTACATTTTCACCAACAGTGCAAGTGAGTTCTCTTTTCTCCACAACCACTATCTTTTTAAGACATTTATAATATGAAACACCATCAAAGAAAGGGGCTGGAATAAGAATCATTAAAGAGTTAGGTAGTGTTGGGTACAAGCCCAAGTCACACACCTGATAGGAAAAAGCAGATATGAGAACCCTTGGAAGTAAAAGAGATTCAAACACAGACGGAAGAGGGAAGAGCCTTCACTCTAAAGCTAAGGTGCTGAGCAGAGCTGCTCAGAGCACAGGGTCATCAGGCTGCCTGAGCAAGCCAGTCTGCTAGCATCTAAGCACCACTTCTGAGTCTGTAAAATGGGAGAATAGCAATATCTAGCTCAATTGAAAACACGCACATGGGACCTTGTATATGAGAAAAGCACCGCTGAAATTAGCTACTAGTATGCGTGTACGTTAGTCGCTCAGTGGTATCAGACTCTTTGGGACCCCATGGACTATAGACCCCCAGGCTCCTCTGTCCATGGAATTCTCCAGGCAAGAACACTGGAGTGGGTGCCATTCCCTTTCCTAGAGGATCTTCCCTACTCAGGGATCGAATCCGGGTTTCCTGCGCTGCAGGCAGATTCTTTACTGTCTGAGGCTCCAAGAAAGCCCAGCCATTAGCATAGTGATATCAATAAATACTCCTTCAACTCAGGCAAGGAAGACCATGTGAATTAAAGTGCTCTCCTTCTGATTTTCTAAAGACACTTCTGGTACCTAAAATGACTCTGGGGCAGGCAATGCCATCAGTCAGGGTGTACCAAGCCTGGACCATGAATAGATCCTCAGGTCTGTTTCTCCTATATAGGATGTTCTTCAGCTCTCTATTTCCACTCCTACTATGGAGTTGACCAAATGTCCCATGGAGCTCCAGGGCTTGTGCCTATTAAACGCTCCAGGAACCTAATGGCTGGTTCTAGAAGGGTTATCTGGCAAGAGTATTGCTCCTGCTAGCAAGTTTGGTATTTCCTTTGCCGGACTTGTGTAAGATTTGGCTATCAAATGGTGCTGTCGTGTTGACTTGAGCTGACTCAAGTTGTTTATGTAAACAGGAGACTTGTAAAGCTTTATCTCCTGGGGCTTCTATACACCTTAGGGGCAGCATTGGTAATAAGATGCTATTCTTAATGCTGGCTACTATTTTTCTGCTTCCACCCAGGAAAAAGACTCAAAAGTTCAAGTGAAACATAGCCAGGAAATTCTAAATGATGCAAGACACCACAAAGGCAAATCATTTCACACCATTTAATTAGTTCAAACCAGAAAACCACTGTCAATTACTGGGGACCTGGGGAAGCTCTCCTTCCAGATTCCCATAGCCCCTCCTAGTGAGCACTCCTGAACTCCAGCCAGCCCCAGATGCCTAGATAAGAACTTTAAAAGTTACTACTAGTCAAAGAAATGAAATTAAAATGATGATTCTACATTTTTCCTCCCAGAAAAAAAAATCATTCTATATAGTAATTCCAAATACTGACCAAGATGAGGTTAAAAAAAAAAGCATTTCCTGATATTGCTGATTGCTGTATGAAATGTTTCAACCTTTGGGACAGCAATTTAATAATATGTGTGAAGAGAATTTAAAATGCTTGTGCCCAGTTATATCATTTCTGGGAATCTAGCCTCAGGAAATTATCATAAATATAGAAAAAACTGTCAACTTTTCCCTACATAGCAGCTGGCCTCCCTCTCCTTTATTTTTCTATCTTGTAAGAACTTCTGGAGAATCAAGTAAAACATGAATTACATTTTAGGCTATGCCTGGTGACAGATACAATGAATTTAGCCATATTTTTTATTAGAGCTAGCATTTATTGTTTCTTCACTAAATGCCAAGCAGTGTGTGAAGTGTTTTATATAGGCTAATTCACTTAATATTCACCACAACACAAGCAATGAATATATCTTATAATTCCTTCAACCCCAAGAAACAGAAAGCCCAGCTTCACCAGCTTAAACAATGAGGAAAGGTTTAATAAGAAGAAATCCAGAGGCAGATGAGTCCATGACCAATAAATTCAGTAATGTCACTAAGAAGGCACCCAGAGGCACCATCCTCCTCCCTAACATCCTCAGGCAGCCACTGAGCATTGTGGCCACAGACGGTCACCATAGCTCCGGGTCTCGCATCCACACCTAAGTCTCTAACAGAAATATCTCCATGTCTCCTTGACCAGAAATGCATCCTCTGCCCATTTCTAAACCAACTCCCAGCGACTGGCATAGAGAAGAAACACACAAGCATGCAAGGGATGAATCACATAAACAATTTTGGATTTTGGTCAGAAAGCATCAAAAGACAGATGAGCGTTGGGTAGCAACCAGCAATCTCAGCTGAGAGTGAGATATTTATTATATCCATTTAGCAGGAAAGGAAGTTGATGACTGGGGAGGTTAAGTAACTTGCTTGATATCACTAGTAAGTGGCAAAGCTAGGACTCAGGTCTAGTTGTGTCTCTGTCTAGAGTGCACGCATTAGCATTATGGTGCGGTGAAAGTGAAAGTCGCTCAGTCGTGTCTGACTCTTCATGACCCCAAGGACTATACAGTCCATGGAATTCTCTCGGTCAGAAGACTGGAGTGGTAGTCTTTTCCCCTCTCCAGGGTGTCTTCCCAGCCCAGGGACTGAGCTCAGGTCTCCCACACTGTGGGCAAATTCTTTACCAGCTGAGCCACCAGGGAAGCTCATGGTATAGTAATGGTCCACACCTAAATCTGAAGACCTGAGAAGTAGGAGAGCCAGTAGTGGAAGTTCCAGTCCCAGTGCAAGAAAAGAACAATTTCCCAGCTCAAGAACAGTCAGGCAGGGATCATTCTCGCTTATCCCGCCTTTTGTTTTATTCAGGCCCACAGTGGGTGGATAAGGTCCACCCGCACTGGGGAGGGCAATCTGCTTTAGTCAGTCTACCCATTCAAATATTAATCTCATCCAGAAACACCTTCACAGGTACACCCAGAATAAAGCTTACCCCATTGTCTGGGCCTTCCACGGCCAGTCAGGTTTACACATGAAACTCACCATCGCAGTTTCACAGTGGAAGTCATTTGCCCTCTTACTGTGTCTTTTGATATGAACTTCTTTTATGCTAGCAAACAAAAACTTACCAGTCATAGTACTGAGAATACATGAGGAAGAAAACTGAGTTGTTCCCTTTTTGCTTTTGACTGGGAGGTGTTAATAAACTGGGCAAAGATACCCATTTCATTCCTTTTCTCACTCATTCATTCAACCAATTGTCTAAAATTAAAAATGGAAGGTTTGCCTTTGTGAGATGTGGGTTCCCATTAAATCCTGGCTATCAAAGTTCTTTATGAAATAAAAAATAGAATGCAAGTGATAATGACTGTCAATTGTTCCAGTACAAATAGAAATAAAATCAGTTTGACAAAGACAAATATTATGAACAAAGGAAAGTTCCCAGTCCTTTATTCTCCTCCTGAAACTAAAGAAAACTTTTATGTTGCCCATTCTTCCTTTACCTCCCTCCCTGTTCTGTCTTTGCCTGCTTCTGGAATTTTTTAATGCAGAATAGAAAGACTGGGAAGAGAGAAGCCATAGAAGCCAAAAGAAGAAAGAGAAAAAAGGCAAAAGGTACCTGACCAGGTGGAGAGAGAAAAGGCTTTGAGAAGGAGAATGTTGTGGGTTACCTGCAGGGAATGAGAAGATGAGAAGTTTAGAAAGGGAAGGTGGTGTTTTAAATTGGAGTTACACTCATGTTCTTCAAGGGCTATTGGTAAAGTTTGTAAGTGCTTTGTAAACATTTTTCCTGTTGAAATGTGTCTCTTGGAATGTGGCAGTGTATCAGGGAGGAATGACACACAGCCCCGGGATTCAGGTAATGGGATGGGAATAGGAGTAGGCTGAGGAGTAAGAGTAACCGTGGCTCACAGGTGCAGAAACAGAAAGATAATAACAACTGGACCGATTACTCTGACTCTTAGGAACTCGGGCTCCTCGTCTGCAAGATGAGGGCACTAGATGTCACTCTTATCATTTATGGTTCTCTTCATGCCTGCAAAGTGCCCAGTCCTGAGTTGAGTGCTATAGAGAGGAACACAGGAAATATGACACGTGTTACTATCCCTCCGGGATTTGACAGGGAGGATGGGTGTTTTTTTATTTTCTTTTTTTAGCTTATTTCTGTGTACGGTGTTAGGAAGTATCCTTTTTTTTTGGTTTCTTTTTGATACTTTTTAAATTTTAAACATTTTGTATTGGATATCAGTATATTAGCATAACTGATTAACAATATTGTTATAGTTTCAAGTGTACAGTGAAGGGACTCAGTCATCCATAGACATGTTCCGTGTGATGGACTCTCTTGCTGACTCTTCACCCTCATGACTGAGTGCTGCCTCAGGGCCTTCGCACTTGCTCTTTCTTCTGCATTGAATGCCCTTGCTCCAGATATTTATATGAGTCCTTCCCTCATTTACTTCAGGTGTTTGCTCTAATGTCGCCTTCTCCGTGAGTTCTTCCTTGACCACCTTACTTAAAATTGCAACTCCCTATGAATTCCAGGGAGATCCAAACATTCAGCCCACAGCAGTGTTTGAGATCTCCAAAAGTAAGAGGAAAAGGAAAGAATGCTTATCTCTGCCAGTGTAACATGAGACTCTCAGGTAAGATGAGGTGATCAGTTTCAAGTCTCAAGACTGGCTTGTGAGGCTTTTTTGGTGAAGCTCAGCTTTATGGCTTATAGTTAATGGCTTATAAAAATTAACAACTACCCCCAAAATTTGCAACCCCCTTCTATCTGCTTTCCTTAGTTAAGTTTCCACTGTAGTTGTCATCACCTAAAGTATTATATAACATATTTACATGTTTAACATCCGTTATTCCACACAAGCATTTGTGGACAGGATTTAAGACAGGATTTTTTTCGATCTTATTCATTGTTGTATCCCCAGCAACTAGAACAGTGCCTGGCATGTGGTCGGGCTTAATAAATACGTGTTGAGTGAATGAACAGGAGACATGGCATGACTTGGTAAAGTAACAGAAGGAAGAGAGGCAGGTGCCCAGAGTGCCCAGGAAGAAGCTCAGCTCAAAGGGACAGGGCGGCAGACTGAGGAGGGAGAGGTGACGCGGCGTGAGATCGGGGGCAGCCCTTCTCCGTTTGACAGAAAAGGCAGCGTGGGAAGAAGGAACTTCTAAAGAGGACAGAAAAGGCCCACAAGCATCCACACGATGGTCTGGGCTAACTCAGGATGCGGGTCTGCCCAGAGAGGAGGAGACGCCCACGTTAGGAAGCAGGGGGAGGTCAGGATGGGGATGCAGCTGAGAACAGCCAGAGTAAGGTTCAAGGTCCCAGACACGCCATGTGCTACCCTCGAAGTTTTCATGTATTCTGGAGGCTGAGCTGATAGACAGCTCAGCAGGCATGTATGGAACAGCACTGAAGCTGACACTAGGAAGAGAGAAAAGGAAAAAATCAAAGCTCTAGGATTGTAGCTGGCCTAGCAGAACCGTTCAGTAAATAAGTTCAGGTTAGATTTGAGCTGATTTGTCTTAGGAATACAGAGCAAGGATGACCTTTCTCTCAGCCCTCCTTCAGTTATGTATTAATACGTGAACACGAAGTGGTTTTGTCTCAGAAACCCTTGCCCATCCATTCCACCCACCTCATGCAAATATCTCTTGCAAATCGTTGTCAAACAGACCTAGGCTGGCATTTCACTTCAAACCCTTACTAACTGAATAGCTTTGAACTATTCAGTAGTTTGTAAGTCTCTATTTCTTCTTGAGTAAAATAAGGGCAATAATAATATATTTATCACATAGAGTGGTTCTGTAGATTAAATGAGATAAACGCATATAAAGCCCTTAGTGCAGTTCCCAGTACAAAACACAGCTCAATATCATTTTTATTGTCTGTGGATCACTGCCTGCCCCTCCCAACCCCAGCCTATCTTATATCTCTGAATCCCAGCAGTGGGCACAAATTACACAACAGTAATAAAATGAATTTTCTCTGACTTTGAACAATGTCAAAGGGACTGTAGGTAGAAAAGAAAAGATGAATATGTTTCTCCTCTTCAGTAACACATTCCTTGCATCAGGACACTTTCAGAAAGTCAAAAAGGAAATCCTGGGATTGCTGCTGAGCTCAGGACATGAGGATCCCGCTGGTGTGCACACACTCGGGAGGGAAACCAGACCCAGATGGTGCAGGCTGGGATATCTCTCTGCGTAACCCGCATCTGCTCTTTCATTTTCTGGCTTTACCACCTAAATGTTCCAACTAACGCAATAAATGGCTCTGCAAGATATAAAGGAGAACCTACTGGAGCCCAGATTGTTTCTGGGCTGGAGTAAAAGCACTGCAAAGGAGCTGTTACAACACCTGTCAGCCGGGAGTTAAGCTGGTCATTGAGATGCAAGTCTGGTTCTCTCTCTCCTGACCTGGAGACTTAATTACAATCCATGACCACGGCCTTCTGTCCCAAAGACTGATTAGGCCTTCCCCCTGGGACTCAGTTCTGTGAAACCTGGAAAAGCTGCTACCCTATGAAAACCACCAAAATAGATACCCCCAATGGTGGAATCCTCCGATTTAAGAGGTCTACTTGATGCCCAGAAAAGTAAATGGGGAATACAGACAAGCAAATATGATTGGATTCCTTTGAGAATTGTGAAACAAGGAGGAAAATTCTGAAAGCTTTTATTTAGAAATTGAAGTCCCCTTCTGCAAAATACTATCTGTGGTTTAAAATGAGCCTAAGAACATGTTCTGAGGAAGACTGTTGGATGTGAGGATTATGCTGTAAATTCAGAGGATAACACACACGTGCGCGCGCGCACACACACACACACACACACTCATTAGCCACCAATTAAAACATTTTGCTTCTTTTTCCAGGTATAACATCTATTTAGAGCCTGTTAATTCTGTACTCTTCCCGGTTTTACACAATCTCAAAGATTTACAAAAAGCTGTGCTATGAATGAAACAAAGCAATTCCCAATATTTGAGCACCAAAGTATTTTTGTATATATAATGAGTGGTGCCATATAAACACTACAGCTTAAATTGCAAACCACCCCCGTCGCAGACCTCCCACACCTCTGTCTTGGTTTATTTTCTTTATACGTGTGTTTAGGTTTTCTTCTGTTTTATGGGAACAGAATGTAAGCTCCATAAGGCCGTGGAGGTGGGGTATTTCCCTATTCTGTTTACTGCTTTTTCCACAGAGCCCAAAATAGTGCCTGGTCTCTGCTTGGCACTGGTATAAATCAGGGTCCAATCAGAAACCACAGCAGCTATTGAAACAGAATGAAAATTAAACATTATTAACTAGCCAAAAAATTATTAAGTTGATAACTAAAAGAAAAAAAGATAATTCTAAAGTAATCGCCTAGGTTCAGTTAACCAAGGGAAGCGGTTGAAATGATTAATTATTAAAAGTTGGAAACTTAGAAAAGGGGCTCCATGGACGTGAAACTCTGAGAGGGGAACACCGCTGCCCTGACGCTGGCACCTCGGAGCTCAGAGGAAGACCCCATGGCCCCGTGACTCAGGTCACAGGAGGGGCACTGCCCGACCCTTGTCTTTGAGGCGGCGCGTGCATTGGAAAAGACCCCAGTGCTGGGGAAGATTGTCGGCAGGAGGATAAGGGGGCGACAGAGGATGAGATGGTTGGATGGCATCACTGACTTGATGGACATGAATTTGAGCAAACTCTGAGAGATAGTAAAGGACAAGGAAGCCTGGCCTGCTGCAGTTCATGGGGTGGCAAAGAGTCGGACATGACTTAGTGACTGAACAACGATGAGGCTGAATCCAACTGCACACTGGATTCAGATGCTGCCACCTGAGGGCGCTGTTGCGTCCAGGAGCTGCTCACAGAACCGGAAGCCGTAGGAAACCCCAGGGACATCATAGCCAGAAGCAGTTCCTCTCTGCCCACCCAGCCTTGCAGAGTCGCAGTACCAGAATTTCAAGGCTAAGTGTAGAAGGAAGGTGTTTCTGTTTAGACTAATCACTTATTAGCAATAATGTTATCAGTAAAGGTTTATAGAACAAAAAAGTGAAAAAAGGAAGAAAGGACAGATTGCTAGACATTGCTGATGATAAAAAGGCCTGTGGTATTTAAAGTAAGAGTAATCAAAATACCTACCAGTTACTTTTCTCTTACATTGTACTAAGCTCTGTACACCTTTACTCTTATGCTCTGACAACTCTATGATACAGGGCTTATTTTATAGATGAGAAAACCAAGAACCAGAGAGGTTTAAGTATTTACTCAAGATCACAGAGCTAATAAATCCTGGAGTGGGGATTTGAAACTACAGATATTTATATGAAAGCCCATCTTCCTCCCTGCTCCTTCCTCATGCTTATTGGCTAGCATATATTTAGAAAGTAGGCATTTCAAAGACTCAGGGCTACCTAGAGAAAGAAAGGACTTGGACTTTGCAGGTATGTGTGTGTGTGTGTATATAAATTCCAGGTTCAACTGTTAATGTTACCTTATTTATACTCATGAGCCTGTGAGGCCTGGAAACAGTAAGTTACTATTATTTCCATCAAAGTCTTTAGCCAAGAACAGAAAGAAGCAAAGAATGAAAGACGGAAAGGAAGGAAGGAAAAGAAGAGGCAAGATTAGGAAAGGGGGGAAAGGAGATGGTAGGAGAGCGGAGAGAGGGGTGAAGAGAAGAGATGGAGAAGAAAGGAGGGATGGAGAGGTGGAGTTGGGGGCGGGTGGGGAGGGTTTACAGGTAGTCATGGGCACCAGCCCCTCCCCACGCAAACAACTGCCTGAGAGAGTCAACTTTTCTTCCTTTCTCTCAACCAGAGCAAAAGAAGCTGTAATGAGGTTATTTATTCCCCGCAAGAAGCTCCAGGGTAATAAGTCCCTTGGCTGACGCCTCGTAGGCTAAGCTCCCTCACCAATACATGAAATACCCAAACCCAGCAATCAGCACAACTAATTGAAATGCCAGGGTGAAGTTCACAGGATGAACGCCGCCGGGTTGCAGTCATTACCAGCGATTAAATGTTACACGAAAAGATCCATGAAGAGACACAGGTTTAGCAATAGACTTTAACCCTACACACACCGTGGGAAAAACAAGGGAAAGAAAGGCTGGGTGGGAAAGCTGGAGTGGAACCAGGCCAGAGATTGGCTCTGCGCAAGGATAGGGAGTGGAGAGGGGGGTTAGCAGGACATAGATGGATCACAGTAGGATGTAGGCCAGCTGTCAGGAAGCTGATGGTAAGAGCGTGGAGGGATCCATCTTTCCTTCCTAAAAGGTCTCTAGGAGTAGCAGAGTAGACTCAGGATTAGATTTGGGTGCCAATCATAGCTTCACCTTTGTTTTCTAACCTGGAAAGCAATGATAATACTATGTCTTAGAATTTCCATGAGAATTAAATCAATGCTTTAAGCATGGATATGATTGCATGGCGTACAGCTGTTACTCTATAAATAAGTATGTCTACCATCAGTCAACAACCAACCAACAGCAAATGTTTATTGCAAATGTATTATTTCCAGAAACTTTTTCTTTTATTTTCCAGCTCTTTTAAAAAAAATTTATTGAAATATAGTTGGTTTACAATGTTGTATTAGTTTAGGGTATTTAGCAAAGTGGTTCAGTTTTGTGTGTGTGTGTGTGTGTGTGGGTATACATAGATCCTTTTTTAGCTTCTTTTACCTTATAGGTAAGATAGTCTCCTGTGCTATACAGTAGGTCTTTGTTGGTTATCTATTTTATGTATAACAGTGTGTATATTTTAATCCCAAACTACTAGTTATCCTGCCTCCCTTAAGGAACTCTTAAAGGAATGCAAAGATGAATCTGACCCAATTTCTGAACTTCTGTTGTTGCTTAGTTGCTAAGTTGTGCCCAGCCCTTTGTGACCCCATGGACTGTAGCCCGCCAGGCTCTTCTGCCATGGAATTTCCCAGGCCAGAACATTGGAGTGGGTTGCCACCTGCTTCTCCACAGTCTGACCTTTAGACTAAGTCAAGTAAAGGGGCATTAGTGGAGCACATACCACTCCCAAGACCAGCGTTCAGGACTCTACATAAATTTAAATTAAAACCTCCAGTCCCCAAGAAACCTGAAATCAACTGAGACTTAGCAACCAAACAGCAAGGGAACCAGGAAGCCAGGTTTCAAAGCCTGGCATGTCTGTCTCCCAAGACCATGTTATTTCCCTCCTCCCAAGATGCAAACATAGAAAATTTAAAACCAGTGGGAAAGGGAACAGAGCCCATAATAAAGCAGGTATTCTAGGCAGTGCATGTTCCCCAGACAAGTGAGAACCCTGGCTTTTAGGAGAAACAAATGTCACTTTAGGTTGATCATGCCTGTGATAACCTCCTAGGTCTACAAATTCTCACAAACTCAGGGAACCAAAACAACAGAAATTTATTCTTTCACAGTTCTGAAGGCTAAAAGTACTAAATCAAAGTATCAGTAGGGCTGTGCTGTCTTTGGGATCTCTGGAATATATGCATATATAATATATAATATGTTATATATGTTAACATATTATATATAATTAATGTATTATATATATATTCCTTTTCAGATTCTTTTCTATTATAGGTTATTATAAGATACTGAATATAGTTCCTTGTGCTATATAGTAGGTCCTTGTTGGTTATCTACTTTATAGATAATAATATGTATCTTATAAACCCCTCCTCCACTATCCCCTTTGGTAACCATAAGTTCATTTTCTATGTCTGTGTCAATTTCTATTTCTATGTCTGTGTCAAATTCTATGTTAATTTCTATCTTGTAAATAAGTTCCTTTGTACCATTTTGTCTTTCTCTGTCTGACTTACTTCAAGTAATATGATGATCTCTAGGTCCATCCATATTTACTGCAAATGGCATTATTTCATTCTTTTTTATGGCTGAGTAGTATTCCATTGTGCATATGGACCACACCTTTATCCATTCATCTGTTGATGGTCTAAGCCCACCAAGTTGGGGCTTCCCTGGCAGTCCACTGCAGGGGGCATGGCCTCCATCCCTGGCCAGGGAACTAAGCTCCCAAATGCTACATAGGAAGACCAAAAAATAGAAGAGAAAAAAAAAAAAAGGCCCACCAATTTAAAGGTTAATCTCAGCTAAAATCATCCTTATACAAACATCCAGAATTTTGACCACATATCTGGACACTGTGCCCCAGCCAAGTTGACATGCAATTAACCCTCACACAGCCTGACTCCATCACTTGCATAGCTGATGCCTCAACATTCTGGTATCACCATTTCAAAGGCCATTCCCTTACCTTGCAATCTAAAGCAGTTTCCCATTTTGGTTTCTTTGTAGCAGGTTTCATTGTCTAAATCGAGCATATTCACTCCTTTGCTTTCTTATTTGTCCTCTGTTGTCTCGACCACTCCTGCCGCTACCTACATGGCATTAAAGACCATAGCACTCCCAAGGCCGTGCGTAAAACAGTGCATGACATGTGTTAGGTGCCACCTTAGTGTATTAGTTTGGATCCTCAGGGAAGTCAAAACAGAGAAGCAGCTAGGAGTGCAAGAGGTCTCTAGGTGTGCTTAGTTCTGTCCGACTCTTTGCAACCCCGTGGACTGTAGTCCGTCAGACTCCTCTGTCCGTGGGATTTCCCGGGCAAGAGTCCTGGAGCGGGTTGCCCTGCCCTCCTCTGGGGGATCGTCCCCACCCAGGGATCAAACCTGAGTCTCCTTTGTCTTCTGCATTTGAGACAAGCCCACTGCGTGTCAAAGTCGCTCTGTCGAGTCCAACCCTCTGCGACTCAACGGACTCTACGGTCCAAGGAATTCTCTAGGCCAAAATGGAGTGGGTAGCCTTTCCTTTCCCCAGGGGGTCTTCCCAACCCAGGGATCGAACCCAGGTCTTCCACATTGCAGGCAGATTCTTTACCAGCTGAGCCACAAGGGAAGCCCAAGAATACTGGAGTGGGTAGACTATCCCTTCTCCAGCAGATCTTCCCAACCCAGGAATTGAATCAGGGTCTCCTGCATTGCAGCCGGATTCTTTACCTGCTGAGCCATCTGAAGGAGCGACAAGCAGAGGAGTCCTGCACCCCAAGGGAATAGCCTGCCATCTGCAATCATCGGCAGGTAACAGCCCAGGAGAAACATACCCTCAGCACCTATGTATGGGTGACCTGAGGGTGGGAGCTGGGCAGGGGAGAGGCTGGGCAGTCAGTCTGGCGCCTCTCAGGAGAAGATCTGAGTGGGGCATTTTCATGGCCACCCCAGGCACTCAGTAACCACCGGGTGACTAAATGAATGAATGTGCTCTCTCTATATCCTGCCCAGTCTCTTGTCTGCTGGCTCACTGCTTCCTTCTCCCCTCACCACGCTCACCACTCTCCTTCGGCCCCTACGCGCTTGCATCCTCCCGGTGTTCCTCCTCCCCCTCTGCTCCCTCGTCTCACCACTGAAATAAAGACGACCCCAAAGTGGCTCTCTCTCTCAGGTGTCTTTCCTCGGCCACACTGTAACCTGCACCAGGCTTGGGATGAGAGATGTGCACGAAGACATTGGCCTGGGTGACATCAGTAAAAGCTGGAGTTTGCGGAGCACTCACTGGGTGCCAGGTGGCACAGTGGTAAAGATCTGCGTGCCGTTGCAGGAGACACAAGAGGTTCAGGTTCAATGTCTGGGTAGGAAAGACCCCCTGGAGGAGAAAATGGCAACCCACTCCAGTGGAAATCCCATGGACAGACTCTTTACCTGGGACAGAGTCAGTCCATGGCGTTGCACAGAGCCCGGCACGACTGAGCAAACCACCATTACAGGATGCCAGGCCTTTCCCTGCACCTTTTATGTGCATTATGTTGCTTATCTTCACTTTGCCCCTAAAGAGGTAACAGTCTCCCATTTTACAGACAAGGAAACCGGTTCACAGGGGCTCCTTAGCCCAGGGCCACACAGCTTATAAATTGCCAGGGTTCAGACTCAGGATTACATGACTCCAGAGCCTGTGTTCTACCAGATGCGGGTCCTGGCGGTCAGAGGACATGTTTCACAGCTTCTATCCCCATGGCACTCAGGATGGCTAGCTGAGCACACAGTAGGTGCTTTGCCACTGAGTGCCTGATAGGTTCTGACCCTGGTACATACTTGCCTGCAGAGCCCCTGTCAGCCAGGAAAGGGTTAACAGCTCCAGCAGAGGGAGCCTGGCTCTGGGCAACCTATTCTAAATAATGAGCCTCCGGTCTGCTTGCTAATGACATTCTCCTCTCACTGCTGCAGGTTTGACTCACAGGAGTAATGAATTAATTAGTGACTGTGGGTGAGAAGCTCTTTGAAGTTGTAAAAAGCCTCCAGTACGAATGCTGAAAAAAGGGACCTGGTAGATTAAATCGGATACCCTGTGAGTGCTGAGGGGCTCCTGGGGGCCAGGCCACCTGCCCTCTGAGGACAGCACAGACAGAACAGAGGAAGGAAGAAGGGGCACCCACTGGCATCATAAACACAGCCAACACCCAGGGCCACCTCCAGAGGCTCCAGTACCTCCTGGGAGTCTGGGGAACAATCTGCCGATTCCCGAGGACTAATAGTGGAGGGATCTGAGGCCACTAAGAGGCTCAGCAGGAAACAATGCCCTGTTACCAGAGTCATGGGGATTATATTCCTTTTAACTACTGCTGCATAACCACCCACCCCAAAGCCCAGGGACTTACAACAGTCATCTTTTATTTTCATGATGTGCAGGTCAGTGGAGGGTCAGCTGGTCGAGGATGGGTTTGGCTGCTGTGGTCCAGCTCTTGTGACCCCTTCTCCCACTCCCCTCCTGGGATGGGGGTAGCTCAGAAAGGGTCTCCTCCTGGGTACGGCAGAGGTGCAAGAAGACAAACTCTCTCAAGCCTCCATTTGTGTGTCAGCCGCTAATATACCATTGGGCCCAAACAAGTCATAGCAGTGAGATGAGCCCAGGAATAAGAAAACATCCCAACTGCAATGAGAGGACACTATAAATTATATGGAAAAGGGCTGGATACAAAGAGGAGTAAAGAATTAGGGCCGTTAGTACAGGGTACCATGGGGATGGAAGCATGGTGTTGTGGTGGTCATCAATCTAAGTGTCTGCCACTCAGGCCCATCGCCCATCCATCTAAACTCCCTCCCCTGCAGTTTCTGCAAGACAGCAGGCCAGAGCTGAAATAAGGCCTCAGCTCTCTGTTCCATCAGGCCCAGCTAGGCTTGCCTCCCTCACTTCTGCCCCCTGTCTGGCTCCTTCAAGCACTGAAGTTTGAAGCCATCATCATAAAACACACTTTAGCCTCCACACTACATGCAGGACACATACATAACAGTATGTATGAACAGTATTCCTAAACTGAGGAATCTGCCACTGAGAAAAAGAAGGATTGTGGTCCGTATGGTTGTATGTGTGATAAGAGGCTAAATAAGAAGGATGGCCAGTGTTCGAACAGGCTAAACCTGGTGAAGTATAAGCAGGAAGCCTTTCTTCCCTCTGAGCCCTACCTTCAATGCTACCATATCCTCTCTCCTTTTCCATCCCTCAGGGATAGTCTGTAGCTTTTCATGCCCTTTTAACTGTTAAAAAATGCAGCCCAGTGCAGTGGAACACATAGCATCATGTTTCACTTGGCATTCACACCTCCCCCTCCTCGGTGCTCACCCTCAGTCTACAGGACTTGGCGGGGGAGAGGAGGCGCTGTGTTCAATCCTATCTTCCCCGCCCTCTTCCGTCTCCACTCCCAGCTCCTTCAGGGAAGAAGAGGGATTTAGGGGGAAGAGGAGGACAGTCTTTTCAATAAGTAGAAGCCTTTACAATTGCTATCTAACATCTCAAGGCTCTGGATTTCTTATCTAAGCAATGGTGATAAATAACATTCAATATGCATACTCCTGGACTTTGGTGATGTCGCAATAAGATAATACATATGAAGCTGCTCTAAAAAAACAAAAATATTACACATAGAAAAGGCATTATTATTACTTCAAAACCAAAATAATTCTATTTGCCATCATTCAAATCACCTCGCTATTTCTGAGTAAGAGCATTGCTCCTCTGGCTTTTCGTAGAGTACGCACAGTAGGAACCCATTTCCATAAAGTTTGTATGGAGTGAAAAAAAAAAGATTTGCAGAATTACCTGATACCCTAACACCTGAGAATATTCTTGTATTACTGTTTCACCATGGCCAGAAGGTTGGCACCCAAATGTGCTCTTGAGTGGTTGACACAGGATTCCAGGAAGAAAAGAGAATTATTATCCAAGGACTGTGGAAATACTAGGTGTCTTTTAAAGAGATTTACTGAACCAAGGTGATGGAAACTAAACCAAAGGAAAATATCACCAGAATCTAGGACCACATGAGTCCCCCATTGAAGGGGGATATTAATAATCATCTCATATTTCTTAAAGTGCAAAGAAACATACCGACAGCAAGACATGAAATGACATACACACAGCAAAACATCATGACCTGAAGCCAAAAGCCAAGCACCCAAACACTTGTACATATGTATGTAGATAGACAGATAAGTAAATGAAAATACGTGAATTATAAAATAATAATATAGTCGTTTTATATAAAATATAACAATGTGTAAATATTTTATATATTATACAGCAGGCTGGTGCGACCAGGTTCCTCAGATTCAGGTTCCTCAGCTGGGCTTCAGGGGAATATGGTACCCTCAGGGCCGGGCCTCTGGTGGGTGTGGGCAGCTCCTAAAGGAAAGGGAGGCTGACAGTGCCAGGACCTGAGCCGAGAAGAACAGACTCCCCTGGGACCCTGTTCCTGCATGAGGATACTGCCTGGTTTCATCACAGTCATTCAGAAGCCTTGGTCTTTGCAAGACAGCTCCAGGTCCACCCTCATCAACAGTCCGTGAGCGAGAGGATGTGACACTGATCGGCGCTGATGGGTGACAGCTGGCCTGCCGCATCCGGGCCTCACCCCTCAACTTGTTGGTGGACAGGACATCAGTGCTGCCCCCAGGCCTCACTTCTGGTAGACACAATCAACACACAAACCATCCACCCCACCAAAACCCAGGTGATGGGGGCTCTTGGCCACAGCCTGAAGCCTGAAGCTTCCAGCTGGACCTGGAGAGCCAGACCTGAGGGTTCCAACGGTGAGGGAATAGCAGGCAGCAGGGGGAAGGGATGTGGGGACTTGAGTCTGAGATGAGGGACCAGGAATGGCCTGGTGAGTCCTGGTCAGACCAAACACTCTTACTGCCAAGGCCCTCAGCCAGTCTGATCTCAGTGTAACCTGCACCAGCCATCACCGTGGGGGCCAGGTCTCAGAACTCCGGCATCCCCATGCTCTGGATGCTCATAGAACCCAGGCTGGTGGCCAGGAGTCCAGGGACAATGCAGATGCACTTTGATGCTTGAGAAGGGATGAACCAGATGGCAGCCTGGGTCAGAAGTGCGGAGAAGAGAGCGAAGAGTAGCCAAAACCTACAAAGAGACCCCCTGCAACCAAAAGTTTACATTCAAAGCATCTGAGGCTCCAACTCGGGTGTCCCAGAACTTGAAGCAAATGAAGAGCTGTTTGTACTGCTAAAGAACTCAATACTGCCACCTTCTGGCAAAAAGAAAACGTGTAAGCAGCAGAATTTGAAACCTGTGTTAACAGACCCACCTTAATCAGTTCGGTTCAGTCGCTCAGTCCTATCTGACTCTTTGAGACCCCATGGACTGCAGCGCGCGAGGCTTCCCTGTCCATCACCAACTCGCAGAGCTTACTCAAACTCATGTCCATCACATCGGTGATGCCATCCAGCCATCTCATCCTCTGTTGTCCCCTTCTTCTCCTGCCTTCAATCTTTCCCAGCATCAGGGTCTTTTCAAATGAGTCAGTTCTTCGCATCAGGTGGCCAAAGGATTGGAGTTTCAGCTTCAGTATCAGTCCTTCCAATGAATATTCAGGACTGATTTCCTTTAGGATTGACTGGTTGGATCTCCTTGCAAGGAACTCTCAAGAGTCTTCTCCAACACCACAATTCAAAAGCATCATTTCTTCAGCACTCAGCTTTCTTTATAGTCCAACTCTCACATCCATTCACGACTACTGGAAAAACCATAGTTTTGACTAGACGGACCTTTTTTGGCAAAGTAATGTCTCTGCTTTTTAATATGCTGTCTAGGTTGGTTATAACTTTCCTTCCAAGGAGTAAGTGTCTTTTAATTTCATGGCTGCAGTCACCATCCACAGTGATTTTGGAGCCCAGAAAAATAAAGTCAGCCACTGTTTCCACTGTTTCCCCGTCTATTTCCCATGAAGTGATGGGACCAGATGCCATGATCTTAGTTTTCTGAATGTTGAGCTTTAAGCCAACTTTTTCACTCTCCCTTTTACTTTCATCAAGAGGCTTTTTGTTCCTCTTCACTTTCTGCCATAAGGGTGCTGTCATCTGCATATCTGAGGTGATTGATATTTCTCCCGGCAATCTTGATTCCAGCTTGTGTTTCTTCCAGTCCAGCGTTTCTCATGATGTACTCAGCATATAAGTTAAATAAGCAGGGTGACAATATACAGCTTTGACATACTCAAAGGAGTACGGAACCAGTCTGTTGTTCCATGTACAGTTCTAACTATTGCTTCCTGACCTGAATACAGATTTCTCAAGAGGCAGGTCAGGTGCTCTTGTATTCTCATCTCTTTAAGAATTTTCCACAGTTTATTGTGACCCACACAGTCAAAGGCTTTGGCATACATAGTCAATAAAGCAGAAGTAGATGTTTTTCCAGAACTCTCTTGCTTTTTCAATGATCCAACAGATATTGGCAATTTGATCTCTGATTCTTCTGCCTTTTCTAAATCCAGCTTGAACGTCTGGAAATTCACAATTCACCCATTAATAGAAGACATCGAACCAGTCAATCCTAAAGGAAATCAGTCCTGAATATTCATTGGAAGGACTGATGCTGAAGCTAAAGTTCCAATATTTTGGCTACCTGAGCTGACTCATTGGAAAAGACCCTGATGCTGGGAAAGAGTGAAGGTGGGAGGAGAAGGGGACGATGGAGGATGAGATGGCTGGATGGCATCACCGACTCGATGGACAAGAGTTTGAGCAAGCTCCGGGAGTTGGTGATGGACAGGGAGGCCTGGCATGCTGCAGTCCATGGGGTCGCAAAGAGTCGGACACGACTGAGCAACTGAACTGAATAGGAGACATCAAGCGGATCAAATCAAAAGAAACTTCAGAAGCCATATTCGAGGTCAAATCCCATTTTACAAAGGGAGAAACTAAGGCCATGAAAGATGAGGTGACTTGCACAAAATCAGATTGCTGGGCAGGTTGAAAATCGAACTTAAAGGTTGAAGCTTGACACTGAAGAAGTTCCGCATAAAGATTCTAAAAAACAGACTTGCTTTTTCAGTTAGGAAGAAAGAGGAGATGAGACAACGCCCCCATGGTCATGGTGCCGAGTAGCATCTGACGTAGATTGCTACTGTCCCCGCTTCGCAAGGGAGCCCTGTCACTGGGCTTGCTCAGGCATGCTGCCCCGCAGCTGGGTCCTCCGATGCTGACCTCGTGCCGCCTCCTGGCAGACTCCAGACTGAATCCTGAAAGATTTCTGTTGCAGCCACCTCCCTTCCAGCTATGTCATCAGACTCCTGTTCTACATCAAGAAGTGAAAGAGGCAAGGGTGCGCCATAAAGGAGGAACATCAATCTTCCTAAAAACTGTGTCTAATCGTGTCACTCCCCTGCTTCTAGTCACCTAGAGGAAAAAGAGCCTTTTGGCCTCTCATGGCATGCAGATGACCCTTGTCGTGCTCCAAGCACCTCATTTCCACCCACTCCAGCCCTCATCTCCTGTGTTCCAGCCAAGCCAGTCTCCCCAGCCTTCCCTGGACACACACTCCCTTTCTTACCTCCTCCACTCTTTACTTGCTACTCCCTCAGCCTGAACTAAATGTCCCCCATTTTTATGCCTCCCACATATAATCCTATCCATTCTTTAAGACTAAGCAAAGTTCCTCTCCTCCTAAAGCCTTCTCTTTCTCTCCAGAGCAGGGAGTACGTATTTGATGTCCAATAATTATCAGGAATACAACAGTCGCTATTATTGAATGAATATGTGGCTGAAAGAGTAAAAAAACTTTTCTACCCGACTCGATTGTAAATTTCTTACAGACAGGAGCCATGATTATGCTTGTCCAAACCTTGCCACAAACAAAAATGATGGTGGTGGTGGTGGTGGTGGGACAGTAAGAATGACCACCATTGAATCAGCAGCTTTCTTGGCCTTCATCTTCCTCTCTAACGTACAACACCTCCAATCTCACTGATCTGTTGGCAGAAGTAAATGGTAACATGTCGGAGCAATATTTTGCACATATAAAATGCTCTCCAAGTGGTTTCATCCCCTGGAGCAGTCCCTGGCTTTGAAGTGAAGTGGCTGTCTAACCACGTTAGCAAAGACTTGTGTTCTGGAATACACCTGGGGCAATGCCTTGTCATACACTAAAAGGTTTCAGAGCAAGAAAACATCCCAGCTGAAAGAAACATGAGTAACTTCAGAATTGCTGCCGGTGGTTAGACTCTGACTGACACTGTCTCCCAGGACACAGTATCTGGCTGAATCTTATTCTCCCTTTTGTTCAGCTCAGAACAGAAGAATGTGGTTTTGTAAGACACAGATGTCTTTTGTCTATGTAACAGGGTGCTCAGCTGTCTGGGGGTTTGAGCCCATTTCAGGAGGGTCTGGGCAGTGTCCTCTGTGGCAGAGATTGGGTTCTTGCCCCAAGGACTCCGATCTGACACTAACCAGCTATACTATCAGTTCAGTTCAGTTCAGTTCAATTGTTCAGTCGTGTCCGACTCTTTACGACCCCATGAATCGCAGCACACCAGGCCTCCCTGTCCATCACCAACTCCCAGAATTCACTCAGATTCACATCCATCGAGTCAGTCATGCCATCTAGCCATCTCATCCTCTGTCGTCCCCTTCTCCTCCTGCCCCCAATCCCTCCCAGCATCAGAGTCTTTTCCAATAAGTCAACTCTTATGATCCTGCAAAAGTCACTCATCCCTCTGAGCCTCAGTTTCCCTTTCTGTCTCCATGTCTCCAGAAGTCATCTAGTCACCCTCACCTTTCAAATCAATGCGGTAAAACTCATTTGTTTCCCTTGCTCACTCAGGTTTGGCCACACTGGTCTCTGTGCTATTTCCAAGGCATTCCAGACATACAACCCACCTCAAAACTTTTACACTTGCTTTCCTTCTCCCAGAAAATACTTCTTCCAGGTAGCAACGTGACTCTCTCTTCACCACCTCAGTCTTTCCCCATCATCCTATTTATAATGACAGTCCCACCCCTACCCCTCAGCATCCCCTACCCCCTTCTTTTGCTTTACTTCTCTTCATGGTGCTTACCACCTTCTAACCTACTGTATGTTCACTTAGCTTCTCTCTCTCCCACCTCCCACCCCATGACAACAGAATCTCTAGGAGGTAAGAATTTCTGTTTGTTTCTTTCACTGTTCAGAACAGGGTCTGGCACATAGTAGGGGCTCAAAAATATTTGTTACCTGAGTTCATGAGTTCAGCACGTGTTAAATGAGAACCCACTGCGTATCAGGTTCTGGCATGTTGAAATGAACGTGGCAGCTTCTCAAGAGGCTAAGTGTCTAGCAGGGTAGACAAATGAGAGGGAAATAAGTTTATTAACCAATAAAACAGAGGCAGAAATGGAAAGGTGATAGATTCAAGGGTAACTCAGAGGAAGAACTAGCTCACTCTCTTGGGAGGAGGGAAAACTCAGAGATTTCCTTAGGTACTGACTCCTGTTCTGAACCTAAAAAGTTTATGAGGGTCAGAGAGGGTCAGAGAAACTGAGAAGACCCACCAAGGTGGAAGGTTTGACTTGTCATTTGCTAAAAATTCTCTACTATGAGCAAGGATGTAGATCTCCTAGGTTACTTAATAGATGTTGAATGGATGAATAAATCCATGATTTAACAGAAAGGGATCATCTAAGGAATCTTCCAGCTCTAATACTCTTAATGTGTCCCTCATTCTATGTTACATTACTAAAGCTCTCTTGCAGAAAAAAGAGGGGGAAAAAGACAGCTCAGTCGCTCAGTCGTGTCTGCGACCTAATGGACTGTGGCCCACCAGGCTCCCCTGCCCATGTGAGGTTTCAGGCAAGAATACTGGAGCAGACTGCCACTGCCTTCTCCATGGGCTCTTCCCAACCCAGAGGTCGAACCCACGTTTCCTGCGTCTTCCGCCTTGGCAGGTGGACTCCTTACTACTTGAGCCACCAGGGAAGCCTCACTACTGTATTTTAAATGGATAACGAACAAGGACCGCCTGTATAGCACAGGAATCTCTGGTCAATATTCTGTAATAAGCTAAATGGGAATAAAATTGAAAAATAATATATATATTATTATATATATTTTATATATATATATAAAACAAACCACTTTGCTGTATACCTGAAACTAACATAACATTGTTAATCAACTGTGTTCCAATATACATTTTAAAATAAATAAATAATAAATAAACAACATTTTTAAATTTAAAAATTCCCCAAAACCCCAAAAGGATATTTTACCATGATAACTTTACCATTATAGCTTCTTTGAGGAAGAAATTCTCCCCAGAAGCCGCAATTAAAAAGCATGTTTTCAGAAGAAGCTATTATATCTTTAGCTACCAGATTGTTTTACTGAATACCTTAGGTGACACCCAGATATAAGTAGGACGTGAGAATGAGAGATGGCACAGGTGAATTTTCATGGAGACAGCAATGGGACATGGCTGAGACAGCAATGGGATAGAGCAAAGACGGCAAACTAGCCTTTCCCACCCTCTGTTTCATATCACCTGAGAGCTACTGATGCTTTTGCTATTGTTAGATGGTTGAGAGGAGCGGCAGGAGGAGCAATAGGAAGAACCCATGAAAATTACATAAAATTCAAATGTCCATTTCCATCAGTAAGGTTTATTGACACAGAGCAGGCTAATTTGTTTACATGTAACCTACAGCTACTTTCATATATCATGGTGGAGTTGAGTAATTGTGTCAGAAATGGTAGGACTACAAGGTCCAAGACATTTATTATCTGACAGCTCGGAAGTGCATGACTTTTAGGTTCTTTGGGGGAAATGATAGTAGCTCAGAAGCTACCATAGGTTAAAGATCAGGGTGGAGTAAGCCATTCCTTTACAGGCTCACTACCAGATCATATGAAAGCAGGACTCAGACCAAACAGTGCTTGCAATGGTTAATTTTAAGTGTTGACTTAGCTTGGCCATATAGCACTCAGGTATTTGCTCAAATATCAATCTAAACGTTGCTATGAAGGTATTTTTTAAATGAGATTAACATTTAAATCTTCCCTGGTGGCTCAGATGGTAAAGAATCTGCCTGCAATGTGAGAGACCTGGGTTCGATACCTGGGTTGGGATGAATCCCTGGAGAAGGAAATGGCAACCACTCCAGTATTCTTGCCTAGAGAATCCCATGGACAGAAGAGCCTAGCTGGCTGCAGTCTATGGGTTTGCAAAGAGTTGGACATGGCTGAGTGATTGCACTTTCACTCTCATCATTTAAATCAGTAGGCTTTAAAGAAAGCACATTACCCTCCAAAATGCAGATGGGCCTCGTCTAATCAGTTGAAGGCCTTAAAAGAAAGCAGACTGGGGTCCCCCAAAGGAAGGGGGAATTCTGCCTGCAGATGGCCACCAGACTTGAGCTACAGCATCACCTCTTGCCTGGGTATCCAGCTTTCCAATTTACATCTTCCTTACTAGATTTGTAGACCATGCAATTATTGGAATTTTCTCTAAAATATTTAAACCAACCCACATAGCTCAGTCAGAAAAGAATCTGCCTACACTGCAGGAGACCCGGATTTGATCCCTGGGTCGGGAAGATCCCCTGGAGAAGGAAATGGAAATCCACTCCAGTATTCTTGCCTGGAAAACCCCATGGACAGAGGAGCCTGGTGGGCTGCAGTCCATAGGGTCGCAAAGAGTCGGGCACGACTGAACAACTAACAGTTCACTTCACTTCACACATTGTCAGTAGCACTAATTTTGCCAGTAAGAGCCCCTTTCTAACATTCATTACATTCATTAAGCTAATTAATATCCCACATATGTCACCAGTGAAATCTATTTCTAAACTCTTTGAGATAATTAGCAAAGTCCCTGGTATTGATCAAAGGGAAAACATAACAAAAGTGATTGTCATGGTCATTTCTGGACTGTGAGCTTTCTGATTAGATTACTTGATGCCCACTTCTCAGAGATGGACTTCTGATTTATGGAACTGACTGCACCCAGGATGTGGTTTAAACTAACTGGCATATATATGACACCACACTGAGATACAGAAGTATTTAAAAGCAAATTACAGACATTCTGTTGATGGGGTATAAGAAATGTCAGCTTTCTACATTAAATTTTAATCTGCTTTTAGCCATCATCCTACCAATATGGCAAGAAATTCAGTCCCACTGGGACCCTCCACCCACACCCCCAGCTTAGGCCCCATGAGGGTCCCAGGAATCTTATGCAGTTTCTATCTTCCCAGGAGGACCCTCTAGTCTCCCCTCCATGTGGTTCTTCTCATGTGCTCCCCACCACAAGCCTGGTCTCAGGGATCTTTGCCAAGGTTCAAAGGCCAGGGCCTCAGTCCCATCTCTACAGGACCCCCTCCGTCCAATCTCTAGGCCCCTCCTTCAGTCTGAACTCTGGCCCCACACAGCCACACTCGCTGCAGAGATGAAACAAAAAGCCCGCGGGAGATTGCAGGGCTGAAAGCCAGGAGTGCCCTCCCACCCCACGCACATGCGTGTGTATGCACACACACGCACACTGCTCCCTGGCCATGGTACCCAGGTATTGAGTCAAACAGAGTGTAGATGTTCCTGTGAAAGCACTGTTAGATGAGATTAACATTTATATCAGAAGAATTTACATAAATTACTCTCCATAATGGAGACGGGCCTTATCCATTCAGTTGGCAGTCTTAAGAAAAAAGACTGAGATCCTCAGGAGGGAGAAGGAACTTGTCTTCTCACAGCCTTTGAATTCTAGCTACATCAACTCTTCCCTGGGGCTCCAGCCTGCCAGCCAGCTCCACGGATCTTGGACTTGCCAGCTTCAATAACTGCATCAGGCAATTCCTTAAAATAAATCCCTCTCACATACACACACACACACACACACACACACACATAGTGTGTATATGTATAGGATTTGTGTGTATACACACTCACACATATATCACATCCCACTTCCTCTGTTTCACTAGAGAACACTAACTAATACAGACAGCTTTCAGGATGAAATTTCTGAGTATCCTCTCTCTGTTCTCACAAGATCAATTATTCCATTTTATGTATTTCAGAGGTAGAACAGAGAATAAGAGAATGAAGGAAAGTGACATGAAAGTCTTTCAGTTGTGTCCAACTCTTGCGAACCCATGGACTGTAGCCCACCAAGCTCCTCTCTCCACGGAATTCTCTAGGCAACAGTACTGGAGTGAAAAAGGAAAGGGAAGGGTTTTTTTGACAGATGCACAAGAAAAGGAAAAGGAAGAAAGCGCTGGCAGCCAAGGAAGGCCCGTGTTAGTTTGGGTCCCCAGGAAGTGGACACCAATACAGAGTCTGCAGTGTGAGAGATTTTTTGCTAGCAAGAATAGTAAACAAAGAAATTGGTATTTTTAAAAAACAAGGAAGTCTAAACCAGCAATTATAAGTCCATAATAAATCAAGTATTCAGTGAAGCCCCGGTGATTAACTTGGTATAAAAACAAGGCTAAATGTAAATAATGGACAATAAAATGTGAGATTAAAGAGGAAGACCAGGGCTACAGTAATCCAAGAGCTTTGCATTTCTCAGGAATTCAGAGATATATTTAACTCTAGAGCTGTTTAATGAAGATGGATGTTAAAATGAAGGGTAAGCAGGGTCTTCCCTGGTGGTCCAGTGGCTAAAACTCCACACTCCCAATGAAGGGAGCCCAGGTTCAATCCCTGGTCAGGGAACTACATTCCACATGTCACAACAATGACCTGATACAGGCAAATAAGTAACAAATATTTCTTTTTTTAAAATTAAGGGTATGCATTAAAAGATTAGAAATATAAAATATAACTCCCAAATGGGAAGCAAGGGGAAGAGGAGGGTAAAGAAAACTAAAGTAAATTAAAACACAGGCAAAGGAATGTAGGAAAGAAGCATGAAAAAAAAAATGCCAAATAGAAAATACAAAATAGGGAATTCTGTGGTGTCCAGTGGTAAAGATTCTGTGCTTTCACTGCAAAGGGCCCAGGTTCAATCTCTGGTTGGGGAATTAAGACCCCACAAGCCATGCTGCATGGCCAAAAATAAAGGAAAACAAAGGAAGGAAAATAATAATAAAACACAAAGTGATAGATCTAATAAGTACAAATATATAATTAACCAAAGTAAATGTAGAATGCATGCTGAGTTGCTCAGTTATGTCCAACTCTTTGCAACCCCACAGACTGTAGCCTGCCAGGCTCCTCTGTCCATGGAATTTTCCAGGCAAGAATACTGGAGTGGGATGCCATCGTCTACTCAAGGGGTAATGTAGAGTAAGCCCGCCAGTAAGAGTCAAAATGTTTATCAGTTCTGGGGCAGGAAATATATAAGGTAAGCCTGGAACATCTTGTTACATTAGAGAACAAAGAAGTTGCCAAAGATGACAAAGGTCACATAAAAAGATTCAGCAGCACAGTCCAAGAACCTCCTACTGTCCAAAGATGGGACCATTTGAGCAATGGTAAGAATTATTATAACTGCAAGAACAGAAAATATATTTGCAATATCCAAACACATGAACTATAATAGCAAATATATTAGCAAATAATTGCAACAGAGTGAAACTCTTTCAATATATCACAATGGTAACCTTTAAATGGTCATAATGAAGGAAATAAATTCATTTCTAAAAAGCTAGTAAATAAAGGGGAAAAAAATAAGCATTTATCCTGCCTTTCCTGTACAAACAATACCCCAAGACAACCCAACAGTTGAGTAGAGAAAACTCCTTATAGAAGGACCCCAGCTATCAAATGAAAAACATTTATAGAACTAGAGGCCTCCAGGTGGCTCAGACAGTAAAGACCCTGGCTGCAATGCAGGAGACCTGGGTACAATCTCTGTGTCAGGAAGATTCCCTGGAGAAGGGAATGGCAAATCACTCCAGTATTCTTGCTTTGAGAAATCCATGGACAGAGGAGCTTGACAGGCTGTTACAGTTCATGGGGTCGCAAAGAGTCAGACATGACTGAGTGACTAACACTCTCACTATAGAACTAGAATTATTTTAAAAGCAATATAGAACCATCATTTTGCAATCCTACTAAAATAATGAATCTAGTTCAAAGGTTGGCAAAACTTGTCTTAGAAGGCCAGCTAGTAAGCATTTTTTAGGTTTCACAGACCACACAGTCTTTGTCAGAACTACTTAATTAAGCTGTTCTGCCTCAAAAGTAGACATAAACAATATGTCAATGAATAAGCACGGCTGCCTTCTAATAAAACTTTATTTACAAGAATAGGCATGATCAGGATTTGGCTCACAGTTTGCTGATCCCTGACCTAGATAGTGATCAGCAGTATTTCCTAACATCATAGAGGCAATCATACTATGTTTTCAAGCACAATGCAACTAATTGAAAAAAAATAACAAAAAGAAAATTATAGTCAGAAATTATAAAATATACTTCTTAGATACTCAAAGATCAAAGAAGGAATCAAGATGGAAACTAGAAAATATTTACAACTAAATGATAACAAAAATGCTATCCATCCAACTTGTGGAATTTACCTAAAATGGCACTTAAAGAGACACTGTAGCCTTAAATGTTATATTAGAAAAGAAGAAAAATGGGAGATTAAGGACCTAAGCTTGCAAACATTTGGGCAAAAGACAACAGGACAAATCTGAAGAAAAGAGAGGAAAATATATAATAAAACAAGAAAGTTAATAAACTGGAAACAAAAACATACCACAGAAGACAAGGAAAGCCAAAAGCTGATTATTTGAAAAGAACAATAAAACAGACACAGCAGGAAAACCAGTTAACACCCACACTTCAAACAGGCTAGATAGAAAGGAATCAAGAAATTTCACATTAAAATGCTACAAATGACAGATTAGAAAGAGAGCTAGTGTTTTAACTCTTGACTGCAAGCAATCAGGATTTTTTTCTAGAAGTTCTCAATCTTCTTCCTAGGGATTTATAATCTTTCTTATATTCAGAATCCATTATTTTCTGCCTGATTCTTTCCCTCCAACTCCACGGAGCCTTCCCCTCACTCTGAGCAGAGAAATATCTCACCTCCAAGGTCACTGAGGAAATAGAAACCATTAGATGCAGCCCCTTCGCCCACTTCCCTGGATTCACTAACCCACCTGGCCACAATAACTGCATTGCTGTCTTCCAAGCTCAACTATTTCAATATGCCTTTCCCTGGCCTTCTTCTTGGCAACTAGTATTTTAAGTATTTCTTCTCAATGTTTCTCCCAGCAGGTCTTTTCTATCCACGACAACTTCATTAGCACACGGCTCAACTATTTCAGCGACCTCTCACCCTGGCTCCCTGATTCCTGTGTTTTTTCCCCAACCCACCATGGCAACCATGGACAAGTAATTTCCCTTAATAAAAATTAAAGAGAAAAAATAAACTGACCATGTTCTCAAGCTTCAAAGTCATGCGGGACTCCCTCCTGTCCAGCAGATGAAGACCAAGCATTGATGCTGGGCATTCAAGCCTTCATCTTCCCACCCTGTTCCCACTCCTCCCTTCGAGACCTTTCAATGGACTCACTCACTGTGGAGCCTCCTCCTTTGTCCCGTAAGGATTTCCCTCCCAGGAATCCTCTTATATATCCAACTTCTCCCCCAAACTCCATGAACTGCCCTCTAGCAGGTTTAGGGGCTTTGGTTATAAAATACTTTGCATGATTTCTCATGCAGCAAGTAATTATTTTTTCACCAAATATTCAGTAAGCATTGTCACCTAGAGACCTATATTGGAATATTTATACCAGCCCTATTTGTAATCACCAAAGATTAGAAACCACCTAAAGTCTTTCCACAGCAGAATGGGCAAGGAAATGGCGCTATGTTCATAGAATGGAATGCTATGTACATAGTATTAAGAATGGAGAAACATTCATAATATGAGGTGTATGCATGATTTTATCCACATCAATTTCAGAAAAAAGCAAAACCGAATGATAGCGTTAGAATCAGGATGATGGTGACCATTGATAGAGATGAGGGGAGGGGTTGGTGACCGGAACAGAGCACCATGGGGGCTTCTGGGGTAACGGTAGTTCTGGTTCTGAATCCTGGTCCCAAGGTGTGTTCCTTTTGTGATGATTCATCAAGCTATTATAGTATGTATACACAGTTATGCGATACATAGTTACAATATATACACTTTTCTCTACACATTAAACTTTGAGAAATAGTCAATTGAAAATGACAAATAGTCAATTGAAAAACAGCAGTGAGCACCTACTGTGTACCAGACACAGGGTTAGAGGCACTGGGGACACAGTCCATCCCTCAAGGACTGGAAGCCGAGTGCAGAGGCAGGTGAGGAAGCACGGCAGGACTTACAGCACAGAAAGGGAGTGATGATGGAGGTAAGCATGGCATGCAGCCCGTTCAATTCAGTGAGCCTCAGTTTCCTCATCTGTGAAATGGGGAACATATTTCCTACTTCAGTAGGTTACATAAGGACCCAAAAGATAATACAGATGGACGTGTTCCACAGAGTCCCTGGGGCACAACACAGACACCCCACAAATGGTTCTTGACTCGGAATTTGATTCTCAGCACAAACATTCCTGGAAATCTCCCCAGATAGCAGCCTCTCCCACTCTGCCTCCTTTCCCCCTTCACACTCTCGCACACACAGTCAGACACACATAAACACATGCACACAGGCCATCAGTCATGACTTCTTGGATTAAGACAACAGTGGAAAATGCATATGAAACGTTAAAGGTGTTCGTGGTCACTCTCTCTCATTTCTGAAGATGTCTAGGATCCCATACACACCCCACTGCCCAGTCCTGAGCTGCTCCCACCCAGATTTCCTCTGCTGCCTGGAGCCCAGCAGCAAGCCAAAGGGCCATCAACATGCTCTCTTAGAGGTACACACCCCAAGCCCTGAAGAATCTGGATAAGGAGTGAATGGCGTCATCTCCAGTCTCTTTCCTTCTCATCAGGATTGAGGAGCTTTCCAACCTGAATGAAAACAGTTCTCTGAAGTCTGCTCATGTGTAGAAATGGACGTGTAGAAGTGTGAAGGCCCTCTGCCGGGTTTGGAGGCTGTGCTCCAGCTGGTTTCATCTGACAGCAGCCTCATGAGGTCTGACAGTTAACGCAGACAGTGACATCAGTCCGCAGATTGCAGAGTTGCTGCAGGATCCTGAACAGGTCCCAGAGTTGTGTTTGGGGCTCAGGGCCCTCCTTCTTGATGCCATCTGCAGTGACTCACCCGAGTATGCAAATATGAGCAAGTAAGCCACAGATGGGAAGGAGATTTGCTAATGCAGGTGCAAGCCCACACGTCTGTGCAAAGAGCCAAGAAGGCACCTTCACCCACTGGTTCCCACCCGAAGTCTCTCTCACACCCTACTGCTTCTCCCCACCTCCCTCTTCAAAACATCGGCTCCCATTCACTCTCAGCAATACTTCTAAAGTCACCTCCTCAACCCAGCTCCCTGGTTCCCTTCTTGCCCTGCCAGCTCCACCACTTCCCCTCGCCCCCTCAAGCCCACCAAGCTCCCTCCAAACTTGGAAGTTTGCCCTGCCTGGAACATTCCACACCTCCTCTTCACTGGGTTGAGTCCTGCTCATGCTTCAGATCTCTATTCCCAAGTCACCTTCCCCTCCTTCTCACTGACCCCCATGCCAGTCTAAAGTAGATCTCTACCTGGCACCTTTCCCCTGAGAGCCATCACAAAGTGTAAGTAATTAGTGATCTGTGTACGTGTTTGCATATCTGTCTCATCTGCTGCTGGACTACAGAAGTTCATTCATCACTCTGTCCTTGGAGTCCAGAGTAGGTGATCAATATTATTGCTTTGATTGGGTTATTGATTGATGGATGGATCTCTGGACAGGGAACATTGCCAACCAAATTTAAGCTGAAAAATAAGGCTTTTTCCTTCATTAGTGGAAGAGGTTTAGGGAAGCAATGGAAAAATCATGCTGCTTTCTATAGTGAAAAGTTATGGGCAGTCATATGGTCTGAGCGCACAACCAGACAAACTTGTTTCTGCCATGCATCAGCTGTGTGATCTGCAGAAATTCTCTTAACCTCTCTGAAACTTCGTTTCTTTCTGACAATGGGGTAAAAATTATGCATTTGGGGGTTATTGACAGGATTGGATGAACTGAAGAATATAAATGTATTTTATAAAATCCTGAAGCACAGGAGCTGGAGAAGGACATGGCAACCCACTCCAGTATTCTTGCCTAGGAAATCCCATGGAGAGAGGAGCCTGGTGGGCTACAGTCCATGGGGGTCACAGAGTCGGACACAACTGAAGCAACTTAGCACAAAGCACAGGGGAATTCATGGGGTCTGAGTTGAGGCAGCAGCAGAGAGGCTGACCATAATGGAAATGTGCCAAGCCTGTCTGAGAGGCAGTCCACACGCCTACTGTGCTGTGTTGAAGAGTCTTCTCCAAAAATGTACAACCACCTGGAACCTGTGGATGTGACCTTATTTAGAAATAGCATCTTTGCAGGTATAATCGAGTTGAGATGAGGCTCTACTGGATGAGGGTGGATCTAATTCAGTAATGGGTGGATTTATAAAGAGAGAAATTTAGCCATCGGAGTGTCAAGGAAGGCTGCTTCCCTAAAGCCTTCAGAGGGAGCAGGGCTGTGTTCACCCCTTCACTTTGAACCTCCAGCCTCCAGACCTGTGGGAAAATGAATTTCTGCTGTTTTAAACCACCTACCTTGCGGTGCTTTGTTACAACAGTGCTAAGATACTAATAAACACACACTAGCAATTGGCCATTTTGGATACCTACAAGTGGCCCACGTGGCCCACCTTTGCCCCAGGGAGCGAATCTTTGTAACCAAGGAAACAGCCAGCTCTTCTGTATAGCCTGGAAAAAGCTTTCAGGAAAATTTCACTTCAAAAGATAAAGCACAGAGATGAACTGTTCCTCTTAAGCTGCCCACTCCAGTACTCTTGCCTGGAGAATCTCATGGACAGAAGAGCCTGGTGGGCTACAGTCGACGGGGTAGCAAGGAGTCGGACACGACTAAGCAACTAACACTTTAACTTTCAGGCCAGGGTGTTCTGAGCATGTGTAAAGAAGGCTGTGATGGTCAGTGTTAAATGCATTTTTGGCTTAGGATAATTTCAACCTGCGATGGTTTTATCTTATCCATCATAACTTGATAAAGACCTGTAAATATGGAAAATGGGCCAGAGGAGGGATATACTAGAGATAAAATCCAACTGACTGTCCCCCATACTGGCCACCCTAGCACCCATCATGGACTCAGCACCTAGAATTCGTGACTATTTCTATAAAGCACTGGGCACTGTGTTATTCCATTACCCATACAAGCAAATATTAAGGAACCGCTGCTCTGTCAAAGAAGAGAAACCATAAGGTGAGCCCACTCACTCGCAGTTATGCAACAAGGCCAGACAGAACCAGAATTCAGAGCACTCATCCCTGAGCAGCTGCCTTCCCGGAGAATATGCAGATTCTCCAACCCAGTGGGCATGAACTCCACTGCTCCCGCCCTTGCTTACCCGTTGCCTCCTGACGTAGAGGATGTGATTACGTGGACTCCGTACAAGGTCACAGTATCTGCTTCCACCTCCTCACTTCACATAGCAGGCAAATGGCATGCAGGCAAAGGGGACGAGGGGTCAGCCACACCACCCAGCGGAGAGAAGATCCCAGAATCTCCAAGTCTCTCCAGGGTTACCTTATGGAGAAAGGCCTGGATTTCTAGACTCTTGCTTGTGCTGTGGCGGTCATGTTTACCAAGCATCTATTACGCTCCCTCATTGTCTCCGTCCCTGTGAACAGGGGGTGGAGATACAGCCCTCTCTGAACTCACTGCTTCAAAGCCTTCCCAGGTGTGGCTCAGAAGGGCAGCTGCCGGATACCTCGGTTTGGTTCTAAATCCACAGAAGTAAGAACACAGCCTTTCCCTGCTGTGTGCGAACTCGTGATTTTTTTTTCTTATGTTGGTGAGGTCAATTACTCTCCTGCAGTTCTGCAGTAAAGCTTTCCAAGACTCTCAAGTCACTGCTCTTATTAATTACTGTATCAGCTGTTTTACATACCCTAATTATCTCCCTGTGGCACAGACAATGGCCTTTTTTAAGTTTTTCTTTTTTTCTTGCTCTTTCTGGTAAAAATAGAAAATATGAATATGTATGTAAAGCTTTTTCAAAATTTAAACACAGCGTAAGCGCCATCTGCTGCCTAAAATGAGGAATAGCTGCCTTGATTCCTAGTTTCAACTTTGAAAATCCTCCTAGTAAAACTAATGGTAATAAAAATAAAGTAATAATATCTTTCAAAATTAAAGATAAGGTACTTCTCTAGCTGTCCAACAGTTAAGACTCTGTACTTCCACTGCATGAGTTCGATCCCTGGTGAAGAAACTAAGATTCCCACATGCCCCACAGTGTGGCCAAAATTTTTTTTTAATTTAATAATAGATAAAAATACATTTAGGCACATAATGCCTTCCTCTGCTAAGTGACTTAATCCTCAGAGCATAATTAGTTGTTCTGAAATATTCATCATGAATATCACAGCTAACACTTGGTAAGAACTTGTTATGTGCCTGATTTCATAAAATGTTCACAACTGTGTTTATTGGATTCTGTCACTCTCCACATTTTAAAGATTAAGAAATGAAAGCACAGAGAGGGGAAGTGACTTGCCCAGGAAGTCGATGGCGCAGCCAAGATTTGAGCTCCCACGCACCCGCCTTCTCCTCCGCACCCGTGCTCTATAATAAGCTTAGTGAAGGACAGAGGTGCATGTAAGGACAGAGACTGAGTCACGGTTTGCAAAGCTCACACAAGTGCATCGCCTGGGTCATTCTGCTCAACCACCTCGGCAGAGACGCTGTGTCATCACCGCCCCGTCACACGTGAAGAGAGGTTAAGAGTCCCGCCCAGACGTCACACTCAGAGCGGGCACAGCACCGGAACCTGGGTCTGCCGACTCTGGGTTCCAGGTTGTACCTCACCGTGGTACAGCTGTCCAGCCCTCACAAGTGATACAGAAGGAAGGCATCTTAATCAGATTCCAGCCTCCCTCAGGTCCAGCAGGGCAGGTAGGAGAATGCATCTTCACTTTCTTAAGGCTCCCCGAGGCAAGAGACGCAACAACAGGGCCTGCCCTCCTCCAGAGAGAGGGCCCACTCCCATCCTCCCTGCCCTACCCTGTGTGCCTTCCACACCCACGCCTGCTGGGGTAGGAAGTGCTCAGACCCTCCACCTACAGGCGGGCCACCCTCTTCCCACACTCACACACACACTCTCTCACACACTCACACACGCCCCAGCGCTGGCTGATTCAGCAGGCAGCTTTTCCTGAGGCTCTAACACCAACAGGTGTCACATTGACGTCTCCCAAACTGTGCTTTACACACACTGTTGGTGATTTGTTGATATCTAAGGAGTGATTATGATGGAGAAATCCCAATAATTTTTTATGGTGACAGGTGGTAACCAGACTGGCTGATTATTTGTAATATATAAACGTAGCAAATCACTATGTCATACACCCAGAGCTAACATAGTGCTGTAGGTCAATTATATTTTCATTTTTAAAAGGTTTTCAAAAGTAAACCCATGGATAGGTTAAAAAAAAAAAAAAAATAGAGGAATCCCAATACCATGGCTATTCAGAGTCAGGCAGGTAGGGTCGGGGCACAGTTTTGCCCTTTACAGAAAGTTTGAAGCCTCTCTACACTCCAGTTTTCTCATCTCTAAAATGTGGATAATAATCCCAAACTCTACAAAATTCATTGAGGGTTAAAGGGACATCACACTCAAAAATGCTTCATCAAGTATTCAATCCTTTGTATATGCTAAAGAGTGCTTCCCTGGTGGCTCAGAGGTGAAGAATCCATCTGCCAGTGCAGGAGATTCGGGTTCAATCCCTGAGTCAGGAAGTTTCCCTAGAGAAGGAAATGGCAAACTGCTTTAGCATTCCTGCCTGGGAAATACCATGGACAGAGGAGCCTGATGGGCTACAGTCCATGGGGTCACAAAAGAGTCAGTCATGACTGAGTGACTAAACAAAAACAACCAAATATGCCAAAAAAAGCCCTTCCTGAGGAATGTGGCTTTGTGAACTGTAGATTACTCCAAAACTATGAAGCTAGCTGGAAACCACAGTGATGGAAAGACTAAAATTGTAACGTGCCATGAGAACACAGGCTATCATTATTAGACAAGAAGAGTTGAGGTTCCACAATGAGTCATCAATTCCACAGTTTACTGAGTGCTTCTGAGTCCCAGGTACCATGCTGGGGGAGGGGAGGGTATTCACAATACTCAAAATACCCCTAGGCCCTGGGGCTTAAGGCACTCTCTCCTCAGCAGGGAAGACTGGACTACTCAGGAGGGAAGACTGGACTCCCCCCTCCTCTCTGACACAAGGAGGACCACTGGGTATTTGCACAGAAGGCAGCTCCAGCTCTAGCCCAGCATGGGCACAGCATCAAACCCCTCTCAGCTCCTCTGACTCTGCCACTTACATGCAGTCTGTCCTGGGACAAGCTACTTATCCTGTCTACCATAGGAGCACCAGCCCAGATAATAGATTTTAAAATGATGTCTAAATAGCAAAGTGCCAAGCCAATGTTGTGGCAAAGGCCATTCTTATTCCTCAATATCATTCTCCCTTGCCTCCCTAGCTGAAAACATGGCTGCTCAGCCACAAAACTACATCTCCCAGATGTCCTTGTAGTTAAGCATGGTCATGTGACTAAGTTCTTGCCAATAGGATGTCAGCAAAGTATCATGTGGTAACTTCTTCCCACCTTCCTCTATTCTGTATTTGGGATGTGGAAGCTGACTATTGAAAATCCAAATTGGGCCATGAGGATAGTGGCTAAACCCCAGGGAGAGTTGAGTAGAAGGATGGTCATGGTTTCAAAGACTTTGTGGAGAGAGCCATCCCAGCTGTCCTGGGCTGGAAGGCCTGTAGATGTTCACATGAGAGAGAAATAAATATATATTCAAGCCACTGTCGGTTTGAATTTTCTGTCACTCACAGCTGAACCTCATTCTACGGAATATAAATATAGTTTGCTATCATGACTTGACATGCCACAGTGGCCTTTCTAACAAAGGCTTTGTGCAACAGAATCAGTTCAGTTCAATCAGTTCAGTTGCTCAGTCACGTCCAATTCTTTGAGACCCAATGGACTGCAGCATGCCAGGCTTCCCTGTCTATCACCAACTCCCAAAGCTTGCTCAAACTCATGTCCATTGAGTCAGTGATGCCATCCAACCATCTCATCCTCTGTCATCCCTTTCTTCTCCCATCTTCAGTCTTTCCCAGCATCAGGGTCTTTTCCAATGAGTCAGTTCTTTGCATCAGGTGGCCAAATGATTGGAATTTCAGCTTCAGCGTCAGTCCTTCCAATGAATATTCAGGACTGATTTCCTTTAGGATTGACTGGGTGGATCTCCTTGGAGTCTTCTCCAACACCACAGTTCAAAAGCATCGATTCTTCTGTGCTCAGCTTTCTTTATAGTCCAACTCTCACATCCATACATGACTACTGGAAAAACCATAGCTTTGACTAGATGGACCTTTGTTGGTAAAGCAATGTCTCTGCTTTTTAATATGCTGTCTAGGTTGATCATAGCTTTTCTTCCAAAAAAGAAGCAAGCGTCTTTTAATTTCATGGCTGTAGTCACCATCTGCAGTGATTTTGGAGCCCTAAAAAATAAATGGTATGGCCCTAACAGTACAATAGAATGGGTTGGACAAATAAGAAAGTCACCTTTCACCACAAATGAGACTCAAGGAAATACTATACAAATTTCTTTGAAGGTTATTATAGAACAGAATCTTTCATCAGTTGGATTCCAAGAACCAGAAATCCAACAGGCATGAGACCCATGTGCATAATAGGAGTCACGATAGAAACCAACCATTTTGTGAAAAATTCGTGTAAAATATGTTCCTGAAGCACCTACTGCTCCCGCTACAAGGGTGTTAAGATATGGTCCCTGCCCACAAGTGGCTCTCCACCTCAGGGCAGACAAATGACGACAACGCCTGGAGCCTGTACAATTACAGAGGTGTTTGCGGGGCTGTGGGAACTCAAGAGGGAAGAAACATGGACAGCCCGGTAAGAAAGCAAAGGGAGAACTAGGAAAAGTTTCTTCTTTCAAATGGTTATTTATTTATTGAAGAATTGTTTATTTAAAATATTGCGTTGTTTTTAAGTGTATAGTAGAGTGCTTTGGTTACACATATTCCTTTTCAGATTCTTTTGCATATACATTAATGAATATAAAGTATTATAAGATACTGAATATAGTTTGCTGTGCTATACAGTAGGACCTCGTTGGTCATCTGTTTCATACATAGTAGTTTATATCTGCTAATCTCAAACTTCTAATTTATCCCTCCTCCCCCCCTTCCCCTTTGGTAACCGTAAGTTCATGTTCTTTGTCTGTGAGTCTTAGCCATAAAAACAAATGAAATAATGCCATTTTCAGCAGCATGGACAGACCTAGACATTATCATATTAAATGAAGTACAACAGGGAAGAACAAATATCATATGCTATCACTTATATGTGGAATCTAAAAAATAATACTAATGAACTTAGTTACAAAACAGAACAGACTCACAGACATAGGCAAGGTTTCTTAAAGGCGACATTGGAGCTCGGTCTTAATGGATAAATGGAAGTTATCCAGAAAGAGAAGAGTGGAGAAAACCTCCCAGGCAGAGCACCAGTGCAGAGGCCAGAAGGCGTTGGTGGAAACCCAGAGCAGGCATCCAGCAGTGTCCACCTGCTCCGGGACACAGAGCGACGGCTGGGAGCAGCAGCCACCCCAGTGAGCCCCACCAGCCCTCGGAACGCAGCTGCACCCCCAGGTTTCACTTTCTAGGGTGACTCAGAGGATGACGTGGAGTGGCTGTGGGCTCCCTGGGACAGCCTTTTCATGTGGGGTCATCGCTGGTGAGTAATGAGACAGACAGACTTTACAGATGGAAAGTGAGAAAATACCAAAGTGCTCGAAGCAGGAAGAAGGAGATGTGGGACGAGCAAAGGAGAAGCGAGCATTATTGATTCCCTTTTTGGAGACAAGACAGGAGCTGGTCCTGCTGCCTCGTTGCCTGCCCCCCCTCAACAAAAGGAGAATCTCAATCCCATGGATCCATCAACACCAGAGGTCAGGTAGAATGTTCTCAGGGCCTCCCCAGACAGTCTCTCCCTTTCTTCTACGTCAGAACTGAGGCAACCCTTTCTACAAAGTGCAATGGGTGTGTGCTCAGTCATGTCCAACTCTTTGCAGCCCCATGGACTGTAGGGCATCTAAGCCATGCCCACCATGTGCCAGGCACTGCACTGCTCCCTAATATAAGGCATCTTGAACAGATGGTCGCTTTCAACAACCACAATGAGGTCTGCATTATCACACAGACAAGGAAACAGAGACTGTTCTACAAACAAGGAAATAGAGACTCCCAGAAGCTGAAAGTGATCCATTCAAGATCCAAGAACAAGTAAATAGAATATTTGGCCCCAAAATCTATGGCTAAAAAGTGCCAACGATCATCTGAGCCTTCAGCAAGTCGTCTTGATCAAGGTGGTAGTCATTGAAGACTGGGATGGCTGTGACAATTACTTAAAATAAGGCAATAAAGTTTGCCACACTGACTGACTCTTTCTTTTACAAATACTTTCTTTGTATTATGCAAAGCTGTTGATAGCATTTTACCCACAGCAGAACGTCTTTCAAAATTGGAGTCAATCTTTTCAAACCCTGCTGCTGCTTTACATGCTCTTTTGACTCCAAGAGAGATCACCATTGTGAACGAGGCAGATTCCTGGGCCCTACTGGTTGAATCAGAATCTGAGGGTGGGATCCCAGTCATGGTTTTTTTTGTTTTGTTTTTTCTTTTTAATGTTACTTATTCGGCCACTCTGGGCATTATTAAGGCAAACTTCGTTGCCTTATTTTAAGTAATTGTCAAAGGGCAACAGCCAGGATCCTTTTTATTTTATTTTTTTAGTTTTAGCATCCAGGTTTTTAGTTGCAGCATGGGGGATCTAGTTCCCTGACCATGGATAGAACTCAGGACCCTGTATCGGGAGCTTGGAGTTCTTAGCCATTGGACCACCAGGGAAGTCCTCCTCAGTCATGTGATTTTTTAAAATTTATTAATTGAAGAATTACAACATTGAATTGAAGCTTTACAACATTGTGTTGGTTTCTACCATATACTGACATGATTCAGCCATAGGTATACATATGTCCCCTCCCTCCTGAACTTCCCTCCCACCAGTCATGTGCTTTTAAAGCCATTTCTCCCCATGATTTTCTGATTGGTGAAGTGTGAGAACACTGGCGTCTACCAGGGCCCCCCGAGCTGGGGACTCAAGGTCCTTACAGCTCAAAGGTCCAGCAATAGGCAACAGTGAGCCAGGATGATTTGTCACCAGGAGGCTGTGACACGGGAGGCTGTAGTCACACAGCTGTTAGAGCACAGTCTCTGGAGCCAGGTCACTTGAGTCTGAATTCCAGTTCTGCCAAACACCAGCTGTATCACCGTGGGTAAGTCCCATTCCTCCCTGTGCCTCGGTTTCCTCATCTGAAAAATTGCAGTCAAAATAGAACACATCTAGGAGGTTGTTTGGAGGACTGGATGAGTTCAACATGTAGAGAGTTCAGAACGGTGCCTGCCACAGAGTAACCATCCAATACGCTGTTGTCATTGTTCCATGATGCAACTGCTTCTAAATGATGCAAGAAAGAAGAGGTTATTTGACACTGTGGCTCCTGAAGATGGAGGTCAAAGGGCATCATTCCAAAGGATGTGGAAGGATAGAGGGAAGAGATTAAATAGTTCCTGGGCTCATCCGATGTCACTGTTTGTTATTCCTCTGGAAATGTCACCGAAAGCAAGTCACTGCCGTCGAGACAAGTCATGAATCAGTCTGTGAGGCTGGATCACAGACAGAGACTGCTCCAGGGTCTTCCGGCCAAGATGACGTCTGGTTCTCTGTTGTGTATGCCTTTGATGGCCACCAGGGGGAGACAAAGGGAACTTAATCAACCTTACAAAATGTGAAGGGTATTCTTAAATTTCTTGAACATTTGGGCTTTTCCCACTGATTTGTTTTCCCTCTTGCTATTTCCCCTCCTTAAAATGCCCCCTTCTTTAACCCTTCAACCTGTTGTCAACCTCCCAGCCAAATTCTTCATAAGCAAACGAACCACGGGCCAGCCACTGTGCTAGGGGCCGGGAGATTAAAAAAAAAAAAATTGCTTAGGTGTTATCATCACCACTTAAGGAACGCTTGCTGTGTACCAGGTAAGGATTCACTGGAATCCTTACAACTATTAATAGAATGAGGTTTTATGTATTCTTTTTTTAAGACTCAGTTCATCAGAAGTAGGATTCAGGGCACTAAGTACTAAGAGCACTGTGATAAGCTCTTCCTGTGAATTAGCTCATTTAATTCCCAGAACTACCCAGTGTAACTACGGTTATACCCATTTTACAGTAGAATAGACAGAGGCTCGATGAAATTTAAAAACATCCTTGCCCAAAAACACAGAGCTAATAAGGGAGATGGAGTTCAGATATGAGCCCACGGAGTCTAATTACAGAACCAAAGCCACATCCTGGCCACCTATGTGGTCCTTCCGCAAAGCCTTCACGCATGCCGGCACTGTGCTCTCTCTTCTCGGAATTCTGACCTTATTTACAAGCAGTCCAATAAAGGAATTTGTACCTTTTTCCTCTCTCACATACACAGGTAAATTCCACTCTCCCATCCTATCCTCACCCCACTCTTGACAGGTAGAGTAAGTTCCCCGAAGCCAGTAACCCTAACTCATCCTCTTTCATGTAGCTGCCATTTTTTGAGCACCTCTGTGTCTGGTATTATCAAGGGCACATTTAGTCTTTAGACTTGTTGCTTATTAGTCTTCGCAGTAACCCTGGGACATAAGTAATACTATCCACACTTTATAGACAGAAGATTAAATCTTAAAACTTACCTGACTCTAGACCATTGTCAGCTAAATGCCAAGCAGAATATGCAGGACCCCAAAGCCTGTGATCTCTCCATGACCCTAAACCGCCATCTCCCCCTCTGCCTTGCATAGAGTGGCACACAGGGTGAAGGGAAGCCTCAGAACCGGAACTTAAAGACTCAAAGTCCCTGGTCAATGACTGACTAGTTGAACAGGTCGCTTCATCTCACTGGGATGCAAGGCAAAAACATCATCTATTAATTTCTCTTCTGGAACAGTTCCCAGACTCAGGCTCTCTCCTGGTCTCAACCGTGCCCCTTCTTTGGGGAGATTCCATGTTTGGATCCCAAACAGTTTAAGAACCACGTCATATCCACCATCAGGCCCCTAGAATCCAGCTCGGAGCCTCACACAGAGTAAACTCAATACATGCTCAGTGAACACATGGACAAATAAACACACAAATTAATACATCTGTGCTCGTGGCCGCATCCCCGCTGTGGTGCCCAGGGCTGACCTTGGCTGTGGTTGTTGCCGCCCAGCCCTCTGGATTCCCAGCCTGGTTCTCCAACCCTCTCCCACCCATTCTGTAAACTGCTCAGTATACTCCAGTGACTTCTAAACTGAGGCAGAGTCCACTTCTGTAGCTTAAAAACCACTGCAGAGGCTGGCCAGATGCTCACCAACCCCACTTCCTCTGTTCCTAAGCACAAGACCATTTCTCTCAGCCTCCCTTGCAGTTAGGTAGTGGAGTTCCAGCCAATGGGGTGGTCCTTACAGAAGCCTTTGAGCCATCACCACGCTTTTTTCCCTTGTGCAGGGACATCAGTGGCTAAGCTGACAGTGCCCCAAGATAGAAGGAGCTATATCCCTAAATCATCATTTGGAGAAGAGATACCCCAGACACAGCCAGCATCAAACCATGAAATAAATCTTTTAGCTGTTCCATGACCAATGTCCAAGGTAGTTTGTGACGTGACATAGAGTCTATCACTCTAGCTAATACCATCATTAGCCCAGACTAGTTCAATCTCTATTATCAAGTCAGGTTGCTGTTATTAACATGACTCTTCTTAATACAGTGGGTTTAAATAGGTACTTTATTGGTAGGAAATTGTGCCATTTTCAGGTCCTCAATAACTTGTTCTTGGTTTTCTATGAGGTGCCTTAACTTATACTGGGTATTAGAGGACTCAGCAACTAAGATGTGAGAGCTTTAAAGGGAATGTGAGTGTGAATTGTCTCATACCCAGCACATAGTACATAGTACATGCGCAATAAAGAGTAATATTCTCAGGAGGTGGGACAGCATCGTGGTAAGGGCAATGATCCCTAGTGAGACACACACAAATCCTGGCTCCCCAACCCAACTGTGGGAACCACGCCACCCTGCTTCCCTGAGATGCCTTTTCCTCCTCCGTTGAAGGGAGAAATTCATGATTTCTGCACTAAACACTAATTGTTTTACTAAAAACTATCATCTTGGAGGATTAAGAAAGACAAAATATGTACATCACAAATACAGCTCCTAGCACACTGTAATTATTAGAAAATAGAATGTTCTCTATTAAAAGCTATTGTAATATTTAAATGATACTCAGAAGCAAAAATCTAAAGGGGATTTGTTTCCACAGACCTTTTTATCTCTTACATAGACTCCACAACTGCTTAAGCTTGGATAAAGTGTTAACTGTGCTTACACTTTCTCAACTGAGCATTTCTAGTTTGTCTGTTTACTTCAGGTTTCTCTGTCCTCATCAGGTGCTGTAGCATTAGCGTGTTTGTGGGGGCAAGGCCAGCAGATACCCCTGGAGTTTTCTCCTTAAACCCCCTTGGCCAGCAGTTGGGAGGGCAGTTTTGCCTCTCAAAATAAGGAGAATATCAACAATCCCAATAAGCAAACACTACTCTGAGGAAAAACAAAGTCTTTGCCCAGTGAAGACACTCTATGTATTTGTCGATTCTGGGATGTCCTCAGCCAGGTGGCAAGTCTTCATGGAACCACCAGCATTCCATCTTCGTGCAATACCAGCAACTATCTACTGAGTGTCAGGCATTCAACATGCACCATTCCACTTAATGCCAGGATTAACCATCAGAGGCTGAATCCATGATGATCCCCACTGGACAGCTGAGGGCGATAAGGTTTAGAGATTCTTGTAGCACGTTAGAGTAACAGGTTCAAAATCGACCTCCAGTGGAGGACACTGACTCCCCTCCACCCCGTATCCTCAGCTTCTCATCCAACACTGAGTTTACACAGAAGCAGACACCTCTCTCTGACTTGCATGTTCCCTCTTTTTACTTTCAGTTTGAACCCTAAATGCTGGAAACACCTATTAGTGCCATTATCTGCATGCAAGCTCATTTCCCTGCCTTGGGCCTCTTCCAGGGGCTCCTCAGGATGCACTGACCCTGAAGATCTGGCCTCAGTGGGCACTGATTAAACACCTCATGTGCCCAGGTCTGACTCTTGGTCCCACCATTTATTAAGTCACTTCACCTCTACAGTTTCAGTTTCCTCATCTACAAAATGGGTATATTCCCACCATACATTAAGCTCTGGGAATAAGGTGCATAACACACGCTCCCTGAACGATAGCTCTCTGTCGCTTTACTTTCTCCCAAACTTTAGGCCAAAAGATGCACAGCCTGGTGGAGCTCCCAGCCGATCCACAGTCGTGACTGTCGTTGTTACTGTCATCGTTTTCTAGACCTGAGTAGGAACTGGGCTGTGAGCAAGAGGTGTGTCAGAGCCTCATCATACGTAGAAATGCCCCGAGGAATCTGTTATAAATAAAGAACCGTGGACTCCACCCACAGAGACTGATTCAATAAATCTGGATTTTTCACCAGTAGCAGGGGCTGGCCGACACAGATGGTCACCAGACCACCCTCGGTGGAACTCTGCCATTCAGTCATCCAATTCCAACATCACATGGTTCGCCCTATCCTCAAACCATCTCAGTACTTTTTTATTCACTGTATTTATTCCCACCAATGTGCTTTTCTAGTGCAAAACATTATTTTATATCAGTCTCTGGAACACAAATTTATTGCAAGAAAAGACAGCGAGTGGTTACCAGGGGCCCCAAAGCCAAATTGCTTGATTGCAATCCCATTTCTGCTGCTCACCAGTTTGGACAAGCTACCTGAAGCCTGTCTCAATATGCCATGTGTTCAAAGGGATAATAAGAGCTGATACATGATGAGACTTCCTTGGTGGTCCAGTGGTTAAGATTCCATGCTTCCAATGCAGGGAGTATGAGTTTGAGCCCTGGTCAGGGAACTAAGACTCCGCATGCCTCACAATGTGGCAAAAACAAACAAACAAAGAGTGGATACATCACAACACTGTTGTGATAATGTTTTACTATAAGGCTCTTACAACTGTACCCAGCAATGTAAGTGCCCACAGAATGTTGTTATTCTTATAATAAGAAATGGAAAAAAAAAAAGTATCCCTTGCTACACATAGAAAATAATCGCCACTATCTAAAGTCATCTGTGTAGCAGCTGTGGTACACATCCCAGGTTTAGACTAGCATTACTCCAGAAAGTGCCAAAGAGCAGGTGGGGTTGGGGTGGGTGTTGGGTGCATCACGGGACAGACTGACTTGGGGGCTATCTTGGTTCTGTTTCAGACATAATTTTGCATTTCCATTTTACCTGGGAGCTGCATGTGTCTAGGAAAGCTTTCCTTTGGAATCCACTGCTTTGGCTCATCCGGAAGCAGCTGGAAGACACCGTGTCCCAAGGATTAGGAGCTGATCTCTACTCAGTAGGAAACAAAGCCGTCTCTCAGAGCAGGTTGCTCCACACCAGACTCATTAGGGCTCCGTGCTTTGTGAGGCTCATTTATCTACAGATCTCAACTCACCTCAAAACATTCATTAGTCTAGCTCACACCACCACCCTGTCGGCCCAGAAGTGCGGTCCCCATTCTGCAGATGGGAAGATGGATAGAATGGGCTATTAAGTGACGCCACTCATAAGTGACTGAGTATTAAGTGGTTGTTGAGCAAACAGGGAGCTGTGGCAAGAAGGGAAATAATGACTCTTAAAGATCCAGGCCTGCTCTGCACCCCACAAATCCGGGACAGAGACACACACTCAGCAGGAAGCTACATGGTTCCTTCTGTGGTTCCCTGATGGGGGAGGGGGAGGGGATGGGACAGGGTCTCTGGAGAGCATTGCGGGAGCTGGCCATGCAGTGGGCATTTCATAAGGCTTTTTGGGCCGGGGGCATTAATGGGTAGAGGAGATGTCCCAAAAGGACTCCAAGATCTCCTTCTCATCCAATTTCTCAGAGGAGGGGTGATAAACTCATCAGGGTACAGAGGGTAGGGCAGATTGGGCTGAAAGTTTTATGATCAGAATGATGAAGAGGTGTGTAGAAAGTAACGAGGACAGACGCCAAGACATGCAGGCATCAGACCCAGGGAGAAAGATGAGGGCTTGGATACAGGAGACACAAAAAAGGTTCACAACATACGCTGAGGACTCACAGGCATAGAGAACACACTTGTGGTTACCAAGGGAAAAGGGAGTGAGGAGTGGATGGAGTGGGAGTTTGGGACTAGCAGATGCAAACTACCATATATAAAATGGTTCCCTGTAGGAACTATATTCAATATCTTGTGATAAAACATCAATTGAATTCAGTTCAGTTGCTCAGTCATGTCCAAATCTTTGGGACCCCATGGACTGTGGCATGCCACGCTTCCCTGTCCATCACCAACACCTGGAGCCTACTCAAGCTCATGTCCGTCGTGTCAGTGATGCCATCCAACTATCTCATCCTCTGTCATCCCCCTCTCCTCCTGCTTTCAATCTTTTCCCAGCATCAATCTTTTCTAATGAATTCTATATCAAAGAAAAAATATCAGAAGAAAATACTGGAAAAGTATGTGGATAATCTGGGTGGCGAAATTAAGTTGAATTTTATATGTGTGCTTCTGTATTTACCAAAATTCCAAGTAAGTATGTATCACTATAATTTTTAAGATGCTAAATTTTTTTAATTTTACTGTGAATGTTGTTGGGGCTTTAGTTTGGAACTTGCTTCACTGGGAAATAGCTATGTGATTCTAAAACAGAGCCACAAACTTTAAAAAGTCAATGTCTATTGCTGGATACTTAAAGGGATCCAAATGACCAAGATGATTCCAGCCCTCTGTGTTTATGAAAGGCACCACCGAGTATGTGAGTGAGCCTGGGATAAGGAGTATGAGGTCCTGCTGGAAGTCCCAGACAGGCTGCTCACCCAATCCGTGATCTTGAGCAAAGCACTTCCCCTCCAATTCCTCACCTAAAATGGGAATAACAGTGCCTGTCCTGACAACTTCACAGTGGTATAGTTTGTAAAAGGCATTCCCACATGGGTCTTGTCATCCCAGTGAAGATATAATAAATAGCATCCTAGACCTTGACCCAAAGAATGACCTCAGAACCCATCCCTGGTAAGGTCTGCCACCTGTGGTTCACCCTCTTCCTCTATCAGCCACCCACTAAGAATTCATGTTCACGCTTGTGACCCTGAAGTCATGATCAGCTCCTGGAGGACCTTCTGAAGCACATCACTGGATCAAATCACACCACTCCCTCTCTCTTACATTGGCCATGGCATCCCATTGCTTGAAATTCATACTCTCCGGCATGGCATTCAGGGCTCTTCATCTTTTAACCCCAAACCTCCTTCCAGTCTCATTTTCCACAGCAGTACATTTTCCCTTCCCTTCTTTACCCAGGCCATTGATTAAGCTGCTGAAGGATACGGAGCAGGGAGTATGGTCTTCCTATCCTCCCCTACGGCTTCCCTGGTGGCTCAGTGGTAAAGAAACCACCCGCCAATGCAGGAGACGCAGGTTCAGTCCCTGCGTCAGGAAGATGCCCTGGAGAAGGAAATGGCAACCCACTCCAGTATTCCTGCCTGGGAGATCCCCTGGACAGAGGAGCCTGACAGGCTACAGTCTATGCAGCTGCAAAAGAGTCAGACATGACTTAGCAACTAAACACCACCACCACCACCAATCCTCTCTTAAGGCTCATTTGATTTGCTAATAAGCACATTTAGGAAATAAATGCTCACCACTCACTAGCAGGAAATAGTCCTGTAGCTCCAACTCAAGTCTAGGACACCTGTGAAATATTGGGGAGACAATGTCTGGTGGCATGAACCAGCTCTGCCATGGCTGGGTATGTCTCTCTGTGTGATCCCATGATCATGTTTTCCCTCTTCTGTGCCAGGAAACCTTGATCATCCACTTGAACACAGTTAACAGTTCTAGAATCCTCCACACTGAAGTCTTGGGACAGTGTCCATTAGCATCAACCACAAGAGACATGAATGCCAGCACAATAACTTGGATGTTCCAAAATATTGCTTAAGAGCTCCCTTTCATGTCATTGAAACACACACACACACACACACACACACACACAACCATCCAATCCTCTGGCCCCTGGAGCAAAAGAACTCTCAGTTCCAAACAGTGAGCCTGACTAAGTCTGATTAACGAATTTCTGAAGTTATTTTTGTTGATCCTCCCACCCTTGATGCCATAATTTGCCTGTGGCAATGTGTGTGTAGATTAATGAGGCTTTCAGCCGCTAGTGGAAAAGTGTTCATTAGCTTAATTATCCACACCTTCAGAATGAGGGCAGCTAGGGGCTGTCGGGACCCAGTCGAGCATCTGAGCCAGAGAAGAACGCCTGCTCCATGCTGCTCAACCAGGATGGTCTTCCTTGGAGAGCAGGGTGAGAAAAGGGGGAAACAAGGATGAAGAGGGACAGAAAACAAAAGGACAGAATTTGGTGTGATTGCCCAATCGAATGCTGAGTGTGCCCTGTGCACCTAGCATGGGGGATCCCTGGTAAGCAAGCAACTGTTTATGCATCTAGCCTGCTTGATCCACATGCATTTGACAAGCCCTCACCTCAGAGACCAATCTCAACTAAGTCAACTGAAATGGAATGTATGGAGTATCACCAAGATCAAATGGTCACATGCCAAGTCCTCCTAATTCTGGAATGATCTGACTTTATGTCTCACCTGTGGTCAGCTTCCGCCTTGGACCTGGGACTTAATGACTCAGAGCTGCTCAGTGCGCCTGGGTGCCATGCCTTGCCTCCAAAGTCTCCCACTCTGCCCCTCCCCCCTCCCCCACCAAGAACCTAGTCCTACTTCTGAGCCCCATGTCGAGAAGCGAAGTTTCTTCTGCTTCTTCATGCTGCCCTTCTCCTGCTGACTTCTCAGCCTGTTGCCTCTCCCAGTCTCCCTGTTTCTATGCCCTGCCAACTAGGACCCATCTTTTGCTTATCATCCCAGATGTGGAATTTCATGTTGACTTCCATACCCAGTGGCTTACAGAGCTCTCTGTTAGACCCTGGGTAGGACAGGGATGGTCCTACGGGAGTTCATGGCTCTTGGGAGATAAGACATGGAGAATGATCACTAAAGGAGAGAGAGCTTCAGCACCTTGTATACCAGTCTTGCGCAAACTTCCTTGACCATAGGAATCATCTTCTAAAGAGCCAACTTCCAAGACCCTACCCATGAAGATTCTAATTCAGAACATCTGAGGTTTAGACATTTTGTTAAAATGTCTAACAACAACTTTTAATTTATTAGAACATTTTTAGCTAGCACCCAGGAGATCTTTATTATGAAACTAGTTTGGAAAATGCTAGTAAACAACTTTTTGACAGCAGAAGCGACTATTGATTAAACCTCCACCAGCCAGCCAAGGGACTAAGAAATGTACAAATATTGACTCATTTTAATTATCCCAACAAACTTTTCCACAAAGGTGTTAAATTCCCATTCTTCTAATGAGAAAACCCCAATCCAGATATCAATACATTGGACTAAGCACTCAAAATCATACAATTATTAAGAGGCAGATTCAAAACTTCATCCTCTTGACTTCTGACCCACATCAGCTAAAATAACTTGTTTATAAAGGGTAAATGCTGGTGTAGACCAGAGGTCTCTGAGCTTTTTTGATCTACTATCTCATCAATAAAAAAATTTCAAGCATGCACCTCTAACACATATATATGCATTTTTAATTTATATGTACATGCATGCGTGCATGCTGAGTGACTTCATTGTGTCCAACTCTGTGCAACCCTATCATCTGTAGCCCTCCAGGCTCTTGTGTCCATGGAGATTCTCCAGGCAAGATTACTGAAGTGGGTTGCCATGCCCTCCTCCGAGGAATCTTCCCAACCCAGAGACTGACCCCACATCTGCCTGCATCTCCTGCATTGCAGGAGGATTCTTTACCACTAGTGCCACTTGGGAAGCCCTTATATGTGCATACTATTATTCTAATATATTATCGATATTATAAAATATATAGAGCCATTAAGAAGATTGGAGTCAAGAGAATTAAACAATTTTCAGTTCAGTTCAGTCGCTCAGTCGTATCTGACTCTTTGCAACCCCATGAATCGCAGCACGCCAGGCCTCCCTGTCCATCACCAACTCCCGGAGTTCACTCAAACTCGCGTCCATCGAGTCCGTGATGCCATCCAGCCATCTCATCCTCGGTCGTCCCCTCCTCCTCCTGCCCCCAATCCCTCCCAGCATCAGAGTCTTTTCCAATGAGTCAACTCTTCACATGAGGTGTCCAAAGTACTGGAGTTTCAGCTTTAGCATCATTCCTTCCAAAGAAATCCCAGGGCTGATCTCCTTTAGAATGGACTGGTTGGATCTCCTTGCAGTCCAAGGGACTCTCAAGAGTCTTCTCCAACACCACAGTTCAAAAGCATCAATTCTTCGGCACTCAGCCTTCTTCACAGTCCAACTCTCACATCCATACATGACCACAGGAAAAACCATAGCCTTGACTAGACGGACCTTAGTTGGCAGAGTAATGTCTCTGCTTTTGAATATGCTGTCTAGGTTGGTCATAACTTTTCTTCCAAGGAGTAAGTGTCTTTTAATTTCATGGCTGCAATCACCATCTCCAGTGATTTTGGAGCCCAAAAAAATAATGTCTGACACTGTTTCCCCTGTTTCTCCATCTATTTCCTGTGAAGTGATGGGACTGGATGCCATAATCTTCGTTTTCTGAATGTTGAGTTTTAAGCCAACTTTTTCACTCTCCCTTTTACTTTCATCAAGAGGCTTTTTGTTCCTCTTCACTTTCTGTCATAAGGGTGGTGTCATCTGCATATCTGAGGTTATTGATATTTTTCCCAGCAATCTTGATTCCAGCTTGTGTTTCTTCCAGTCCAGCGTTTTTCATGATGTACTCTGCACAGAAGTTAAATAAGCAGGGTGACAATATACAGCCTTGACATACTCCTTTTCCTATTTGGAACCAGTCTATTGTTCCATGTCCAGTTCTAACTGTTGCTTCCTGGCCTGCATACAGATTTCTCAAGAGGCAGGTTAGGTGGTCTGGTATTCCCATCTCTGTCAGAATTTTCCACAGTTTATTGTGATCCACACAGTCAAAGGCTTTGGCATAGTCAATAAAGCAGAAAGAGATGTTTTTCTGGAACTCTCTTGCTTTTTCCATGATCCAGAGGATGTTGGCAATTTGATCTCTGATTCCTCTGCCTTTTCTAAAACCAGCTTGAACGTCAGGAATTTCACAGTTCATGTATTGCTGAAGCCTGGCTTGGAGAATTTTGAGCATTACTTTACTAGCGTGTGAGATGAGTGCAACTGTGCGGTAGTTTAAGCATTCCTTGACATTGCCTTTCTTTGGAATTGGAATGAAAACGGACCTTTTCCAGTCCTGTGGCCACTGCTGAGTTTTCCCAATTTGCTGGCATATTGAGTGCAGCACTTTCACAGCATCATCTTCCAGGATTTGAAATAGCTCAACTGGAATTCCATCACCTCCACTAGCTTTTTTGTAGTGATGTTTTCTAAGGCCCGCTTGACTTCACATTCCAGGATGTCTGGCTCTAGATGAGTGATCACAGCATCGTGATTATCCGGGTCATGAAGATCCTTTTTGTACAGTTCTGTGTATTCTTGCCATCTCTTCTTAATATCTTCTGCTTCTGTTAGGTCCATATCATTTCTGTCCTTTATCGAGCCCATCTTTGCATGAAATGTTCCCTTGGTATCTCTAATTTCTTGAAGAAATCTCTAGTCTTTCCCATTCTGTTGTTTTTCTCTATTTCTTTGCATTGATCGCTGAAGAAGGCTTTCTTATCTCTTCTTGCTATTCTTTGGAATTCTGCATTCAGATGCTTAAATCTTTTCTTTTCTCCTTTGCTTTTTGCCTCTCTCCTTTTCACAGCTATTTGTAAGGCCTCCCCAGACAGCCATTTTGCTTTTTTGTATTTCTTTTCCATGGGGATGGTCTTGATCCCTGTCTCCTGTACAATGTCATGAACCTCATTCCATAGTTCATCAGGCACTCTATCTATCAGCTCTAGGCCCTTAAATCTATTTCTCACTTCCACTGTATAATCATAAGGGATTTGATTTAGGTCATACCTGAATGCTCTAGCAGTTTTCCCTACTTTCTTCAATTTAAGTCTGAATTTGGTAATAAGAAGTTCATGTTCTGAGCCACAGTCAGCTCCTGGTCTTGCTTTTGTTGACTGCAAAGAGCTTCTCCATCTTTGGCTGCAGAGAATATAATCAATCTGATTTCGGTGTTGACCATCTGGTGATGTCCATGTGTAGAGTCTTCTCTTGTGTTGTTGGAAGAGGGTGTTTGCTATGACCAGTGCATTTTCTTGGCAAAACTCTATTAGTCTTTGCCCTGCTTCATTCCATATTCCAAGGCCAAATTTGCCTGTTACTCCAGGTGTTTCTTGACTTCCTACTTTTGCATTCCAGTCCCCTATAATGAAAAGGACATCTTTTTTGAGTGTTAGTTCTAAAAGGTCTTGTAGGTCTTCATAAAACCGTTCAACTTTCAGCTTCTTCAGCATTACTGGTTAGGGCATAGACTTGGATAACTGTGATATTGAATGGTTTGCCTTGGAGACAAACAGAGATCATTCTGTCGTTTTTAAGATTGCATCCAAGTACTGCATTTTGGACTCACCTAAGAACAATTTTGATTTCTTGAAAAATTGCTGATAATATTCAAAAAACTTTTAGGGAGATTAATGTGATTTTACGTTCCAATTTTTTTTTTCAGTCTTGGTGAATCTTTATGACATAGTGATTGATGGTTTGGTATTAAATTCAGTTTGTTCTGATATCTGCTTTTAGTGACTGTCATTGCTGGAAAGGAAGCCTCACAAAAATATGTAGATCCAGGTGCAAGAAATGTAGCATTATAGCCTTTACTCAGTCATAATACTTAGTTTTCATTTCATCTACCAATTTTGGCTAAGGTATTTGGTGAAATTTGGCAACTAAATTTCCAACTTCCCTGATGACAATCCATTATTCCCACAATTTATTGGAATTAAAAAAAAAAAAAAGCTTCCCTGATAGCTCATTTGGTAAAGAATCTGCCTGCAGTACAGGAGACCCTGGTTCAATTCCTGGGTCGGGAAGATCCACTGGAAAAGGGATAGGCTACCCACTCCAGTATTTTTGGGCTTCTCTGTGGTTCAGCTGATAAAGAATCGCCCTCAATGCTCAATTCCAGAAAAATAAATGACTCAATCAAAAAATGGGCTAAAGAACTAAACAGACATTTCTCCAAAGAAGACATACAGATGGCTAACAAACACATGAAAAGATGCTCAACATCACTCATTATCAGAGAAATGAAAATCAAAACCACAATGAGGTACCATTTCATTCCAGTCAGAATGGCTGCTATCAAAAAGTCTACAAGCAGTAAATGCTAGAGAGGGTATGGAGAAAAAGGAACCCTCTTACACTGTTGGTGAGAATGCAAACTAGTACAGCCACTATGGAGAACAGTGTGGAGATTCCTTAAAAAATTGGAAATAGAACTGCCATACGACCCAGCAATCCCACTGGGCATACACACCGAGGAAACCAGAATTTAAAGAGACACGTGTACCCCAGTGTTCATCGCAGCACTGTTTACAATAGCCAGGACATGGAAGCAACCTAGATGTCCATAGGCAGACAAATGGATAAGAAAGCTGTGGTACATATACACAATGGAATATTACTCAACTATTAAAAAGAATGCATTTGAATCAGTTCTAATGAAGTGGATGAAACTGGAGCCTATTATACAGAGTGAAGTAAGTCGGAAAGAAAAACACCAATACAGCTTATTAACACATATATATGGAATTTAGAAAGATGGTAACAATGACCCTAAGACAACAAAAGAGACACATATATAAAGAACAGACTTTTGGACTCTGTAGGAGAAGGCGAGGGTTGGATGATTTGAGAGAATAGCATTGAAATGTGCATATTACCATATGTGAAACAGATCACCAGTCCAGGTTCGATGCATGAGACAGGGCACCCAGGGCCAGTGTACAGGATGACCCTGAGGGATGGGATGGGGAACACATGTACACCTATGGCTGATTCATGTCAATGTATGGCAAAAACCACTACAATATTTTAAAGTAATCAGCCTCCAATTAAAATAAATTAATTAATTAAAAGAAAAAAAGAATTGCCTGCAATGCAGGAGACCTGGGTTCAGTCTTTGGATTGGGAAGATCCTCTGGAGAAGGGAAAGGCTACCCACTCCAGTATTCTGGCCTGGAGAATTCCATGGACTGTACAGTCCATGGGGTTGCAAAGAGTTGGACATGACTGAGCGACTTTCACTTGCACAAACACCAAAAAAAAACACTAGTTCAAGGGAATTCCCTGGTGGTCCAATGGTTAGGACTCAGCACTTTTTCACTGCCAAGTGCTTGGGTTCAATCCCTGATCAAGAAGTAAAATCCTACAAGCCATGCAGTGCAGTGAGGCTAAAACAAGCAAACAAACAAAAAACTAGCTTAATAGACAATCATTAATAATAATTCATTTAGAAACTTAAAACAGGCTAGAATATTCTGTTTCAATTTTTTCAAGAATGGAGGCATAGATTATATATGTTATTTTTAACAAGGTTAGCACTGGAAAAGCCTTTGACTGTGTGGATCACAATAAACTGTGGAAAATTCTGAAGGAGATGGGAATACCAGAGCACCTGACCTGCCTCTTGAGAAACCTATATGCAGGTCAGGAAGCAACAGTTAGAACTGGACATGGAACAACAGACTGGCTCCAAATAGGAAAAGGAGTATGTCAAGGCTGTATATTGTCACTCTGCTTGTTTAACTACTATGCAGAGTACATCATGAGAAACGCTGGGCTGGAAGAAGCACAAGCTGGAATCAAGATTGCCGGGAGAAATATTAATCACCTCAGATATGCAGATGACACCAACCTTATGGCAGAAAGTGAAGAGGAACTAAAAAGCCTCTTGATGGAAGTGAAAGAGGAGAGTGAAAAAGTTGGCTTAAAGCTCAACATTCAGAAAACGAAGATCATGGCATCTGGTCCCATCACTTCAAGGGAAATAGATGGGGAAACAGTGGAAACAGTGTCAGACTTTATTTTTTTGGGCTCCAGAATCACTGCAGATGGTGATTGCAGCCATGAAATTAAAAGATGCTCACTCCTTGGAAGAAAAGTTATGAGCAACCTAGATAGCATATTCAAAAGCAGAGACATTACTTTGTCAACAAAGGTCCATCTAGTCAAGGCTATGGTTTTTCCAGTGGTCATGGATATGAGAGTTGGACCGTGAAGAAAGCTGAGTGCCAAAGAATTGATGCTTTTGAACTGTGGTGCTGGAGAAGACTCTTGAGAGTCCCTTGGACTGCAAGGAGATCCAACCAGTCCATTCTAAAGGAGATCAGTCCTGGGTGTTCATTGGAAGGACTGATGCTAAAGCTGAAACTCCAATACTTTGGCCACCTCGTGTGAAGAGTTGACTCATTGGAAAAGACTCTGATGCTGGGAGGGATTGGGAGCAGGAGGAGAAGGGGACAACAGAGGATGAGATGGCTGGATGGCATCATGGACTCGATGGATGTGAGTTTGAGTGAACTCCGGGAGTTGGTGATGGACAGGGAGGCCTGCTGCTGCTGCTGCTGCTGCTGCTGCTGCTAAGTCGCTTCAGTCGTGTCCAACTCTGTGCGACCCCATAGACGGCAGCCGACCAGACTCCCGGGTCCCTGGGATTCTACTGGTGTGCTGCAATTCATGGGGTCACAAAGAGTCAGATACAACTGAGCGACTGAACTGGAACTGAACTCTGGAAATGATTCATATCTTCAGTGTTCAAGCATTGTCTTCATATTAAAAGTATCTTCTTTTTTTATTCAAAAATAATATACATACAGGAAAATGCATATAAGCCTCCAGATCAAGGTAGTTTTACAAAGTGAGCACAGCCAGTTACAGACAGAGATCAAGAAACAGGACATTATCTGCAGCCCTCTTTGTGCGTTTTCCAGTTATTTTCTCCCACCCTCAAGGGTAAGCACTCTCTTTCAGGTCAGTTTTGTGTGTGTTTCATTTAACGTATTAGTGGAATCCACTAGGAGGCACACTTCTATGTGTCTGGCACCTTTTGCCCAAAATCTCATATGTGAGATTCATCCATGTAACTGAAGTTGTCTCGGTCATTCTATTTTATCACATGTAGTATTGTCTTGTGTGAATACACAACAACGAGTTTATTCACATCATTGTTGGTGGGCCCTGGGGTAAATCCCAGTGTTCGACTATTAGGGCAAATGCTGCTGTTTACACTCGGAGCCATCTTTTGGTAAACACTTGTTTGCATTTCTGTTGGGTATGTCCCTAGAGTGGAATTGCTGGGTCACTGGGTTTACTTTGCTTCTGGGTTTTGTTCTGTCAAATACTAGATACTGCCAAACAGTTGCTGGAACAGGCTGCATGAATTTGCATTCCCTGCCCTCTGGGAGTTCTGGGTGTTCTATTCCCACCCATTCTTGGTACTGTCTCTTTCATTTCAGCCATTCTGATGCACGTATGATGGTATCTCATTGTGGTTTATAAGGATTTTCTTGAACGGCATTTACTGTCTCATTCATTATTAAATCATATACTTACCCTGCAGGGACAACTTATGTGCCTGCTTCAGTTTCTTCAAATGTATCTATTATAGCTTACTCCTGACAGTCACCTGTCAACCTTGAAAAGATCAAATAATTTGGAATCCTTGATTTTATGTTCACTCACTGTTTCAAATGACTTTGCCCAAAGAGAATGAGAGAATCTCTGCTTGAAAAAAATATTTTCAGGTGCACTTCCTAGTTAATTGCAAAGCATCTAAAAGACTCTGCCATACTTTAAACACCTTGCCTCTGTACAATGATCTGCTGCTGTCGCTGTTTAGTCGCTCAGTCATGTCTGACTCTTTGCGAACCCCTGGACTGTAGCCTGCCAGGCTCCTCTGTCCATGGAATTCTCCGGGCAAGAATACTGGAGTGGGTTGCCACTCCTTTCTCCAGGGGATCTTCCCAACTCAAGGATAGAACCCATGTCTCCAGCTTGGCAGATGGATTCTTTACCACTGAGCCGCCAGGAAAGCCCAACAATGATTTACACCAGTGAAACCCCACTGTACTCTGTGCTTTGCAACTTTAACCTCCTGGTTACAATAGCTCACTATGGACAATGCTGCAGTAAACTTCACCTTCAGTACTAGCTGCTGAAACTTACCTATCTGTTTTCATTCCACTCAACATATATACCAAAAATACTGCTTTTGTTAAGAAACTCATACTATTGAGACTGTATTTTTTCCTCTGATATCTCTTTAAGAGCTCATGAAAAAGAGTCCTCCAATGTCTTTCATTACTGAATTGAAGACTCTAGAAACAACATATGTTGGAATCATTAGTACTTTCCAAATTATAATGTGTATAGCAAACCTCACATACTGCATTATTTAAGTTTTCTTCAACTCTTCAGTAAAAGGTCTTATGCATCTTCCAGTAATATTTAATGACCAAGAATCCATTATAATGTGTAACTCTATAGTTTTCAGATATTTCTTCAGCCATTTCACCGTAGCAAGATGACCAAGGCTTTGACCAATGGATGATGACTTTTACGTTCACTATTAAGTAACAAATTTTAAATTATCGCATTTAATCAAATTTTGTAAAGAGCTGGGTTTCGTGTAACATGGCTTTAACCAGCTGTAAAAGGTTTTTAAATGTTTTGCCACTAGCAATGGCTTCACACTTTCATTAGGTATGCCAACACACAATATTCACTCAAGGACATAATCATTAATGGTAGTGAATTCATTCATTTAAATGAATATTTCAAATACTATCCTTAATAGCTTTTAAAATAATTTTTAATTATTTATATATGTATTTTTGGCTGTGCTGGTCTTCATTACTGCAGACTTTAGTCGTGCAGAGAGTGGAGTGTGGAGACGACTCTCTAGTTGCAGAGCACAGGCTTCTCACTGCAGTGGTTCCTCTTGTTGTGGAGCTCGGGCTCCAGAGCATGCGGGCTCAACAGCCGTGGCTCACAGACTTAGCTGCTCTGAGGCACGTGGGATCTTCCTAGACCAGAGATCGAACACTTGTCTCCTGCATTGGCAGGCAGACTTTTTACAACTGAGCTGCCAAGGAAGCCTGCAATTTTTTTAAAGTCTTTTGACAAACTTTGTGCTTGATAGACAGCCCTTATTTTTCTTCTGTAATTAGCTGGGAAGCAGTGAGCATGAGGAGGTGCAGACGGATCGGGTCAGCCATTCTCACGCTGATCCCAGAGCATCATTATTAACATGGTCGTCTGCTTGCAGTTTCTCCACAGGAGTCGTTTCAATCACTTGTCTCTTTCGTGAGGATTAGTTGAATGGAAATGAGATCTCCTAAGCTGTAAATCCACTTAACAGGGCACAAGACACAGATAGGCGACGCTAAGAGGAGGCACAGAAATTTCCATTTCAGGAAGTCTCCTCTGAATGAGGAGTGTTCCCTTCCACTTCACCATGGGAGTTTCCAAGGTCAGAGCTCTCAGAGCAGCTAGAAAGCATCTTGTCAGCCTCTTCATGCAAGGAGTTGGAATCACCCTGTGGAAGAGTTACCTGGTGGCTCTGGTAGGCTTCCCTCCTGGCTCAGCAGTCAAGAATCCACCTGCCAGTGCAGGAGATGTGGGTGTGATCCCTGAGTCAGGAAGATCTCCTGGAGAAAGGAATGGCAACCCACTCCAGTGTTCTTGCCTGGGAAATCCCATGGACAGAGGAGCCTGGCAGGTTGTAGTCCATGGGGTCACAAAGAGCTGGACACAATTTGGCAACTAAACAACAAGAACAAAGGGAAAAAAGTAGAGACCATGGAGACTGATGCAGACTCTGATGGTAGAGAACATAGGTTCAAGCCCCAGTCTCTGCCATCTCCTCTCTGTGTACACTGGAGGAAATTGTGTTACTGCTCTGAGCCTATTTCCCCAGCTGTTTACCTACACAGGGCAAAGGTTACTGTCTGTAAATTATATCTTCACAAACTCATCTTTAAAAGGAAAAAAGGGAGGGAGGGAGGGAGCAGGAGAGGGAGGAAGCAGGCGAGGGAGGAAAGCATCAATTCTAAGGCCTCAAATTCAGCAGAGATTGTCAAAGGAGCCTAGAAGCTCTTGGGGGATAGCATTTATGTCTTAATTATCTCTGTATCCTTGGCATGCTTAGCACATAGTAGATGCTTAAAAGTTATTACTAATTGCAGTGGGTTCAGTGGTGGTCCCAGAAAGATAAGTCCATCTCCAAATCCCTGGAAACCCTGAATATGACTGTATCTGGGCAAAGGGTCTTTGCAGATGTAAGTAGAGCATCTTGAATTGAGAACACCCTGGAATATACCCAGGTGGAGTCTAAATCCAACGACGTGTCCTTGTCAGAGACAGAAGACACAGAACACAGAGGAGTCCATGTGAAGATGGAAACCAAGATCAGAGTTACACAGCCACAAGTCAAGGAGGGTCAGAGCCACAGAAGTTTAAGAAGAGACAAGGGAAGTTTCTTCCCCAGAGCCTGTGGAGTGACTTTAACTCTGCCGACACTTTGATCTTGACCTCCTAGTTTAGAATTGTCAGAGAATAAATTTTTGTTGCTTTAAGCCATCAAATTTGCGGTCATTTGTTGCCACAGTCCTAGGAAATGAATACACTCATCCTGCTGGTTTCATGTAATTGTGCAAACTTGATATTTCCTGATCTAGTGATTTCCAGACTTATGCTCTGCAGAGCCCTCCATGGCCCCTGTGATGCAATTTTCTATTTAGAGCAACTTTTAGTGTTCTTTATGATTTAAATATTCTTCAGCTTAAAAGAAAAAAAACTAAATTAGGGACTTTCTTGGTGGTCCAGTGGTTAGGACTCAGCACTTTTACTGCTGTGAGCCTGGGTTCTATCCCTGGTCTGGGAACTAAGATCCTGTAAGCCCCACACTTGGTAAAAAAAAAATAATAATAATAGTAACTAATTTTAAAAATCGAATCAACCTACCCTAAATCTTAGCCAATTCTAAAAGCTAACACTGAAGATCAGAGAAATTAAGTAACTTGTCCAACTTGCCCTGCAAACCAGAGGCAGACTCGTGGTCAGCACCACCACCTTCTTCCTAACTTCTGCAGGGCTCTTCCTGTTCCTCAAGGAGTGACCAGTACATCAATGTCCTTGGGAAACCAAGAGGAAGATATCAGCAACACTCTGGTTACAGTGAATAGCAAGGCAAAGATGCTCTTGACTATCCGCACCACCGTCCAAGGTTCAACTGTCGGTTCCACTGTGACAAGCGGAAACAAGAAAGAAAATGGAAAAGAAGAAAGGAGAATTCAAACAGCGGGAGTTCCTGGCCGTTCACAGGACATGTAAGGAAAGCATCCATGGTATCAGCACCGATGAGGGTTGAACATTCTTCCTCCATAGACTGAGCCGTCAGTTCAGCCTGCGATCACTTTGGAATCAGACAAAAGTGAATTCCCACGATAGCTCTGTCACTTACATTTGAGTGACCTTGAGCCAAGTTAACTTCTCAGAGCCTCAGTGTCCTCTGAGGAAGTTACCTGCAGCATGGTTGCAGACTTACATGAGGATTGCAAGAATTAAATGAAACGACACAGCCTAGGGATATAATGCAGATTCTGGAGCCAAGCTAATAGACCCTTGACTCTGTGATAGCAGCTGTGGGTTTTGGACAATTAATTACCTCTCTGTGCCTTGGTTTTCTCATCTATAAAATAGGGACACGCTACCTGCCTCCCTAGGTCTTTTGAAGGTTAGAATGAGCTAATAAAGTACTTACAGTGCCTGGCAGAACCATGCCATATGAGCATTTGCTAAATTAAAATTTAATATGAAAATGTACCTATGGAAGGAGGGGCAGTTTTTCACCTTCTCAAAAGAAGGGTCTCCTCAATGACTTTCAATTCAGTCAGATCAGTCGCTCAGTCGTGTCCGACTCTCTGCAACCCCATGAACCACAGCACGCCAGGCCTCCCTGTCCATCACCAACTGCCGGAGTCTACCCAAACCCATGTCCATTGAGTCAGTGATGCCATCCAGCCATCTCATCCTCTGTCATCCCCTCCTCAGTGACTTAGAATTTGGTAAAAAAAAAAAAAAAGACACTATTTCAATTGCATAAAAGGCATTAATGCCAGTTTTGGCAAGAGGAAAGCTTGTTTTTCTGACAGATGCTCCACTCTGTGAGTCTGGAAGCTTCCTCTCTGCCTGACTCAGCGTGGACAGAAAGAGAGTTTGATGAGAGTCATAAAAGTCTGAGGGTTCAGTGACTGACTGGCAATGAGAATGTTTTCTTTCTGATGATGAATTATCACCCGCCCATCTTTCCAACACCATGGGCATGAATGAAGAGTATACACATATTTGGCCCCTGGCACAGCACAAATGGTAAGTAATTCTCCCCCATGGATGCAATTTGGGTGACTCCAGGCCTAGAATCAGGCATTCCTGGACTGACCATAGGGCTTGCTGACTTGGATCTAATTCCTGTGACACTGGTCTGCAAGCATCTAGCTCATGTCAGCTCATCACTGAGCACTCTCATCCTTCCTAATGAAAATAATAATATTAATAAATACCAAGTATGTATCCAGCCCTCTGCTGCTAGGCACTGGGAACACAGAGATAGTCTCATGGGGAAACGAGATTAACAAACAAAACATTGCAAGTCCCATTAGGTGGGCTCACATAAGAGACATTTCAGCTAACCAGGGAGTGAGTGTAGAACAATTGCAGAGCCCTTGCTCTGTGCTAAGCGTGACTCCAAGTATTTCCATGTATTAAGTCAGGTCCATGAATCAGGGCAAATTGGAAGTGGTCAAACAAGAGATGGCAAGGGTGAACATAGACATTCTAGGAATCAGCAAACTAAAATGGACTGGAATCGGTGAATTTAACTCAGATGACCATTATATCTACTACTGCAGGCAGGAATCCCTCAGAAGAAATGGAGTAGCCATCATGGCCAACAAAAGAGTCCAAAATGCAGTACTTGGATGCAGTCTCAAAAATGACAGAATGATCTCTGTTCGTCTCCAAAGCAAACCATTCAATATCACAGTTATCCAAGTCTATGCCCCAACCAGTAATGCTGAAGAAGCTGAAGTTGAACGGTTGTATGAAGACCTACAAGATCTTTTAGAACTAACACCCAAAAAAGATGTCCTTTTCATTATAGGAGACTGGAATGCAAAAGTAGGAAGTCAAGAAACACCTGGAGTAACAGGCAAATTTGGCCTTCGAATGCGGAATGAAGCAGGGCAATACTAATAGACTTTTGCCAAGAAAATGCACTGGTCATAGCAAACACCCTCTTCCAACAACACAAGAGAAGACTCTACACATGGACATCACCAGATGGTCAACACCAAAATCAGATTGATTATATTCTTTGCAGCCAAAGATGGAGAAGCTCTATACAGTCAACAAAAACAAGACCAGGAGCTGACTGTGGCTCAGATCATGAACTCCTTATTACCAAATTCAGACTTAAATTGAAGAAAACAGGGAAAACCACTAGACCATTCAGGTATGACCTAAATCAAATCCCTTCTGGTTATACAGTGGAAGTGAGAAATAGATTTAAGGGCCTAGATCTGATAGATAGAGTGCCTGATGAACTATGGAATGAGGTTCGTGACATTGTACAGGAGACAGGGATCAAGACTATCCCCATGGAAAAGAAATGCAAAAAAGCAAAATGGCTGTCTGGGGAGGCCTTACAAATAGCTGTGAAAAAAAGAGAAGCAAAAAGCAAAGGAGAAAAGGAAAGATATAAGCATCTGAATGCAGAGTTCCAAAGAATAGCAAGAAGAGATAAGAAAGCCTTCTTCAGTGATCAATGCAAAGAAATAGAGGAAAACAACAGAATGGGAAAGACTAGAGATCTCTTCAAGAAATTTAGAGATAGGGAACATTTCATGCAAGATGGGCTCGATAAAGGACAGAAATGGTCTGGACCTAACAGAAGCAGAAGATATTAAGAAGAGGTGGCAAGAATACCCAGAAGAACTGTACAAAAAAGATCTTCACAACCCAGATAGTCATGATGATGTGATCACTAATCTAGAACCAGACATCTGGAATGTGAAGTCAAGTGGGCCTTAGAAAGCATCACTATGAACAAAGCTAGTAGAGGTGATGGAATTCCAATTGAGCTATTTCAAATCCTGAAAGATGATGCTGTGAAAGTGCTGCACTCAATATGCCAGCAAATTTGGAAAACTCAGCAGTGGCCACAGGACTGGAAAAGGTCCGTTTTCATTCCAATTCCAAAGAAACGCAATGCAAAAGAATGCTCAAACTACTGCACAACTGCACTCATCTCACACGCTAGTAAAGTAATGCTCAAAATTCTCCAAGCCAGGCTTCAGCAATACATGAACTGTGAAATTCCTGACGTTCAAGCTGGTTTTAGAAAAGGCAGAGGAACCAGAGATCAAATTGCCAACATCCGCTGGATCATGGAAAAAGCAAGAGAGTTCCAGAAAAACATCTCTTTCTGCTTTATTGATTATGCCAAAGCCTTTGACTGTGTGGATCACAATAAACTGTGGAAAATTCTGAAAGAGATGGGAATACCAGACCACCTAACCTGCCTCTTGAGAAATCTGTATGCAGGCCAGGAAGCAACAGTTAGAACTGGACATGGAACAACAGACTGGTTCCAAATAGGAAAAGGAGTACGTCAAGGCTGTATATTGTCACCCTGCTTATTTAACTTCTGTGCAGAGTACATCATGAGAAACGCTGGACTGGAAGAAACACAAGCTGGAATCAAGATTGCTGGGAGAAATATCAATCACCTCAGATATGCAGATGACACCACCCTTATGGCAGAAAGTGAAGAGGAGCGAAAAAGCCTCTTGATGAAAGTAAAAGGGAGAGTGAAAAAGTTGGCTTAAAACTCAACATTCAGAAAACGAAGGTCATGGCATCCGGTCCCATCACTTCATGGGAAATAGATGGGGAAACAGTGGAAACAGTGTCAGACTTTTTTGTGGGGGGGCTCCAAAATCACTGCAGATGGTGACTGCAACCATGAAATTAAAAGACACTTACTCCTTGGAAGAAAAGTTATGACCAACCTAGATAGCATATTAAAAAGCAGAGACATTACTTTGCCGACTAAGGTCCATCTAGTCAAGGCTATGGTTTTTCCTGTGGTCATGTATGGATGTGAGAGTTGGACTGTGAAGAAGGCTGAGCGCTGAAGAATTGATGCTTTTGAACTGTGGTGTTGGCAAAGACTCTTGAGAGTCCCTTGGACTGCAAGGAGATCCAACCAGTCCATTCTGAAAGAGATCAACCCTGGGATTTCTTTGGAAGGAATGATGCTAAAGCTGGAACTCCAGTACTTTGGCCACCTCATGCGAAGAGTTGACTCATTGGAAAAGACTCTGATGCTGGGAGGGATTGGGGGCAGGAGGAGAAGGAGACGACTGAGGATGAGATGGCAGGATGGCATCATGGACTCGATGGACGTGAGTCTGAGTGAACTCCGGGAGATGGTGATGAACAGGGAGGCCTGGCGTGCTGTGATTCATGGGGTCGCAAAGAGTCGGACACAACTGAGTGACTGAACTGAACTGAACTGAACTCATTCCACACTTACAGCCACTCAATAAGGGGAGGTAGTTTGGCTTCAATTTACAGTCAGGGAAAATGAAGAACAGAGAGGTTAAACCACTTGCCTAAAGTCACACAGCTAGTAAGGGTAGAATCAATGTGCATCCAGGCAGGGGGGCTCCAGAACCTGTGCTCTTGGCCTCCCAGACAGGGCTGAGGTCTCCCTGATCAGTGGCCCATCGCATTTCACCTTTGGATTCTCAATTCCCTCCACATTAGAAAAGACAGTGGGATCTGCCTAGGATGTCAACCCTGGACTCTTGCCAGGAAAGAGCCCACCTTACCCTCAGGGCCCTGCTGCTTGAGGTTATTGCTGTGGATGGCCAATGTCTCCTGCCATTCAGTAAATAAAGGATTCTGCAGCCAGCCAGCAGCCACTGTAGCTGCTCTCAACTGGCATACCTGGAGGGGATTCAGGATGGAGAAAAGCAGGATACTGGCCCTAGATGGCCAAGGTGCATATGAAAGGAATGATTTCAATGAGCCCAGACTCTTGCATCTTCCCCATACAAAGAAAAATGCTAAGTTCATTAACTTGAGAGGTCTGGTTTCCTTTAATTAATAGTAATTTTTTGATGTTCTGGTCACCTGGTTTTTATTGTCAAACTCTTATGTACCCTGGCTCCTCCCTTACCTCTTTGGAGCAGTCCCTCAGAGTGATCTGAGAGGCTGTATATCAGACTTCAGCCTCAGAAAAATCCACCAAATAAAACACAATTCTCCACTTTTAGACTGTGCTTTTTAGTCGACGTTGCTATACATAGGGTGACATTTCAAGGACACAATTTGATAGCATACACATTTGATAGAATGTGATAGAATGACTCACAGTCTAACAAGATCAGACTGGTTAAGGCCCATTATAATCAGGCCTTGTACCTGACCTCACATCCTATATTCTCCCCAACTCTGGAGATGGGTGTTCAGGTCCCCATTTCACAAATAAGGAACACAGAGGATTAGAGAGGCCCTGTGGCCTATTTAATCACACTACTTGTCGGTCCAGTGGTTAAGAATCCGCCTTCCAATGCAGGGGACGCTGCTGGTTTGACCCCTGGTCAGAGACCTGGGATCCCACGTGCTGCATGGCAACTATGCCTGAGCACCGCAACAAGAGAAGAAGCCCGGTGCCTCAGTGAAGACCCAGTGCAACCTAAATAAACAAGTAAATGCATAATAAGATGAATCACACAACAAACCAGAGAACTCTAAACCTTGGGCCTTTTTCATTGTGCCACGTCAGCCACCTAAACCTCTAGAGAAAAAGCCTGCAACCAGACAATTCAGAGCTTCTGTTGCTTAAAGGGCCAAAAATTGAGGGTGAGGAATAATAAATAACCATGATAATAGTGGCAGGTAACATTTACTAAGTGCTCAGCATGCCATGCTGAACAATTACCTCATTTAATCTTCTTAACATCACCGTGACATAAGTTCTTTCTTATCCTTGTTTTACACATAAGGAAAATGAAGCTCAGGTGATAAATGATTTGCCCAGTTTGGATGCTGTGCAACAGGAATCAGACCGAGACAAGCCTGAATCCAGAGCCTGTCCCCTCGATTCCTCTTGCCTTTGCAGCCAGCAATGTACCCATCCAGCAGTCCCAGCCATGTGACTGGGAGACTGGGAGTCCACAGGCAGCCTGTAAGTCTCTGAGATTTGGATTCTTGGGTTGCAGATGTAGGACCAATAAAACCTACCTTCCCGGTGGTAGCAAAGAGGTATTGAATCAAGATCCCAGTAGGCGTGGGGGCTGGGCCTTGTCGCTGTATAAACTCCCCAGGAGATTCTGAGAAGCGGTCAAGGTTGGGCTCCACCCGCTGGGCCCAAGTAGGTCGTAGGGGCCTCTCACACTTTAATGTGATATGGATGCAGCTTCTGGTTCATCGAGTCTGGAGCAGGCCCTGAGATTCTGTATTTCTACCCAGGCCTCCCCTCCCACCTTCCACCCCAAGGCTGGGGGACCACTTTGTCTCCCAAGACTGTAGGTCACGGTGATGAAATGGATTTTATTTTACGTGCCAGCAAAGTCCCTGCAGACTTTTAAACAGGGATGTGTTGTGATCTGTTCTACCACATGGGATGGTCACTCTGGCTGCTGTGTAAAGAGTAAAGCCCTGAGTGATGGAGGGTGGTGGGCTGCCATGGAAGCAGGAGGCCCGCTGTCTGCCATGGTCCAGAATATCAAAAGACTCCTCCACTCTCTTCCAAGCAGGAACAGATGAGGAACCAAGCACAGCACCCATACCTAGCCCAGGAGGTCAACACTGTGTAGGCGTGGATGTTATTGAGCCTGAGAGGGGCAAAGAGTGGGCGCTCCAATGGCCTTTCCTGCTTCTCACCTTGGCTGCCTCTCTAGAGGAAGATGCTTCTTAGGGTGTGGGGTAAAGAGCTTTCTCTCCTCCGTTTCTAAAGGGCCCAGTCCCAGAACGACAGGCCCTCTGGAAAGACCCAACAGGCAGGTTGGAGAGTGGGAGGGAGATTTTCGAGAAGGCTGCCTGGACCCAGCCCAGAGTCTGGCACCCTGACCAGTTCGGTTCAGTTCAGTTTAGTTACTCAGCTATGTCTGACTCTTTGTGACCCCATGGACTGCAGCACACCAGGCCTCCTTGTCCATCACCAACTCCCGGAGCTTGCTCAAACTCATGTCCATCGCATCGGTGATGCCATCCAACCATCTTATCCTCTCTTGTCCCCTTCTCCTCCCACCTTCAATCTTTCCCAGCATCAGGGTCTTTTCCAATGAGTTGGTTTTTCACATCAGGTGATCAAAATATTGGAGTTTCAGCTTCAGCATCAGTCCTTCCAATGAGAATTCAGGACTGATTTTCTTTAGGATTGACTGGTTGGCCCTTCCAAAAGGTCCAAAAGCCCCTGAGGCCCCTTTTTTGGGGTGCTCAGATGGAAGTTCAAAGCAAAAGGGTTTTGCTTCCAGAGGAGTGGCCGTGAGGGTTTGACAAAAGACTCACCTATCCAGGCTCTGCATTTTCCTCTCTGCCAGGTGAGTCACACTGCTCGAAAATGACAAACACAAGCAAATAAGATAAAAAGAATGACACGGGTGACTCAGCGGACAGGGACACCCATCCGGCAGGTCTCAGAGGCCCCACAGGGGGCGGGGGACTCATCGGAAAAGGGGGGTGATTGCACTAAGGGATCCACTGAAGACATGGTTTTTTCTTGTCCTGGTTACAGACAGAATTTCTGAACTGCTTCTTTCCACGGCAGCTGCCTGAGTCTGGCGGATCGTGGCCTTATTCACAGGGAAGAGAGGCCATAGTCCAGAATCAAGACAGGATGAATGCATGCGTGCGACTCTTCCTTTGACTGTGGCAGAAAAAAGGTAGCGCCCTCCCCACAGAAGGCTGGTCTAGGCCTTACTTCTGCCCCCAAAATCCACCACCAAAATGAATTTGGATACTGGGATGTTTATGTGTAAAATAAGAGGATTCTGGGATTTATTTTTAAAATTCTGCTCCCTACTCTAAAATCACTGGGAGGCGATAGATGAAATAAGATTGGCAAAATGTTGACAATCGTTCAACTGAGTGAAGGATGCATGGGTCCATGAAACCATGCTCTCTACTTCGGGATACACTGGGTCACATCTAAGCTGAAGCAACTTGAGGTTAACATGCCTCTTGCATCTCTCTCTTCCTCAGCAGCAGCTGCTCCACAGGCTGTATATTCCAGATGGTGTTAATGCCACGTACAAAACTAAAAAGAACTCACCATCTGCTTTGCCCTTCAGCAAAGCAAGAGATGAACTGTGATTGTATTAAGCCAATGTGATCTTTGAGGCTTCTTTTGTCATCTACCCTGGTCTAGCCTGACACACAGTGTGCAGCCCTTGAGGCCACACTGACTCTTTGTGACTCCAGGGACTGTAGTCTCCTCTGTCCAGAGGACAGGCTTCCCTGTCCATGAGATTTCCCAGGCAAGAATACTGGAGTGGATTGCCATTCTCTTCTCCAGGGGATCTTCCTAGCCCAGGGATCGAACCCAGGTCTTCCACACTGCAGGCAGATTCCTTACCATCTGAGCCACCAGGGAAACCCCCATAAGTTCAGTTCAGTTGCTCAATCATGTCCGACTCTTTGCGACTGCATGGACTGCAGCACACCAGGCTTCCCTGTCCATCGCCAACTCTCTGAGTTTGCTCAAACTCATGTTCATTGAGTCAGTGATGCCATCCAACCCTCTCATCTTCAGTCATCCCCTTCTCCTCCTGCCTTCAATCTTTCCCAGCATCAGGGTCTTTTCCAATGAGTCAGTTCTTCGCATCAGGTGGCCAAAGTATTGGAGCTTCAGCTTCAACATCAGTCCTTCCAATGAATATTCAGGACTGATTTCCTTTAAGATTGACCCCATAAAGAATATATCTATTGCTTTTTCCCAAGTCCCTTCCAAGTTATACAAACTTTCTTAGTTTTATTTCTTTTTCATTTTCCTGTACCATCTCAAATCCCTCTGCTATGTCAGAGTGCCATCTCCGAGTACCTTCAGTCTTCATGCTGCTCTCTAAGCCAGCACCCAGGATTGATGATGACCCCCACATGGCCTGACTTTCAGTAGAACAGGACCACTTACGGAAATACACACTCGGGTCACATCAGGTGTGTGTGCAAGAGGGAGGTCAGATCTTATTGCTGGTACATATAGAGTTTCCAGTGAATCAAACCCCTAAGTACAAGGATTTCCCTGGTGGCCCAGTGGCTAAGACCACGCTCCCAATGCAGGAGGGCTGGGTTCAATCCCTGCGCAGGAAATTAGGACTCACATGTCACAGTTAAGATCCCACAGGCCGCAATGAAGACCAAAGAGCCCATGTGCCACAGCTGAGACCCAGGACAGCCAAACAAATAAAATAAACACAAATAAATATTTTTTTAAAAAGCCTAAGTGTATATCATCGTGCCTCTGTGAAACCTATCTTATTGTACCGTTTTTGTAAAATTGGCCTTTAATGGAGATCGAGAGGCTTTGCTCCATTTCCTCCTAAGCAGCCATGCCAGCCTCTCAACAGCTGTCACCCAGCTGAAGAGAATAGGACGAATTGGGGGGAAGAGTCAGGAAGTATTGCAGAGAGTCCCCAGTCCTATGTTTCTTACACACAGTAGTCCCAGGTTCTTGGAGGGATTCTGAGAAATGAGTTCAGTGGGAGCTGTAGTTATGGGGACTGTTTTTTCTGAGCTGAAAATCAAGATACATATCAGATCAAAAATGTGATGCCACTCATGTGTGGGTCAGGCTTGGAGATTAATATGGAGGCTGACTTCGGGGAATTTTAGCAATATTGGATGGTCCTTTGGTTAAGAGGAAAGGACCCGTGGTCACAAGGTTTGCCCAGGCTGCCTGGAGGGTGCAACTATAATAGATCCTGTTGTTCAGAGGCGTCAGGGTAGGAGGGGGTCTAAACTGCCATCATAGGGGCTGAAAGGGCCACTGGGTGTGACCCATAGGTAGAGAGCAAAGGAATTGGCCTTTGGGGCCAAGTAGGCCTGCATTCAACTCCTGGTTCTACCCTTATCTACCAGGTAAGCCTCAGGCACATCCCTAAATTTCTCTGAACCACAGTCTCTTCACTGAATTTCATTTGAATGGTGGCATCTATTTAAGGATTGGCAAGAGGATTAATAGATGAAGGCTTATAGAAACCTCTTAGGAGGTATCGGAGCTGAAAGAACCATTTCTCATCCCTTCTCCTCCCGCCAGGTACAAGGGTGCTTCTCCCACTAAGTACTTCTCTCTCTCAGTACTAAGATCAGGTATAGTATGGGGCTTTCCAGGTGGAACAGTGGTAAAGAACCCACCTGCCAATGCAGGAGACTCAAGAGATGCATGTTCAATCCCTGGGTTGGGAAGATCCCCTGGAGTTGGACATGGAAACCCACTCCAGGATTCTTGCCTGAAAAATTCCATGGACAGAGCAGCCTGGTGAACCACAGTTCATGGGGTCACAAAGAGTCGGACACGACTGAGCAACTGAGCACACCACTGGGTACTAGGTACTTCTCTAAGTACTAAGGTGCTTCTCCCTCTTGGTACTAGGTACTTCTCTCTGAG